>NC_138661.1:53749222-54398222 GCF_964273445.1 Streptopelia decaocto
TAGAGATCCCCCTTTTCTTATTAATAGAAGTGCTAGTGAGACAGATAAGCCTTGAGAGTCTGAGCGAGCTCAGTTCTTATGGGTGGTCTTTATCAGGCACTCTTTTAGTTTGGTAGTTGGCCTTTGCTGCCACTCCTTAAACTACTACTGACATCCCTGCCATCTAAATCCTATCATTTTCAACCAGTCAGCTGTCTCCTTGTGTTCCAGCTAAAATACCTGGTGTGTTTGGTGCCATGCTCAGCTTAACAGTGCCAACAACCACATTTCTGAAATTCTTGTTGCTTGGAATCATAGCAGGGTTGTGCACAAGCCAGGTTTTACAGAGTAGTTTGTTCACCTGAAGGGTTAGGAAGGCAGAAAGCCTTTGAGGGTGTGATTTCCTCAGCTCAGTAGGGCAAAAGAAAGCATTCTGCTCTTGGTGACATAACATCTCCATACAGAGTATGTTGAGGGCACCCAGGTGCCCATTCTGCACTGCTGCTGTAAAGCATTTTTTCGTAGCAACACGCTTTGCGTGGCCTGTCTTTGCAGAACAGGATGCTTGGTGCTTACCAGCTGCGGTATCTGCTGTCTGGTTCTGCAATCTTTGCCCCTGCTGAGTGCGCACCCAGCAAAAGCAACCAGCCTGATACCAGGGCGCCTCCTTGTCCCTCGCTGCTGCTGTTTCACTCGATGATCAGCTCGTGGCTGGATGGGGATGGGGAGGGGAGCACAGTGCCCGCGCAGGCAGCAGGCAGGGAAACCGTGCCCAGGCTCAGGGGTTGTCAGTCAGGAAGCATGTGGCTTTACAGCTCGTCACTCATTTCCTTAACATACCACCTGCAGAAGTGGGGCAAAGGTAGAAACACGGGAGTGCCTACAGGGAAGTAGCTACCCTAGGGCCATTGCATCAGAGTCGTCCAATTCTGATCATGGGACAAGCCATACGTCAAATAAAGTTATTAACGCTCATTTATCTGGATCAGCCAGCCAGCTGTGGGTGTAGAGGCTGCATGTGAGGTCAGGGAGAAAGTGAATGTGCTGCTGTGACTCATGTGACAGGCTGGAAGTGCCACCTGAGGCCAACGCTCTTTGTGCAGTACCTGGAAAGAGGCAGCTGCTGCCCCACGAAGTCTGGTCATCTCTGGGCAATTCCCAAAGTGTTTGGATCTTGTTTTAACAGAAGCTTAAGCTGCTGGGTATGGTCAAATCCTTCCCTCTTGTCTCTGCAACTTGTGATTGCGGTCCTGTTGAGCTGATGCAGACTGGGAGCTGTAGAAAAGGCAGGAGATAAGTGTGGCCAAGAGCAAGACAACAGTTTCCCTTGTGGTTTGGGGGATGAAATGCACAGCTGTGGGTGCACGTGGATTGTGTTGGCAGCTGAGTCCCAGAGAAGTTATACAGAAGAGACCTAGGATTCTTGGGCTATGAGGTGCTTGCGCATGGTGTCAAAGTGGGGTGAAAACAGCACTGTGCCAAACTGATGATGGGCAGTCATGTGGGTCAGCCCAAAGGGCAGGAGCTGGCTCAAGGAGGGCAGAGCATAGAAATGGGGGATGTCAGCAATGCCTGAGGATGGTGTGGTAATTGTAATAAAGTGTTTTTGTCATGCAGAGCTCTTGAATGAACTCAAATTAGAAGGGGATGGAGTGGGACTGTGCAGATGCTGACGCTCTAGAGAACAAAACTGTGTCCAGGCTTAGCTGGTGTTTAGAGAAGGGACGGCCTTTCAAAGCTTCAGATTTAATTTGTAGCTTGTGAGGGCTGTGGGTGAGACAGTAACAAAGCAACCCCATTAGAGGGGATGTTAGCAGGCAGGGAGGACAGGGTCTGCGTTAAGTCCAGAACACTATTTTCCTTAGAGATATGCTGACACGTGAACTACTGGAGTAGTTTGCCTTCACCATGATGGTGTGTGGGCTTTTGTGGAAGGAGGAAGACTGAAGGGCTGTCAGGGTTTTGGAGGGGGCAGGGATGTTCATTGTGTGGAAAACGCAGCAGCTGAGGGCACTGAGCTGGGGAGAGGCCAGCAAAGAGCCCCAGCCTTGGCTGCATTCCTCAGGTTGTCTGTCATGTCACTGTGGTGGCACTCTGCCACCCAGCTGTGAGCCTAAAGCTGCCTGGGGACAGAATAAGGGTGAGTGGCACTATGTGGCCTGGAGGAAAGGAGGGGTGCAGGTACTGCTTCCCTTGGTGAGGGAGCTGGGGCTGCCCATTGGGTGCACGATGCCCACGGATCTGCTGCCCTGGAGCCAGACACATGGAGGTGTTTGGGATCTGGTCCGTGTTGCCAGCCAAACTGCTGCTTCAGTCTTATCAATTGCTCTGGCTGCATCTTGCACATTTGTGTCTTATCTCTTCCACTGCAGACAGCACAAAAGAGTCCTGATACGTTATCTGATATGAATTCCCTTGATCAGTGTTCCAGACAAGTACTTGGATACCTTTTGGGGAGATGATGTATTCCTCAGGTAGCTGAGGGGAAATGCAGGATCCTGAAAAAGATCCAGCAGGTTGGGTTAGGCAATTGAATGCTTCCCCGAGCTTTAAACTCTGCTGCGGGAGCACATCTGCCATTAGTTATCGGGCCTTATGGAGGATCACTGTTAGATCACCAGTGATGTCCAATCACTATTCAAACTGAAGTTGCTGTGTTCTTTTGGATCAAGCTCCAGCTCTCGCTGCAAGGTAAAGGAGAGCTTGGAAACCAGTTCAGAATGTGATGGCTCACACACTGAAACTGTGTTGTAATACAAAGGCTCCAAAGCCACTTAAAACACTGCCTGCAGATAGCAGGGATGCCTGGGTAGGTTCATAAGAAAGGGAAATGGGATAGATAATGAAAAACTGGATCTTAAGCTTTCTTGTTGCCATCTCCCCTGCTTAGACAAGTGACTTTCTTGATAAAAGTGGCTGTGCAATAGGAGTGCTGGCAAAGGATAAAATAAGATTTCTGGCTAATAACGATACCTCATGATGGAAGTTGCAAGGATGTAGTTACAGTATAAGGGAAAATAGTTGTAGCTGTAAAAAAGCATCTTAAAGGGGTGGTGGGGGAATTCACCCACCTGGGAAAGCACAGGGCCTGGTCTGCGCTCTGTCACATGGGATCTGAAGATCACAGTCCAGAGAGCTACACTGTGAAGGTGCAAGAAACTGCTTGTAGGAAAGGTGTCACTTCCTGACACTGACTGGGGCAGAGATCTTGAGAGAAATAGCCCAGCCTTTTTTTGTGGTGCATTGAAGTATTTTCACCTGCTGAAATTCGCAGGCTATGAATAAGTTTAACCAGACCTGTGTTAATATCTTCTTCATGTCATCCTTTCTGCATTACTAGCAAAGCTTGGATCTGAACAGAGAACCTGTGCAGCTCTCTTGAACCAACAGCTGCTGGATCAATGCATGGAACCAGCAGAGTACTAATCCCTGGAGAACTAAACTGGCTTTTGTATGATCAGGAACAGTAGCACTAGTTAATGGTGTAGATTCCCTGTGTGGCGGAAAAAGGTCTCAACCCCCCAAAATGAAATAATTTGATAGTAACTGTATTGTAACCCTTTTGCTCCTGCCCTGTTCTACCAGCATGAAGAGACAGCTGAGCTAGTGCTATACACAGGTCTCTCAATTCAGACCTGAATGGAGCCTGTTTGGGATTTAATTGAGCATCAGAAAACACAGCCTAAGCATTAGAGAAGACTTGACTTCAGAATTCAGTAGGGTTTATTCTACAAATCTTAGATCAATGCCAATGATACAAGTTTTATGAAGTCTCATTAAAAATACAAGTCAGTATAAAGATTCCAATAGTAATATAATGCATGATGATTCAGTTTCAAAACTTAAGGAATGAATCTGGGTTTTGGACCATGCTACAGAAAAAGGGAACACAATGTAGAAGAAAGAATATTTAGTTTACCTCCCTTACTTGAGGAGGGGCCTGTGCCTTATTGCCACGATACCTGAAAAAGCAATACGAAGTGCATAGCAGCCTTGCCTGTACAGTCTCTAGGCAAAACTGTTGGATTTAGTATCATAGTCCTCTTCCCCCCCCATTCTGTTAATTAAGGTACATTTTGATAGCCTGATATCGCTATAATAACTTAAAGCTATTGCAACACCATCCCCCATAATGACTATAAACAACAGTCCTTGGAACTGTAAATGCTCTTGTGATGCACTGAAACTTTTCTCCCATGCTAACCATTCTGCCCAGTCTTTCCAGGAACACCAAATACTGATTCAAATTGAAGGTGAATTAGTTCCATATTAAAAGCTTTCCTATGATTTTTTTAAAAATGAAGTCTCAGTGCAGTCTAATACTCAAATGTGTTGTTCATAGCTTCAGGCACAGTTAGAATATAAATCAGACGTATTTTCTTGAACCTAGCCCTCTGATATGATGAAAGGTGTTAGAGATTTCACTGAACAGTTGAAATTTGTCTGCGGAATTGCTGGATCAAATGCTTCGGAGTGGGGAAACTACCCTTTCTTTCTGGGAGCTATCTGCACCTACAAGATAAGGCTTGATAAAGCCATACCCTAAGCCTAAATTTTAGAGAAACAGTTTATTTATCACAAGAGGTTAACTCTTGACAAGATGTGCACCTCATCCCGCCAATCATCTATTTATTCCTAGTAATATTTTCACCCTGTCAAAAATAATGGGCGTCTCTCTTGTTGAGCCCAGTCACTTCTCGTAGCAGAACCACATGAACATCACGGAGCAGGTATCATGCATCTATCTGCAAAAGCAGACAGGGAAACTAGGCTTAACAATACGCGTACATTTCCACACAGAATTTTGGTGCAGACAGTGACGTGTAACTGAAACTCAGCTTTTACCAAAATATTAGCATAATACAAAAATTGCAAAACACTGGGTAAAAAGAAGCTGCTGACTTCCACGCATCAGTTAAAGATAAACCCCCTCTTGCATAAATGGAGCAGCAGCACAGAACAAGCGGAGACTTGGCTATACAAATACATCTCTTCTTCTGTAGGAATTTGCCAGAATTCTCCACCCAACATCACACTAGCATGTTCTAGCATCATACCAGTGGTGGCAAAATCTAGTCTTAAGCCATCATGCAGGCTGATGGGAATTTCTTCTGTCGTACTGAACACTGCTGTGCTTGCTTTGAATACATATTGTCACTGATTTGTCTTTGTAGTAAATGTATGTTATACTCTAACAGTCATGTTTAGTCAGAAGTAAAAAAGTTCAGTAGCCCATACTGGGCTGTGGTACAGTTAAGATGACAACAAAATACAAGGATGTCATTAACTGCATATATTATAGAAAACAGGTTTACTTTGCATTTAAGTCACATTTAATACAAGACAAGTTGGTCTGAAACTGTGAACTGATTCTATTTGGAATAAAGTATGGCACAGATTCCCAATACCTATGGACATTGGGTAAATAACACATTTTCCTCTTTGTAATGATTATCAATTCGCCAAAAATAGTGTAACAGTCAAAAGGGAAGAGTGAAGGAAAACAGATTTAGGAGAAGAAAAAAATGTCTAAGAATTGAAAATAAATGACTTATTTTGTAAGAAACTTTATTTAACTTCATTTTTAAAAAATGCATTCTCTCCTCAGAACAAATGCCACCATAAAAAAAAAGAAATGCAGTAGCACACACTTGCACTCAAAGGAAAACATGCAAAACTGATGGCTGAAAAAATTCTGCATAAAAATCCAAGACTTCAGGCAAAGGTTTGCCCCCATGTGCCTTTAAGGACCCCAGACCATAAACAGCTTTCAGTGCAATGTCTCTTGCTTCCAATTGGTGGGGAAACACATGGCAGAAGCTTGTCTTCTGACAGCTGCACTCTCCCAGATGTTTGAAGCAAAACCAGGCTCAGCTGTATTTTAAAACATCATTGTTAAACTGTTGCAGAAAGTACAAACAGAATTCAATGAAATGTCAGAATCCAGTGAAGAAAAACTTTTGAGTTCTACCCTGTGCCATACACTTCTTAAAAAAAAAATTAGACAGAAAACCAGATTTAATTAATACACCCTCTTTAAATTTTTTATTTCTGAAAGCAGCTCTTTATGCAACTCAAAAGCAGTTCCTGAGTAACTGCAGTAAACAGTGTCCTTTAAATATTTTTGCACCTCAGCTCTTCTGTTTTGGTTCTTCCTTGTTTTTCTCCCTAGTTTTCAAGTTTTGTCTCAGTTGTTTTTCAAAAATGTGCAAGTTCAGTTAGCATTGTTTCCAGAAGTCCACAGCTCACAGGTCTTCCTGCAACAACTATAAGATCTGCACATACGCTAGGTTGAACTCCTATACCTATTGCAGATTTTGCTCTCAAACCTGTACAGCATGCATTTTCACGTCTTCTTCAGCATACGCCGGGACTGCCACGTATGGAACTTATTGTAGGCCGTCTGCAGCATCTCTTCTATATGACTTACCAACTGAAACATTAAGAGGGAAAAAAAAAAATGTCCCAGCTACTGGAAAACAGATTCCTTCCCCTCCCTTTGATCAGATACTCAGTTGTATTCTTCCTTTCATTCACTGTAAGTAATCTCACTAAAATCAGAGGTGTGCCAGATAAAGAGAGAAAGGACCTTGAGGCTCTATTGCAAAGTGTCTGTAGAGGGAGTAGCTCAGAGAACTACTAAGCTGAGAGGGTCATAGGGAAATGACACTTGGTTGTGCTGTCTGCTCCAATAGTTTAGTCTGTGCCCACTTCCAAGTCTGACATGGTGGGAGAGAGTTTTGAAGTTGCTGAAGTCCTACTTTATGGTGGAAGTGAAAAATGAAAAATGAATTCCCCTCTCTGTTATCTCACTTGGGTAATTTCAAATTATAGGTCTTGACAGTTTCTGGTACTACTCAGCAAATTACACAAGGAGAGAAAACATACTTAACTGTCTGCCCAATTTCCCTCTGCCCATTTCCTAGTTAAAAAAACTTAAAACACCCTAGGACAAGAAGTAACAAAGCTACCGTAATCTGATAATTACAATTCAAATTATTAATATGCACCCACATAATTAAATAATATTTTCCCCTTACATTTGTGCTTAAATACTGTCTCCGAATCTTTTCTTGGAATGGGCAGAGCTTTGTAACCTGAAATCTTTCCAAGTTGCTCCTCATTTTCACAACCTGAGAAAGAGACAGAAACCAACATTGTAGTCCTTTGCACAAAAGTTTCATTTCCTTTAACAAATAGATTTCCTACAAAACACCTTCTATCTAATTCTGGAGGCTACTTTAGGTATGCACAGTTTGAGGAAGAAAAGTTATTAAAACATCAGTCTCTAACAATGCTTGAGTGCATATTTATTTTTGAGGCAAGTGCAATATGACTGAAAGCGCAGTGTGATGCTGTGACTGTTATTACTTTGTCAGTAAATACTACAGATATCCACAAACCCCTTTTTTTTTTTTTTTTTTTTGTTTAAAGCAAAGACTGTGCCATGGATCTTCAGGCCACATTTTGGAGCAGGACATCCAAAATATCTGAATGTAATTTTTTTATCTTTGTGATCCATGTGAGGTCAAAAAAAAAGAATAGCAACAAAACATAGTTACAGTCATGCACCTGGTTGTAGACAGACATCTCTTCTTGAAGGCAACTTTGTTCTACAAAGCAGTGTGTATTTTGAAGCTATGACTGAGCCATTTTTGCAATGGACAGAAGAATAAGGAAAACTTTCTTGTAACTGTCACTGTGGAGATTACATCTAAGAGTTGGTGATGGTGGTGCTTTTGTTTGTGGGTTTTAAACTGGCAATGAGAAACCTGCAGCTGGAGTAGAGCTGACCAGTCAGCCTGATGCTAGCTTACAGCACCTGCTCGGGAGGGAGGGTGAGAGGCATGCAGTAACAAGGATAATTTTCACCAACAGCAGAATTGCTGAAAAGACTAATGTTTTACATTGCTTTGTGACCTTCAGTTCTAGGGGGGAGTGAGTGCTGCACTGATTTAAAGCATGTGTATTAGTTCTATACTTCGAGTTGATGTCAGTCATTCTAAACCATGATTTGGACACACCATAACCACACCACAACCAACACCACACTAGGAAGCTCTGCCTTACCTTTTCTTCTAGGAATGGCGTGTTAACAGGAAAGCAGGACCAGAAGTGTCGTAGCAGTTCCCCGACTGCCACGTACAAGTGTTTTAGTTCAGACTGAACATCATTTGGCACCATCTCTGCAACAGGAAAATGATTTTGTCACATCACTCAAAACCATCATACAAAAAATGAGACTGTAAGGTTCATGAAGGAGTTCAGCAATATACATTTCTACTGGAATCACGGAAAGGCTGGCCGGGAGGGAACACTGAAGTGCCTAACAACTAATTATGACCATCAGCAGTATTAGAACAGGTCAGCCACTATTTATGGCTACATACTTGGAAGCTTGTACATTACATAGGGAGATCTACACCAGGCAAAGGATGGACACCAAACTTAATCCAGGATTAGAAGCAGTGTTATCTGTACTGCTCTAACAGTGTGGCAGTACTGCTTCTGGGACCAGCAACTTGTTCTCTCCACAGCACGGTGCTAAACACTGCATGGTGGATACAGCAAGCTTTTCCCTCTCTCTTACAGTGGCAATGAAAATATGGTCACTGCATGGGGGAGGTGAAAAAGCCTGGCAGGAACAATGAACTGAATCCCAGATACTCTTGAAGAAGAAAGGGTGACAGGGTTCAACAACAGGGAAGGAACTATGATCATAAAAACCAAAGACAAGCAGTCACTGAGGATGACAGGAGCATAGGGAACTGAATAGTGAATAGCAAACTCTAGGATGCGGCTGTTTTTTGTTTTTAAAAAGTGGTGGTCAGGCTCAAAGAAGTAGAGTATAGCACCCAGTATGGCAACGGGGATGGGTAAGAAAGCCTCACTACTGTTTGCTGACCCCTTTTCTTTCAGTACCATAAAGAACTCATATTTGCTTTTTCAGCTGCCTGAACCAGTTTAGCTGCTTTTCAGACCAAGTAACGCAAGTTAAACTGGAAAACTCTTATAAACTCTTCCTTACGAGAACAGGGATTCATCTGCTGTGAGACTAAAGAGAAGGGAAGTCAAACTGGCAGGAATGTGACAACAGGGAAAGGGGTGACTGAATGGAGATGTGAGGAGGAAGTGGTATATGTTTTCCCTTGCAGTCTACAGAAAAGTTGTCCTTTTTCACAGCAAGCTGTGGATCCTAAATGCAGGCTGCAAAAAACCTAGTTCCAGACAGTTATCTAGACCTTGTCTCCTTAGAGCTTTTCCAGAGTATGCCTTTATTTTCAAAAGTCCAGAAAAAAAAAAAAAAAAAAAATCAGAGAAATGCTGAACAAGCAAAACCCATTATCTGTAAGACAACTTAGTATCAAGTGCATCCTTCGTCACCTTGCTCTGTACAATTTTTTGTCCTTCACTTGCCTCAGCCCTGGTGTAGCCAGTACCACCCTCATGGTGTGGCTGGGTTGTTGCTTTTCTTTTGTTGCTGTAACCCAGTATTAGTCCAGCTACATGCTTCCATAATTTCTTTTATCACTGTAAAGTATTCTAAGAGGGAGATGAAATGGCAAGCCAGGTACTGCTGTGTAATGCAATAAGATACAATTAAAGTATTATACATCCTAAATCCTTACGGTTTATGGCTTGCTGTGTTCCACCCTGCATAAGTGCTCCTCCAGGTGACAGGACTGCAATAGTGCTAGCAGCATCACCACTTGAAAGAACCTAAAGAGAGAGAGAGAGAGAGAGAACGAATACTTCAGATCACTTTTTCCAGCAAATTAGTTATAAAATAAGTTGTATTTGAACTCCAATGGCAAGGATACAGTTGAGCAGATAAAAATTGAAGTTCTGATGAAGAGTCTGCTCTTCTCTAGAATGGGACACAGTGCCTTTAGGTGCTATAGTGTATGTTTTCAGTGAAAGCTGTCCAGTTAATTACAGACAAATACATTTTTACTTAGTACACAAAGTGGCTGTGCAGTTACTTTGAAATGAGACAGAATTACTATATAGAAATGTGATCCATTCACAGTTGCGACTGCTTTACTTGGGGCCCAATCTAGGTTTACCAACAGAGGAAGTTCAGACACTGGCTGGGGAGACGGGCTGTGTGGCTATGCTGCCCTCCAGTTGCCAGAACAGAGCTTCTGTGCAGCCTGTGGTGAGCTCTACATCCTACCTAAGTGCATTTAGGAGCAAAAGACCCAGTCAGTTATAAACCTGCTTACTATGACCTCCTAAGACCACTACATCCTGCATTGCATAGGGTGGGATCAGTAACATTTGCCTATGCTTCATACTGCGTGACTGTCCTGCTTTACTACTTTATACTGTTACCATTTTCTCAAAACATCATATCAGTAGAATATAACTCTGAATATCAGCAGTGTCTCAGTTTCCTGTTGTTTAGATTTTAAACACAATTGCTGAAAAGTATTGCCTAAAATTGTAAAATAAATTGAATAATGGAAAACTATTGGAGATCATGAAGTTTACCATGAAAAATTAAAATTCCAGTAGACATGAGACACAAAATCATATCGAAAGCAAGATGCTACATCAAGAAGGGAATTTTTTTTTTATTATTCTGCCATACCTGAGTTAGTTTGGGTACATATGCTTCCATTTCTTGCCTAATACTATGAAAAGAATTAATTATATCCTGACTGGTTGCATATTGCTGTGATTGAATTGGAGTTGGACCATGATAATACCTGTGAGGTGAGAAAAGGAGAGAGAGAAGTGTATTAACAGGAGTGCTGGTAAATCAGAGGCTAAGCTCAGCGGACAGTTCTTCAAATGCTTCCAATTTTAGATGCTTTGCAACTGTTGATACTACTATCTAAATCTTATTTATTAACAAAGTAAAATATATTACCACATGGAAAGAGGTTGGGTTAGGGATACTATGGCAGCAAAATAAGGTAAGAGCTTCTACTGTTGAATCTGCGAGCATCATTTTGCTAATTAAAACTTCTTTGTGCCACTTAGTTCTGGGAATATTGTTAGAATGGAGGAATTCCCACCACTTTTGATTGAAACCTAGATGAAGTTAGGTGCATGTGTGGAACTGCTCTCTCTCCTGTGGTATCACTCCTTTTCTGAAATTATATCTATAGTTCTCAAACTCCAAAGTCTAGAAAACAAGAGGACTACTACCATAAAAATAGTAGACCTGTGAGCAGTCCAAGCTATCACAACTCCACTTGTTTTGCCTGGGAGAGGCTTTTCCCTGGAATCATATATATTTTTCACATATAACACATATATTTTTCCACTGTAAGCTGCAACAAGGCGCTGGACTTTGAATACAGGTCTGTTAGATTTTCACAGAAATTACCTGTTAAAACCCTACAAGTTGGCTTATGGAGACTTAAATTGCAGAAAATAGAGATGAAATCAAAATACCAATTTAAGTGGGAATTACCTGGCAGTTGGTTTATGTAGTAGTTCATATCAGATTTCTAAATTTAGCCTAAACACACTTGAGGGCACAGTAGAGACTAGATCTGTAGATTCTGTACAGGCTGTAATGAGAGACCTGCCAGATTGATTATGCTGAAATAGCTGTGCATATTTTGTTAACTTACCTATCAGACTTCTTTAAGTTTAGTGCAATTGTTTTAATGCTATTATTCTTTGCTAAATCTTCATACTCAATGGCCTCCTGCAGTTTCACCTAAAATAACCCAAATAATCACACATTACTAATGAGGTCACAATTCGATGCATCTAGTTCTTACAGTTCACTGAGTCTGAGCAGAAGGGTTACCAAAACATTAAAGAAATAAAAGTGTGGAATGGCTCATATGTCTACCCCCTCCAGAGGGAGCAGTGTCTAATATTGTTTAAAGTGTAACATTTGGAAGTCTTGGC
The DNA here is from genome assembly GCF_964273445.1 of Streptopelia decaocto. Classification (NCBI taxonomy): domain Eukaryota; kingdom Metazoa; phylum Chordata; class Aves; order Columbiformes; family Columbidae; genus Streptopelia; species Streptopelia decaocto. The sequence goes on from NC_138661.1 coordinate 53,761,076, forward strand.
ACTACTGCTTTTTCTGCAGATTCTGGCTGAAACTTTCAGTCCCTGCCACTTCCAAAAAGTGGTTTGCTATCCATAAATCATTCTTTGTTCTTTCTATTTATGTCTGTTTCCAGATTAGCAGAAATAGTAATGATTCGATGGCTGGTGTACAAGAGTGTAAGACTAAAACCATAATAAATACCCAAGCTATTTGGTGACAGTAGAGCTAGAGCATCAGTGGTGAGAGGTAACAGCACAGTGATATCAGGCTTTGTACAATAGGAAAACTACTTTTGAAGTCTCCTACTCTCATGCTACTCTTACATTCTTTTTGTCACATTTATTCTAGTCCTGGTATATCATTTGTCCCCCAGTCAAAACCACAGCTTTTAGGAAAAGTCAAAGATGTTGACTACCTCAACATTTAACAACATACGTATCCTGCAGCCTTTTCTCACAATATATGCAGGGTTTGATTCCTCTTGGCATTTTCTATTTAGGTTGTCAACTCTAGTAAGAGTTTTCAACTCAGTTTTGTAGCAATTACAGTACTCTCTTCTACTTGTGAGCTGCTATGGTTAGACCAAAACAGGCTGCTGCCCTGTATTTTATTCAGTGCACCAGGTGTCACCATGCTTTCAGTTTAACCTCACTTCAGCTTCTGACCTGAAGATGAAGGCTGACATGTGCCAGGTTTAATCATCCCCTCTACAAACAATACACTTGATACGTTAATATTGGTGCTTGAACAGCAATATCCCTTTCAGATGGAAGTTCTCTAGGAGTTTTCAAGCATTTGGAAAAAAAATAAAGGAGACACACACAGGGCAAGAGCAGAACTGCACTGAATGGAAAAAAACAGATTTCTGGATAAGGAGATAAACACAGCCATACTTCAAGATTTAATTTACTTCTGTATATAAACAGTGGTACAAAGCTTCTAACAGGCCCTCAGGTTCTTATTCTACGTATGTCAAAGCTAAATAAGGATCAATTTAGATGTGTCATAAAACAAGTAAAGAACCTTCAGCAGTCTTCTGAGAGACAGCTTCCAGTTCCATTAAATTAGAACTCCATCGACTAACTTTATACCTTTTTCATTGGTGGCTGAAAGAAATCTGAATCCCTGGAGTTTCCATCCGTACTGCTGGTCTCACTGTAATGGTCATTTTGTGCTTCTCTTAAAATAGAGAAACAGCATTAAGAAGAATTCACTTCACAGGAAATTTAAGATAGAAGCTAGACACAAAGTAAATACATCTGTTTCAAAATTTTTTATGCACGTTCACACACTATCAATTTTTTTTCCTCTTATGTCTTTATTTCTAGAAGTTCATCTGGATAGAAGGAACCAACTCCTCAAATAACCCTGTTTGTCAAGGGCAAAATTCAACAGCAGGGAAGGGTTCTGCTCCCTCTCTTCAGAAATAGTAGCATGCCAATAATGCAAGTGGGACACAGCAAAATCATGACGAAATTAAAAACCCTTTGCACACACATTTAGGCCAACCAGGTATCAGCAGAACTATGGAAGCCCCAACATTGCACTGTTTGAGAATGAGAGCTATTGTTTTGTCTCTTTCTGAACTAAGAAACCAAAACGCACATTACCCAGAAGACATTGTTTGATGTCCACTGTTCAATTTGTGCAAGACAAAAGAACATCATGAGGGAGCACAGTATTTAATTAAGATCTCTCATGGGTGAGGGTCTGTAGGATTTGGGTAGAGTAGTAATCTTTTGGTGGTTGTCTATAAACCAATTGTAAAGCAGAATTCACATCAAACCCATTTCACCCCTCTTTTAAGAAGTTTCATTTGTGAAGTTCATTGTAAATACGCATAACTAGCTGATAGAAGTTTTTTGGTCAGGGACAGGGTACTGCCCTGGAAGAATCTTTCATCCGATCTACCTATGCCACACTGTTCTTTTGCTTCCTCACTTCCCTGTGTCCATGCACCCCATCGCAGGGAGCCCAGCAGACTTGCTGCTGGAAGGCAGGCGACAGGAGCTCCCTGCACCAGACCTCCCCTCCACACAGCACATGGAATCAATCCTGCTTCTGCAGCCTTCACCAGGGATGGAGGACTAAGACTGAAACATCCTTTCCTTTTTTAGTGTGTTTAGTATGATAACTCAGCTAAAAATAGCGTTTGTCATCTCAGACAGCTCTGAAGAACTTTTATAAAGTAAAATAGAACCTAACAGTATTTTTATTTCTAGAGCAAAATACTTCATTCATAAAAACTAAAAGGTTGGCTGAGTAATTTAAAATGTGTTTTTGTTTTGGAAAGTCCTTAAAATTTGTTACAAAAAAGCTTTTACATAACATTGAAACTTACTGTTTCCTGAGGCCAGCTGCGAGGACCATGGCACTATGATGGTTAAAGCGTTTTATAATGGCAGCATTGCTACTTTCTCTAGCAGATTTTGAGGCATTCGATGTAGAGGCCACAGAAGCAACACCATAGCCCTACAAAGAAAACAACATTAGCTGCCTCCTGCCCCCATACCAGAAGGACAATTCTCTGTTTTCCATTGAGTCAGGAAGCCTGCATGCCAACTCTCCTGAGTGATCCTGCATCATTACTGAAGCAGCATTTTCCTACCTTGCCCCACGATCGTGTTATGCACTTTGAAAAATCTCCATAGACTATTTTATTCTGTTAACACTTAGCAGTTTAGAGGTATCTGAGAGAAGAAAAAATATTCTTAAACAGATGGTTTTATAAGAATGTGATCTACTATAAGTAGCTTAAAAAAATTTAAGGATCACCTGTACAAAACAGGCATTGATGGCAAGTAAAAGCTAGCAATTGTTTTACTGACCTCTTTTTAACATCTTGTGGGACACCAGCAGCCCACAGGCTAAATGACACCTGTCAGGAGGATGTGATACCACTAGGAATTCAATAAAAATGAAGCCTTAATGCTGGCAGTGTTCCTCAGTTACCAGGTGGCTGATTGCATCTCACTCTACCCCATGCCCAGTTTCACACTTGCTATGAACCAGCTTCCAAAGCAAACCAGGGCAGTCTGCAGAGCACCACAAACATATCTATCCTCAACTAGGCTGTCAGCTTGTACAACTCTTACACTCCCTGTCCCACGCCCAAGAAAAAACCCACCACCAAAACAACAACCACCTCAGAAATGCAGCATCACTATTAATTACAACTCAAAAGTTTAAGTTAAATCAACTGCAGAAAAGTGCAACTTTACCTTATTTCATATTATGGTACACCATTTGTAACAACTGTTTTAGTTTGTACTTGGAGGCAGGCAATAGTTCAAGTTAGTAATATTTTTAGCAAAACACAGTATTTAAAGCTAAACAAAGAAAATGGTATGCCGTGTCCTTAAAATTAAGCTGTATCAAACAAAGAGCATCATTCAAAGGGAGAACAAATGCAAAGACTTTTTTCCTGTTTTGTGCTACGCTTCTATACATTGCCACAGCTTCTAAAAGGTAAGAAGAAAGCAGAGTCCACCTTAGACTAAAAAGCCACCCAAGTGAAATAATTATTTAAAAAATGGCAGTCTTGCTTCTATACCCAGCACACTAAGGCAGACATCAGAGGCATACAGGTCCATAGGCACAGTCTCCATTTCTTTACACATGTACAACTGTATAAATGTTGACCACCCAATCACTGCAGCAGCCCAGTAAGTGATGTGGTTTAGAATTATCATTTGTAATTATTTTAACAGAACGACCCACTCTCTTCTTAAATTAAACTAATGGGTGCTGTGTTGTTTATTTTTTCCCAACGACTTACTTCATCTAATGTTTTATCTTCCAAAGCTGTTAAATCTATCAGAGGATTTTTTACTCCTTGAGACACCATTGCTTTTAACCCTGTATGAAACAAAGAAAAAAACATGAAAAAACTATATCTAAACAAATACGAATAATTGTGGGACTATTTGATTATATTTAACCTTTAAAAGGAGAAGACAAAGGTTCTGGAGATGTCCAAGTATCACTGTGACTAAAACTTTCAACCCTTTTCGAAGTTCCATTTAAAATAAGTGCCAAACTATTGTAAAACATCATCCTACTAATTAGTGCAGTTTTCATCAACTTGTATGCATCACTGAATACTCCTTGGTAAAAAAGAAATAAAGAATTGGAGATGCAGTTATATTAGTTGTATTAGTGGGAACTAGGAAGCCTTAATTGTGTGTTTCTTCTCATTTCAGCACTGATTTGCTGCCCTGACTTGGGTAGAATGGTAACTTATATCTGGCGATAGCTTTTACTTGTGAAGTTTTGTGGATTTGTAAGAGAATGCTTTCATTAGTCAGAATACATATTAAGGAATGGTGCTGGGATCTCAACTCTCCACATTTTTTGTATCATCACAAACCTACCTCAAAAGTTCAATAAAAATTTAAGTCAGATAATATGTTAAGATTTCGCATTTAAAAAGCTGTCAGAGAACCAAGATGACAACTCCTCTGGAAAATGTTAAACAGGACCCATATTTGCCTATTACTAAGAACTGATTGATAACAAAAGCTATACCTGTTGCAAATTGTGTACGCAACACAAAATGAAGCCTTAAGTAAACAAAATCATTCCACAGTAACTGATGGCAGAGCATAATCAATCTAGCATGGTAGTATTTTATGGAATTTATCACAGATTTAGTGTTGTATGAGTTGTAATCAGGAATATTTCTAAGTGCTAGCACTTTCCAAAGGCTAATTTGTTTCAAGAGATGCAGCTATCAAACGTGCTAAGAATAGTAAAGCAATAGCTAACTTTCAATGACAGTTTCCAGCTTTCACTTTACGGTTCAACAAACAGGATGCCCAATAAATGGACATAAGAAAACTCTTGATTTCAGCTTTGCTGGGTTTACTAGATGTACTTCTGGAGTGTTATGCTCTGTGATATATTATAGCTAAGACTGTAGCAGCCTACTGGAGAAACAAAGTCAAAAAGTTTACCTTTTTCATCCAATTTGGCACATTCCGCAAAGAGGTCTTTTGAGCCTGTATTGAGCCTGTCCCGATGGAAATAATGAGATTGAAAAAATCGTGTCCAGAATTCCCGCTCGGTCATGTTATGTGGAACATTTTCTGCATATTTCATTTTTACTGTGAACAAAAATCGTAATGATTACAAATTGTTCTGCAAATCTTAATAGGCTATTTTATGTTAAAACTTCCTTGCTTTCTGTCTAATGCTGCCTTCATTCAGGCCAACCAAACATAAGGGAATGCAGTAGTTAAGCTTGAGCAAACAGGTACTCTTTGATGCCCTGTAAGACTCGCTAATGCTCTGAAAGAAATGCACTTTATAGTAGTCTGAATACTCTAATTTGAGTTGCATGCACATAAAAAGTCTAATTTGCCAGAGTTCTAGTTATCCTCAGGATAGATCCGGTCTTTTAACCTAGGGCCATATGAACCAGTGTCAGTCTTTAACATAGTGCAGGCAAATGATGGAAATCAGATTATTTTCCTCCCAAAGGTGATTTAATGAAAAACAAAAACTAACTGAAATGCTGAACAGGAGACTATCACAGGAGCCAAATATCTACTCACAATTTAAAAAAAAAAATCAGTGTAACAAGTTAAAATGTTTTCATTTAACAAAACCCAAGTTTTCATTTCAAAAGCATGTTTTAACACATGCTTCTTCCTATCCCTCTTCAAATGAGGCAAGGAAAATCATCCAAAAGACTGAAGAGATGGTCCTTTATATTTCCAGGCTCATACTAACATTCTAGTCTTCCCACAATAAGACAGTAAAAAACAAATGAATGTATTTGTATGTAAAGCACTATTCTTACCTGCAGGATAGGTTCGAAATATGGATTCAATGATATCTGAAGTCAAATTGTACCTCAGACCATTGCAGCCATCTGTTTGAGGCCGTACATCAGCCTAAGAAAAAGAACACAGGGAGGAAAAAGAGTCATGCCTGAATGCCTTCTGGAACACAATTCTGCTGTAGATAAAATAATCTTCTTCCTCCACATACCCATGGCATATTTGATCATAAATAGGTATTTTTAGAATGAGAAATTAAAGAACATGCATTAATGACTTTATTATACTTGTCACTTAAGGGATGATACGACAAGTAGACCATAAGCTTTAGAAGATGAAAAGCAATGACCACTCCATCAGTCAAAAGAAGTTATGCTTAGTTTAGTATATCCTTGTTTCAAAGTAAAACCAGGCATGCATACTGTATATGTCTAATATTTTGTTGTTCATTTAACAACTCAGGTAGTGAATAATCAGTGATGATAATGAAGAGACAAAAGAGATTTATGGCTCTTACACCTTATTTCCTTATGCACTAAAAGTATCTCTCTATAATTGATAAATAACATTGAATTTAAACATCGAGGGTAAGCCTTAGTAAGAACTTGTAAGTTAGATCTCTGTGATATCTTTAGGAAGCTCCAGAACAATAAAGTGCTCAGTCCAGTTCTCAGTAACAGGAAAAAGTACACGATTGCATATGCTGCTGCCTTTTCTTCCATTTCCTGTCTGCCTAAATCCTACCTTTTGTACCTCATTCTTCCTAGAGAAACAGTCATTCTGAGCAGGGCCAGATAGTTATTTTAACTTGAACCAGGACACACAAATATCTGGAGTTTTCTTCTTCACAAATGCAGAGTACACAAACATAACCAGTTATTTTAAGAAAGCTTCAGGTTTGAAAGTTTGGGTGTTTGGTGGGTTTTGTTTGTTTTTTATTATTGATGTTAAGGTGTAATAACGGAAGACAGGAAACCAGAGCAATCAAGTTAATTTGGTAACCGATTCAGGTATTTCTAAGGGGAAAAAACCCATGTGTTTGTACAGCAGCTAAGTCATAAAACAGCTCCCACCTCCTCTTTCCCTCTCAAACCCTTGATTTGTGCAGAGTCATTACAAGGGTAGAAATGGCGTTCCAGCTAGAGAGTCATCCTCGGTGTGAATTTGTTGCAGAAGCAGAAACATGTCTCTATGGGAAGAATCTAAAGATTGTATCCAGGTTACTTTAAGGCTGCATTAAGATTACTGAAGCATGGTTTCTACAAATGGGTAACATAACTGAAAGTTGGGGAAAGAGAGAGATAAAATGAGCTTTCAGATATACAAGCTGTTCTTCAAGTAGCTGAAAGCACATACTCATTTAAAAAAATTGGTAAGGGAACAAAACCAAACCTTTTGTGTTTAAAGTCTTTGCAGCTTCATTTATTCATGTCAATCCTGCAACAGATCCTCTCTTTAACTTATGAGTTAGTGCACTGCAATCTAGTGGCTGCAAGTTCACATTATTCCTGTTTTAAGGAAGGCACAGCTGTGGTATAAAAAAATCTGCCTCCTGTTAATTTAAAGTTCAAATTTTGAGGTTGCAGATTTGCATAAAACCTTTTTTTTTTTCTTTTATACTTTCAGTAGTCTAACTAGCATGTGGAGAGATGTTAATTTGAGGTACCAGGAAAGAACATTAAAGTATATGGGAATAAAGTACATGAGCAGAACTCTCACTTTCCCCAATTTGTTGGCTCTAAAATCCTTTACGTTAGAGGTTCAACGTACCAGAAATGCTGCAGAGATGCCCACATCCTGCTTACTTGGTGCTGCAGAATTATCCCCTGCATTCAGGCTTAAACGGTTGGCCCAGAATTCTTCAGCACTGATTACTTGACTCACAACAAGGTCTTTATAGAGCTGAAACAAAACAGGATCTTCTTGCAGCATTCTGGTAAAAGAACGTATTGAAAAGAATTGAAACGTTGCAGAATAAATCACGAAGATTTCCATAACTAACATGAGTTCACCAAGGGAACAGAAACCAACTTTTCTTTCCAAATACTGTGCATGTCTTAACAAGATTGTGTAAACAACCTTAATAGCTATATTTGTCTCAAAATACTTAAAGGACTAAAAAATGTTTAAGGAATAGCATTAAATGCTAGAAAACAGTAATGGCTAGGAAAAAGTTAATGTGAGATTAACATCTTGTCCTAAAATGTTCTGTAGTGTTCTTCTGTCTTTGTATGGTCAGGACTAAAGTCTCCTGAACTGTAAAAGCACAATGAATTTTCTTGAATTTCCATAACAAAGGTCTTATGGGAGGAAAAAAGGAGATTTCAGCACTATCCAATTCTTGTTTAGCATCTTAAAATTCAGTAGTTAAAGGTCTCTATTCTAGTGCAAGAGTAGATTACAAAATATGTCTGGGATAAGATACCTTAAAACACACACTACCCAGGGTTGTTTGTTCATTTATTTTTCTGTTGGTGACAGCAGGATCTTCATCACTTATCACATGCAGCACAAGTGCTCCAGAAACCATTCAGTGTCACTACTTCCACCAGGGAAGAATGTTTACAGACATTATCATCCAAATATCAAGTATCATCCTTACTATCTAAAACGCAAAGAATGTATGCACCTGAAACTTCAGTTAATTCACGTTTAAGCAGCTTTTCATACAGCTGTATACCTAATTTGAAACCCACTAGGCTATTTTCATGTTTATGCATGTTCATAATAACCTCAACCATCTTTACCATGAACCTCAGGGTCTTGCATTTGCAAATTAAAAAAAATAGGAATCTTACTAATACATAGTATGTGGTCTAGGGAAGAACATGAATAAACTGCAGCTTGGACTGAATAAATGTCTGTAGCTGCTCTGGGGATGAAGTAGGATGAGGTGGAAGTGAAAACTTTGTGGTAGGACATCCCTATTATGTTTTAACCACCAAGGTTTCTTCCAGTTTTTCTTGTTGGTACAAATATGGTTTAGTGGCATTTCTTACAAATTAGTGCACCAGCAGGCAGTCTGTTATTTTAATTATTTTGTTAACATTTAGAATTTTCTATACACCTGACCGTCACATATCAATAAATGGAGGAAGCACTGCAGGGACTCTAGAAGTCGTATCCTTCCAGAAGAGGTTGAAACTTTTTTGCCTCGTCTGTTGCAAATTAAGCTAATGAAGCCCCATCACTACACTTGGACTTCTAAATGTCAAAAGAATAGACTACGACTAAGTATGTGCAGAGATTCTGGCTTTTCTGTGACTAGAAAATCTCTCAATGTTGCATGGCATAATACTCTAAAACTCCCTTTAAGGATATAAAGATTCAGAGCTAAGACTGCCCATGTACTAAATATTAATATTGTTAGAAATAAAGCACAAAGCACAAATAAACTAGTACGGTAATGGTGCCAAAGCAGTCTGCACTGCTGTAGATCCCAGTGGTTGCTGCAGTACTGGAACCAGTTAATCCTGGATGTGTCAGAGCTCCAGCACAAGGGTTCCTGCCCTTCTGCTGGGAAATCTCCTTGTAAAGATCTGATCTGCCCAATAAGGCAATGCTGCAATGTTTTGAAAAAAAATCTAACCTTAACTTACCTAAGTTCAAAGTTAGAACAATCTTTGGAAATGGAAGCTAGCAGATACAGGATTCACAGCAGATGCTAGAATGAAGCGAAACTCATCTGGGGAGATGGCCCCAAGGACTGGTTTAACACAAACGTTTTAAAGGAACAGAAGCATATCTTAAAAGCCCTTCTGGGAAAAGGTCTTAGGTCCTGAATGTCTTTTCAAAACATTTTTTTGAATAAACATCCTGTATGCCAAATAACAAACCACTGCATCTCAAGTGAGAGGCATGAAAATACCTAGCATTTTAGTGAAGTATATAAAACACCAGGAATAAAGATCTGGGGCAGGAAAGGGGTTATGCAGGGAGAAAAAAAAAAATAATAAAAAAAAAATCACAAAACAAGGAAGGTGAGAAATTCTGAAAAGAAAAATAATCTTTCAAGCAGCTTTTCTGATATGTATATGCTTCAGAAGACTAAGGAGACAGACTGCCAGTTGGGTGCTTCATCTCATAGCCACGGGTAATGAAGACTGGGTGGTAGCCGGGCTGGCTGCATTTACACCTCAAGAACATGTCACTGAGAACACAAGTATAGTCTCAACATGTTACAGTTACGTAAGCCTAAAGGAACGGCCTCTAAATTGAAAGTGGAGAGATTTTTTTACTAGAGAAACAAATGCAGCATCACTAACGATGTTGCAATAACAACTCCTAGCAGAAACACACTATAGTTAGGTAACAATTAAAAACCAAACCAAACCAAAAAAACTTTAAGGTTCCTTTCCCTTTACCTGTTCTTCTCCTCAAGTTCTTTATTAGCTTTCCTTTTGAATTTGGGCAACAGTTGTTGAAGAAGATCCTTTACTGCATCTCGCTCCTTCACTGCTGTGCTTTCATTGGAGAAGTGAAAGTTGGTTGTGTCCCCTGCATGCAATACTAGCTGAAGCTGAATTTTAGCTTTACCTTCTGGACTGATTTTCTGGCCTAGATTACACAGAGAGTATTAATTAGCAACAGACAGTAAGCTTATACAAGAAACTCTCTTCCCTAGAGTATTCGCTTATAAGCAGTTATCTTCATCATCCAATTAAATACTCTTATCCCATGTGTGAATTCCAGCCATGGAAGTGGAACATACAGTCTTCCCCTTAAATTAGTTTGAATGCTGCACCTTCTTCTCTCTAAAAGACAAGACACAGACACCAGCAGTCTATTGCTCAGTAACCTTCAGCTACTGCTCAGGAGCCCTGATTCATCTTCACATTCCCCACACCCTCCATTACAAAAGTGCTGCAAATTAGATTGTCATCACCTGGACACTTTAACCTGGTACCAACCCAGACTGATGCTGAAAGGCAACAACCTCGTTCCCCCTCTCCACTTCAGCTGCTGCCTTTCTTGCACTAGTGTTTGCATTTGTGCAGCAAGCTGAGCTGAGGAACCGATCCATTGAAAAGTGGATCCCTTTTGTTATTCCAGCTGGATCAGTTCCCGCAGAAGAAAAGAGGCAGGAAAACAGATGCAGGGTGGGGTAACAGCATGTCTGTGACAGCAAAGGTATGCTGGTTTCAAGTGGTGTCGTAAGCACATTTAGCCGCTAGTACTCCCAAAGTTGATCACTAGTGCCTCCAAGGTACTGTTATGCTCTCATGACTCTCAAGAAAAACCTGACTTCTGCTTCCCTTCTTGTAACCAGAGGGAGCGGAGGTCAGAGCAGCTGCTTTTATGGACTGTTACACTACACTGATTTCAGTGTAGCACTGCAAATGCCAATAACCTGACTTTGAATCTTACCTCTTTCTCCAGTGCAAGTGGGAGACAGGAACCAGATATCACTATTGTCATCACCTCTATTACAAATATCCCCCTCCTTTTTTTTTTAAGTTTAGATGACACAAAAGAACATCCTTCATCTAAGTTATAAAGACTTCAATGCCTGTACATGTAAATATTTAAAATATAAGCTTCTTAAGTGTAAGTAAATGGCTAAATAAAACTTTCACAAAGTTAATTATTATAGGTGAACAAAGCTTTTAAACTCCTTATCACCATTTGTATTTAAGAAAACAGCACATTAGTTCTAATTCATCACCCACACTTCTGATCATGTATGTACTTGTATGTGACTTTGAACAGCAATAATCACTAAATCTTTACCAAGTGACACATACAACATCCATTTTGTTCCTTCTTTGGTGTTACAGCACATAGAATATGAGCACTAATTGGAGCCAGAAAGGCAGCATGCTATAGACATTTACTGTTCAGTTTTAACTTGCAAGTACTCTGCCATTGCAACAGCAAACACTTATTTAGAACACTACCAGTTAGGCCAAACTCCAGAAGCTAGCACTTCTGAAACTGGTCTGTTGGATGAAAATAAAACAACGACATTCATTTTATATGAAAACTGAAACAGCTTTAGATACATAGTTTAACAGATCACATGCCAGATAGTTCCTGTGTTAGACCCTGAAAATCCTATACTCTTCCTCAACCCTCCTCCCACAAGCATATGGCGTTGATTATTTTTCTGTTCAATTTATTACAGAAGTTTATCAAAAGTTAATAGTAAGTGCAGTATAACTTAAACATTTGAAGACTACAGTATCCTTAACAAACTGGTGATACTTCACCATGGTCCTGATCTCTGCTGCAACACAGAATAACCCTGTCAAAGCTCCAGACCCTTGCAACCTTCCTAACTTACCTACCAGTGTTTTATGGCAAATAAGCTTTGGGTTGTATTTAAATGCTTATTGAAACACTGCTTACTGAAGCTAGAATAGGAAAAGTGTTCACTTACATTTTATATCTGCATACATATGGCTGACCGTGAATCGGTCTTTGCCTTCAGGTGCCCATGCTATCCTTTCAGCCATAAGGTAGAGAGCTCCATCCTGCTTCTTCTGACGTACCTTCTTTACAATCAGTAACACTTCTTCAGATGATGTTGCCATTGTGGCTATGAGGAGCTATTAAAAACATACAGTTAGAGCTGATTAGTATAATTATTTTTGGTGTAACTCTTTCACTATTCCTATCTATATCATAGTATTACAACCCAAATTTACTCGTTAATGCCTAGTTCATTTTTGAAACATTCCAAATAGACATGCTCCCTTCTGTCAGTGCATTCAGCAAATTAATTTAAACAAAATACTGCCAGCTATCTAAATAATTCATCTGATTGTATTGCTGATACTGCTTGTGATCCAATAAAAGACCTGCAAATCTTACACAGATTCCTGGTTTAATATTAATTTACTGATTTTTCAAGTTCAGAAGAATACTGAAGCTAAGCAAGAACATAAATTCCAAATCTTCTCTGGCATTTGGCAGCGATTCCCTCCTTCAGCATGAATGGCAGATGTTAAGTCATTTCAGAAAAGGGAAGAATACAAGGTATGTGAAAAATCATGAATTTTCAGTTCTCTGTGCTAAAGATAAGGTAGCACAGTTACACTTCTGTTCTTATTGTGGTGGTTTTTGCCCAACGTTCTGTACACTTGATTCCGGGTGGCCAGTTTCCTACCCCTGTCCCCCAAAGGCCAAGGGACTAGCGTTATACCTACTTCAAAACAACGGTAATTTTGTCACCAGTTTCACATCAACAAGCCTTTTGATACTTGTTGCATTCCCCTCCCCAGCAGTCAACATCATTCCTCTCTACAGGTTCACCCCACAGCCTTAAATTTCTCAACAGATTAAGGACACTGCAAGAATGACTGGATTCTATTGACATACTGTCATGCACCTATCAAAAACTACATCTTTGGTATGTTTGCTGTAAATTTTTAGTCTGTCCAATTGCTGCATTTTGTGCATCATAAACTTTTCTATTGGTATGTAAAATAGTATTTTCAAATACTGATATGCATGTTTCACATGTTTTAGGGCACTCGTAATATTTGCGGGGGCCTGCATCAAACTTCAAACAGCAACCTGCATCAGCTATCACACTACTAGTAGTTATCACAAAATGATAATTCCAAGCATTTAAATTCACATACCTTTTTTTTTTTTCCCCTTTAAAAAAACACCATAGGATATTTTACTCTGACAATCTGGACAGCAGCATGGCATTTTCTTCCGCTAAGGTCTTACAAGCTCATCTCCAAAATGAGTTAAGTGAAATACTAAGTGGAAAGACTTAATGGCAAAAGGGCTTTGCACTTAAGCTTTGCTCCTTCATCGTTTCAGGCATCCAAAGCTTTGCCAAAGCCTTCAGCGATGCTGAGCTGAACGTGGGGCTTCACATGAGCACCCCTGCAGCAGTCACTGGAACATGCTGTGCCACATTCAGAGCAGCCCTGCTGGTACTCCTCTCAAAGAAAACTGCATGGCAGGATTTCAGGACCGTTTCCTAGCATAATCCATTACAGTCTCCCCAGCAGCATTATTCTCTTTCAGAGCTATTCACACATCCATTTTATGCAGAGTTTCCTGTTGCAGGCCTATGGTCTCTCATCAGTACCTGATCCTTACCAGAAAAAGGCAGCTGGCCACAGACTAACAGCCTAGAAACCTCAACATATGCAAGCCTAAGGATTTTTGACTTTTTTCTCCCTTTGTTACTTCACAGTCGTTTAAGGTCATGATTATCTAATGCAGTAAAGACACAGCCACAGAATGCAAAGGAATTAAACCTGTACTGAACAGAAAGAAAAAAGAAAGCATTTCCATAGTCAGGCTCATTCTAATTCAAGTTGCTTTGCTTTCCTACCATGTATTTCACCCACCTACAACCAGTCTTTCAACTACAGAAGAGAACTACCAGCATCTAGCAACTTCTCCTTTACAAACACAGCATTTCTAGCACAGTACCCTGCAGTGTGCAATCTGTGAATGCACAGTTATCACACAAGTGTCTCATTCTACATTCTGGGAGGGTGAACATGCTAGTTCGCTGCTGTTCTTATTTATGCCATTGCTGTGCTTCCTTCCCCATGCAGTCATTTGCAGTGGCAGTAGAATGATACACCTTACAAGCACAGTAAGCATCACCCAAAATGGAGAAAACCCCAAGCTGCCTTTTGAATAGTACATCCGAAAGAATAATAAAAAATATATTAATAATCAGGATTTAGGAAAGTTGGCATCTTCCACTAATTAAAACAAGATGGCTTCTTGTTACAAGAACTACAGGAAAAATTCAAAAATAGAAATCTCGCCTAGCTGCTAGAAAAGCATGAGGATGGTCTCCTGCCGACTGCAGAGAGGAAGCCTATGTCCTCCCTAAGCACACACAGTACACCAGTCATTTGCTTTTCTTTTTGGACACTTAAGGCTTACTATGCAGAAGGGCTAGAGCCATCAGTGATCTATTCACGCCTGCCCAAATCTCATAACCTCTATATTTAACAACTGAAGTTTCCAGGATGATGACACTGCTACTCAAAGGGGCAAGAACTGCAACATGCATGTGGAGAAATTCTGTTATTTTACAGCTCTCAGTGATAATTCTAATCTGCTGCTAAAAGAAGCAGCATTAAAGCTGTTCAGCTGCAAATTTTGTATGACAGACCAGAATTGGAAGGTCAGACACAATTTACTTTAAATTCTCCAGCAGCAGAGCTTTTGAAGTAGTGATTAATAGTTCTGAAAAGCACTTGGATCAATCGGTAGCCCTAACCCATGGGGTATGACTTGTCATCAAGTCTCAAGGATGTTAATTTCAGCTGTGGTTTACAACTGACAAGGTCTATGGAGAAGCTTCATTGTTGGCATTAAACAAAACAAAAGCTCCTGTTTGCTTATTCACTTATAACCTCTCCTCTTCTAGCTCTGTGGAAGTGAATGCAGCTTCTGGAAATACCATCAAATTCCAACAGCTATCCTTCCTCTAACACAGTGATTCTTCCTAACCTCTCTGTTCCTTTCAACACCTGTTCTGAACGCTCTCCATTACCAGTGTTTCAGTCCAGTCTCTTTCCATGTGGTTTCATCGAGTTCTAAGCAGAAACAAAAAAAACCTTTACACTTTAATATTCCTGACTTGGTCAGGCTAGGCATGGGCTGGCAGGTGAGCTCTGACAGATTTCATGAATGCCTTGCTGCTTGGTTTCCACTCCCTGCAGGGGACAGCAGAATATCTACGCCAATGGCCAGGCTGAACCGCAGTGTCAGGGGTACACAGCCGGACCCCACGGTTTGGCTGCAGAGCCCAGAGGCCTCTGGGTGGGGCTGGGAGCTGGCAGAGAGCCCCCGGGAGGCAGTAGCAGAGCTGTCAGACGAATACAGCTCAGCAGAATGGGGAGTGGTGACAAGTGCCATCTGCCCTGGACACCTGCAAGCACAGCAGCAGCTGAAGGAATTCACTGTCTGTGCCCCTGAGCCCAGCTGAATGGTCAGCTCGGGCTCCTGCCGCGATTCCTGTCACCTATGCTTCACGTGGCACGTCTGTCTGCGGTGAAACGGCCCGAGGTCAACCCGTGCGGGCCGTGGTGGGGGTCGGCCCGACTTCCAGCCTCCCCGGCAGGAGGTGTTGGCAGCCCGGGCGGGCGGTGCGAGGGCACCTCTTTGTCTGCCGCCCTCACCCGCTCGGGTGCAGCCCAGGCCCCCCGGCCACGATCCCACCGGCGCAGCGCTGCCATCGTCCCGCTGCCCCCCTCCCGGGGACGCAGACCGGCGCCTCTCCGTCCCTTCCCTCACAGCAGCCCCGGCCCCTCCCGCCACCGCCGTTAGCCGGCCGCGAGCGCTGGCAGCGAGCAGAAGTAGAGCGGGAGGCCAAAGGCCGCCGCGGCAGCACCGCAGCGCTCCCCGCCGAGGCGCCGGGCCCGCCGCAGCGCTCACGGCAGGCGCTGCCCCGCCGCACCCGGGAATGGAACCGCCGGGGCCCGGAGGCGGATCGGGCCCTGCTGCCCCTCAACACACACATGCAGAGCGCCCGGCGCCGCCACGTCCCCGTCCCCCGCGCCGGCGGCTCCTTACCGTGCGGGCGGTGGCGGGGACCGGCTCCGGGCCCGCGTGCTGGCTGCTGCCGGCGGGAGGGGCCCGGGGCGGGAGCGGGCGCTACGGGGGTCAGCCCGCCGCCGCCGGGGCCATGGGGCGGGCAGGGGCCGGGCACGTGACCGGAACGAGCCGCGGGGCGCCGCGAGGGCGGGGGAGGGAGCCCGCCTCACGTGACAGGGGAACGGGCCGCCACGGCGCGTCCCCGGCAGTCACGTGGTGCGAGCCAGCTCCCTCGCCCGCCCCCTCCCCGCTCACGTGATGGCCCCTCCCCCGTCGCCATGACAGTAGCGGGCGGAGGGGGGAGTGACGGGGCGATAAACAGCGCCGCCGCCCCCCCCACCCCGCGCCGCGCCCGGCCCTCCCCGTCCCCCGCCGTCACCCGGCCTCGCGGGAGCGGGCGCCGCTCGTCCCCCACCGTCGGTCCCGGCGGCCTGGCTGCTTCGCTCCCAGATCGGCGGCGCCGCCGCCACCGCGCTGCGGGGGAGGGGCCTCCCCTCGGCAACGGCCCGCGGCGGGAGGGGGCGCCGCGCGTCAGCGTCACGTGGCGGGGGGCTGGCGGGCGCGCGTGACGCAGCTTCCTCCCTCGCGGGCGCACCCAGCGTGACGCAGCGCAGAGCGCCCACACGCGCCCGCTCCGCCCCTATCCTCCCGCGGGTCACGTGGCGCGCTGTTTGGGGGCGGGGCCGGCGGTCGGTGTGAGGGACCAGGCGAGAGAGCGAACAGGGGCCGCGGGTGAGGGGCCCGGCGGGGAGCGGCGTCTCTGGGCTGCGCGGGTCCCCAGACGGGGTGGTGCCTTCCGCTGGCCGTGCCGCAGCTGCCGGCGGGGCTTGGGTGTTGCCGCGGGGAGGTCGGTGCTCTGCGGGAGGGGAGGCTGGGTGACCCTGGGCAGTCGCTACCGTCCCCGTGAGTTCCCGGTTCCCGGCCCGGCCAGCGGCGGTTTTGCTCTTGCAGCCGCCGCGGTCGGAGCGCTGGGGCGGGCGTTGCCTCACGCCCCGTGGGGAGCGTTCGTTCCGCCGCGCCCCGCTGGCTGTCCGGACCGCGACCCCCGAGGACTTGGTCTGTCTGCGGGGCGTGGCCGGGCTGGCAGCGTCCCCTGCCCGCCTGCACTCTGCGGGGCGCCGGGGCTTCCTCAGGGCTTTCGGGACGCTTGGCTCTACTCCGTGTATCGGAGAGAGAATAAATGGCTCTGTCCTCCTCTTCTTAAGCTGGAGGCTGGCAGACGGCAGGCTGTGTTTAGGAGTAGGACAGGATTTAAAACCTCAGGCCGGCTTCGTTTGATGGAGGTTACATGCAGCCTCCCTTGCGACAGAGTTTGTATAACAGGCATTAGGTTGTCTTTCTGGACGGAATACTCAAATCCAGAAGAAAACACTCCGTTTTTAGTCATCAGTCATTTGGTCTCTGATGCTGGGGTGGAGTCGTTGTCAAATCCCATAATTTAAGATTTTTAAGACTTTTTGGAGGATTTTGAAGAAATAATTATCTGTTTCTCTGCGTAAACGTGTATCTTCCCTTTTCCTAGTGCCTGGTGAGAGTAAATGTTCCCTTTTCTTGTGAGGAAATGAAGAGTTTCACATGATCGTGTTTCTGTGAGGATGTTATTTAATTTGTGGGATCGTGTGCTAAACATTATTTAAAAATTCAAAAGCTTGAGTATGAAGTGTAGCAAGTAGGGTTTTTTAAGCAACATAGAGGTCTAAACTTTAAAAATTTCTCAACAAAAGATTCTTTTAAAAGATATGCTATTCAGGAAAAATATATGAGGTTGCAGCTTTGATAATTATTCTTGGTTTTCACTGTGTGTTATCTATCTTGTATGCTGGAAAGCATAGTTTATACACTTTTATGTGTAGTTACATTAAACATTTTCAAAAGTTCTAAATTTGGTATCAGTTGAGGATAATACTTAAATTTAGTTGTGGGGGAGAAGATGATACAGGCAGAAAGTGCGAATGCTAAAAGATTCCTTTGAGAAAACTAATTTAAGATCAAGGGTGTATGTTGTGAGGGAGAAGTGCATTTTACCATAAAACGAGGCTTTTTCTGTGGATAGATAGAACTTGTTTCATAAGTAGATTTAAATATATCTTATAGCTGCAACTTAAATATTTCTAAGGTTGGTATCTGATGGGTTAAGTCTTCTGAAATGAACTCAAGAAAAACTTGTGGTAAATGAAGCAGGGGTCTAATATTGCAGCCCTTGGGCCTTTTTTGCAAACTGAAACCTGATGCTGTTTGAATTGAAACTTGATGCTGTTACGTTAGATGTAATACTGAAAAGTGAACTAGTCAAGAACTAAATTTATTTTTGGCAGGTACAGCTAAAAGCTGAAGGTGTAATGCACCCACGAGCGAGTAGTGTTAGTTGTGCACACCAATGGCCTCTGTGCCAATGATTCCAGACTCTTACAACCATGTGTTGGCAGAGTTTGAATGTTTGGATCCATTGCTTTCTGCGCTCAGGCTGGATTCTAGTCGTCTGAAGGTGAGGTTGTGTTGTATGTGTGGTTTTTTGTTTGTTTGTTTCCTATATTATAATAATGACTTTATTTGGTTTGTTATCTGAGTAACCCACAGGATTAATGTCGTTCTATTTGCATGTGTTCATGCTCACTTTGGGAAGAAGAAGATCATACTACTCTGTGTGGCTTTTTTAATGCAGCCATGGGGTAAATAAAATAATACAGCCTTACACAGATTCTGTCTTCTACTGTTTGCTCCAGTTGCAGAGAGAGCTATTGTAATATCTTTGACAACTGTGCTGCCAGTGTTTCAGGAGTGTTACACACAGCTGGCAAACAATGAAGCCTTTTAAAAATAACATAATAATGCAAGAAAATGATACTTTATCAGTACTTACAAGTAGCCATATTGTACATTGTGATTTTTATTCTTTCAGTGCACATGTATAGCTGTGTCAAAGAGATGGCTCGCTCTAGGCAGTTCAGGAGGAGGGCTGAATCTTATACAGAAGGATGGTTGGAAGCAAAGACTCTTTCTTGCTCATAAGGTAAGGGTAAAGAATTCTGTACAAAAATTTCCAGGGAAAATGGACAGGGAAAGAGGCATTGTTTCAAGTTAATCTTTATTAAGAGTCAACAGGCATTTTCAGATTGCTGAATTGTCCAAACAAGGTGAAGGTTGTAGTACTGGAGTATATCCCCAGAGTGTGTGGTATAATGGATTTCATGAGGTGTGAGAGAATTACCTGAGAGGGTCAGACCTTTGTTTTTTAAATTCTTACTTTTAACAGCAGCAACAAAATCACCTGAGTATTTAAGAATTAGAAGAAAACCTTGAATATGAAACCAGAGCAACTCACATGTAGATAACTCCTGATTATTTTATGTCTAAACTATGAACTACCCAGATAAGCCAAGAAAAGTTAGGCTGGCTTGCTTTTGCTGAAAGAGGTCATGGAACAGGGATTGCTGTTTCTACAGCCAGGTGCTATTTGCTGGGAGCCACTGCTGCTCCCACTGTAACTTGAATGCATTCATTTTTCTTAAGGTTTGGACCATCTTTTTTAGTTCTGGCAAAACAACTTCCATAGGTGTAAGGACAGGAGGCTGGTTTCTGTGTTTTCCAAATTGGAGAATGAGCTGCAGTCATTTCTCATGATGTTGTCAGCTGTATGACTTTAGAATAAGCTCAGTGTTTGCAAACAAAACTGAAACAAACAAAAACCCCACATCACAGCAAAGTGGCAGGAGCTGTTGATATGAATCTGGTTATATCTTAGAGATACAAGTTGCACAGTGGTAAAGGCAGTACAAGAACAGCTTTTACCTGCACTTACTCCCATACTCACTTTCAGGAAGGTGCCATTTCCCGGGTTGCCTGTTGTTTACATGATGAAGACCATGTTGCAGTTGCCACCAGGTGAGTGATGTACTTACAAAACTGAATTCCAGATAAATATTTTTAAGTTGCTTCTAAGTTTCAGACTTGCACAACTGCTGAGGGGGGCAGGGACTTAACTGGTAGTGGCGTCTACAGAAGAATTCTCCGCACAGAGTTTGCTTAATGTTTTTCTGTAATAATTATTCCAGAATAAGTATTATTTCTGTAACAGAACATATATGAGAGAGCTAATGCTGGCGAAGTTATGGTAATGAATGTCTCCCTGAGGACCTTCAGCTTCAAAAGAAATATCTTCATTAACCTGTCAGAGTGAAATTGATAGTTAATAGCACTTACAGTGTTTAAAATCCATCTAAATGCTTATTTTTCTGCATCCTCACTGACAATTCCAGTAAATGTGAAAGTAGCCTTCCAAACAAAGCTGCTGATGCATCGTAGTGCAAGGAAGCACACATATTCTTCTTCAGAATTAAGAATGCGACACTTCCTGAAAGTGTGCAACCTGAAACACAACTAGTTCTGAGATTTACTATAATACTTTGCTTAGCTTTGCTTTTTCTTTGGAATACGTCATCTTTATCACTGATAAAACATTAGAAGACTTATTCTCAAATTGTATTTTCTTTTTCACTTGTTATAGCCAAGGTCTTGTAGTAGTCTGGGAGCTGAATCAGGAACGTCGTGGGAAGCCAGAACGGATTTATGTTTCCTCTGAGCATAAAGGCAGAAAAGTCACAGCTCTGTGTTGGGATACAGCTGCCCTTCGTGTTTTTGTAGGAGATCATGTGGGAAAAGTATCGGCTATCAAGATTAACACATCGAAACAAGGGAAGGTAAAGTGTCGCATGCTTTGAGATGAAGAGGTTCCCAGGGGCTGATATGTGGAATCTTGTTTATTTTAGTAAAGTAGAACAGAGGAAGATTTGCCAGCTGATCAAGTTCTGGTTGCTGTGACTGTTGGGATGAAGAACGAGTCTCTTGAGACAGCAATAGAAATCCTAACCTGCGAACTCCATACCTCCCCCCGCACACTCTTTTTAGCCGTTAAAGTGATGTGACATAAAAATGCTTTCAAATGTAGGGAGTTAAAAACTGATTGAGCTTCTTCCTTTTGAAATTTACAAGTATCCAAGCCCAGGGTTTTGGTGTTTCTGTGCGTGTTGGATTCCTCAGACTCGAGCTACAGGTTCAGCTGTGTGTTTTAGTCCTCAGCTCAGCTGTTGGTCTGAGAAAGGGCAATCCTGACTGATTTTGCTTGGCTCTGTCTGGATACTCTCATTCTTAAAGATGTAGTTTAGTTTAGTTTAAAAAAATGGTAGGTGGACATCAAGCTTACATCCATTACATTTGATGGGTGGTGTTAGGTTAAGTACAGGAAGTGAGGCAGTTTTTTAGCATGATCCTTGGAAAATTCTTACGCAAGAAGATGAAGCTGATAATATGAACTAGGAAAAAATACAACTTTGTTATTATTACATCCATTACATTTTATGCAAATGGCACCGGATTAATGATACTAGCCTCATTTTTTAGCCCTTGAGTGTTACTCTAAGTTTTACTGTTACTAGGTCCTTCTGCTTTTAATCTGTGAAAAGGAGTGACCTGGAACAGGTGTGTTTGTATAGGTCCTTTCTAACTCTCATGAAAGAATTTGATAGAAAAATTGATTTAAAAGTAGCAAGACTATTACATTTAAAGAGCAAAAAAATTCAACTGTGGAAAGCAAGGGAAAAGGAAGAGAGAAGGGGAAGACCTGTGGAATATGTGACTGCTCATGCCTGTCAAAGGAATTGGACTGTTGAATCTCTCATGTAATGCACTGTTTTGAGTAGGGGCTTGACAAAGAAAACAGCTCTAAGCTGTGAAAAATGGTGACTGCTTGAAAATGTGAGTGCAGTTCCTAGTAGTTTCTTATTCATAAGAAGTCTGTCTATGACTTCGTTCTGCCACCAATGCAAACTGAGACACGTATATAATAAACAGTACTTAAGTAACTTGCCGCAGGGTAATGGAGTTTATGTAAACCTAAATCCAATGGATGCTTTTTTTTTTATCAAGTAATCTCTTAGG
This sequence comes from Streptopelia decaocto, assembly GCF_964273445.1. Lineage (NCBI taxonomy): Eukaryota > Metazoa > Chordata > Aves > Columbiformes > Columbidae > Streptopelia > Streptopelia decaocto. The sequence continues at coordinate 53,783,300 of NC_138661.1, forward strand.
TCTGTCTCCATACAACTGTTTGCTCACTGAAAGTACCTGTGGGAGAGAATTGTGAGAATTGCCAAAAGCACAAAGCTTACAAAAGCAAGAATAAAAACTTCTCTTAATGTTACAGAAAACACAATCTTTATTAAGAAATGTCAGGGTGCTAAAGGAATATGTGTGTTGTTGTTGTTTTTTTTTTTTTTTCTTACACCTCCGTTTTGGGAAAAGGAAGATTTAGACCTTTATGCCTCTAAGCATTGATGCGTGGCTTTGTAAAGGAGATAGAAGAAAGGAACTGTTCTGTCTTATGCTGTGTATTTGTAGCATACATGAGTCTTTTCTGAATTTTGCAATTGTAACTTAATGAAATAATCTTTATTTTGAACTGAGGCCCAGTATGTTTTCTTTTTTTTTTTTTTTCTTTCTAACTGTAGGCTGCTGCTACTTTTGTGATGTTTCCTGTTCAGATTATAACCACTGTAGATTCTCGAGTTGTTCAGCTTGATTATTTGGATGGAAGACTACTTATTTCCTCACTGACACGTACTTACTTGTGTGATACTGAGAGGCAAGTTATATTTTACTTGTAAAATATAGAGTTTCTGTAGTGACCTCTGGAGATAATCTAGTTAAATTTTCCTGCTCAAAGCAGAGTTGGGGAGAGTAGATTCTGCAGGTCTGTGTCCATTTAGGTTTTGAGCATTTCCAATGATGGAGATTCCAAAAGCTCTCTGGGCAACTATGGCCAGTGGTTTGCCACCCTCACAACAACAGAGCTTTCTTACGTTGAAATGGAATTTCCTGTATTTCCATTTCTGCCCGTTATCTCTTGTCCTTTCACTGCACACCACTGAGAGTAGTTTGGCTCTGTCTTCCTTACTCCCCCCTCAGTTACTTATACATGTCCTACATGATTAGATCTATGGTTAGATCCCCCTGAGCCTTCTCTGTTCCCAACTGACCAGCCTAGCTCTCTCAGCCTCTTCTTATAAGGCAAGTGCTGCAATCCCATAATCATCTTTGTGGCCCATTACTGGACTTGCTCCAGTATGTCCCTGTCTCTCTTGTACTGGAGAGTCCGGAACCAGGCCCAGCACTCCAGATATGTCTCACCAGTGCCAAGAAGTGGGGAAGGATCACCTTCCTTGACCTGCTGGCAACACTTTCTAACACGCAGGAGGCTTTTTGCCTTCTTTCCCAAAAGGGCAAGTTGCTGGCTCGTGATCAGCTTGTTGTTCACCAGGACCCTCAGGCTTTTGTCTAGAAAGCTGCTTTCCAGCCCATTGGCCTGTACTGGTGCCCAGGGTTATTCCTCCCACAGTGCAGGGCTTTGTCTCCATGTCTGTTTATCTAGCCCACACTTCCTCAGTTTGTCTGTGAAGATGTTAGTAGAGGCAGTGTCAAAAGCCTTACTGAAGTCAAGATAAACAACATCCACTGCACTCCTTTCATCTATCTAACCAGTCATTCTGTTGTACGGGGCTGTTGATGTGATTTCCCCTTCATAAATCCATGCTGACTATGCATAAGCACCTTTTGTGTGATTGGAAGTGGTTTCTGGGATCATTTGCACAATCATATTCCTCCCATCACCAGGCTGGCTGACTGGTTCTGCAGAAGAAAAAAAGGCTTCATGGTCTGTGGATTCATTTAAACTAATATTTCTGCAGCCTGTCTTTTATAAACTTTGTATAGGCTTTATAATACTCATTAGAGATTTTTATTTAAAGCACCAAAACCCATTCAGCAATTAGGATTTAATAATTTGAGTTTCCAAGAACAACGTAAACCTAATTAGAGCCTTTATTAATGCTGCCTTAACAACTATGTTTTTTCCACTAGAGAGAAGTTCTGGAAAATTGGTAACAAAGAGAGAGATGGAGAATTTGGAGCGTGTTTCTTCCCTGTTGGAAAAAGCAGTGGGAATCAGCAGCCATTAATATATTGTGCTCGACCTGGCTCAAGGATGTGGGAAGTGGACTTTGATGGGGAAGTGCAGAGCACGCATCAGTTCAAGCAGCTGCTTTCATCACCACCTCTCCCTGTTGTTACTCTCAGGTAGAAGCATGAGTGTCATCACTGATAAACTTGCTTGGGGCTTCTAGACTAGCTGAAAAGAACATTAATGCTGAGCAGATTAAATAAACTCTTAGTGCAGTTTAATGTTAATCCTAGGTGTTATCTTAATATATTCTCCTCTAATAATATTGAGTTATCAAAAATGCCAGAACCTTGATTCTGCAGGTATGTCTGTGTGATTACCACAATGAATTTTGCTGTCATAAGACTACGTTTATTTAAGCCAGCCTTGTATTTACAGGGTTAAGAATATTATATTAAGAAAGTGTAATTATTGTAGTTATGCTTGTAACAGGTAAACTTTACTTTACAGGCAGGATCCTCATTATAGTAGTTCCAGCTGCCCTCCACAATCTTTGTCTTTCCCCAAGCTACTGTATTTGACGTGAGTATTTGTCAGCATAGTTTCCTGTTGATAAAGTAGACATAAAATAAAGAAGTTATGTATTTTCCTAGTTTATATTGTCAGCTTCATCTTTTTTGCGTAATAGTTTTCCAAGGATCATGCTAAACAACTATCTTGCTTCTCACTTGCTGTACTTAAGCTAATGCCATCCCTGCATATTTTACAGTGACTACAACAATTAACTGTTGCACCATTAATGTCTGCTTTGCTTGCAGTGAGCATTGTGTGATGACCTGGACAGAAAGAGGCATTTATATTTTTCTTCCCCAAAGTGTTCAAGTCTTACTCTGGAGTGAAGTAAAAGGTAAACTTTAAGAACCTTAGATTTTTAACATTGTCTGTTACGTTTGTCACTTCTGAAGTCTTTGCCTAACATGGAGCTTTTCAAGCTCAATTTCTGCAGCTGGATTGCAGAACGTTATCAGAAAACCTTTTCCTTGTCATCTGTCAAGTATATCCTTGAATATGAACCCTCTCCCCACCTTCTCCAGCCAATGCCTGCAGTATCAGTGAGATAAAACCTGTAGTATCCTTTCTTTATTTATTCAGGTTTATTGTTAGGTGTCCTGTGAAGGGTAATCTGCCTGCTGAAAGCTTAAAACCTGTCTTTTCTAACACCTATCTAAATTGGAGCCAGGAAATGTACTTATTTGGCAGATGAATGAACACTAACAGTTTTGTGCATACAGTTAGAGGCATAGTCCTAGAACAGTTAGTCATTACCAGTCAGTCTTATCCCCTTCTCCCCCTTTTGGTGTTAGGTTTCCAATGCCTTTGTCACGGAGTGTTTGCATGTGGTATAACTATTACATTTGAAACTGTTGAAAGGTCAAAGTTTTTCCTTCTGTTTCAAAGCTAACAATGATGTATTTCTCATGTTTATCAGTCTTTAGTTTTTCATCCCCCTTCAGAGGAAAAGGATACTTTTCAGTAATTTGTGTACTTTTTGAATGCTTTCTAGAAATGCAGCTCTGGAAAGTTTGACACTTTAACTGTGTCTTCTAGTTGTTAAAGGGTAGCTTAGCACTGTATTTCAGTGCTGGTTTTCCACATGCTACTTGTGCAACAGTGTGTTAAGCTTTTGCATGCGTTTGCAATCAGATGTGGAATATATTTTCACCTTCTTTCAGGAACAGTGAAGAATGTTGTTTAACGATTTCCATCTTTTAAATGTTTCTGTGCATCTGGTTTTGCAGATATTCAGGATATTGCTGTTTACAAAAACGAGTTGTTCTGTCTGCATACAAATGGAAAAGTAGTGCACCTGTCCCTTCTCCTGGTAGACCGCTGCATAGAACGTCTGATAAGAAGAGGGTTCTGGACCCTTGCTGCCAGGGTCTCTTGTCTCTTCCAAAATTCAGTTATTTCTTGCAGAGTAAGTAAATATGTCTTTGTAAATGTGCAATGCAACTTCACTCTGTTTCCTGTCTCCCGCTTCCATTAAGTTCCATAGGTTTCTGAGATTCATATTCCTGGAGTTTTTAAAAAGCCTTCTGAACGTAATAATTTTAGGATGAAAATTAGGCTGCATATATGGTACCTTTTCCTTTTCACTTGTGCATTAGAAACAGTAATGCTTCTGTTTCACTGTGTACTTTTAGGCAAGAAAAAATTTGCCCCTTGACAAGCTGGAACACTTGAAGTCTCAGCTGGATGCCTCAACCCAACAAGATCTCATCACGCAACTGGAAGAACTAATTTCAAAGTTGGAACCTTTAGATTCTGCATGCAGCAGTAGAAGGAGCAGTATTTCATCTCATGTAAGTGTATTGGTCATGCCAAAAAAGTTACCAGCAGGTTTTATCTTTATGGCTTAAAATCACCTAGTTGCTCACTTTGAAGATTAGGTTTTCATTTTCACCATGTTTATGACAGCTGATAATGCTACTTTCTAAAATTAGGTGGGGTAGAATCATAGAATGATTTAGGTTGGAAAAGACTGAGTCCAACCGTAAACCTGACACTGCCAAGTCCACCACTAAACTGTGTCCCTAAGCTAAGATGTCTACACATCTTTTAGATACCTTCAGGGATAGTGTTTCAAACACTTCCCTGGGCAGCCTGTTCCAATGCCTCACAACCCTTTTCATGAAGAAATTTTTCTCAATATCCAATCTAAACTTCCCCTGGCGCAATATGAGGCCATTTGCCCTTGTCCTATCACTTGTTACTTGGAAGAGGGAGGTATGAAATACTACTAGTTGCATTCTTTAAGCTTTCAGACCTCTGCCTTTATTCTGTATTATTTTGCGGCTAATGGCTGAGATGTGAACAAAGATTGATAGGAAGAAGGTTTTCTCCACAGCTGAGTTTAGTCTCTTAACATGCTTCAGTGAATGTCATCTTGATTGTAACTGCAGTTTTATGTGGTGAAAACTAAATATCTGAATGCTCAAAACTATCCTTGCCCTATTTAAAAATAATTGTCTTGCTCTATGTAGCTTAACCCAAAAGCTCTAAGGAAAAAAATCAAAGCATAGTTCTAATGTTCTTTTACACATATGGCTGCTTAGTATTTTCTTGACTTCCCAGCAGCTTTTCAAGAAGGGGGAAATATTTCGTAGTTAATACAATATCAGTTTTTGTTTTCACGCTGACAATATTTAAAGAGTAAAATTTTAAAAAATTAAGTAATGCTAATTCCATCTTGATGTGGTAGACAAGTTTTTTTTCGTTAGCAGATGAGAAAGTAAACTACAAAAACTGACCAAGAACAAAAAGAACCAAATGGTCTGTAAGTGTGCTAGCTGGGTATGGTTAACCAGCAAAAAGAATATGGACTCTTGGGCACACAGGTATAAAGGGGTGAAGTGACAGTGTTGGATGCAGGACTGAAGCAGAGAGAGCTTTTTGTCTCCTGGTCTTGTACTAAGTACACCAGCTGTAGCATATACATATTTATAAAGTCACTGGACTACATACTTATTGGCATGTGTGTACTTTTTCATTCTCAGTATGTCAAAAATATGCTGTTATATAGGGTTTTTCCGGGTGGTGAATTGTGAAGTGTCACGAGGCTCTTTTTGTGGATATGGTTGGTTGAGATCATTGCAGGAAGTTTAACAAGGAAGTACAACTTGTACAACATCTAATTCCTCTCCCTTGTTGGACAGGAAAGCTTCAGTGTGTTAGACTCTGGAATATATCGTGTTATCAGTCGAAGAGGCAGTCAGTCAGATGAAGATTCATGTTCTCTCCACAGTCAAACATTCTCAGAAGATGAGAGACTTAAAGAATTTCCTGCACACCCTGAAGATGAGCAAGTAGAACTTGGTAATATTTCTTAATGAACATATGTTTTCCAGATGCAATTTTTATTTCTTCCACAATAATTTGGTTGGATTGGTTCTCTGCTCTTATTTTCCACTGTCAAGTTATCCACATCAGGTTGATCAATGGGAACACAGTTACCCCACCTTCCATTCAAACTCCTCTTGAAGCATTGAGGTGAAATGCTGGCTTCACAGAAATCCAAGTTTAAAACGAAACACAACACAGAGAAACAAAACTAAAGGACCAGAGGGTTTTTGCCATTCAGTTTCCCCCCTTCTCCACTTAATGTGCAATTTAGCATTAATGCTAAGATTCTCTCAGCTGACTACGCTGGTGTTAATTGAGCTTCAAATTAGATTTGTTTGCTGCCATTATCCTTCCAGTAATATTAGTTCCAGGAAAGAGTTTCTTAATCTTGGCTCTGGCTTTGTTTCTTCAGGGAGAACAGCAGGCTTACGATAGTGTTATTAACTTTCTTGCAGGGTTTGATTTGTACAGGGGATCACCTCTTACATGTATGTACATTAGCATAGCAACGATGAAATTGTTATTAACTAACACTTAGACCATCCAGGGAGCTTTTTAATTTCCTAAGAAATACCTGTCACCGGGTGAAAGCTACAGTGAAACAATAATGGCTCTTGTTCTCTGCTCTGGTTGGGATTGGGAGGGGATGCAGAAACCCAGGATGATGAGGAGCTGGCTTAGGTCCAAGTATAGTAGAGAGGCTTTCCAATTAAAAGGCTACTCTTCAGCTTTTGCAGAGAGTAGATGCCAATTGAGGATGGAGAGAATTTGGGTGCATGGTTGGGGAAACCCACAGTGAGGATGGAGAGCACAGAAATTAGTATTTACTCCCCTACTTGTCAGTAGCGTTGTCCTGCTGACTAAGCTGCATGCTGTTTGTAGCATTTATCTTTACATTTGCTGCTTTATCTACATCACCATCAAAACAACAAGTGAGAAAACCTGGAAGTGTATCATTTCCAATATTAAAACTCTAAGAAGAAGGGATGTAGTTTTTTTAATGTTAAAAGATAGAAAAGTTCTGTAGCACGTCTAGTTAATTTGGTATTTAAGAGAAGTGGACTTAGTGTTTCCATGCTCACATATATGTAAGATGTCCTAAGTTTTTAGGTTTCTAATCTGCATAATGAAGAAAAGCAGCCTTATTTACAAGCAATCTTAAAATCACTTGTGACCTTTAGGCACTATCAGGAGAGACTGTGAATTCTGATGGTGGAATTTCTGTAACAGCATAGCAACTTTTCCTCTCAACAGTACAGGCAGTGCTGACTGCAAAATGCAGTGTCATCCTTACTTGAAAGAATCCTTTTTTCTTATTTACATGGGTTTTCTCACAAGGCGAGGAGGAGGGGCAGGCGCTTATCTCTTCTCTCGGCAACCAATGTTAGGACCCAAGAGAATGACAGGAAGTTGTGCCAGGGGAGGTTTAGGTTGGACATTAGGAAAAGGTTCTGTCACCCAGAGGGTGGTAGAGCCCTGGAACAGGCTCCCCAGGGGGGTGTCACCAGCCCCAAGTCTGACAGTGTTCAAGAAGAGACTGGACAATACCCTCAGACACATGGTGTGAACTGTGGGGTCATCATGTGCAGGAACAGGAGTTGGACTGAATGATCCTTGTGGGTCCCTTCCAACTGAGGACATTCTGTGATTTAAAGATACAGTGTGTGTTTGTATCAGAGAATGATTAATCAAAACACACTGTAGATACTGTTAGAGACATGAGTGAAAAGGAAATAGTCATATACAGTGTGTGTTTGTACCAGGAAATGATTAATCTAAACACATTGTAGATACTGTTAAGAGATATAAGAGTGAAAAGGAAATGATCAGTGATTCTGTATTTCTTGTGATTCTTATCAAAAGCTGGAGAGCTATGGGTTCAATTATTTTTTAAGTCCATTCAAATAGAAGGGTGATTTATACCTTAGCCATGGCTTATGCATCTCTATCCATTCATATGTGATTTAGGTTTTAGAAAATCATGTAATGCGAATTGACATATGCCACAATACTTAATTTTCCTAGATGTTTTAATAACAATCAATGGATTAAATCAAGGTTTTTGTTCCCTAAATGGACTGTAAGTGTACTTTAGGAGATAGTTTTCATACAGTTGTTGCCTTGTAATAGATGCAAAAAACTATTAGTGAAGTAGACCTGCCAGGTTCAAAGTCAGTAATAAAATGGTCCTTGAAGCCAAGTAGCACTTTTCTGAATATTAAGTATGAAAATATCCCATGCAGGTTATCCATTAATGAATTCCTGACTTGCAGTTTGTTTCACTGTTCCATTTCTGCCAGACCACTTGTTTCATGACTCTTTATTTCAATTCCATTTGTTAGACAACGTATCTCATGCATCTGTGACGGTTGAGGCTGACCGGAATGAGACATTTCTCCCATTCAGTATTCCTTTGTCATTTCGTTCCCCATCTCCTCTCGTCTCTCTCCAAGCTGTCAAAGAAAGGTAAAACCTGCATCAGGTTCACTCATCCATTACATCTTTCTCTTTTCTGTCCTCTGAATTTGTAGCATTGTCCGGTTTAGTTCATACTCTGTTCTGCAAAAATACAACACCTGAACTGAAACACTGGAAGTACATTCACATTTGCTAGGCAATTTAAAGCCTTCTTCTTGACTCTAATGAAGATTAGAGCTTCTGTTAACTTCACCAGAGCCAAGACTTCAATCTCAGTTTTCAAATGGCTAATAATGTTTAAATATCTAAGAATGTTTAACATTACTCTGTAAACTGTAGATATGGTTTGTATTCAAAGCAAACTTACTGAATATTGGTTTGGCGTTTTGCTTTCCTGGTACTTAGATTTCTGAAGAATGTGTGAAGACTTACTGTGTTTCTTTCTTAGGGACAAACATTGAAATATTCAAAGCATGCTAGGTATTGCTAAAACTTACTTGCAAAGTATACCACATGGTCTGCCATCTCCCCTCACACACCTTTCAGTGAATCTAACCAATTCTGCAAGTGTTCATGGAATAATGGTAGCTTATACCTGCCACAAATAAATATGGTAGTGTCTGTTTTAATCAAAAATGAAATTGCTATTTTAAAACTCACTTTAAAAAACAGGGAGGATGGGACACAAATATAAAGGAGATGGTGCTAAATACACAACTTACACATTAAAAAAAAAAAAGTTAGTTTCTCAGCTAAAGTGTTGCTGGTCTGTAATGATGGTCTGAAAAATTGCATAGCCCTCCTTTGATCACTTATGTATGTGAATTATGTACTGCAACAAAAAATTGGAGCTGATATCAATAGTGTGAGGATCTCAGAATAACCTTCAGAAGCACATGCAATGTTTTGAATTTTCTAAACCATAAGCATGAAAAGAAAGTGCTTGATTTGTTCAGTTTTGAACTTTCAGTTTTAAATGTTTGAACTTCTGACTTGCAGTGTTTCCAGCTTTGTACGCAAAACTACTGAAAAGATTGGTACACTTCATATAAGTCCTGATACTAGAGGGAGACAAGAAGCAAAGGATGACGAGCAGCTACAGGAGTTGACTGTTAATCTGGTAGCATCTCCCCAGGAAGAGAAAGAGTGAGTGCAAAATCATGTTTTCTTAACAATTGTGTTTGCTGGGTATTCTGAGGATAACAACCTAAAGGAAAAGCTACTGTTTCAAGCAGAACAGGGAGCTCTGTGTTAGGCTTTTCCAGCTGCCTTTATTACTATGGGGTGTTTCATGGGTTTTCCCTGACACTGCTTTCCGAGAGGCTGATTAGGCAATAAGCTGTTCTGGGTGGTGGAGTGTGTAGTCTCCAGAGTGTTGTAATAACTGAAGAGCAAAAACATTGTGTATTACACTACATGAGAGTTGCTGGTCTGTGGTGTTTTTTATACTTATGGACATGAGTCTAACAGTTCGTTTCCTGTCCTTTCTCAGTAGGTAACAAACACTTTTAATCTGCCTAAAAACTTTTTTTTTGTTTTTTAAATAATGGTAGCTATAAAACATTGAATTTCTTTAATGGTTGTTCAGTTAATACAGAGCTAAGTTATTTCATATTCCAATGATTTGCTAATTTACCACTTTGGACTAACTTTCCTATAGTGCTATGATACCGATTTTTATTCAGTACCATCAGAAATCTACTGTAGTTGGAGTAGAAGCCATCTAGAAGGCCACAAAAATAGTATTATTGGTTGCTCTTCATGCCCAATTCATCCATAATTTCTGTTGAGCTGTTTCTTCTGTAGAAATGAAAGCTTTATTTTTTTTTAATAAAGGCATTAAAATCTTCACTTGAAGATAATACTTCAGATGATACTGAAGTTAATGTGTTTTTCTAGGTTAGAACCACAGAGCTGCCAATTTCCAGAGGAGGACCATCTAAGAGATCTCAAGGCTGCAACAGCAGAAGCTATGTAAGCAAGGAAATGTTCTAGTCTATACATAATATTTGGCCTCAGTAGAAAAATTATTCATTTTTAATTTTTTCATTGCATACATGTAACAGTAATGCTGTAAACCTCTATTAACATAATCTGAAAGGATCTCATTTGTTTTAATTATTTGTTTACCTTATTTAAACCAAGCAAAACCCACAAAATGCTTATTTAGGTACTCTGGCATTATCCTTTTGCCCTAACTACAAGCATAGTTAAAAAGCAAAACCACCTAACAAACAAAAATCCATTCTGAAAGAAATCTTGGGGAACTCAGAATGTAGTGGTATCAAATGTAGACAGCTGAAATAGCCTAAATTCTGTTTGATGCACTCAAAACCACAAAAAAAAAAAAAACAAACCAAAGTAAAACAACAACAAAAAAACAATAGCCAACACTACATCAAGTTTAGGAATAAACTTTGAGTTACACAAAGCATATATAATACTTCACTTGTGCATCTTGTAACAGTCAAGCAACTTAGCAAACTTCTTTTTTATGCTGCAGAGCCAAACTCCAGGACCCCCTGGTTTTGTTAGAACCAGAGTGTATGAGAAGGGTTTTACGGGAATGGCTTGTCTATCTGGAAGAGAAGTTTGGCAGCAAAGACCATTCTGCTTCCTCTACTAAGCAAAGCAGGACTGTGGGTGCCGACGAACAGAGGGCAGTCCTGGAGGAAAACAAACATCTGGATCCAACTGATGGAGACCCAGCAGACAAAGAACAGAGTAGCATCTTGGAAGACTGCACTGGGAAGGAAAATACTGATGAAACCTGTGGAAGCAAAACCATGTGTGAAAATAGTGTGCATTTGAAGGGACCTTTGGACTGCAGCTTTCAAGTGTCCCCTCCATGTGTCATAGAGCCAGATGTTCAGAAAGATCTCGTCGAGTTGACAACACTGTGTTTTGAGCTGTGTGTATTTTCTGCTGGAAATGGTAAGGCTGCAGGAAGCTCTGACGGAACTCTGCCACTAGCAGCTTTGTGGACCTTGGCTTGTAGATTTATGCGAAGCTACTTCTTTCTTTTGGATTTAAAAAGACTAAAGCAGTGTATTATAACCATGTATGCAACCAGCCCTAACATATGGGAAACATACATCACAGGATTGAAAGGTAACTAATGAAAATGTTATGACTGGTAAACTGAAAGTAAGACTGTTTGGGAGAAAAAACCTTGAAGACACTCCCATTTGTGTCTGCAAATTTTCCTTCTGCAGATGTATTGCGGGAGGGGGAGGATGGTTGGTGTGTGGGATTTTTTGTTCAGTTTTTGGGTTGTTTGGTTTGTTGTTTTAGGAAGAACTGCTGGCTCCTTGGAGAGACTGTTCCTCGCCTCTCCCCACTTTGCAATTCCACAGAAATGACTTCTGAACCTTTAAATTCATATACAGTTCGTTGATTTAACACTGTAGTGATTACAGATCAGATCTGTTTAAAAACGAGTATGTATGCTTCAAAGAGCAAAAGCATCTTAATTGGAATTGGATGTCTATATAAGCGAAGGGAGAGCTAGAAGAGGGGTATTTGTGTTGAAAACTGAAGATTTGACTTGTAGAGAAATACGGTTGATGTGAAACAAAACTGAATGGAGTAGATGGTTCCAGGCAAATGAGTGGCCTGTGATCACTCAGGCTTTTTTTTTTTTTTCATGGAAATCCTTTCTGATCTTTTTGATGCCTCTTTAACCTTACTGAACCAAAGTTTCCTGATTAGGTTGGAAAACAGAACTTCATCTGTTCTCTGCATACAGCTTCTGCTTTATGCTTTTCTTTTATGAGTGAATTGAAGTCTTTAGCATTCATTTGACACCAACAAAGAGCAGTCAAACAACAGAATCTTACTTTGAGGGTTGGTATCTGGTATTTGGGTTTCTGGAAATCTGTTCACTGTTTGGATTCTGAGGGCCTTATAAGTGAAAGTAATGTATGCATTCCCAGTTTGTCCTGCATTGGACAGCACTTGTCCCTGTAGATTAATACCTGCATTTCCTCAGGATTGAGTTCTGTGTTAAATTCCACATTCTGTGAAGTCAGTGTTCAAGCTGAAGTTTTTATTAATAGAAGAAAGTTATAATATATGACAACTGATGCAGATCTGCATTATATTCAACAAGCCACATGTCCTGCAGTGGGTTATCTTTTTTCACGGGAGAAAAATTACCTCTTCAGAAGTCTAAAGAAAAGGAAAATATATCAAGAATATGATTTCATGCCTTAATTGTATCATTTTATAACTGTAATTTGCTTTTATTGCAGATCAGTGATGTTGATTTTTTTATTTTTTTATTTTTTTTTTTTAGGAAATGAAGAAGTAGGATCTGTTCTCTTGTTACTACTGTTAGCTAGAGAGTTCCATTAAAGCAGTGATAACTTTTCTTGTGCTTAACAACAGCTGTGTGTGTGTGTGTGTGTGTGTGTGTGTGTGTGTGTGTGTGTGTGTGTGTTAAGAGGAAAAAAAAACTTTCCCATATTTTGTAACTTGTGTGCTGATTAATTTCAGAACTAACTTGTCACAGTCCAGTGGCTTTAGCAATGGAAAATGAAGATATGTTGAAAATACTGAAACGGCTGCATGACCTGGGGCCTTGGGATGACAGCCCGTTCTTACTGGTACATGCTCAGAGGTTTGTAGACAAGTGCTTTTTTTCTCATGTTCGGTGTGTTAACTTGCTAGCAGGAATGGGTTCACCTAACAATTCATGAAGCTTTCTGGGAATCTTTTAAAGTGAACACCTTTCAGTACTACCTTGAACTTGCAAGAGATTTTGGAAGAATGATAATTTTGCTGTTTGATACTGAAGAAAGCTTTTTATCCTCTCTCTCCAGGCTTTATGAAAAATTTGGGGAAACAGCTCTTCGGCCCTTGATCAAGTTCCACCCCTCTATTTTGCCTTCTGATATCAAACAGCTTTGCAGGAATGATCCAGCTCACTTTTTGGCATATTTAGATAGTCTGTTGAAATCAAAGCCAGAGGATAAAAGGTAAAGGGAATATAGAATCTTTTTCATCTGTCTGCTCTCTTTATCATGTAGTTGGGGGGGTGGTGGTTTTGGGGGGCTTTTTTTACTGTTTCTGTATTTACTTGCTTGGTATTCTTTAGCATTAGATTCCAATTCATTTTACCAGTTTTAGCTGGTCTCTCAGGCTGTGTTTTTTTTCTAGGATTAGATGCTATTTTTGACAGGGTTTTTCTAAATAATATTTTCAAATGAACTGACTGGTTTTGTTCCTGTGCCTGCAGTTCAGTATGTCAAGGTTTGTCAGCTTTAGGAAAAACAAAGCAAAAACCCCACAAACCTGGGAGAGCTCAGCCTGCAAACTTGATGGTTTTCTGTAGCCCCTTCAGTTTCTGGGGACATAAATAATTCTAAGCTTTTCCATATTTAATTTAACATCCCTTTTTTTTTTTTTTGTCCTCACACAGTCTCTGCTTCTTCGTATCAGATATATTTAAAACTGGTAGTTTTTTTCTCTGTGTTTCGTTTTCTAGGTCATCTCTCCTTAGATCTCTCCTGCAGCCTGAATCTGTACGACTGGATTGGTTGTGCTTGGCAGTTTCTCGTGATGCACCACAAAGAGCAAATACTATGGATGCAGAAGGAAATCCCAGGTAAAGTAGGCTTCACCCAAGGTCCTGAGTGCAGCAAAAAAGCTTTAGTGGGTTTGTAGGCTTTTGGTTTAGATTTTGTGTGACAGTTTGGATGTCACTGAATCCTTGAAGCATTTTGCATATTGCAGAGTTTAGCAGAAGCAACCAAAGGATTAAATAATGCTTTTCAGAATGGCTGCTGTACTGAGACTACACACAGTGCTTCATTTGTTTTTCCTTCTTTTTTTCCTATATACATGCCTATCTTGTAGAGACAGCATAATGTTCTGAAGAAAACCATTGATGCTTTAAAACTGAATTTCTCATGTTCTAGGCCACGATCGCATTTGTTTACTTGGGGTTACAGCCAGCTTATTCTGCTTTTGATTAAACTCCCAGCTGATTTTGTTACAAAGGAGAAGATGGCTGACATCTGTAAATCACATGGGTAAGAGGAAAGCTTGCTAGGTCTTGATACTTGGTTAATTGCTATTCTGACACCCAAAAGATACAAATGAAAACTTCCCATCTGCTCCTTACCTGGACAGGTTTCATTTAAAAACCTTTCCTGTTTGGAGGATGAATGTAGTGTCCCATTTAATGTACGAAATACCCCTTTTGCTTAATGAATATTCCCTGTGTCCCCACTCTGCGGTGATTTCTGGCATTCAAGAAATTCAGTTGCTTCTGTCTTCACTGATATTTAAATGAGCATTTAATTACTGTTGACTTTGGTTTAGAATGAATATTTGATTCCTGGACATCTTTACTTTCTTATTCAAGATTTTGGCCTGGATATCTTTTTCTCTGTCTGGAGCTGGATAGAAGAATAGAAGCCTTTACTAATATTGCTCATTTGGATGATTTGAGCCTGTTGAATGGAGAAGATGGTTAGTGAGTCTTAAGCTGTGTAAACATACTTCTATAATATAGGAGCTGCCCTTATAATATACTGATTCAGATTGTCCAAAGTTGAGTTTGAATTTTTATGTTTTGAAGTGTTTTGGTAGCACTGTCTGTAGTGCAGCATATTTGAATTACATAAATGGGTGTTACACTCTTGTACTTTCACACTGTGTTTTGTGAAATCAGTTGTGCTAGAACACGCTTATAAGTTCAAGAATGTAGAATTGTTGATCAGTTGGGAGTAAAAGCTAAACTTGGTGTTGTAAATAGAGGAATAGCTAGCATCCCTGCAACAGCACTCCCCCACTACCTGTGCACACCCAAAGTTAGGGTGAGCAAAGCATTGTACCACATAGCACAACTTTAAAAGAAAATTCCCAGTAGCCCTAAGGTGGACAAAATTATTCTTTGTGTCTTGATTTAATCCAAAGCCTTAAATACTGAACCGTTGTGAAGCTTTGTGTGTAGTTCACCACTGACTCTTTACACCAAGTCAGTATGCTTCTGTACACAATATCCTTGTTGATTATTCTTGGTTTTCTTAAATCTTCACAGAGAAGCACAGAATAGCTAACTTCTATTTTTAAGTACAGAAATATTTCAAATACCAGACTTAAAATAACCCTTGTTTGACAAATAACGTAACAAAGTGATTTTACATTTAGGTTCCATTCCGGAGACCATAGAAGAATGGAAGTTTCTTCTGCATCTTGCACAAAATCATAGCACAGCTTTCCACCAGCATGGCCCCCAGAACGGGAATGCTGTCAGCAATGGCAGCCCAACCTGCCCAGACTGTGTCACTGTGGAAAACGTAGCTCTCTTACTGGCAAAGGCCATCGGCCCAAATCGTGCCTTGCCTCTCTTGCAGGAGTGTGGCTTGACACTAGAATTGTCTGAGAGATTTACTGGTGTCTGTGAGATACTGAGAATTGCTGAGAAAAGGCAAAGGTAAGATGACTCATCACTAGAAGATCCATGTATGCACGCCATTCAGTTTGGATTTTCTTGGTGCTTTAAACTTTTTTTTTTTTCAGTTAACAAAAAGATTAAATACTTCACATTTTTACCTTAGCTTTTAAACTTGGCCGAAAGCTTTCCTATTGTTTAAGAGCTATGTATTGTGCAATATAGGCATTTTGAAATGGGAAATGAGGAAACAGGAAATCAAACATCACAGATATATATGAAGTAAGTTCCCTGAAGGAGACATCTGTCTTGCGGAGTCCTGCACTGACTCTGATCTTGCCTATCCCTTCTAGAGAAGGCATGCGTGGTGAAATATAATCACATTTTGGACAAACTTTTATTTAAAAAGCAACCCAAAACTCTGTCGTTCTTTGTGTTGTGAGCTTTTTTTTTTACTGTTTGACCTTTTTTCCCCCCCTTTGCTTTAATTGCAGAGCACTGATTCAGTCCATGTTGGAAAGATGTGACCGGTTTTTGTGGTCTCAGCAAGCATAGAAGACAACTCGGAAAGCTTTGGAAACATTTTTTACTGTAATGATTGTATATTTAAGTGCCTCTTACACTTCACTAGCTCTTAAAGAAATCAACTCCTCTCTAAATATTCAGTTATATTGAACCAGTGTCCATCTGGCAGGTA
Organism: Streptopelia decaocto; assembly: GCF_964273445.1. Taxonomy (NCBI): domain Eukaryota; kingdom Metazoa; phylum Chordata; class Aves; order Columbiformes; family Columbidae; genus Streptopelia; species Streptopelia decaocto. The sequence continues at coordinate 53,799,587 of NC_138661.1, forward strand.
TCTGACCAGGAACTGCTGACAGTTCTTCCTTATTCCTTTGGAGATGAGTTTTGAACTCTAGAACTTAACTTAAAAAAACCCACAGTGTTTATCCTCAAATTAAGCTCACAGATTTCTGAGATGAGAATTCCTGAATTTATTTTCTGTGTCTATATGACTTGAGTGTTAAGGATATGAGCCCCATAGTATTAAAGTATGGCGTATAAGATTGTCTGTTTTGCAAACATGAGAAACCATTCCTCAGAAATATCTAATCATGTACTGGTTTAATTTTCCTTTAAATGACATTGACTTTTTCAGGTTACTGTAGAAGTGCTTGTTATGATTTTTTTTTTTCTTAAATTATATGGACTGGTCTTGACCATTTGAAATGTGTTAATTGAGCCAAGTCTTAAAATGGGAGGGAAATATTTTTCAGGAGTGGATTAATGAATAAGAATGCTGATTAACGGAAGAACTTGGCAAATAAGCATGGTATGTCTAAATTGCCCATATGACTACAGATGTCAGTTGTGATATTTAAATGACTCTCAGGACAGTGGAATTAGAATAGAATTACAGAATCATTTAGGTTGGAAATCCTTAAGATCTTTGAGTCCAACTGTTAATCTGACCATGCCAAGTCTACCACTAAACTATGTCCCTAAGCGCTATGTCTACACCTTTAAAACACCTCCAGGGATAGTGACTCAACCACTTCCATGGGCAGCCTCTTCCAATGCCTGACAACCCTTTCTGTGAAGAAATTTTTCCTAATGTCCAATCTAAACCTCCTCTGCTGCATCATGAGGCCATTTCCTCTCATCCTATCACTTGTTACTCAGGAGAAGAGACTGACAGTCACCTCACTACACCCTCCTTTCAGGTAGTTGTATGCAGCAATAAGGTCTCCCCTCAGCCTCCTTTTCTCCAGGCTAAACAGCCCCAGTTCCCTCAGCTGCTCCTCATCAGACTTGTGCTCCAGACCCCTCACCAGCTTCGTTTCCCTTCTCTGAACTCACTCCAGCAACTCAATGTCTGTCTTATGATGAGGGTCCCAAAACTGAACACAGTATTTGAGCTGTGGCCTCACCAGTGCGGAGTACAGTGACCATCACTTCCCTAGTCCTGCTGGTCCCACTATTGCTGATACAAGCCAGGATGCTGTTGGCCTCTTTGGCCACCTGGGCTCTGCTGGCTCATGTTCAGCCACCCAACACCCCCAGATCCCTTTCTGCCAGGCAGCTTTCCAGCTGTTCTTTCCCAAGCCTGTAGCACTACCTGGGGTTGTTGTGACCAAAGTGCAGGACCCAGGACTTGGCTTTGTTAAACCTCATACAGCTGGCCTCAGCCCACTGATCCAGTCAGTCCAGATCCCTCTGTATGGCCATTCTACCCTCTAGCGGGTCAACACTCCCAACCAATCTGCTGTCATCTGCAATCTCACTGTGGGTGCACTCGATCCCTTTGTCCAGATGATTATTAAACAGAACTGGCCCCAGTACTGAGCCCTGGGGAACACGACTCGCAACCAGCCACCAACTGGATTTTGCTCCATTCACTGCAATTCTTCATGCCTGACCACGCAGCCAGTTCTTTACCTGGTGAAGAGTATGCCCACCCAAGCCATCAGTTGTCAGCTTCTCCAGGAGAATCTTGGCAGAAACAGTGTCTGTCAATGGTGTTACTGAAGTCCGTGTAAACTTTCCTAATTTCACAATGTATTTTGACATTTTGGAAAGTGGGAAGATTGCATGTCTTATTTTAACAATCTTTTTTAAAGCTGGAGGTTCAGGTAAGTATTTTTAAATGGATGCAAGCAAGAAATAAGACTTTTAAAATATCTGCTATAATATGAAGATTAATAAAATTGCTTGGATTTTATTTCTCAATAATGGAACTATGCTTTGTACCAGCACTCTTTTCTGAACTTAATTCATCTTTGAATAAGTTTCTATTTAGGCTTCTACATTTTGGCCCTTTTCACATTTTAAGCAGAAGACTATGGCATCCGGTCAATATTTCTCACAAATGTCATTTAAACAAAAAATTCATGCATTGGAGCTAAATTTTATTCCTGCCAAAATCCATAATTTTGTCATGAAATGATTTAAAACAATTTCTTTATAAAGATCTAGAAAGCATCTTATACTGCTGAAAAAAAAATGTTTTATTTTCATCAAAATAAGAGATATTAATACAAGTTTCAGAGATTTGAGAGGTGCAGTCCAACTGTTTAATCTTAAACACAGGAAAGACTTAATTGTGGAGGGTTGGTTACTGCAAGACAGGAAACAAAGTTACAGGGAGAAAATTAGTGGCAGGCTTTAATCTGGAAAACCAATAAAGAAAACTTTCAATATTTTGAGTTTTAGAATTTGACACTGGAAACAGCACAGATTCTTCTGTTAGAAACACCCCGTGCTCCTACAGTAAGACTTGGAATAGGACCCAGGCACCTGCAGTGTGTGGGGAGCTTGCACGAATGGGAAGATGTTGGTGCCAGCTCTCTTCCCTGCCAGATGAACATGCTGCTGCCTCCATGGCTGTTGCACTTGACCAGCTCTGTTTATACAGCGTGTGAGTGTAGCGCAGCTTTAGCCAAGTGCCAGTGTTGGCCCCTCAGAGGAAGCCGGCTGTCTTTCCGGGAATGCCCCGGGTTTGTCTCTGTAACTGTTCTGCTTCATTTGCTCTGTGTATTTTGTGTACACAGCAGTCTCTTTCTTCTGTGGAGGTTTTGTACACTTGGTTAACTTTGGGTGAGGGTTGGGGCTTTTTTATAATAAATCATAACTTTCCACTCTGTGTTTTTTTATTTGTTTTTAATTTTGTGTCAGAATTGCCCTCCACCTTAACATAATGGCAATAATTTGTTCAAATCTGATGTCTAAAGTGAGCCTGTATTGATTTCAACTATTTTGGTTGTCAATAAAGAGTAAGAATTTACTCTTTGAAGAAGTGTTTTCATCTCACAGGGGTAAGGTGAAGGGACTGTGAAATGAAATGGTCTGCTGTTCAGAAGTTGACAGTTGTACAGAGCAAAAGCTGTGGCCCCTACCAGCTCTTGTCAGGCAGCTGAGGGTATACCACTGATGGGTTAAGCCTGTGCTGGAGCAGATGAACTGCAGCTCAGCTTGGGTTTTGGTGATTGACTTGGTAGAGGGGATCCTTAAAAAGCAGAGATGAATAAAGGGGCCTTTGCGTGGACCATCTATAAATAGAAACTGGGGGGGTGGGCTTTGGTTGGGGTTTTTTGTGTGTGTGTGTGTTGGGTTTTTTCCACTAAAAATATATGAAAGCCTCATAGCTGCCTCAAAAACACTGTCAGACTCATCATCAAAATGTAGGGGGAAATGAATTTTAAGATAAACATCTGTATATGCAGTGTTTTCTGAAGAGGGGCCAAGTTTGCAGTTGTTTTACATGTCGATAAGCCTGAGCCCAATGCTAGTAAATATTTCATAGAGCACCATGGCAAAACTCCTGAATCCTTGCCCGTGTAAACTTAGGGTGCTGCTACTTCCCAGAATAAGAAATAGCTGCATTTGTTATTGTGTGTCAGCTGGGAACTCACCTCATCCTCTTTCTCAATCTGAGACTCGCTTAGATTGTGAAATACCTACCTTGTGAAATGTTTGCAGAATGTAGCTTGCATTTATTGATACTCAGAATTAAAGGGCAACAATTTGATGTTCCTTTTAATCTTAACTGTACCACAATGTACAAACCCAGAAACCTATATCCAAAAGGCCCCTATATGTCTTATGTTTACCCAGGGTGCACACACAGTCTGTGTTTTAGTGCTGGGTCAGAAAGGAATATTCCATTCAAACCCTTCGCATGCTCAGAGGCAGCTTGCCTGTTTCTGTTGCAAAAACAACAGTTTTGGCTGCAACTTGTTTCTGTGGACTAAGGGCTGAGAGCCAGAAAGCAGGTCAAAAGGATATGGGAATGCAGGCCAAGAGGATACGGGAAAGCAGTGCTCAGGCTGTTGCCTGCTGGAGCACAAAGCCAGTGCTGTAGCTCAGTTACTGTAGGGAGCTCCTGCATTGTCACTGCTGCTGCTGCCCTCCTTGTAGGAGACATGTCAAGGGGATACAATCCAAGATCTAAAGATCCCATCCAGCACCTACCTTCTTGCAAGTACCTTTCTGTTTGTACTTTTTGCAGAAAATTTTGGTTTGCAGAGGATGTGAAACACATCAGACCACATCGGGAGACTCAGAAATATCCTCTATGGTCCAAAACATCACAGCTCTTGTAGGGAAAAGTTCCTTAAGTCAGTTTTGAAGGCAATGCTCTGTTCTAGGTCCCTGGGCAAAATGGCTCATGCGTTAGTGAGCCTGTACTCCAACTTATAGGAATAATTTTCCAGTCTTCTTTTTGGTTTTGATTTTTTTTTTTTAATTTAAAAAGGTGACAGACAAGGCCAGCAGAGAAGGCGCTTGAGCTGATGTGATTCTGCGATGTGTAATATTAAGGGTGTTAATCACTAGGATGTGAACAGAGTTGCAGCAAAATCCAACAGTGTAGTCTCTGCAGTAACTGAGCTGTTACGCTGTTAAGCATCAGGTTCACAGGTAGCAGGGGACAAAATTATGTGTCTGGCCCCCTGCTTTTTGCAAAGTTTCCTTGTCTGTTAGTTAGGGTTTAGATTTTCCTTGTCTCAAATAGTTCCATTCAGAGATAGGGTACTAGGGAATATCTGTCCTGCTGCTCCAGGCCTGTCTGTGGAAAACGCCTCCTCTTCCCTCAAGATAACCTTGTTTGAAGTCCAGTGATACCCAAGGAAATGAGCTGCTTGCACTTTATTGGGCCCCTTTGTTCTTGCACCTCTTTCACCTCATGCCTCTGCCCTTCAGGTCCAGCTGCTAATTGTTTAAAGTGACAAGAGTTGTGAATGGGGTAACTACACATGCCGCTTCTGCAGTGAACTTAAAGTAGCTCTCTTACACTTGTTAAATCATGTATGAGACCACACAAGGAGGAGACGTTCTGTACTTGCAGTCTGAACTGCGATTGTGCTCAAACCCAGAGCTTTCTGCAGGGCAGCAGTTGTGTCAGTTGTTAACCAAGGGCGGCAAGCACCAAGCAGGCTCCCAAGCAGGGAGAGCACAGTGGGCACTCAAACTGTAAACCATGCTGATAAAGCCCAACAGTTAATATATTGATAGCAAAATCTAGCAGAGTTGTGGCTGTATGGATCTGAGTTTCCCCTTAGGCAAATTGTTTACTATTGTGTCAAAAACTCTCCTGTGCTAAGCTCAAGCTGCAGTTGCAGCTGGATGGTGGAAGTCCCTCAAGAAGGACCCCTGAGAGCAAGCAAAGGCAGGACGAACCATTCCAGCCTGCCTTATGGTAGCGTGTGTGTGCGCGCTGTCTTAAAGCACTCTCAGCAAGGACATAGGTATATGCAGTTTGCTTTGCAATGGAGCTAAGAGCAACTCTTCACATTTCCCTTTCTGTCAGCTCTGGGATCCATCCTGTCATCCCAGTGCACATGGGAATTTCACTTAGCAGATCTGATAAGGTAGCTGACCGTTCCTTGTGCACAGACCCAGACCCAACCTTGTGCTTCAACGTACAGTGCAGGCAATCACAGAATCACAGAATGTTAGGGACTGGAAGGGACCTCGAAAAATCATCTAGTCTAACCCCCCTGCTGGAGCAGGAACACCTAGATGAGGTTACACAGGAATGTGTCCAGGTGGGTTTTGAATGTCTCCAGAGAAGGAGACTCCACAACCCCCCTGAGCAGCATCAGGAACCTTCTCCTCCAAAGTGTCACCCTAAAGCCAACCGCAACACTTCAAGCACACAGAACACTTCAGTCTTTGAGGCAGCTTCTCAGCCTGCTTGTTATGAGGAGCAAAAAGTCCTGTGGGCAGCTGCAAAGCACCACATACTTTCTAAAAAATTGTGTAACAGGAGCTGTGAACTTTCAGTAAGGGCAAGGACAGGCTTACTGTAACTTCTGTTTTGGAAGTGGGGAAGGGGAATTCCCACCCATGGGTTTCCTTTCCAATTTCCTATTTTGAGGGGTTCGAATTGCTTATAAATACTCTCTCTGAGTCTGAGAGCACACAAGACAAGCTCCATCTCCTCTGGCTTTGGCCTTCTGCAGTGGTGAGTGATTTTCTAAATTTGTGAGCTATATTATGTGATTTTAGCTGGTATTCTCTTGCCCATCTGCCTCTGTTGTGGCATCTTGAGCCGAGGTAGCAGTTGCACGGTGGGCATCAGTCCTCGTGTGGGGAGCAATGGGTCCCTGGGGTGGCCAGCAGCGCTGGGGTGGTTGCCCAGGCACAGCTGTGGGTGTGATGGGTGCTATGTCTGTAGTCTTTCAAAGGTGCTCCAAAACTGCTCCTCTCTCTGATTGTCTCACAGCTCCGTGTCAGGCTTGAGCCGGGAACCATGAGGGTCTGTGTCTGCCTCGTGTTGCTCTCCCTTATTCTATGTGCAAGTGCTGATATCCCAGGCAGAAAATTTGTCGTGGATGCAATTGGAGGTAAGCTGCTGTTACCACAAGCTCTTCTCTCAGGAACCCCAACCCCAGGCACAGGTGACTGGCAGCCAGTGGACACAGTCCTCGGAGCAGGGAGGTCTGCAGCTCCACATGAGCAACCCCGCTGGTTTCTGCTGCTGGGAAGTGGTCCAGGGAAGTGGTGGAATCACCATCTCTGGAGGTGTTTAAAAGGTGTTTAGATGAGGTTCTTAGGGACATGGTTTAGTTCTAGAGGTAGGTTATGGTTGGACTCAATGATCCTGAGGATCTCTTCCAACTGAAATGATTCTTTGATTCTAAGAGGGCCTTGATCAGCCCCCCCAGGCCCTCTCTGTGGACACACCTCTGTGCAAAGGCCCATGTGGAGAAGCGCCTCTCTGTGTTACTGCTCCTTAGACCTTTCCGCTCCCGGCTGAAATGGTACTTAACTGTTTCTGGGATGACTCTTTAAAGTCAACATATTCTCTGTTTCTCTGCTCTCTTCAGGGGCAAAGGATATGTACAGAGCATACCAGGACATGCGCGAGGCAAATTATAAAGGTGCCGACAAATATTTCCATGCTCGTGGGAATTATGATGCTGCCCGAAGAGGACCTGGTGGTGCCTGGGCAGCCAAAGTGATCAGGTAATGGGGTGTATCTGGCTTGTTAACAGTGAGTTACTAGGGATCCAGGCATTCCAGCTGAAGTCCTTTTTGAGTTGTGCTCAGTTTTTGGCCTAGGACAGTAGAGGGGAAGCAGTTAATGTCTGAACAGCCAGCCTCTATAGGAATGGTGTCTCTCCTCCCACATGAGCATAGACCTTTCTTCTTGTCCTCCTGGGAAGGCAGATTCCTCACTTCTGCATTTCTGGTGATAAGGAACTCTCTTTCCTTGCTGGTTCATCTTCTGACATAACAGTTATGGGTTCCACTGCGGTTCGCTGACAAGAACTGAAGACGTGGTTGTGTCTCACTTTGAGAAGTCCCGTGGAAAAGCTGGTTTTACATGAGTGAGGAAATCAACACAAAGCGGAGTTAAACGCTGGCTGGTTCAGGTGGCCTTTTTTCTTCCCGCTAGTGACGCCCGGGAGTTCTGGCAGGGCGGTGTGAGCGGCAGGGGCGCAGAGGACACCCGAGCGGACCAGGAGGCCAACCGGTGGGGCCGCAGCGGCGGGGACCCCAACCGCTACAGGCCGAAAGGCCTTCCCAGCAAATACTAGCACGGCCCCCAGGAAGACACCTCTGCTCCCATTACACCTCCTCTGTACAGCCAAATAAAGAATGTATTCTGAAAACTGCTCCCCTCGCCGCTGACTTTCCTTCTGGGGCAGGGACCCGCAGCCACAGCGGCTCCGTGGGCGCGTCCCCGCGGGTCCGTGTCAGCGCATCACGGGGCCGAGGGGCGGGGATCTCGCTTGGCGCTTCGGCGGCCCTGGGAGCCCAGGGGCTGCTTCCCGCGGTGGGGGCGGTTTCGTCCTGCCGTCACGGACCCGGCTCGACTTGGCTCCGCCTCGGTCGCGGAGACCAGCAATGGCCCGCGGTGGCCTCCCGCCGCCCCGCCCCGGCAGGGGGCGCTGCGGGGCGCCTCCCGGGCGCCGCTCTGGCCGCCGCCACCGCCTCTTTGTCGCCGGCGCGGCTGTGGCGGTGGTGCCGGGGCCGGGCCGCCATGGACCGCAACCCCTCGCCGCCCTCCAGCGAGGCGGAGGAGGAGGGTGACGCGGTGGGGAACACAGTGTACAGCAAGCACTGGCTGTTCAGCATCCTCACCCGCCTCATCGAGGTGCGGGCCTAGGGGGGCGGGGGCGCCGTGACGGGAGGAGAGGCCGGCGGGCCCGGGAACGGCAGCGCCTCGCGGGTGCGGTCCTTGCCCGGGCCGGGGGGACGCAGGACACGGCACCGCGGTTCCGCGGCTGTGTGGGGCTTTTTAAACTGTAACCGAAGCGATAGGTCGGTGTTAGTGTTCCATGGCGTTGCTTGGCCGTAGCTCACGTAGCCCCCGTCCGCCCCCCGTCCCCCTCCCCGCGTTCTCTCAGGTGATCAGCCCCGAGAAGACGGAGCCCGCCGCCGGTCCCGAGGGAGTTCAGACAGAACTGGACGAAGAGATGGAGAATGACATCTGCAAAGTGTGGGACATGTCGATGGACGAGGTAGGGGCCAGACCTCGGGGGCGGGTCACAGCCCCGGGCAGCTCCTGCTCCGCGTCTGTTCCTGAGCCTGTCGGGTCGGGATCCTGCTGGCAGCGGGTGACACGGGGACACACGGAGTTACACGGGGACACACGGAGTTACACGGGGACACACGGGGTCGGCCACCCTGCTGTTTTCGGTGGCATTGCTTCTTCCCTGGTGTGGCTGACAGTGCCCCCGGAGTCATTAGGCAGGGCAGGTGTGGAGAAATTATGTATGTCCCCTCAGTTCCAGAAGGACAGGGAACTGCTGGAGAGGGTCCAGCGTAGGGCAACGAAGATGATTAAGGGAGTGGAGCATCTCCCTTATGAAGAAAGGCTGAGGGAGCTGGGGCTCTTTAGTTTGGAGAAGAGGAGACTGAGGGGTGACCTTATTAATTTTTATAAATATATAAAGGGTGAGTGCCACGAGGATGGAGCCAGGCTCTTCTCGGTGGCAAACAATGATAGGACAAGGGGTAATGGGATCAAGCTGGAACACAAGAGGTTCCACTTAAATTTGAGAAGAAACTTCTTCTCAGTGAGGGTAACAGAGCACTGGAACAGGCTGCCCAGGGAGGTTGTGGAGTCTCCTTCTCTGGAGGCATTCAAAACCCGCCTGGACATGTTCCTGTGCGACCTCACCCAGGCGTTCCTGCTCCAGCAGGGGGATTGGACTAGATGATCTTTTGAGGTCCCTTCCAATCCCAAACATACTGTGATACTGTGAAATGGCAGCGAGCAGGCTTACTGCGGAGGCCACTTTTCAAGATGAGCAAGTACTTTGTGTGCACTCTTAGGCCCAGTGCTGGTTTGCAGCAGCAGGGCTTTGGTTGTGTCCGAGCCGCTGGGCCCTCTTCTGCTGTTTGAGAATGTAAAGCAGAGCTGTGTGTGAATGTAAAAGGAACAAGGTGCTCTGCCTGACCTGCTCTCCAGGTGCTTGGTGGATCATGTGGTGCTGTTGATTGGGGTCAGCTGGCATACATGGGGCCAAAGTCACACCTCTTGGTTTTCTGTATTATGGGCAGGAATTGAACTGAAGCTCAGAGTTATGAGAAGACAGTAGCTGAAATTCACTGAGGTGCATAGCCGGTATCTTCAGGAGTTTGATTATGGAGATTATATTAATGCCATCTCTAAATTGGCATATTTTTCTGTAGCAATTGTAATGCGTCCTGCTAGTAAGCATAGTTTGATAGATTAACAATCCTTTAAACTTCAGCTACAGACTTGAAATGGCAATGTGACATAACTTTTTAGTATTTTTCTCAACATTCTGAAATGCTGGAACAAATTCTCAAGTAAGACATATATATAGACATATAGACATATATATATATATATATATGTAGATAAAAATTATTATTTTATTTTTTATTTCCGGTTCTTTGTTTAGATGTTTTAAATAAACATGGAAGATGTGTAGTTTACTCCCAAATAGAGAACTAATCTTGTGTTTTAATGTGGTAAAATAAGGAGGAGATTTCCTCTTTCATGTGCTTGGATCAAGTGCTAATGGTAATCCCATCTCGTGTTTCTTTTTGTATGTCTGGGTAATGTCACTGTCTGCAGACATGTTATTTGCTGAATTCTGACTTAGAGAGCAAAAGATACTAAGTGTGCCTTTTTGGTTCCTTGTGTAGCACATCACTGGCAACCTGAATCCCCATAGGGACTCGCTGATCTCTTATTGAAAAGCAAAGAAGGTGCTATAGCACAATATTGTTCATAACTGTTAGGAAATAAATAATCTCTTGTTATTAATTTGACATCTCATTGATCCAGTCCCTGTTCTATGAGACAAGGTTTGATCTATGTTTGTAAATTATGAAAGTCCATTTACTTCTCCATTCACTTTCTCCACAGGATGTCGCTTTATTTCTTCAGGAGTTTAATGCCCCTGATATATTCATGGGAGTTTTCGCCAAGTCAAAATGCCCTCGCCTTACTGTAAGTATGGACTGTTAAAAACCTGTCCCATATTGATAGAAATAGTAGATAGCTCTGTACATGCATTTGCACTTGGCTCCCTCCACCTCCCATTGCACCTTTGAATAGGTTAAGGAAACAAGGTGAAAACACAAAATCACATTTTAAAATGCTTTTTTGCAGTATTTTTAATATGGCCTAATCAGTAGATATTTCAGTGATGCTGTAGCTGATACGTCATTATTGATAAAGGACTAAGTTTATCAAGCCTGGTTTTAAGGCTCATTGTAAAAAACAGAAAAGGCTGGCCTTTTTTCTCATGACTTGTTTCATGATTACTGAACAGAAATGGTCATGAATTTGTTTAGTCAGACCTACAAAAGTATTCTTAGTGGTTAGGAACTGCTAGACACTGGTAGTTAATGTATTTTTTTCTTTCCTTTGTTTTGATGTAATTCTTTTTCAGCTTGTATTACACAGGATTCAAGATAGGGTTTTCAAAGCTATTCAGTGTTGGTGTAACTCCTCTTTCTCTGGAGTTACCAGAAGCTTTACTTCAGGAGATGAAGTATAGATACATAGGACTTTGAAAGTACAACCAAAATTTGGAAGTCAGTGCAAACTGGCTGTCATGGGTAGTTTCTTGAAATAGTGGCTGTCAGTGTGTCTGTAGCAGAGTTAGTAGAGTGTTAATATAAAATATAACCTGGAGTGGTGAGGGTTGATTTCCAACTTAAAGTTGCTAAAAGTGAGCGATTCCCAGGACATTCTTTGTTAGCATCAGTCACCTGTAGGTGTTTCACAGCTCTCACTGTCCCCTTTATAGAAGTATGTGTCTTTTAATGGTTGTCTAGGCATGAATATCCTTCTGCAATGCACTGCTTTGGGATATGGGTCAGTTTCTTTTTGTTTCTTTTGGTTTTGTTTTTAATCTCTGCAATCAGAAAACAGGCTTTGCTGGAAGCTTGTGTCAAGACCCGTTTCTTTTGTGAGGAAGTGAATATCTGTGAGGGTTGCACTTACATGGTGATACTTTTATTAGTAGGACTCTTTATTGCTTTAATAATAGGGATGACGGATCAGCTTCAAAACAGTGCACAGAACATGCAAGTTGATTTCAAGATATATTTGCTTTTATGGGATGCCTTAACATCAAAATATATTTAATAGGACCTGTCACATTTTAGGCTAGTCTAATGACATCCTGTAGAAAAATCTGTGTCTTTGCCCTGGAACTGGTGGATCATAAGAACTTGGAAATCAAACTGGAAAACATCTTTGAACCTTTCTTACTTTTGTCTTACGGCTGTGGAAATAAAATTGTGAGCTGTGCCGTAGTTGCATCATTATACTGTGTTTTGACTTTTCAGGAAATCTGTGTGGGAATATTAGGAAATATGGCCTGTTTCCAAGACATATGCATGTCCATTAGTAAAGATGAGAGTCTTGGGTAAGTGTGTATGTACTTTATATGTGTATGACTACTGCTTTTCTAGACTCATAATCATAAAATGTACATTATAGAAGGAACCAAGTTTGCCTGCCATGCCTTGACTTAATTCACAGGTTTTTGGCTGACCTTATTTGAGTGGGAAGTGTTCAGTGAAGAAAAAAAAGGATACTATTTTTTCTTTGTTTTTAATCACAAGTCAGGTTCTTGAATCTTTAATTTCTGAGTTTGGCAATCTTGAAACACTGGTATTGCAGGCATGGGCAGGAAAATTTTTAATCTCAGAACATGGCTGCAGCTATGAAATTAACCTTTTTATAAGTTTTTATCAAACAACAATAGTTTTTATTAACCCTTATCTTGCATTTTCTCCTTAAAGCCAAGTGCTATTGCAACGTTTGTGTGATTCAGACTCTCCAACTCTTCTGGAAACAAGCAGGTAGGACATCTCAGAAATTAATGCATCGTTAGTGTAGTTCTGCTGTGTTCTGAGACCTGGGAAGAAAATTGACAAGTGGGCTCGCTATTTTATTATCCTATCATTGTTTTGTCTTTTCCGCATTGTTCTGGAATCGATTTACTGTGAGGAAGATTCCTCTTTCTGGCACATCATTCTCATTATTTTGGATTTATATTAGTACAGCTAAAATCAATGAATTTTCTTCTGATTTGTTAAATGTGCAATTCTTGTCTAGGTTATTGTTAACTTGCCTCTCCCAGCCTGAGGTGGCCAATGTCTGGGTTGAGAGAATCCGAGAAAACCCATCTGTGTATGACTGTGTTTGCTTTATCATGTCCAGCTCTACAAATGGTGAGTTGCCGAAACAAGCTGGGAATTAGTGGATGTTTGCAGAAAAAGATAACAACTGAAGTGTGCAATTTCAAAGACAAATATTTTCAGCTGGGAGTACAGCATTTCTTTAAAATAAAATAAACCTCATTAATTTAAAGCACACACCAAAAAAATTGTCCTGCCTTTGCAAGTTTAAAAATATGTATAAAACTAGAAAAGCACTAGTTGTGATAAGAAAACTCTGGGGGGGAATAAAAAGAAGTCTAACAGATGAAAATGTTATTTGGCACAGTAAAGGAAAGGACATAGTCCTCATTCAGGGATATGCATTTCATTTTTGATCCTTGAAAAAGGCCTCATTTACTTCTTTTTTTGTTTTTTTTTTTTCCAAATCAGAGATATATATTTTCAATTTTCAAAACTACCATACTTGAGCAATGTGAACTGGAGGAATAATTCAGTTACTCCAAAGGACAGCAGAGCACTGCACAGGCTTTGGGTGTGCAGTCAGTGGGACACAAATCCTTCTTCTGTGATAGCACTAATTTAGCAAAACAACTGAGCACCTAATCATGGACATATTTTGAATAGCATTGTTTTTTCATGTCCAGCTCAATTGTAACAGCAGTTATTATTTGCCTAAGTTTCCTAATAATTTAGCTATTTAATTTGGAAAACGTTAGCTCTATGTTTGTGTATATGTTTTGTTTTGTTTTTTAAATGAAAATCCTCAGAAATCCCACTCCGTGCAGTTGAAATCACAGCTCTGCTTAAGCAAAATGTGGATTGGCAGATAGATGTAAGGGTAGCAGAAAACTGCATACTTAAGGACAAATCTTGGAAAGTTTCACTTCAGAAGCAGAAGTTACCTCAAGTCTCTTTGCAGAATAACGTTCCTGATTTATAAATGGCATGATAAGGTAGAAGGTGACTGTGGGTTTTCCAGCAATCCCTATTTATCAAACTCTTCACCTGATCTGTGCCATAAAAAGGAAATAAACATAGCAACCGTTAGTAGGTTGTGAACAAAACTACTACATTTCAGCACTGAATTTACCCTGAATAATTTATGTATTAGCATTTTGTGAGCTATTTTTTGTTGTTATTATTCTTGTTGAAATTTATACTTTCTCTCTTGTGCAGTTGAATTGCTGGTAAAAGTGGGTGAAGTGGTGGACAAACTCTTTGATCTAGATGAAGAGCTAATGTTAAACTGGATTAAAAATGGCATGTGTCGGTCTGTGGGACCGTCTGTTGATGATTCCCCTGAAGAACTTCCAGATTTTAAAATTGTGCCTTGTATACTTGAAGCAGCCAAACAAGTCCGGTATGTGAGATTTCTTTTCCATTTCATGGCTGAGGAGACTCCTCATAACCTTGTTAAGCCCTGTGTCTGAACATCTTGATTTTGGTGGGAGCTGCATAGGTTGACAGATCACTAGAATGTATTTACCTGTACTTACCAGTTGAAATGAATCAACTAGTTAGCAAAGAGAATGGCAGTGATTGCTAGTGGTCTTCTGTGTGTCCAAATCGTACAGAGTATCTTTAATTTGTCTTTGTTTTTGTTTGTTCTGTATAGGTCGGATAATCCGGAAGGACTTGATGTTTATATGCATATTTTGCAGCTCCTGACCACAGTGGATGAGGGTATTCAGGCTATTGGTAAGACACTTGAATTGCTACGTATGGTAGGACCAAGAATCGCAGAAACTTCCAGATCATCAGATATTTAATGGGGAGAAAAATAATTAACTTACCTAGATTAAATTTGATGGTTTGGTGGGTTCTCTTTCTTTCTTTCTCAAGTGCAGGCTCCTGATGGAGGAAAAGAGACTTGGACTTTGCTTTATGACCTTGTTTGCCATGAACTTTGCCAGCCAGATGATCCACCGATCATTGTGCAGGAGCAGAAGACTGTATTGGCTTCTATTTTGTCCGTGTTGTCTGCTATGTTTGCTTCACAGACCGAACAAGAATACACCAAGATGAGGAAAAGCAAGTCGTGCTTTTTTCTGGGATTTTGTTTGTTTGGGGGTTTTTTAACTTATTGTCAGAATTGACTTTATGTATGTGGGGTGAAAGGTGGTTAATTTATCACTGTTTACTGGAGATCGATCCAGAACACAATTCAGTTACATGTTTGAATACATCAAGGCTGTTTATTGGTGTCTAAAAATCACAGCTATCTCAAAGTTCAGTTACTGGATATCTCTGAAGCGTTACAGTAATGGAATCTACAAATTCTGTTCAGTCTTCTCCATTGGGTAAATTAATGAAAACTGCAGAACTCATCTTTGCTAAAATGTGAGGTCTTGATAGTAATAGTTTTTTAGTAGTGGGAGATTCTGCACTTACTTAAATCCATCTTTATCGCTTGTTTCTTTTCAATCCATGGACAAGTCTTTAGAATTAAAAGGGAATGTGAGGCAGGGTCATCTGCAGCATCTATCGGTGTGATTTATCAGTTAGGATTATCCGGATGCAAATTTAATGTACTAGCCTCTCTGAATTACTACTAGAGATATTTTGCTTCTCATATTCCTTACCACTGGCATATACTTTTTACAGATACAGGTTAGCTTGCAGAAAAAGTGGTTTGGGTTTTCTACTACATTTCCACAACACTGCCAGAATATACATTCCTGTGGGCTTTGTATAAAATCTTGCGTGTGGTTCAAAATTTTAATGCCTTGAAAGGGTGGGTAAAAATTTTCCGCGTTAAATTTCCAGTTTCTTGTTACTTTATATTAGATATGCCTCTGATTGGGAGCTTGATTCGTATCTTACAATACATGGAGGGCTGTGGGAAGAGATCTGTTGATAAATCAAAGGAGTCTGAAGAACAAGAGACTGGAAAGGCTGATCTGAACGAGGAGGATTTCCATTTAAAAATTTTGAAAGATATTTGCTGTGAATTACTTTCCAATATGCTTCAAGAACTGACCAAGGTAAGAAAAACAAAATTCCGAAAGGGATTTCTGCAGGGTACGTAAGAAAAAAAGCTGTTACTATTAATGTGGGTATTTTTCTGTGCAACTGAAATTGCGTACAGGAAATTAATGAGAGAATCAATCAGAAGGTGAGCAGCAACGTGTGTTAGAGGGCAGGGACACAGGTTTTCTGAACTGGATGCCTTCAGGCCAAGATCTGGTATGATAAATTCTCTAGGTGTATGTTGCCATTTCTTTTGAATTAAAGCAAATTTATTTAAGAAAAGGAAAGAGTATCAATATATAAGCTCACCTTCTCAGCTGGATTTCTTTATTATGGGAGCATTCAGATTAAGAGACTTGTGATGCGTGAGCTTTCACACCTTTGTTGTGTTAGCTGCCTTGGGCATTCTCTGAGAATGTTGGTTTACCATTTTTGAGAATTAAGTGCATACTTGCAGACACTGCACAATTTTGAGTTTGTTCTTTCATGACATGCTAGTTATATTTCTCATTTTATTTCCCAGGAAAATACGTTAGAAGGACTACACCAGGGACATTTAAATGAACAGACATGCTCCTGTGCGTTTCAGAACCTCTTACCTCTGTATTTCACATCGGTGAGTACATTACAAGGTCTTTAACATAGCTGAAAAAATACTAGTCGGGTGGCAAGACCTTTCAGAATCACATGTAGAGGCAGGACAGAGTTGCTCAGACACAGGTAGTATGCTCTTCTAGGCAGTGTTACCCTCTGTCTCTTCTGGCTTGCTTCAGCCAGAGCTTTGCCTAGATCATGGGGTGTCAACCTCATTTTCACCAGGGGCCACATCAGCCTCACAATTGCCTTCAAAGGGCTAAATGTAATTTAAAGACTGTATAAAAGTAGCTACTCCCCCTGGCCTAGATCATCAGTGGATATAAGGGTCAAACCGTGCTGAAATGTATGGATATCTGCAAATTTATGCTAGCTGAAAATTTGTCTTGTACTTTTTAATAGAAAAATTATTGTAAATACTTTTCATAGGGAGCTTTTATTTATGTACTTTTAAACAATAAAATAAGAGTTTGGGGAAGATGATAATGTTTCAAAATTTAGACCAACTGAAATGGTGGGATTTAGGAGGAAGGCATCTACTGTGGGGCGTTTTCCATTATTCTGGAATATGGCTGGTTGTGGCTATGGTTGGTGGGAAGGTACAAGAGTAGAAAGACCTCCTATACCAAGTATAAGAATTCTGTGTTTCATGCAATTTTTTTTAATTTTTGCGTGTTTGCGATCTATTCCCAGGTGGAGAGTTTCCTTGAAGTTCTGCGTGAGGCTGATCAGACACTTGCTGACAATCTAGAAAAACGTTTCCCAAGCCTGAAGGTTCACACCTAAGAATGTACATGAAATATTTTCCTTCTTTGGAATGAAGATTTTTTTTACTGTTTTATTACAGTGTTTCAGAAATCAAGTTTTCAGTAAAGGCGGGAGAATGAGGCAACCTTCTTACCAACAAGTGGCTTTTAAGAAGTGTTCCAGGTAGCCCTGCTTAACCTAGGGTTAATCTGGTCTGCATGGGGAAGGAAATTACTGTAAATTCAGTTCTACATCTTCCATCCTGTTTGCTCTAGCTATAAGAGACTGTCCATTTCTAATTGCTCTTCTGTAGCATAGTGAGTGTTCTTTGAGTGACTCTTGACTCTGTGCTTTTCGACGTAAGTTGAAACAGCAAAATGAATGAAATGCACTGTGTAGTTTTTTAACATTGTGCTGGCTTCTTCCATGTTGCTGTTGGCAAAAGGAGGCTTGACTGATAGGAAATCCCAGATCTCCTCTGCCCAAGGACCTTCAAGGACCTGATAAAAACAGAGTTAAATTACACAGGGTAGTTTGGGTTTTTTTTCCTCTTTTAGATTATACCAGTTCTTTAAGGAGTTATTGTGACAGAATTCTTTCATCGTGCTCCTTTAAAATTTTCACACTTCTTAGATTGAAGCCTCTTCTGCACTGTAGCTCTGACTTGTGGGCAGGTTTGGATTTAATCTGTGGCATACTTGCAAACTGTCTGCTTTTTTAAAGCGGTCTATACTTACACTTCAGGAATGTAACATGTATCAGACAGTTCTTTCCTCATTCACGTGTCTTATGAATTATCTGTGAACAACATCAGAAATACCATGTTAGCTGCTGTTTTTCAGCGGAGTTTAAGGTGTTAGGTCACTTGCAGTAAATTCAGTCTACAGTCTTCTAAAAATCCCACTTCTAATTATATTATGTTTTAACCGCATTGCATTTTTAGGTCACTTGCCTGCATGCAGTGCGGCTGAGGTTTTCTGTGTCTGAAAAGACAGTATAACAAGTCAGGTTCACTGTTCTATAAATAAGAGTGGAAGACAATTGGTGTTTGTTATGTAAAAGAAAATGGTAACCAGAGCACAGAGAATAACCTAATACCATATACAGACATTCCCTGCTTCTAAAGGTTTTTGTTGGTTTAAGTATTGTGCTGGGCTGTGTTTTGTTTCCCTGAGTTACCTGTACATGTGGTAAAATACAGTATGTGTATATGTACATAGCCTTTTCATGCAAACTTCCAGTTTTCAAAAATAGTGCAATTAAATCGTTCCCTTGGGCAGCCAGCAGCATCCTAGTTGTCAGCAAGGGATTTAAAATTACAATATCTGGCTTGTGTCACCAAAAAGAATTGCCATGGTTTCTGCTGATTTTTGTATGCTATGTTTATTGGATAAAACTGGTAACTGTGAATAGGATGACAGCATTTTTCATACTACTTTGACAGTTTTTGGATATTTTCTTAAACCTACAGATTTGTAATAAAGTTTCTTTTTCTAAAAAACTTGTATGCTTTCCTTCATTCTAAGCGTCAATTAAGTTTGTTTTCTGAGCCACTGGAAATGTCTGTTACTCTCAATATGTCGTTTGTAGGAGGAAAGTGGAACCTCATTATAATGTCAATGTCCTGTAAAAAATTGTTGTCCTTCATTGAAACTAATTTTATTTCTTTCTTGCTTACTTTGCATAGAAGTTGGAAGTTAATGTCTCTCATCCAGTTGTTAACATTTTTCTGAGCTTAGTTTGTCCCCAGGTGCATCATAAGTATGATTGTCCACCATAGTTAAGAATTATTTCTGGCTTGTGTCTTGAAATTTGTTGTAGTTATTGATGTTTTGCAGTAGTTGTTTAATGTAACACACAGAAAAGCTGAAACAAGATCTGTTTGGTTGTTTTTTTTTTTAGTTTTGTTCCTTCTTTTCAATAGACAAGTATCCAGTATTGGCTGATTAATTGTTCAGTGCAGTATCACTAATAGCAACAAGTAGGTGAGATATGCAGATCATTATTGTCTAAGTGGGATGATATCTAATGCCTGTCCTGTGGTAGAAAAAATCACCAATGTCAGTAAGTGGGAAATCAAGTGGGTCCCGTCCTCCTGCTCTTCTGCAACAGAAGCAGCTGTAGAAACGGGTCCATCAGCCTTGCTTCAGCAGAATGAGAATTCAAGTATGGCCAGAAATTTTTATGCTTCATAAGCCTGGTGAAATGGAGACTGAATTCCCCGTTTGCCCCGTGTAACAGCTGCTCTTGTGTGGTCTGTGCTGCACGCGTGGGGCCACACTGGCTTTAGGAGCGAAAGGCTGGTGCCAAATGGAACGCAAGGTAAACGTGCAGAGTTTTGGTATTCAGATGTGGAAGAAACTTTGTTGTAGCAAGTGAATGGCATGTTTGGAAATGGTGTGTGTGTATTTCATTGTCTTGCCAGCAGGGATCTCCCATAGTCTGTGCTTTGTGAACATCATGTGTCTAGTTCTTTTGGTGGTGGTGGTTCCTTCTGTTGGGAGGGGTTTTGGTGTTTGCTGGTTTGTTTGGTTTTTTGTTCCCTCTCCTAGCCATGCTTTGACACCGACTGGCAAGCCAAGATCTCTCTGGGCAGCTTTCTTCCAGATCAAGGATCTGTTTACCTCCATAGCATCCTCCTCTGGCAAAAAAAGAGAAGTATTTGTCACTGCTTTGTGTAGAGCTCTGAACAAAAAGCCGGTATCTGAAGCATTGACCTAATAAAAAGAAACAGGAATGTGGTCCTGCTTGGACAAAGCAGGATGTGAATTGTGGCATGAGCACACGTAGAAAACAGAGGTAGAAATCAGACTGGAAGGCCTTAAATTAGACTTAATAAATCCATACAATAATGTCATCTAAAGATAGCATTTTAACGTTCTTTTGACTCACAATTTAATTTATGTACATTTGGCATCTTTATCCCATGTAGTAACTTCTTCCTAAGGCAAAGAAACACCAACCCAAAGAAATTTAGTATATGGAGAAAAATC
This sequence comes from Streptopelia decaocto, assembly GCF_964273445.1. Taxonomy (NCBI): domain Eukaryota; kingdom Metazoa; phylum Chordata; class Aves; order Columbiformes; family Columbidae; genus Streptopelia; species Streptopelia decaocto. The sequence goes on from NC_138661.1 coordinate 53,819,658, forward strand.
AATGATACTATAATGCTTCAGCTGCTCTCTTGATGGTGTGAGGAGATTGCTGCTCTTCATATCTGAATGCTTGTCCAGTGTTCATGTCAAAAACCTGTCTTTTCTGGTAGACTAAACCATGAAACCTCATTTGCTTGAAAGTTCTTTTCTACATTTCTCCATATTCTGGTCACTCTTCTTTCTCTATTTTCTGTTGGTACATATTTAGTTTGTATTTTCTTAAAACTGCTATGGTGACTCCCTTGTCTGTAAGATTATACCTACCTTTGGCTGTAACTAAGCTGAATGAAAAACAAACATACAAAAGCCCAAGATTTATTTGTAATGTATTTTTAATAGTTTATGATACTGGTATGAAAAGATATGGATGTGTTACTGTGTGTTTGTTTTGAAAATCTATGCTCTTTCCCACTAGCTTTGGATTATTTTGGCTGTTACTGAGAGCTACAAGAGCAGCAGTATCTCTGTTATCTTTTTTACTTAAGAATTTGCTTTTGTTTCTAGAGAAGAACATCTTTGCCACAGCAGTTCCTTAGTGTATCCTTTATTTTCCCCTCAAAATTAAATGTTGTACATTTTTTCCCTTTTTATGCTTGCAGTTTACTTTGTTGTTGTTGTTCTAGATAATAAAAAAAATAATGTGCTCTGCCAAACTCAATGAGAAAGGAAGAACCTGCTACACCTGGGGCAAGGACCAGTCTGCTGTAATGTTATACAATTTCTCAAAAATCCTTCATGTGAAGGCAAACAAAAGCAGCGAGCAGCTGCGTGTTTGCTCCCCGGTTGCGGCGGGTGCATGAGCCGGGCGGTGAGCGTGCCCCTCAGCCAGAGCCGACGAGGCGTGTGCTGAGTGAACCTGACATCACAAGGTTGGTAAAATAAACTAGATTTTTCCAATAGCTATTGGACAGAGGTTTTGCTATGGGAAATATTGCTCCTGTTCCTCCTTTTATTTGCCTCCCTGATTTGATTATTTACCTCTTTTCCAAAAAGAAAAAAAAAAAGGTTTTATAACGCAAGGAGCTGACATTGAGCAGTGTAGGGGAAAGGGACCTGGGGGTCCTGGTGGACAGCAGATGACCATGAGCCAGCACTGTGCCCTTGTGGCCAGGAAGGCCAATGGCATCCTGGGGTGTATTACAAGGGGGGTGTTTAATAGGTCCAGAGAGGTTCTCCTTCCCCTCTACTCTGCCCTGGTGAGACCACATCTGGAATATTGTGTCCAGTTCTGGGCCCCTCAGTTCAAGAAGGACAGGGAACTGCTGGAGAGAGTCCAGCGTAGAGCAACAAAGATGATGAAGGGAGTGGAGCACCTCCCTTATGAGGAAAGGCTGAGGGAGCTGGGGCTCTTTAGTTTGGAGGAGACTGAGGGGTGACCTTATTAATGTTTACAAATATATAAAGGGTGAGTGTCACAAGGATGGAGCCAGGCTCTTCTTGGTGACAACCAATGATAGGACAAGGGGTAACGGGTACAAACTGGAACACAAGAGGTTCCACTTAAATTTGAGAAGAAACTTCTCAGTAAGGGTAACAGAGCACTGGAACAGGCTGCCCAGGGGGGTTGTGGAGTCTCCTACTCTGGAGACATTCAAAACCCGCCTGGACACCTTCCTGTGTAACCTCATCTAGGTGTTCCTGCTCCAGCAGGGGGATTGGACTGGATGACCTTTCGAGGTCCCTTCCAATCCCTGACATTCTGTGATTTTGTGATTCTAAGATTGGTAAGAGAAAAGGTTTGCTTCTGAGTTGTTATTGTAGAGAAAATGAACAGACCCAGGGAAAACCCACTGGGATTCTGTTTCCTTCCTTCCTTCCTGCCTTCCCTCCCTCTCCCTCTCTCTCTCTTTGGGAGTTAGCTACATGTCTTAATGATGTCTCAGAAAAGTCTGAGAGCTGAATTTTATACAAAATTTGAATTTTATCCAAAGGCTAATGCAAACAGAAAGGTAACAGTGGTAGGATGCTGTGGAGAGCCGTAAGACAGTAATAGTAGAGAAAGAAAAGAAATTAAGAAGGGATGCTGCAGAAAGAAAGAAAACAGTGGAAAAAAATGGGGAGAATTGTGATAAAGGGGATAAATAGCAAGTAATCCTGGCTTTGATAACTAGGTAGACTTGAGGGGAAGGGGCCTGCTTGGTGCCTGCCTGTTTTGACTCAAGGAGAACAAAATCCTGCTCGGTCTACAACAGCAGTTAGTGTGAATACAAACCTACAGTCTTGAATTTGACTTCAGCATTTTCATATGCAAACATATTTACTCCAAGTTAAAAATTCTGTGTGATTAACATGTTCTCTTACTCCTGGGATTGAAATCCAGGCCTTGAGGTAACATGCTTGTACATCCATGGTAGTTTCTTCATACACGTGGTGCAGGCATGGTGACTGACTGCATATTTGTGCCCATAATGACTGAAGTCCCATGTTGTTGACATTTCCCCAATTTATGTCTTTTTATCCAATTTCCAAGGAAACCTTAGAAAAGCAAATGCACCTTGATATTCTGTGTTGCAATGGTGACAGCTATTTATTCTGTGCTTTAGGTTATGTAAACTCCATTTTAATTTTGCAGTGAGCTTGTATCAATATTATTTTTGTTGTCGTGCACAGCACTTTTGGTGACAGCTCTGTTTGAAGACGTCGTAACTTTAACAAGCCATCTGTTAGCCTTACCTAGAAAGGAAACGCTTTTGTCAATTACTCTAATGAAATCACAGAAATAATTTCCTAGTCTCCAGTTGTAGCCTCATCATCCTATCTTCTGTCAATAGGAGGATATTGAAACACACAGGAAAATACATGCACACTTCTATCCTGCCCTGCAATATAGTCATAGTGTTGTATTTTAGAGCAACAAATTGCAATTAGTCAGTGATGTCAGAAGATTTTATTTTCCATTAAAAAAATCTCTGTAGTGCACAACCTTGTCTATTCAACATCAGAGTTTCCTCGTTAGTCAGGTAGGAAGGCTGGGCACAGGAACTACGGGAAAACATTTTGAGTTTATGCCAGCCTGATGAGTAAAGATTTTGATTTTATACGTTAAGAGAGTAGAAAGGAAGGAGAAACACTTGTGCTTAGGTAGGAGTAAACAAAACAGCAAAATAACTTGTCATTTGGGATGAGACCACTAGAATGGCTGAAAGGCAGGAGAAGAAATAGTGGATAGAAAAGCTGGAATAATGGGAAAGGAAAAAGTGAATGGTGAAAACATGGAAGAGCAAGGAGGGACTCCAGCTTTGTGAGCTCTTTAGGTGGAAAACATTTATGAAGGGATAAATAGAAACATGGGAAATTCCCTATAAGTGGGTAAATTACCTAGGTCCAAGGAAAGTCTTTGAGGGACATAAATGTATTGGCACTGTGCAATGTGAGCTGTTCACATGGGGAAGGTCCCAAGCCCAAATGAAGGGAAGATTTGTCCTGTTCTTCCTCTTAGAGAGGATTTGGCAGCTCCTAAAAGGAGGTGGGAGAAAGATGCGGAAGATACTGGCGTGGAGTTGCTCTGGGATGGGGCTGGAGCTTCCCAGGCTGATTCCTGCACAGTGTATATGTCTATGGGTACCAGGGACCAACCCAGCAAGAGCAACCAGGTGTAGCCCCAAGAGGCGAACTTCTTGTGTCCCTCCTGCTTCTCCAGCCTTTCTGGCACCAGAGCAGGTGGGTAAGGAACAGCGTCCAGCACTGCAGTGGGGCAGCAACTGTGCAAATGCATCTCGGATCCCACCCTGCTCACTTCTCTCCTGACCAGTGCTCTGAGCAATGAATGTAAGGATCAGAACCAGATCTTTGATTGCAATGTTATCACTGACTTTCACCAGTGGATCTAGAGCCAACCTTCAAGATGGAAGTGTTGAAAACAGTCACAGCGCTACTCCACAGCTGCCAGCTTTTGCATCAAAAGAGCTCTTAATACTGCACTGCCCTCTGCTTGGCAGACTTATTTTTGGTCCATGGTGTAAAGGCTGAGCATGTTTTTTTGGAAGAACCTGCTGAATGCAACACCGCATTATGTGGTTGTCCTTACAGGGTAAAGAAACTACTTTCATGATTTAATTAACCAGTCGTTCTGATCCCTGAGTTTACTCAGACTTGAAAGAAGTAAACTTAATTAAATTAAACAAAGCTTTTTCTTTCCCACATGTGCTCTGGGGCCTTTTGCTTCTTCTGAGAGATAACAAAAAGCTTATGAATAATAACAGGCGCAGCCTTTGGTGTTGTCGTTGTTGTTGACCTGTTGCAGAAGGACAGTAGAAGAAAGATTATGCCCAGGTGCAGTATGTGTATGGCATCAGAGGAAGAGGACACATAGGTGTTTGAAATGAGGTTTTTTTTTTAATTTAAATTTGTGTGTTAGGTTGTCAAAATGATAAAACTGCCAAGGTTTCAGTGCTGCCTGTTGCAGGTCAAGATAATTACGACTAAAAGTGGTAATGTTCAAGTTGAAACCTTATCAAAACAGAGGAAAGCGAGAAAAGAGGTTTGAATTCAGGTCTGGGCTTATCCAAAGGCTTTTTGTATTTAACCACCTTAAGCTGGATAACCGCTTGGTGCCTTGCGATGTGATTCTGCAGCAAATCTGGATTACGTGTTTTCCCCCAACCAGAAGTGACTGTCTGTTGGGTTGTACTGCTCAAACGTCTACCTCTGTGTTTTTGAGAGCATGGACACAAATTTAAAGTGTTTTCTTTGTCTGACCACGGATGGAGAGCTTTGTGGAAAAGCACATCCTTGTCCAAACGTGGACCTTCTACCGCCTCTCAAACTGAGCTGTTCCTGACAGCAGCTTAGGCCTGTCCTAACACCATGGCTTCATTTCTAGTCTGGTCTATGTGCTGGGGAGGTTTATGGAGGGAGATGTAATCCCAGGAAACACAGTTCCCTTATATTCTACTACATGCGCTTATGTCATGTGTTTGTCATTTGCAAATGGCACAGCATGTGTCTATGCAGACGTCATTTACAGTGTGCTATGCCCAATTTACCAGCAAATCCCTGATAATTACTTTTACCATGGGTTTTTTTAGGTGAATTTCCACCTTCCTATCAGGAAATTCATTCCAGACCATATTTTATTACTTGTTTGTACTAACAGGGCAAGACGAAGTGATTGGGGTGAAAAAGCTCAATAAAAACAATAAATATCAAAAGTATTTAATCCCCTTTGTCCTTTGGAGAAATTCTCCCATCATTTAAAACAAAGTTGATTTACACAATTTGTTCTTGAATAAAACCAGATTTAAAAATAAGCAAATATTTTGTCCACGTAGTTTACCAGGTATTAAAAATTAGTTTGACTCATCTAAAATGAACTTATTTTCTGTCTTTTCTTTCTAAAAATTAGTACTTGCTTTTCCTATCCCTAAGTCTTTCCCATTTAATTCCTAAAAGCCTTGTGAAAAGATGCGAGATGTAGCGCTAGTTTACTAAACATGCTGTTGCGAATGGTACCAAGCTCTACTTGCACAAACATATCTTCATTAAATCTTTGTTAACCTGTTCTGGTCTACACTTGTAACCTCTTGTCAATATTCAGTTATATGTCTGTTGACAGTTTACCACTCTCGTTTTTTATCCATTATCCTGGTTACTGTTTAGCTAATGCTTTTAGTCTTGAATATTCTAATAATGTTATATTTCTCTGAAACAAGATTTTGTTTGCACAAAGTGTTACTAAAAGCAAAGCCCTCTAATCAGGCAGATGAAACTCATTAGTGTCACATTTCAAGGAGCCTTTCTTTGATGCAAGCTAATTAATTTTGCCCCATTGCAAAATTTTCCTAACTATAATGGGAGCTAAAATCTAATAAGATGAAAGAAACTCAGAGGGGAAAAAACATCTGTCATGAGAACATAGCAAGATGAACAACTTTTGCTAATCTTGGAAATGATGATGTGTTTTACAGCTCCGAGGCTGAACATTTTGCAGTTGCTGGTGTCTTTAAAGTCCCTGCTGTGAATTGATGGGTTTATGTTGGTTGCTGGTTTTCACCCTTACAGCAGAAAGTAACCGTGATTTAATTTACTTTGTTCACGCTGACCAGCGGCCAGTGTTAGTGCCTAGAACACAATTTGCCCTCTGAAGTCTGTTTTGCTGTGTGAATACCAGGGTTTCAGTGGACGGAGGGGGTTTCTAAACTTTACAGACTGGGAATGGTCCTCCGAGCTCATTTCACTTTGAAACGCTGATGGAACATAACCGATTAGCTAGGGATAAATAATCTGGCCACAGCCGCTGTTTCAGAAAGGTTGATCATTTACAGCAAGGAGGTGAAACAAATACAAAAAAACCAGCTTTAACAGGCAGACCCAACTGTGATTGTTTGGACCTTAGAGTCAGCTCTTGATTTCCTTTGGCCTTGCTGTTTTTAAGGTGTGTGAAATACATTGAATGCAGTCTTCCTACTTCCTACATTCAATAAATCTAATGTCAGATAAACTTCCTAAATGCATATGAATATGGTAGAGGCTGGTTACTGGCGCACACTCATGGTAAGGCTGTGTTGTCAGAAGTGCCTGAAGAGCTCTTGTTCTCTTTTCTGAGTGGATCAAAGTCTGCCAAATCGCTTTCGGAGCTGTGCTTACTCATATCATTACCCAGTACAAAGCCTTCTCCTTTGTTAGCTTGTTCCACCTCACTCTGAATGCAAAATATGCTGCTGTTATACTAATTAGGCCAACAGGCTGAGTTTAACAAACACTCAGTCACTTCTCAATAATCAGCAGGATTATTTATGCATTTGACTATTTTGCTTTGCCTTTGCCTATGATGGATAATTCTTACGGGTTTTGAATAGAAATGATAATGCAGTAGAAATAGTGCTAACAGGATGGTGCCTCAATGAACAGAGTCTACTAGTACACTTTCTCCTTAAGGGATGGAGAAGTATCTGGACCTGGTCAGAAGGAATCCCTGGCTTTGGGTCCCATGTTACTCTGAGTGCTAAGAGTGGCTTTTTTCAGTGCTGGTGGCTGAGGCTGCCTATGGCTCTCAGACGTTGTTTTCCTCTCTTGGATGCTTCATGTTTCATTTTCAGGAATAAGCGTTTTGCATCCTGCACCCTGAGCTCTCTGCAGCTGCCGGCAACGGTAGCCTTGGTACCAGAGCCCTCAGCACGACGTGGCTGCTCAGCCTCTCTCCCCCTGCCCAGGCTGTGTAAGCCTGGCTCAGACTGCTGTGAGAACAGCTTGGCTTTCCCCACCCCTGGTTGGTGGTCGTCACCGGACTAAATCCTGTTTGCTGTCGTAACACAGGGAATTTTTGCTTCCTGAAGATATAACCTGAGATGACTTGGCCAACACTAAGATAAGGAGAAAAAAAAAAAGAAGAGCTGTAATTGGCACTTCTGTACCCACTAGCTCCAGAGTAGTTGAAGCAAAGAGCTCTTTCAGGATTTTGGTTCCCAATCAGACAACGGTTTTGCTTGAAATGTAGCTGAAATTACATTAGTGTTAACATATTCACTGGTGAAAACAAATCAGAGCATGGCTTCTCCCTTGCCCCAGCAGCATCTTGACCAACATTTGATAAAAAGCTTGCAAAGATGTTTTTAGGAAAAACTATGACTTGTTTTTTCAGAGCAGCACGTAATGTATGTCACTCATGATTTTATTTAACTTTTATGAAAAGAAAAATATTGGCTGCCTCAGATGGAAAGGCTGATATTACTTCTTTAAACAGTCCAAAGCAAATATTCAAACAGTGAATAGTCTGTTGGCTAGATGTGCTTCAGTACATTTACACAGCATCTCCGGCTTTTCAAAATAAGCGTGCTTAAAGGCTATTGATGCTACAGCTGGCTGAATCACGCTGAGTGGGTCATTTGCCTTATTGGTTCTTGCACTTTACATTGGAAATATATTTTAAAATGTTTTCAATAACTGCATAATTTAAAATCCTTTTTTAATTTTGTTACCTACTAACTGCTTATGAATCAAATGCTTCATTATTCAACAATTATTCCATAACATGGAGAGTTAACTGATTGCTATACCCTCATGGGGATGTGATCCCCTTCCCAGTAGCTGAGTTATTGCACTGAGACTTCCAGACATTTCTCGGTGTTTGTTCTGAGTACAGCACGACACAGTTGTAGCCTCACGCTGGTCAACGGTTGGGTGAATTGCCCTGGGAAGTGGTTGTTGGAAGAATGGTGGTTCACAGAAGAAGGGAGCAAATGGAAGAATTCCCTTGTTGAAAGCTGAGGATTTTGGATCCATGCATTTTTAGAAAATTTGAAAAGCTTTTGGATTTGGAGCTCTTTAACTCCCAGTGTTTAGGTAAATTACTTAAAACACAGTGATAGATAATTTCCTTTGAGTGAGAGAGGTCAAGTGTTGGGAGTATCAATATCAGGAAGTGAACGGAAGCAAGTGCTGCTGCTTCTTAGGTGTTGTTATGATCAATGCTTTGTAAATATTAAAAATCAGTAGAAGAAAATGAGTCAGATTTTCAGACCAGTGGTTTTTCAGGCATCAGTATATTAGGGTATCCATAAAATGCAAGCAGAATATGAGGAAGATCTGTAAAACCTCTACTGGAAAACAAACTGTTTCAAAGGACTGCATGATGTTCACCTTCACTCTTCCCTGCAACTTCCACAGTGCTTGCCTAAGTGCCGTGCAATTCTTAAAGGCATAACTTGTCTGCAGTAGTTAATTAATGGAAAGGCAGAGGGCTGTGATTAGAATTTGCAGTAGTCTATTCTGGAGAGGGTAATTATGATTAGAGTAGACTTAGTATTAAGTCGTATTAAATCTGTTTTGTTCAGGGATTTAACACTTCATACCTTTTTCTGGAAAAGCTTTAAGTGGCCAGTGGTCCTGGTTGGCAAGGCAGATGGCTGGTCCAAATGAAGCCCAACGGATGGCTGAGAAGGTTTATAGCTCAGAAGTGATCTTGTGAAATTACCTCTTTGGAGATTAGAGCACTTTCTCCTACCACATGGGGAGAAGGGGTAATTCACACTGATGACCTTGACGGGATTGAGAAGACTTTAGGGCTGACTGATTCTTTCCTTTAGTCTTGCCGTGCTCAGCTAGATAATCTTCTCTTTCAGCAAAAGATTAATATCCCTGCAGATCATTCCCAACCTGCCTTTCCATGGTTCTTGCCTCCTGAGTTGTCAGTAGTTGAACAAAATCACACTCTGACTCTCCCTCCCCTGGTGCTGGAGCACTTGAGAGCCCCTGTACTACACTGATTTTTCTTTTTCTCTCTTTTTTTCCTCCCCACCCCCAACCAGCTTGCTCAAAACTTGTGCTGTGTCTGGAAAGATGCACCAAGTTAATTGAGTCTCTACATATTTTACCCATGGAGAGCAAATCTCAGAGTGGAAGGAAGAGGAGACATAGGACAGAAGGTTTATGTTGTTCTGTTTCACAGACAGTGAAAAGTGAGTCCCTTTACTTTGTGTCCCTCTAGGGCGGGGAAGATCTGGAGGTGTGACAGTTTGTTTTTAATACTTTTCAGCCTAAAAATTTCCAGAGCATTTATCTACAAATGTGCACCCACAAGTGTCAGCACCACTGTCTGGTTGCAAACTCTGCTGTCAAGTTCTTGCTTTGAAGAACAAAACAGAAACCCCTCAGAAACTGAGAAGAGTTACCTCTGAGTGAGCAGCTGGGAAACAGGGATAGAGTTGTGGCCTCTTCTGGAGACGATGTTCCTGGAGCTTCCCCAGCAAAGGGCCCAGAAAACACGGGGCTTTTCAGCCTGGCACCACCCCCTCACTTGGATCTGGAGGCTGCTGGGAAGAGGAGAATTCATTTAATGAGGAACTATGAGGGAATCACGTAACTGAAAGCCAGCTCTCATAGCCTTGGTGGTGAGTGTTATCACAGTTGCTCAGTGCCAATGCGACAGCTTTTGCGGCAGCCGCACGTGGCAAAGCGCTGCCTTGCAAAATGCGTGATCAGCTTGACCCACTTTTGAGCAGGGTCAGACCTGTACTCGATCCTCAGGTGCTGATTATCTGTCTGGAGGGCTTTGTCTGTGTGAGAGGCTGTATGTGAGAAATCTCCTGTGGGCTTTAAAAAAAAAAAAGTTAAAAAAATCACTGCATTGCCTTATCTCTCATGAGATAAGGAAAGGCCTGTTTCCCTACGGTGTTGATGCCCCAGGTTCTCTCTTTGTCCTTCACAACTTCCCACCTCTGGGTCTGTGTAGACTTTTGACGTCCCACTGAAAACTTTTGGCCTCTCCTCTGCCTCAGTGCTCCTGCACACCAGCTCTGTGACAATTCAGAGATTTTCCAGGTCAGTCTTTGCTTGTGCCGCCTGCTCCCAGGATGAGCGGAGTAGCACCTGTGCACGTTGCTGTTCTGTTTGCTCTGCACTCAGTACCTGATCTGCCAGTAGTTTTGCTGTGCCATATTGCTCTTGTCTGTGGTGAGGGGCTGAAGCCATCTCTCTTAAATGGTAGGATACACTGCCAACTTTTGGGAGAAGGTAGAAGTGTCACAGTGCCAGTGAAAACCCAAAGCAGAAGTTGTGTTCACGACAGAATGAGGGTTTTCTGAAACCCTGCAACCCTAAAACCAAAGATTCAGCCTTTGGATGAAACCTTTTAAATAGTTCTCCTATAAAACCATCTGCAGATACACAGGGGCTGGAAACCATGCATGGAGAGGAGAGGAGCAGGCTCCAGCAAGCACCCAGTGAAAATGGGCTGTAATCGAGTCAGTTCATGCCTTGTGATTCTGCTCTTTCAGACTAGAGGGCATTGGTTATGGTGAACAAGCACTTCTTACTAAACCAGTGAATCAGCTTTAATCAGTTCCCCAAAATTCTGGGCACCCCTGTTATCTCTTTATGTAACTAATTATTTCATATTAGGTTAAATTTCCTTGGCTGTTACTGCACTGCTCGCATTGTATCAGCAGTTACAGGCCAGGCTGACCACAGGCTCCGCAGCATTAGGTATGAGGGAGAGGGGTGACCAGTGTCCCAGAAAGCTCCTGCTCAAATTGGAAATGACAGGGCGAGGATAGGAGGCAAGAACACTCCTGTCTGTTTATCAGACTGGGGCCTCCGAGGTAGGAAGTGCCTTTAAATCCGGCATAACTGGCAGCCCAGTTTATATCCCCTCCACAGCTCCTGTGTGCTATGAGGCTCAGGTGCCCCCTTGGACTGTCCTGTGTCCATCCATGTGCTTCGGGTCTTCAGGTAACCACGCCACTGCTTCCGTTGCCTCCTGGAGAGTGAGGCTCCAAAGTGGGTTTTCAGAAGTGGTTGGGTGACTGAGGCTTTGCTGAGCATCTTTACAGGTCTGGGCCGTAGGGCAGGACCTCGGTGTCCCTTAACACTGAAATAATCTACATATGTACACTAAGAATAAACTGGCTTTCCCAGTGCACCTTGTGAGAGCTTATAGCCTTTGAAGGAGAGGGAAAGGCAGATCCGAGTAAAAGTAATGAAAAAAAATAATAATAAAAACTCCTTCATTCACAGTTAAAGTGACCTCAGCTCATCTGTCTTCTGATGCCTGAGGACATGTGAGTGAGAACTGAATCTTGTGTTTTCTCACAAATTTTATCAAGGATGAACACAATATTTGTCAGAAAAGAAAGCACAGGAATTTCAGCCTGGCTGCTATTGGGTAGTACTGGAAACCCAGCCTGAGCCCACATTTCCAAATAAAAGATGCTTACCTCTAATGGAAGAGCTTCTAGATGGCTACCTAGTGAGTAGTTTTTTAAAAAAATGCATAATGACAAGTTAGTTCTTATTATTGCTGCATTTGAGCTAGGGAAAACTGACAGATTAGTCATATTCTATCATAAATATCTTATTGTGCCCATGTTTGCAGATTCATTATTAATATCAGGCTCTCATGTGCGTAAGGTTCTGGATAAAGATCCTATGAATTGTTTGCTTTTTGAGTCAGCTTGTTTGATGGGGAGATCTGTTCTGCAAGAAGGAAGTTAAATGTCTGTTGTAGAGCTAAGACACAGTGAAGTGCATAGTGAGTTAGGTTAGGTTATGGCTGGACCTGATGATCCTGAGGGTCTCTTCCAACTGAAGCGATTCTATGATTCTATGAATAAATACTGCATTTTATTTATGAAGGGAAAATTGAAGCATCTGCTCACAAAATGTATCCCATTAACAAATTGGAACTTTTCGAGCTATGTTATCATAGCCGTACTGTTTCAACCCTGTGCTATGTCTGAAGGGCAAAACTAGTCACCCTCAGTCCTCTTAGAAACAGGATTGTTTGAACTTCAGTGTCTTTTAGGAACATGGAAGACACTGACACCCTTGGAGGTGTCACTACAAGAGTGACTGTGTCTGCCTTAGTTAGATGTTAGCCTGTCTATTGGCTTCACCGGTACATTTTATCCTTTGTGTTACACCAGTGCCTAAGAGATCTATCTGGAATAAAGATTTCAATATTTTAGACACTGAAGAGAAAAATACTGGAGATTTTTGAAACCCTTGAGTAAATTAGGGTAAAACTAGTCATTGCTGATTTTGAGCATTTATTTGAAAGGCAGGTTTTTGTAAGGAACGTAACAAAAGACGAGAATCTCTGTATTTTGGACAGCCCCATGCCCAACACAAAACAATCAATCTCTCCTCCCCAGACCCCTGAAGCCTCCAAGGGATTACGTTCCTGGGGAACCTTTTGGCCACTCCTACTATGTACCACAAATACCCTTATCTTAATGTTGTTGCCAAGTCTGACCTGAGAAGGGACAGTGAGGACTGGGCTTATTGGAGTCTAAAAACATGATAGTCTCTAAAATATAAAAATATGTCTAGATGTGTGCAGAAAATAAATGACACTATATATAAGATAAATATATATATATATTTTCTTTTTCCTGCTAAATGAAAGGTAGTTATTCTTCCTGTGTGTGAGATTTTTAGAAAATAAGTAATGTGCTGCAATTTATTTTCACAGCAACAAACACACTGTTATTTTTAGTTAAGAACTCAATACGTCTACCCACTGTGCATCTCTTTGAAGTTGCATTGTGAACTATGCACTTTTGCAGCAGCTTTAGGGGGCATTTGGTCGACATCAAGCTGAACATGAACCAACAGTGTGCCCTGGCAGCCGAGAGGGCCACCGTGTCCTGGGTGCATCCAGCACAGCGTTGCCAGCCGGGCAGGGAGGTGATTGTCCCGCTCTGCTCTGCACTGGTGCGGCCTCATCTGGAGCACTGTGTGCAGTTCTGGGCGCCACAGGATAAAAAAGATATTAAGCTGCTAGAGAGTGTCCAGAAGAGGGACATGAAGTTGGTGAAGGGTTTGGAGAAGAAGCTGCTAAAGTCACTTGATTTGTTCAGCCTGGAGGAGACTGAGGGGAGACCTCATGGCAGCTACAGCTTCCTCACAAGGGGAGGAAGAGGGGCAGGCACCGAACTCTTTTTCTTCAGTGACCAGTGACAGGACCCGAGAAAATGGCAGGAAGATGTGCCAGGGGAGGTTCAGGTTGGACATTAGGAGAAGGTTCTTCCCCCAGAGGGTGGTGGAGCCCTGGAACAGGCTCCCCAGGGAGGTGTCACAGCCCCAAGCCTGACAGTGTTCAAGAAGAGACTGGACAACACCCTCAGACACATGGTGTGAACTGTGGGGTTGTCATATGCAGGGACAGTAGTTGGACTCAATGATCCTTGTGGGTCCCTTCCAACTCAGTACATTCTATGACTCTATACATTTGTAATGTATCCACTGATATCCATCTTTTGTTAGTTGCTTCCGAGCATCCCTGCCCCGCCAACAGAACAAACAGCTCTCGGCGGGGACTATTTATTCAGAGAGCTAAGGAGCCCCTTCCCCAGCTGGGGCGGGCGGTGCTTCCTCCCGCCCCGCTCCCTCCCCCGCAGAGGGCGATTAGGGGCGGCTCTCGCCCCCTCCATAAAGCGGCCGCTGGTGCCGGGCAGTGCTGAGCGGGGCGGTCCCGGCCCAGCCCGGCCATGCAGGCGGCGGTCCGGCGCGGGGGCTCGCTGGAGGCGCCCGGCCCGCGGGAGGCGGCGGGACAGGTGAGGGGCTGGGGGGCCCGGCCCTGCGCAGCGCTGCGAGGCGGGGGTGGGTCTGGCTGGCGGGAAAAATGTTGCCTCGGTGAAGCTGCGGCTTTGCCGTCCCGCTGCTGCGGGTCTCGGAGCGGTGGTTTGGGGGAAAAGGGGAGCTTTCTGGCGCCGGTTACCTGGAGAGCGGTAGCTGCCCTGAGATGCTGCTCCGCTGGCATCGGGGGGGTGCTCAGTGCTGCTGGGGTTGGGATAGGGCTGCTTTGTGCTGCTGTTTCTGGACAGAGGGGAAAAAGTAGTAAAATTCAAATGCGAGCAAATGACATGTAGAACAAAAGTAACTTGTGGTGTGCCACTGCTTAGGACCCCAGAAAAAAACATTCCTGGATTATTTCACGTTCCAGTGAGAATGTGCTCAGCGCATCAGTGAGGATCAGATAAAATCAGTGCTTGTGGGCTGGCTGCAGTTACAGGTGCTGTGCAGTTTGTAAAGTCAGTAACATTCCTTGTGAAGACAAGGATGCTGAGTGTAATGGAGTAAAGTTTCATAAAAGATTGTTTTGCTGTATCCCTCAGATCTTTGGAAGCCAAATAAACTATTCAGCACAGCTTTCAGTTCGGTGTCTGTTATCTAAGTCTAAGGAAGACCTTTGGTGTGGCTGAAAAATATCCCTGTAATGTGCCATCTAGTTGTGCTCACTCTTAAGATCAAGTCTTCATCCTTCCCTGCTAAGAAGTGTGTCAAAAGGACAGTGAGAAAGTAGCAGCTACTTAAAGAGGGAAGAGGATATAAAATGCCTGTTGAGACTTTATCAAATACAAATAATGGCAATCTGTATCAAATACACTTTAAAAAGTTTTTTTTTGTCTTCAATTTATGGCTTTAAAATGTTTTATCCTTTAGACAAGTATGTTTGGATAATTTTAAATCTTGGCTATCTGTTAATAGAAAGAATTAATGCACAAAATATGCACCTTCAAATATCTAACTTGCAGGGAATATTGTTTGGGGAGGGGGAGAAAGAGAAGGTAATTGCTATGGGTTCCAAAAGGAGTGATCTTTAACCAGAAGACACCTAGATATCTATCTAAATAAGAGCTTTTGAGTATCCCTGTGTTTGTGTATTTTAATTAAGACTCAAGTCAGGCTGACAGCAAATCAGTTAATGATTTACATCACTAATAACAAGTATCAATGCAACACTCATTGCCCCTTCAGCCTCCAAGAAGCTCAAAAGTGTTACCATGCAAAGGAAAAGTGTTAAATTTGATTAGAGCTAAATTACTGATACAGAATAAAGTGAAAGCAAAGGTGTTGGGAGAGAGGAATTGGTTTTGCATTAGCATTTTGTCTTGCACCAAAATGGTTGTTGCATTAATGCAGGCCTGTTTTTCAGTCCATTTTTTAATTGAAAGCAAAAGATTAGTGTTGGTTTAGAATAAAAGAGGTAAGTGGCGAGTGTTTGGCATTGCAGGCATCTGAATTTCTCTTCTGCAGCTTTTTCAAATGCTTAAGTTAGAGGTAATTTTTAGAACTCATTGTAAGAACACACTGTATTTTATTGTATTTTCTTCATTGGTCTCTTAAACATACTCCTTTATAAATATTGTCACCTGGTGCTAAACACAATGTTAGTTGAATTAGCAAAATACGAACATTAATCTTCAGTGCAGGTAGTTTGTCCTGGCTGTGCACCTTATGAGAGTTGGCGTAGTTGCATGCAATATCGTAAGCTGATCTTGTTTTAAGTCAATGATCCTGAACATGGAATCAAGCCAAAATGTTGCGTATGAGCTGTATATATGAAACAGCCCAATGGTTTTTGTCTTTGAAGATCACTATCTAACTCCATTTGTAACGGGCACTTCTTTGCATCCAGCTTTTTCTACAGCATTTGGGTATCTGAGCATCTGAGTAGGATTTGGCTTACACAAATGGCGATCTCTGTGCTTGAGAAAACAACCAACGACCTATATGTAATTGTGGTATTATTAGCTTTTCATTGTCTGCTTGGACTGCTCTTGCCTAGTTCCTGTTCCTAGTTCTTGTGATCCTGACCTGACGCTTGCTGAGGTGGGCAGTGAAAGCTCTAGGCTGCTCAGCAGGACCTGTCACCACCTTTCAGCAGAGAATTTGATGTCTGGACTCAGGCTGATGAAGATCAGGAACAGTGTGATGGGCTGACACTGTTGTCCAGGCTCATCATATAGTGACAGCTCATTAGAGGTCGGGACCCAGTCCGAAATCCAAGTATTTCCATTAGCATCAGTGGGCTTGGAGCAAGACCTGTTCCATGGGATACCACCTCTCTACCCCAAAATTGCTCGCAGCTAGTAACCTGCTTGAAACCTTTCTTAGAGCAGTATCTAATGTCAGCCTTATTATAAACCATTCAATTTAAAATAAAAATAATTTTATTTTGTTAGGCAGATTGCCTTCTTAATCTGAAAGATAAATGGGTACATTTTGATGAAAGATATATAAAATCTGTTGCGGTTTTTAAATTACTATTATTATTTTTAAACTTGCCTATTATGGGTGTAAATACCTGATGTTCAGAATTATCCATTTTAAAGAGATTAAAGTTGGAGAAACCATGGAAGTCAATCAACAGAACTGCTGTGTTTTGATTGCATTGTCACTTTTGCACTTTCTGTTCCCAAAAATGTCACCAGATAGTCTTATCTTTAAAATCTGTGTCAAATGAGATAATTCCAAACAGTGGTAATGTGCCTTCCTTGTTCCTCTTCTTTCTCACTGTCTCCTTCAGAAACCTCACCTTTTTTGTTTCTTTTTGCAAGGTTTGAAGACACGAGACACAGCCTCTGTTTCTTAGCCTTGTATTTTTACTGCACTTTTTCCACATTCTTAATTGTTTTTATATTACCTCTATTTATGGCCTGGCTCCATGTAGCTAAGAATATGGTCTCTGATATTCACTGATTTCATCACAGTCAGGAGTGTGATCACTAGTAAAGTACAAAACTATATGGTCCTGCAGTGGTGGATGTCTGAAAGTTTTTAGTGTGTGATTTGGGTGATTATTATAAGGGTTTGGCATGTGAATTTGGGGACCTGACAGGTGGAACAGCTTGTTATGGCTGATCAGAGTCTTTATAGTCAACCAGTTCTGGTCAGCACAATGTTTTAAGTCCTTAGGTTTTGTTTTATTTCTCTCTAAAAGCAGTGTTTTATGGTTATGTAGTTAGAGAGGCAACTATTTTTCAGTTCCAATCTACTATTTCTTGATCCATTTTTTCCTACCTATATCCTGTGGGGTTTGGATTATTCCCTTTACCAATGTTCATTTAATTTGCTGACAAGTATGTTGTTCAACTTATTTCTCCTGAAATTTTATAACTCCTTCCCCCTGAAATACCAGTGTTAATTATAAACTGTACTTTGAAAACATTTGCTGCATTCTAGAAAATGATTAAAGATGTCTATAAAATCATTCAACTAAAAAAATAAATCTGTTTCATTCTCAGCTTTCACAGATTCTGTGTGTGCCTAACTTTATGCCTGTTATTGTGTAATGATTTAATTGGCACCTTTCCTTTTGTGGTTGATCAGTAAAAGCACAATTTTACCCCAAGACAAACTGAAATGTTAAACTTTACACTTTTTCACTATTAGCCATTAAAATAAAAAAAAAAATCTTTTTTTTGGTTTGCATTTAGCTAAATAAGTCAAATTACATAATGATTGAAGATAACAAAGAGAATGAAGACCATGCATCTGAAAGAGGAAGAACAGCCATAATTTTTTCCTTGAAGAATGAAGTTGGAGGACTTGTAAAAGCATTAAAACTCTTTCAGGTGTGTAATCATCACATTGCTACAGCAGGTCCATATTTTTAAGTTGTGGAGATAAGTTTTGGAACACACTAGGATTAATTACATACATTTATTAAGGATTTGAGTCCTAGCCTGGTGCCCAGTTTGCACTGAAAATTACCCACAAAGGCAAATTTATGCCTTGGAAATTAGATACTGGCTGGCTGAAAATCTTCACAAAATGTATTATATCGTCTGCACCAACTAA
Source organism: Streptopelia decaocto (assembly GCF_964273445.1). Taxonomy (NCBI): domain Eukaryota; kingdom Metazoa; phylum Chordata; class Aves; order Columbiformes; family Columbidae; genus Streptopelia; species Streptopelia decaocto. Next base: position 53,837,679 of record NC_138661.1, read on the forward strand.
AGACTGAGTAGGTTTGTCTTTTCTCCTGATGAAAAGGGGACTGGCACTCCTTGTTTCTTCTACATGTCAGAGGTGGGTCTGCAGCTCCTGCCAATGGCAAGTGGACACTTGTGGTGCTGACCTGCCCTGGGTTGAGTCCAGTGCCCTTGTCACCCTGTCTAGCGGACTGAGGGTGACAGAGGAACTGCAGTTGCACAGCTGCACTCCTTCGACTGCCAGGCAGGTATTGCATGAGGAATATGCGCGGTGCCACTCTGCTCTGTCCTCTGGTGCTGGATGTCTTAGACTGGGATTTTCTCTATATTCCTCAAATAAGATGTATGATTAAACAATTTTTCAAATAAAAGTGAAATTTATGCCCTGAAAACTACTGCTTTTAAATCCTTTGCTTGCCTGTGAGATAATTATATGGTGACTTGATTGGCATTTTGGTGAATTTCCCCAGACCCAGTTGCTAATCAGCTTCCTATGGAAGAGATGAAAGAAACAGGTCTATGAATTTAAAGGTCCTGACTGTGTCTTTCTGTGCTTCCTGAATGTAAATGAAATTGAAAGAACACAGGTTCTCTTTCATTTTCTTGTGAATGGGAGGCTTTTTAAAATCAAACCATTTTACCCCCCTCCAATAAGCAAACTGCTATCAAGAGATCCAATTAACCAAAATAGCTTCACAAGGTGGTGAATATTCCATGGCAATAGAGTATTCATTTGAAAAACAAATTGTAGTTTTTAGTCAATTATCTTCAGTCAATCTGTTTGAAAACATTACTTCTTACAAAACAGGAGAAGCATGTAAATCTGGTACACATTGAGTCACGGAAGTCCAAGAGACGAAATTCTGAGTTTGAGATCTTTGTTGACTGTGACAGTAACAGGGAACAACTGAATGAGATCTTCCAGCTCCTGAAATCCCATGTCAACGTTGTGTCTATGAACCCAACAGAGCATTTCAATGTCCAGGAAGACGGTAAGTACAAAAGGCAGTCCTGATGCAAATGCGCTTCTTGGATGTGTTGGCTTGAAGTGTTTTTATGGTGTCCCCACCTGCATTTGTGTGGTGTTTTCAGTCAATAGCTAGCAGGTTTATGCTTCTGTGTTGAGAATGAGTGTAGTTTGGTTGGTATGAGCAGGGTCACCTAGGCTGGTGTCACCTAGGAATCGAGGCTGTTTTGGGACAGTTCAAATTGCATGTCCACTGTCTGTGCTCCCATCCCTTCTGGCACAACTGGCATGGCACAACTGGCATCAATGAGGTTCTGCAACTTTCTTATGTAGCTCCTGATTGAATTATTTTTCCTTTACCAGTTTTCATTGAAACAGGTTACCTATCTTAGCATGAAAGAGGTGCCTTTTAACTTTAGGATGCTTTGCATCCTGTTTGCCTTTGCTTCTAGTTAGAGAGATGCCTGAATTCAGGGCAGCAAGAAGTTGGTCCCGTGTATTTCTCAGCCGCTCTGCTTGGTGCAGGATGGTAGGTAGGGGAAGGTGAGATCTGGTCTCTTTGATAAAAATGGCTTACTTTAGCCCTAAGTAAGGGCAATTTCAATCTAAACACTCCCTCTGCCCTTTGTAAGAAAACTGAAGAGCATCGAGGCAGAAAAACTGCTCTGCCAAGAGCTTGGTTATAAACGCTCTTGGGCTTAAAAAAAATAATAAAAAAAAGTTGATAGCAAAACTGTAATGATGCATCTCTAAGGCTGCAGGGCCTCCTTCTCTTCCTCTGCCCCCACAAATCCCCCAGCAGACCTGGATGCTTCTGAGGGACCTAACCACTCAGCACCGTTGTGTTTCCCATGGTCAGTAAAGCAGGACGGGAGGACTGAAACCTGCTCCCACTCTGCCCAGGGACCACAGGCAAATCACTCCTCTGCACCTTTACACACTTGGCTCTGTAGATGCTTCACACAGCAGAGTGTGAAGCCTCAGCGGGAGTCTCTAGATGCTGCTCTAACAGCAGTAACAGTTAAGGGCCACAGAAAACCCGTGTTAACTGTTTCCTCCCCTGTGTGCTTTGGAGCTGGCTGTGCTCTGCAGGCAGCCTGTGGCAGGGACAGAGGAGGAAGTCTGAGCTGTAGGCTGCTGCCAGATAGGCAGTGGACTCCCTTGTCTTATTCATGACCCTTTTAATTTATAGCCAAACTTGAAAGTGGCGTTTCCTCCCTCAGCATGCTTGGCGTTATTAATAACTTTGTGGATTCCATGTGTTCCCTAGACATGGAGAATGTCCCTTGGTTTCCAAAGAAGATCTCAGATTTGGATAAGTGTGCAAACAGAGTGCTGATGTACGGGTCCGATTTGGATGCTGACCATCCAGTAAGTATTTCCCCCTGCTACACCCAGTCCTTAGTGAAAATGTACTTTGTGGAGCTTACTTAAAAAAAAAAAACCTGCAGCTTTTCCTCCTCCCTCTCCTTCCCCTCAATGGCGCCTCTGTGTGTCTGAGCACCTTTTCTGGGGGCTTCATCTTTTTCCTAGTTCAGGGAAGGCTGTCACTGAATTCAGCTCCCACGCCTTTCTGCAAGGCTTTCCTGTGCGAGGGCTCCAGGTTTGGGCCCTGAGTGGTCACATACAAGTTAAGAAAAAAAAAAAAAGGGTGTTGTGACACGGGCTTGTTTTCTCCTCTTTCTTTCTTTCTTCCTTTCTATAGTTGGAGCAGACAAATTGGTACTTGAGCAGTGCAAATGGGCAATTTGTTCTGTAATTTAGAATAATCAAGGAAGTAACAAAGTTTAAGTCCTGATATGACTAAAATGAATCCTTGTGTAACGAATATTTAGTTGCATGTACAAAACCTCTGATCCTTACTCAAATTGGAGTATTTGCCTAGTTCACAGTTCTTAAACATTTTAAATGAGAGCTATGAGATTCCTGCTCTGTCTTCTCATTCTTACACAGCATGCTTTTATATTTCCCGACTGAAGAAATTTCAAGTGTCTTGATTAATTTACGTACTGCAGCTTGGAAACTCATTTAACTTGGTTTTTCTCCTCCTTCCCTCCAGGGTTTCAAAGACAATGTCTATCGCAAGAGGCGAAAGTATTTTGCAGACCTTGCTATGAACTATAAACAGTAAGCTCAACTTCTTCCAAGTTAAGGTTTCTGGGTGCCTAGAAACAACAGCAGAGTGGCCTGGCAGGAGCTCACCTTCCCTGGGCTCAGATCTCACTGAGATGTGCTTGGCTTGGCAATCAGAGCTGGAAGGCTAAAACAAAGGGAGATGTAAGACAAGATTAAAAGGTAGATCTAGGCCATCTTCCAGCCCCTGGTCCTCTGATCAGTCTGAGGATCAGCTCATGGTTGCTCGGCCATTAATAGCACCTGCGGCAGCACTGATCCTCAGATGGGCAGCAATGCCAGTGTGCGCTTCCTGCAGCACGGTGAGTTTGGACTCTGGTCCCTCCCTGCTCCTCTGCAAATGGGTACAACAAAGGAAGAGGTGAACAACAGGTTGCACAGCTGCCTGTGCCAGGACATACTGACTTGACTGGGTTACATTGGTCTCCTTTGCGAAGCAGAGGGAGGGGAGGCAAACCCCAGTATATAGCCCATTGACCACTGTGAGTAAACTCTCTGGGCAAATGTTAATACTTGACATTTTTGGTTCAAATTACTGCATGTGATGTGTAGATAAGAAGTTTTCTGTGAAAAGAAACTTGAAGAGCTTCTTTTTCTAGAGAAGCTGCTTGGGGGAAGGAGCTCTTAAAGCAGTAAGAGTTTCATAGCCCAGTGCTGTAAATTCTTTCAAAACATGATTTCATGTTGCTGTTGCCTGCTTGAATTTAGGCGCCAAGTTCCTCTGTTGGAAATGACCTAGAAATGGTGGGTTTCTAGAGCTCTGCACTGTGTATTAATGCAACTGGTTACCACAGCACAGAACCCGTTATTGTTAGTGTGTTGGTAACAGAGATTCCCTTGGGAAAGCATCTGCCCTGCTGGTTACCTGGCTGGCAGTGGAAGCTCAGTGTAACTCCTGTTGCTTTCAGTGGGCTTTAGGTCACACACTTGCTATAATCCACTTTAATCAAGATCCTAAGGGCTAAGTAGGGGAGACAGACTACAATTAATAGGTTCAGACAGATGCTTGTCTGCTCTGCATAGAAGTATGTTTTTTACCTAATGTGTATATTTAGCTGATTCCATGCAATGTGTTGTTGATTTAGGGAATTCTCTTTTTCTAAAACAAATCAAAAAGGTAACAGGAAGTAATTGCAGACAGGGAAGTCCAACAGGGAAACGGATGTGTTCTCAGTTGCTGAAGCTGTAAAAGGTTATACAGGTATTTTAAATGTTACTATTGGCATTAAACACCTAAGAAACTGTTTACAGAACTGAAACTTTCGGGCTCTAGTGAGGCCAATGCAAAGATTCCTGTCAGTTGATTTAGGTGGAGAAGAGGACAAGCCTACAAGCTCTTTCAGGCATAGACCAGATCTCACTCTGTATTTGACAGGGCCTAATACACCCTGACCAGGTGTCACAACCGTATGTAATAGTAGGTAAATGAGTCATCCGTTATTAGTGATTTACCAGGAATGTCCTTTCTTCTTCTTCTCCCTGTAGTGGTGACCCAATTCCTAAGATTGAATTCACTGAGGAGGAGATCAAGACTTGGGGGACTGTGTACCGAGAGCTTAACAAGCTTTACCCAACTCATGCCTGCAGAGAGTACCTTAAAAACTTACCCTTGCTCACCAAATACTGTGGGTACAGAGAAGACAATATCCCCCAGCTGGAAGATGTGTCTTGTTTTCTGAAAGGTAACATGCTAATTTTCTTATGTAAAAAGGAACTAAGGTCCATTGCAAATCACATTGCTATTTTGTGGGCACGAGAAAATATCCTTGGTCACTTTTGCTAGTAATTCATTCCAGTCCTTTAAGAGGCCTTTTGGCCAACACTGTTTTAATGTATTGTGTCTTGATTATATACAAAAAGTGACATTTGAGGGGCAGTGCTTCCTCTGAAGAGCCTGTTAGGACTGCCTAAAGAGATACCTAGCCGTATTGTGTCTGCTTTAGGCATGAAAATGTAGCAGATACACTTACACAGACAGGGATATTTTTACTAACTCTTAGTCATTCTCAAGCTTAGGCCTAATTTTTCTAATTGTGTCTGATTTTCTTACATGCTCCTGAGCCAAGAGAGTGCTGTGGCTTTCACCCCAGTTGTAGCAGGAAAGGTGGGAACATTGCGCAATTCTACATAAAACTAATGTACAATTCCTCTGTTCCTTTTCAGAACGCACAGGTTTTACCATTCGCCCTGTTGCTGGATATCTATCGCCCAGAGACTTCTTGGCAGGATTAGCATTCCGAGTTTTTCACTGCACTCAATATGTTAGACACAGCTCGGACCCTCTTTATACACCAGAGCCGTGAGTCGTTAAATCTTGGGGGTAGAATTTGAGAGAGTTTTGAATCTCACTGCTCAGAGCCCAGCTTAAAAGCCGCTTAAGCACACCAGCAAGAAAACTTATTTAAGGTGCTGAAGGCTCAGGCTTCATGCTGAATGTAATGAAATTTTAGCGTGCTCAAGTGCCATAAGGTTGGTATTTTCAAAAGTACAGCATGTTATAGGAGAGTTCTTACTGATGACATTGTGGAGTTCATATCTTAATTTTAGATAGCTTTGTTTGAAAATCTGAGTTTATGTACCTACATAGAGCTGCTATGACCTGCTCAATTGCTTTCAGCTAAATGTGATTGATGACTGTCTTTTGGATATTACATAGTTTCATGCAAGTTAAAGACCATAAGTCTTACAAGGAGCAGTTGAGGGAACTGGAACTGTTCAGCCTGGAGAAAAGGAGGCTGAGGGGAGACCTTATCACTGTCTACAACTACCTGAAAGGAAATTGTAGCATGGAGGGCGTTGGGTTCTTCTCCCAAGTAGCAAGTGATACGACGTGAGGAAATGGCCTCAAGTTGTGCCAGATGGGGTTTAGACTGGATACTGGAAAAATCCTTCCCAGAGAGGGCTGTCAGGCATCGGAACAGGCTGCTCAGGGAAATGGTGGAGTCACCATCCCTGGAGGTGTTTTAAAGGTGTTTAGATGAGGTTCTTAGGGACATGGTTTAGTGCTAGAGTTAGGTTATGGTTGGACTCGATGATCCTGAGGGTCTCTTCCAACCGAAATGATTCTGTGATTCTGAGACACTGTATCTGTTCAGTGGTGCTGCTTTTTGACTCTACCACAAAAACAGACAATGAGGTTTCTTATTTTGTTTCTTTTTCCAGTGACACCTGCCATGAGCTCCTAGGCCATGTCCCTCTTTTGGCTGAACCCAGTTTTGCTCAGTTCTCCCAGGAAATTGGACTTGCTTCACTTGGGGCATCAGATGAGGCTGTCCAAAAACTGGCAACAGTGAGTGTTTCAGTGTCTGGTGATCCACTGAAAGCTTCATGCTTTACTAGGCTGATCCCACACCATCGAATAAATTTGGAGCTTTGTATCAACATTAGCCACATCAGCTGCTAGACCTATGTGTTTCACGGCTTCTTGTCTTTTAGGGCATATAACAATTTTCCACACTAGGAAAAAAATGCGTTTTAAGGTTGATATGACTGGTATTTTTCTTAACTTGGCTATCAAGTAAGGGTGCAACTTCTGGTGATAGATCACTTCTTCCAGATAGAAATTCTATGGTCTGCTTCTTCCAAACAAAATCTTTTCACTTCTGGGAACATGATTCAATTATTTTAAAAGTAATCTATTTCTTTAATGTGTAGAATGAATTGAAATGATATGATGTTTTCGTTGAATGTGATGACCACTAGCATCAGATACTTTTCAGCTAGTTAATGAAAATAATAGAAATTAATCTTATTTCCTGGATGTCAGTTTCTGGATGCTTTGGCCAAAATATTTTAAGGTGCAAATTAAATTTAGATGAAAAATAGTTGATGCCAGTTATGAAAGAATGGGCGTGCTGCTTTTTAATTTTTTTCCCCACCTAATATATCTAGTGGTGAAATTCCTACTACCTTCAGGAGGAGCAGAATTAAGCCATCTATGAAAATAGTGTTTCTCTCCATATACCTGCAGAAATCCTGAAATCCAGCAAACTAATTGTCTTTAATTTTACAGGCCACTAATCAAATGGGAAACAAACTGTAGTGGGCTGAAGTTTTTGCTCAAAGATCCTCTCTAGACAGTGTTTCTTTCAAGCTGACGATGTCAAGTCATTACAGTATTTGTCAAAACAGACTCACATCTTGATGTTCCTACTGATATTAATAGCTTCTCTCCTAGCTAGGTGATCTGTAATATCAATTTTTCTTATGAGAAACATGCAGTCCTGTGGTTCTTCACCCTTCCGTTCTGGCTTCTCTCCTCTTTAAATATCTGAGAAGGATACACAAGTGATGACCGTCTGATATTTGCAACTATTTGACACTACCTACAAAAAGAAATGCCCCCATCTAGTTCACCATTGTATCTTTGCTGAAGGCTGGATTGTTTTACTCCATTCTCTGTTTCAGTGCTACTTCTTCACTGTAGAGTTTGGCTTGTGCAAGCAAGAGGGACAGCTACGAGTTTATGGGGCTGGCTTGCTCTCTTCAATTAGTGAGCTCAAGGTAATATCTACTGCTTATTTACCTCTTTTATTTGTACCTGATTACTATTGTCATTGTTTTTCCCTGTGTTTTTTGAAGTATAATTTGACAACTCCTAGATAACTAGCAGACTTTAAGCAAATGTACTGTCACCATTACTGAGCAGCTCTCATGTCTTTCACAGGAAGCATTAGCTGGCTGGTATTTCTTAACTTTAGGTTCCAATTAACTAATTTCGTAATGAATCTTTGCTGGTTTAACCAGATTCTGAAAATATTGTTCTTTTTTACATATGACCCTTGTGTCTGAGGAATCCCTTTTTCACCCAGACTATAATATGACTTCAAAGTTATTGTTTGTTAAGCTTTAACCACTGCTCATCTGCAGATAAAATTTTTAAGAAGCAATGCACTAAGTATGGTCTCACTTCATTTTTTTTTTTTTTAATCTATTCTACATCCCTCATGTCCTCTTCCTTGTGATTTGTTTGGGTGGTGATGTTCCTCTGCCACATCGGTAACATGTTATGTTACCAGCACTCGCTCTCTGGCAGTGCCAAGGTCAAGCCTTTTGATCCAAAGGTCACCTGCAAGCAAGAATGCCTCATTACAACTTTCCAGGAGGTCTACTTTGTTTCTGAAAGTTTTGAAGAAGCAAAGGAGAAGATGAGGTATGGAATTCTTTTTTCCCCTGTTATATAAAAGCAGGTTTGACTTTGCCCATCTCTCAGGAGCAGCACCAAACCCTTTTATTCTTACCAAAGCTTTACAACTATCTTTCATGGTGTTGAAATGCTGAGATTAGTATTTGCTTGGTCTTCTATGTACTGGGTGGGAAAGATGATGAACTATATAACAATTACAACTATTTTTAAGCAAGTAAGTAGTTCGGAAAAGTGGTTTTTGATACTGACTGCATGGAGAGGATGCCTTTGTGTTTTGTTTATAACTCCCTCTCTTCTTTTTTAACTTGAATAGAGAGTTTGCAAAAACCATCAAGCGCCCATTTGGTGTGAAGTACAATCCATATACTCAAAGTGTGCAGATCCTGAAAGACACGAAGAGCATTGCCAGTGTGGTGAATGAGCTACGTCATGAGCTGGACATTGTCAGCGATGCTCTCAGCAAGATGGGCAAGCAGCTGGAAGTTTAACACCCCTGTCAGCAGTGTGGTGCACTCCTTCCTTTCCCTGCTGATTTATTTCTAGGCATGTAATGTGTTGTATGTAGAACTTTCTCCTTTACAAATGGAAGAGTGAATGGCCCATAAGGATAATCACTTTATCTTGTTTCTCTGTGTGAAGTCCCTTACAGAATGTATTCCTCCCACCTCCTTGGATAAAAAAAGGCCTGGAGTTGCCTTTGTGAAACTGATGGGGGAGCAGAGAATGCGCTAGACTGGAGCAGAAGTATGGTCTGTGGATCAAGGTTGAGACCAGGTGCTGCAGAAGGTGGTTTGTGAGGCAATAATGGAATAATTCGCCATAGGGAAATGTCTGTTTCTGACTCCAGGAATCTATGCTACTAATCTTAAAGCATTGCAGACTTCATGGTGTAGAAGCCATAGTAATCTGTGCTTCTAAGTCTATGCTACTAAGTTTAAAAGTAGAATGATTACAATGCAGGCACCAGGACACAAATAGCTGGAGGTTCATGACAAAATTGAGGGAGTCAAATCTAACTTTCAAAGGGATCAGTCTTGCCCCCAAAGAATTTCAGATGTGCTGTTTGGCTTGCTTCTAGTATAAGCAGAGTCACAGAGCTGCTGCATCAAATCCTAATCCTGTTTAAGAGATTGCTGTTGGCTCAGAGAGGATTGTTGTTGCTGTCCTTGATATTGCACCTGGGGGAAGAACTTCCTTACAGAACTGATTGAATTAATTTAGCAAAATTATAGCAAGATATGAGGTATGACTTAGCACAAAGCCTAAAACAATTTTGAAATTACAATTTAATATTCAAATAGCTTGATTGGTTCTAAAATAACATCAAATTTTAAAATGACAGCCAAAGTTCTTAGTCTAGTCTGGCTTTCTGTAACATTAAGTATCCTATTGATTGCTTGTTCAGTTGGACCTGCACAAGCTGCAGAATGGTATGTTTTGTTTCTTCTTTACTAGGCCTGAATGCCTCCATTGTCCATCAAACAAATGATAACTGCAAGGCCCAAGCATTTCACTGGATTTCTGTGGCTGTGAATGCAACAAACTGCCTTGTAGCATAAAGTGTATGTAATTCCAAAGAGCACTGTACAAGTGGTGGGAAGCAGTGTCCTGCTGAATTGTCTCTATCACACAGTAGCCAACCTCCCAGTTTTGAGGACTTCATAGTTTAAAGCATCCTGCATATCTGTATAAAGCTGTGTTGGCTCCTCTTTCTGCTGGCCCTGTCAATGAAACGAATATACGTACAGGATATACGATATATTTGAAAGATCTGTGAGGTGCAGGGTGCATTTAATAGCATGCTGGGCACTGGTTCTTCATAGGTAGAGCTTATTGGGAAATTCAGAACTTGCCGCTGTGAAGGTCGTTGGAAAAATGGACTGAAAACTTAAATACACTGGAGATACCAGCCCAGGAGTTTGAGAACTTGAAAGGACTTTCATGAACCTCTGCTTGAAAATCAGTTTGAGTTTCATATGCTTTCTAGTAGGCCACATCTGCTCCATAAGCAATCTCTGGCCCAATCTTTCCAAATATAGTCATTGTTTAAATCAAATGTTGATGCTTTAATTTTCTTTTTTTCTGTGACTATTAACCCACCATAACTTTTTAAAGAGCATTTAAGACATTGAAATATGGTCCACAACATTTGCAGTTTGTTACACTTTAAAATAGATGTTAGGAGCTTTGTCTTTCTAAAGAAACCTTATTATAAGTGAGTAGTAAGGGAGGATCAATTTTGTCTGCTTCTGTGATAAGTTAATATTCAGCTCTATTTTAAAAAACATTGGGATTATTGTGTTGTTGAAATATACATAGGTCTGTGTTACTTCAAACCTTTGTCTGAACTATGTATACATTTCAAGTAGGAAACTTTATACTTGATAAATGAATAGTTTGGAAAAACAGCAATTGTTTATTTGTACTTGTGTAGCAAAAATTTAAGTAAACTGCTAAAAGTAATACAGGGAAGATGCATTTCTGCAGCATTAACAACATGTATGTTTGGCTTCACACATCCAAACCTTCTGGCTATGTAGAACAGCAATAATTTAAATATTTTGAACGACTGTGGAAGTTTTAAATGTCAATGAAATACATTACTTGTTGTTAATTTTTGCAAGCAAAAAACCCTTTCATTCAGCACTGCAGCAATAAAAACAAAGCACCCACTTCTGACTTAGGGTTTATATGTTTTATACCATGGTTCAAGTATTTCACGCATGTGCCTTAATTCCCTTCGTAACTGTATAAATTCATTTGAGAAGTGATTTGTTTTCCCCTCATTTTTCTAAAGGTTTAGTCTTTTTTTTGTCCTCTCGGAGCGGGTGGTGTTGAGCGGTTCCGCAGCCCGCCCGTGGGGCTCCTCAGCACCGGCGGGACCGGCCGCTCGGGTTTTTCGGGAGTTTCCGCGGAGGCGGCAGCCGGGGCTGGAGCTGCCGGTGCTGTCCGCGGAACGGCAGCGCTGGGGGCCGGGGGGCACCGGGACGGCCGCTGTCCGCCACAGCCACCCCCAAGCGCTCCCAAGGGTGCTGAGAGGGTCAAACGGTCCTTCCCGCCCTGACAGGGCGCTCAACAGGCGAAGCCGTCACGGCACTGCCCACCGGTACCCGCCGGCCACACTCCCCGCAGAACCCCCGGTGCGCGGCGGCTCCGGGTGAGGCGGGGCCCCGCCGGAGCCCGCCCCCGCTCCGCCTCTTCCTCCCCGGCCTGCGGCGGGAAGGGCGAGGGATCGCTGGCCCTATGGAGCCGCTGCTGTTCGCCTGGGTGAGCGGTGCCCGGCGCGGTGAGGGGAGGCTGGGGGGGAGCTGGGGCCGTCTCCTGCCCCGCGGCCACTAGGTGGCGCCTCTCCCCGCGCAGCGGCGCGGCCCTCAGGGAGCGGCGGGCGGGACGCGGAGCCCGGCCGCTCGCCCTCCCTGGGGATGCTGCGGGGGAACCGGGGCCGGGTGCGCTTCCCTGGGGACGGGTGGGCCAAGGTTCCCCTTGCCCCGAAGAATAAAACAGGCGCCGTGGTTCAGTTGCGATGCGTCGCCCCGTCGCGGTTCACCGGCTCGTTGCCGCTTCGCGGGGAGGCTGCAGGTTTGTGGTGCGGCGGCTGCCCCGCCGGGCCGGGCTGCGCCTTGGCCGGTACCTACGGGGCCGGGGCGCTGCTCGGGCCCGGGCTCACGGAGCTGCCGCCGCTCGGCCGGAGCACCGGCGGAACCACCGTTCACTTCAGGTGTGTGGCCTGCGTGACGTCCTGAGCTCTTCCAAATAAATACTTCTTTTTTTTTTTTTTTTTTTTTTTTTTTTTTTTTGGCGGTGGTGCGTCAGAACCATGATTTTACCTGATGAACAAAGGGGTCTAAAAGCCATTAAATGGGTATCTATTTTCCTTGTTAGCTTCTTTTACCTGGTAGTAATTGTGTTTGGTAATAACCCATCAGCCTCAGAAAGGTGACTGAAGACAGGTTTGTTAGCGTTATGGTCCACACATGTGGCTTTCAGTTCCCCAGGCACCTCTTTTCTTTCTGTACCTTGTTCCAGCTTGCCTGTTTTTGAAGGCTTGAAAATTCATCACAAGTTGTAGGCTCAAGTGAGAGCTTATGATACACTGTCTAAAAAGAATTATGTCGAGGTAGTAATGCACTCTAAAACTGTCTACCACTAGTGGTGACTGTGAGACAACAACTTGGTCTGCCTGTTGAGCTCAAATCCTGACATTTCAGCCACCTGTAACTATTTACCCCCCACACCCTGATGCAGCAGCTGGTGTAGGTTAAAAGGATACATTTAGCAATAAACATTTTGTACCTACAGAAATCACAACATTTTAGACAAAAGCATTGGGCTGTGAGTAGGTACCAAATGTCTTTCTAACATGCACCAGGTGCTGTGCCAGGGTGCAGGGGGCAAACAGAGAGCAGCTGGGCAGGGGGAGCACAGGTGAGGCAGGGAAAGGCCTCCTGGGCATCACTAGCGGGGGGCAGTGTGGGTGCTGAGCACTGCTGTTACTGCCGTGTGTGGGCTGGGAAAGTTCCTGAGTCCACCTGTGCGGGTGAGGGTTGCTGTTCAAAATGTTGGACACTTAACAGCTTACATTGGCTGAGGAACTCCTTGACACGTTACCTCGTTGTCAGTGGTTGCTTTATGTGATTTGTTTAATGAATATAATTTTGTACTTATAAATTTGTAATTATTGCAATTGGTATATTTTCATTTGGCCAATTTAAGCTAGACAACTTAGTTAATGAGGGATAAGTGTTTCTATTTTACTTGTATGGGTTCCAGAATAAGGTAACATGTCTTTCTGGTCTCATTTTGGAGGTGGACTGCCAGAAAGCATTGGCAGGAGTAAGATCTTAGTGATGAATGGGAAGCATTAACGTTAAAATTAAATGGGTGGTAATCATCCTGATAACAAAGCTTTCCTCCTTAGCAACTGTTAGCCTGCAGTTAAAGTCTTACCAGGATGTATTCCAGTATGTTTCTTAAAATACTGGGCTTGCAAGGGCAACCTTAATGATAGCAAATATAGGACAGTCCTGGTCTGGAATTTTGGGGGTCCTGTGTGACAGCAGTAAGAATGAAGATTGCCATTTTGAGGGATTTTCAGGAGCAAATACTGGCAGGTTAACCTGTGACCTTTCCCCAGTGAGCTTATTCACTCTTGGCAGCAGATGTTTCTCTCTTTCTATTAACACATTTTAAATATGTTATTTTTCTGTGTGTATTTGAAGGGTGCAAACAGCTATGGACAACTTGGTCTTGGTCATAAAGAGGATGTGCTGGTACCTCAGTCACTGAAAGATGTTTCCTGCAAATGTCAAGACATTAAAAGCATTACTGGAGGAGGGGGACATTCTGCACTTATCACTGGTAAAAACGTTGCTCTTGTAAGGAGTGTGTGACTTCTAAACATTTTTTTTCGTTTCCCTGTTGATTTGATGCTGCCACCTACCTGTGGGTTCTGTTCCTGAGCAATTACCAGTTCTTAGTCGCAAAACAGGCTTCTCCCATGCCAATTAACTTAATATTTGGGGGAAATAGGGGAAATTCCTGTTTTGCTTATCTTCTGTGGTTATGTTTTGGCTATGTGAGGACTGCTTCTTAACCTATTTAATGTAACAGATCAAGATAATGGATGTATGCTTGTCTTTTTAGTCTGTGAAGTGAAATGTGATTTCTTTTTTTCTTTTCTTCTTCTTCTAGGTGCAGGAGAACTTTTTGTATGTGGCCATAACAGACATGGGCAGTTGGGATTGAATCACACGGATGATGTACTGCATTTTACTTTGTGCACTGCTGTGTCCGGCTTTGGTGTAAAACAAGTTGCCTGTGGCTGGGATTTTACAATTATATTAGTAGGTAAATCTGCCTCTGTAAGAACTGAAGAAATTTGTTGACATAAGGAACACTCTGAAAGTTCCACAGCCCTATTGCTTTTGTGATGCACAGGCACTTACTGGTTTTAAGATACTTGCCTTGTGAACTAAATTATTCCGCATTTCTTGTATCCCAGTGAACTTCAGACCTTTACTGAAAATGGTGTGTCAGACCAGAAGCATGTGGCCTCAGGGACTTTGTAACAGGACATGTTGGGTCCTTTTTTGAGCTACTCAGCGATGATATTTTGCATGTTAGAATGTCACAGTGCTTTGCTTTTGCTCACAGATTTACTAATTGAGCTCTGACTCTTCATTTTGCAGGATCTGGTGAAGTTCTGTCCTGTGGGTCTAACTCTTTTGGACAATTAGGAGTTCCTCAAATTTCAGGTCCGTGCTTGATTCCACAAAAGATTGAGGTAAAGATTTAAAAGGGATTGTGCTTTAGAGCTATGTGCTTTATATTGCTTCTGGCAACTTAAAAAGGTTGTCTGACCTCGGTGGGCTTTGAGCCAGACTCTTCAACTATTTTTTTTATAGAGTTACTACTTTTTATAGAGTTACTCTTATAGTAAACTTAGAAAGTAAAGGACCAAAGACAGTAATTGACCCAGAAATAATAAGCTAAGACTGCTTTTCTTGTATGAAGTTGTCCACTTCTGACAGCGAGTTGTCTCTTTCTCTGGGGCTCATAACATTTCATAATGTGTTTTGATAACATCTGCAGAATGAATCAGATGCTCAAATGATGCAGTGATACTGAAGGTAGTGAAACTGTGCAAATTTATTCCAGCTGAAGTTTTGCCTCAAGTTTGTAAGATACTAGATATGTTTTGCTATGTGAAGGGTATTCGCCTTCACTGTACCTTGTTGAAGGTTTGTGCTGAACAGTTCAAAACAAATGAAAAACAGTCCACCCCTGAAATAAACAAACTGCATGATGCAGTTCAACAAAACTAGCTATGCCAGTTCTTTTGATCTATTGCTCTTGTGCTTCTTGTTCTGGTTTTCAAGTATGTGTTGTTTTTTGAGTGTATTTATAACTGTCAGAGTTCTACCCAAATGAGGGCTGTGGTATTATTTCTTGGCTGTAAAAAGAGAAAAAAATAAGCTGGGTCACCCCCAATATAATAATAGTGTGATAAAGTATGTAACTGCAGGAAAACTAGACCTGGGAGAATAAACTTTAATTTTACCACTTTTGAGTTAAAAATGATTTTTACTTTTGCATGTAAAGGAACTGACAGGTACATTTACTGATTTCTTATCTAACCCCCAATATTTACCAAACAATATCAGCTTCCAGTGAAATAGGTTGAAAAGTTACATAACAATTTCTCTGTTGTTGAGTATCTTCAGTTGTAAAGCTCTGACAGCGTAGCTCATGTCGTTCCTGTACGTCATGTGGGAGTCCATGGTGAGATGTGTAGGTGATACTTGTACTGCTGAGTGTGACTGGGGAGCTCAGAATATAGCCTCAAATTAATTGCTTTAAAACTTTTAAAGTAGTAGTTGCTGAGACTTCTGTAACATCAGAAAAGCTTTCTTGTTGTTAGTTATAAGCCAGTAAGTTTAAATAAGTTTCTGACTCACCTGACATTTCTGTATCCTTGATGTTTCCTGGGAGTATCATTCCGGTATAGTAGAATGGTAGTACTGACAATGCTAATCTGAATCTGTCTTCTACCTGACCGTGGAGACCATTCATTCATCTAGAATATTTTCTCTTTTGGTTTTTATCCTGTTAACTGCTTGGGCTTGATGCCATCTATTAATATTTTAAACAGTGTTATGTCTGTGAGAAGAATAATGAATTTGCAGAGTACTCAGAAGTGGAGAAGTAACAGAATTGAAGTACCTTGTGCAACCTCAACTCACTGATTTTATACACTTATGACTTGGTATAGTTTTCTTTTGCATGATCATATTGGGCAACCTTCACTGGTGTAGGTAGTACTATCAGTGGTATTGTTTGTGATTGCAGGACTTGGTAAGGCTGAACAGCTTGAAGAAACTCATTACTGCTTGTCACTGGGATTTGCTGTGGAAGTTTGGGTGTAATTCTTAGGGAACACTGTGTTAAAATTAAGAAATAAACATTTGTATTGCCAAAGTTCCTTCTTTTGTGTGAAAACTTTCACTGTGGCTTTTATTTCTTGCCACAGAATTGTACATCCAGTTGCTTCAGTTGCTTTGTTGTTTTTGTTGTTGTTGTTGTTGGTTGGTTGGTTAGTTTTTTAGACGTTCCCACTAATTTTTATTAGCCAAAATTTACTTCCTTTTTGATATAAAATGTTAACATGCATTATGACATGCAGGCTGAAATTGCGAGAACTAGTATATTTTCATAGTGTTGCATTTCTTTTTGGCATATTTTTCGTTTAGGGGCACTAAATGCAAGAAGCAACTAAAATAGAGTTTTCTTTTATTTGAGTAGTCTCTCAAAGAGAAGGTGGTAGATGTTGCTGCAGGACTGAGACATGCCCTTGCTGCTACAGGTAAATATGTCATAATTTTAATATCATTTCCATAACAAATAAAATGGAGTTTTAATGACTTAGATGAGGAGAGGGAGGTAAGGAAGATTAGATTTATTTTATCTTCTATTTATTTAAAATAACATAGGGAAAATACTCCTGAAAGTCTTATAGTAGATTTTGGTACAAATTAACATGAATAATAAACATACTGGAAACATCTTCCTGGAAATTAGTGGTGAAGAAGTGTTCTCCAAGAACTAAGAGGGAGAGTTAATTAACAAGTTAATTTTCTGATGAGTGTAAAACTTACTGATTTATTTTCTCCTATTCTGAAACAAAACACAAAAGGAGGCTTTTTCTGGAAAAAATATTTCTGGTCAATCAAAATATCTTCTTAATATTTTGAGTTAATTATATCATGCAAAATGTTAGGTTTAGGTTTGTATAAGTTGTTTCAAAATGGAACTGCATGTGGAATGTGTCCTTTTTTTAATGATGTAATTGAAATCAACACCTGGAAAAATCACAAGAATGATTTTTTTTATTGGGATGGGGAGGGACAGGATCTACTCAAAGTTAATTTCACCCACATGCCTTTGAAATATTTGGTCCTCTGGATCTTTCTTCCACTGTCTGCTGTGTGTGTACTTGGGGGGGTCATAACATCTAAATATTTTTCCTGTTCTTACAGATTTTGAGTTTGTTCATGGAATAACTGTATAAATCAAAACTTTCCAATTGCCATGGTTGTGTTAAAATTTAGAAACAACCAACCATAAATGCTCTTTTGCTTGATGTGGTTTTGCATGAGCTGTGGTGTAGATTCCAGGTAGTGGAGTCCAGCTGAAGATGCAAAGGAGATGCTTGAGAAGAGTGTACTCTCTGGTGTGTGTGTATGAATACTGGGAATTAAGCTTCACTGCACTCTGCACTCAGTGAACATCTTGATTCAGAGCCAGGTGAAGTCTCTGGAAGCTCCTCAGGAGAAGACAAGTGACTTCACTCCCTCAGTGTGCTGGACTGCACTAACAGATTGTCATGAAGAGCAGAACAGGGAAAAGAAAGTGCAAAGAACTTATAGTAATAAATAAATTGTATCCATTCCTGAGGTGCCACAGCTGTGGTACATCCGTTACTGAGTCCTCAGTAATGTCCTAATATAGTCCTCAGAGGTGAGACAGGTTACTTAATTTTCTTACCTATATGAGACTACAACTGTTTGTTGCTTTATATCTTCACCAGAGTTATCCATATGTTTTTAGCATAAAGATATTTTAAAATATAATTTGAATAAGTGAAAATGACGTGAATATACCTTTAAGACTGATTAATGAGTTACGTGATTTCGTTAATGGTTGATGTGTTTTAATTGTTTCTATCTGTGTTTCCTCTGGAAAGAGAGCGGTTTGGTGCTTCAATGGGGAACTGGCATGGCAGCTCAGGCGAAGCGTGCAAACCCAGGGAAAACCCTTCCCCTGTTCTTGACAGCAAAGGAACCCTGTGAAGTAACAGGTAACCCAGGACTCTGACCCCTTTGTAAGGCTGATAAAACAGAAATATAATTTGGAGTGATATGTAGCATCCTTTTATTATGATGCAACCTGGTATTATAAACATGTAGTGGAGTATCTGAAGGATAGAATGGGTGTACAAGGTCATAATCTGTGGAGGAAAATTATAGTCTTGCAATGTTTGTGGTCCAAAAGCAGAGGCTTTTGTTATAAAATTCATCATCATCATGTTACACTTGTATGCATGTCTGTGCATGAAATGACACCTGCTATGCAAAATTGATGAGACTAATTTTTCTCTAGGCCTGGAAGATATAAAGGTGAAGACAGTTGCTGCAAGCTCCTGTCATTCGGTATCACTCACAGGTACAGAAGTGAAAGTCCTCATCTCAGCCTATAAAGGTTTTTGTACTTTGGAAACATTCGTTAGACTATAAAAATTTGATCTTGCTTAGTGCTGGTTAATTGTTTTGTAATTTGTGGTTTTTAATTTTTGGGGATTTATGTTTTTTTAAGAGCTGGATTCATTCTCTGAATTCTGTGCTCTTTTTCTTGGGGTCAGGTGTGACTTCGCTCTTATGAGTAAGTAAGAGTTTGGGCTCTTAATGGTTAGAAGCTGCAAAAGGGTAAATGGTAGAAAGGGTAAATGGTAGAAAGCTGCGAAGGACATGGTTGGGTAAGTCTCTGGAGCTGCAGCATGATGCCCCATTGGGAGCTCTGGATGAGTGGATGGTGCAACCAGTGCAACCATTTTGTCCTTGGCGAAAGGGTATGTTGGGGGTGTCCCAAGAAAGTGCTGTGGCTGTCCTGCTTCTGCTACGTGAGCTGATGCCCCTGCATGGGTCTGTGCTGTGCAGGAATGCCAGATGGTCTGGAGCTATCTTGGGTGGCTCTAATGTAAGTGTGCAGATCTGTGTGAGGTAACGTAGCAGCACAAGGCTTATTTAAAGCAGTAGGAAATTGCTTTAATCACTTAGGCACTTCCATAATGTCTGACATTTGTTCTTTGATCTTTGAGCACTGCTCCCATGCTGGGGTATTAAGTATCCAGTAATGAAAGTCTAATAAAGACTTTTTTGGCAGATTGGGAGAAGGGGAAACTGAATAGCTTTTCAAGCCTGTAACCTTATGGTTTTGAAGTGTAGAAAATATATTGGACCTTATGACGACAAGTCTTTGCCAAACTTTATAGGAACAAGTTCTTAGCAAATATGCAGCCATCTGGTACCTCTGTCATCATTAAAGGAGCACCTGGAGTATTTGCGTATTCAGATGTACAGAGATTTAGTTGTATGGGGGGAGATGTTCCAACATGTAAATTATCTTGAATTCTGAGGTGCAAAGTGTATGTGTGATTAGTGAAGAACTGTAAGGACAAATAGAGTCTACTTTAGCTAATTAGTACTCTGTATTTAGAGTGTGAACAGATTATTCTTTCATGCTTCTGCTTTTTATTTAAGAGAGTGGTCTATTTGGCACCAGGAGGACCAAGATTAACAAAGTGAGTGCCAAAGACTTTAATAATCTGATGCAATTGCTCCCCTTCATCCTGCAAAATACTCATCATTACTTAAAATACTTTTTATTTTAAAGATACTTGATATAGTAAAGATACTACTGCAGAGTGTAGTATTTAAATGGAGATGTTTTTCTAGGAATCTCTCACGCTGTAATGCAGTTTTCTTTGGCTCTGTTTCATGGGCCACCTGCTGGTAGGAAACACCAGCAATCCAGGCCGGTTTTTGACACAACTGTTGAAGTGGGTTGTTGCTGACACGAATTGCAGTTCCTTTAAAAAAAGGATGGTAATCGACCTGTATCCAAACTGGCCTGAACCCTCCAGTGAAGGGAATATGCCACTAAGTGTTAGTGTCTAAATTTTTGTTAAAACCTACTCAAGAAATTAGGGTTGACCATATGACTTTTTCCAGGGTAAAGCAAACATGCCTTCTGGAGAAGAAAATGAGGTAACAGAGGCAGTGCACATTAGTTGTGGAAACATACGTGACCGTAATGTTTTTCTTTGTTGAAACAAGCTGTTTCTGTCACCTCTTTATTTTTCTCTCTGGAGGGTGTAAGCACTTCACTCTAGGAAGGAATTTATCAGTTTTAGTGGAGAAATCAAATGAAACAATAGCTTGATTTGTTTTTCCTTTTCGTTTCTGATGTGTTGCTTTAATGAGGAATGTGGGAAGTCCCACAGATGACTGTCAATAACATGTAACTTGACAAGTACTGTCTCTCCCTCCCCCCTACTACTCCTCTTCTCTTGTTTTTTATGGTAACAGTATAGTGGAATTTTCTTGGCTTATTCTTTCCGTTACTGTTACAAAACTGAGATCGTTAAATATATTGTAGCCTAAGTCATGCTGTTCCCTCTGAAAGATTTACTTCTGTCATGCTGCTCGTAAAGAGTTCAGTGCTGAACTGAGCTTTCCAGAAGCCCTGAGTCTTGTGGACATGTGCTCTGAACAATTCCATGTTGGAAATGATATGGCTTCCAGGCTTTTTGGGCACATGATCGTGTACTTTATGTGTGCAAGATGTATTTCTTATGCTTACAGCTCGTACGGAATGGCAAACGACTTCAGCAGGCTTGAGACAGCTCATGTTCTGTTAAGCATTTCTTGTGGATTTTTTATTCTTTTTTTAACATGGAAGCCTAGCCTAGAACCTGGGCAGAAGAATTTTGTGCTGAAAAGATGGAACTAATGATATGTAACATCTGCAGAGGGACTCATCTGAGCAGTCATCTTGTTACTGTCAATTGGTTGTTAGGCTGTGAGCAACTCCAACCTGCACTGGTGAAACATATGAAGCAATGTGGTTGTTTCTGTAAATACAATTATCCCTGTGGGTGGAATCCTGGAACGTGCACTTGCACAAATGCTTATTCTAGAAAAGGGGTGAGGGAAGACAAGTAATTACTTACAGAAGTCTCTCACTAGTTGTCTAGCATTGTTTTGAGGCATGATAATATTTTAATTTTGCATTGTGATGGGTGGTACCTGCTGTAGTTTTATGTTCATAGCTGTGTGTCCAGTTCTTTTAGGAACTGACTGTGCAGATTGAGACAGGGAGCATAAGGCTGTCCCTGCTTTGGGGATTTACTGAATTTGCTCAAGCTGAAGAAGGCAGGAGAGTTGTGAGCAGAGCCAGGAGTCTGTAGCTCCTGTAGAGAGGCTGGGACACTGTAATGCAGAGCAGGAGCAGCCAGTCAGGCTTTGAAGAGTCCCAGGTGCTGGAGGGGGATTAAATTATTTGCTGCAATTCAGAAAGTTATTTACTGGACTGAATCAAAGCTTTGGGGTGGGGGTAAAACCTAGCCTCTCAGTCTTCTTTGAGGGACTCATGGTAGAAATGAGGTCTAGGCAGTTTGACATGAAAGCTCTGGTTGTTTCAGGGAATCAGTGTAGCCCTCAGAAAACAGGCTGTATTGTTAATGCCCTTGCAAATATTTCTGATACAGTGTGCACATACGTGGTAAAGAATGGTAGGAAAAAGCATGCCAAGGAAACACAAATTGAATGAAACATTGTTGTTTCCTCAGCATCACTGAGTTGAGACGGAGCCTGTTTCTTGTGGCGTTCTATATATATCACTTTCAACAAATTTTACTTCTCTGTCGATTGTAGATGAAGGACACCTGTATGCCTGGGGTAGCAACAAACACGGGCAGCTAGTGAGCAAAGAGGTCTTTCTTGCTGAGCCCAAGAAGATTGAGACTCGATTTTTCTCACATGAAAAGATTGGAGCAGTTTGGAGTGGCTGGACCCACTTGGTGGCGCAAACAGGTAGGATACCTAAAAAGCAGTAACATATGACACCAAAACAGTATAGTCTTTATTGCATGCTCACAATGTTCTTTCTCACTGATAGTGATGCAGAGTTTTGCAGTTTCACCTGAGCAGTGGTTTTCTCTTGAAAATGATGAAGACAGACATCCTTTGGCTTCTGTCTCTGAAGTATTATTATACTTATAGATTGGAGGGCTTACCGTTTTCATAAATGCAGTAGCACCTGCATGTACCCATTAGAGGGATGCAAGCCTCTCTGCATCGTCACGTTACTGGTATACCAGAATATATATGAGATTCTAAAGATAATTCTGCTGGGTGAGTTATGACATCTTCTTTGAGAGAAAAGAATTTGGTGGAAAACTTGCTTCAGAAAATAGAGAGGTAGGAAAATATGGCTGCAGCTTCCAACATATGTGACTATATTGGGCAGGAAGATATCAGTAAAATTCGCAGGGTGCGGGAATTAGGGAGGCAGAAAGATAATCCTGAGCAAGTCTGTGTCTGACAGGTGTGGGGGCATAGCTTTGTACCATTCTTGCATTACCTGAGTGTTAGCTAAGGAACTTAAGAACAGGCGTAGCCGAGACCATCTGCTTCTGCCATCCCATTTGAGAATACGTGGTCTCGTTGCAGTGAGTGAGATAAGTTACATAGCTCTGCACAACTGTACTAACCTTTCTGTACTTAAAAAGTGAGCCTGGCTTTTCATGCTGCTCTTCTTTAGTCAAGTGTTTTAAGGACAAAATCATGTGTTCAGAAGGAAGTCGATTAACTAAAATAAGCTGGCTCATTTGTGTGTTTGTGGTCAAACCCAAAACATATTTAGAAAAGACAAGTAAAAAGAAGCATCATTAGACTTGAAGAGCATTCCCTAAAGATGAAATGAAGGAAGATTTAGTGTTGAAGCTGGGAACTGTTCAAGTGAGGACACTATGAAAGCTTGCCACGTGGAGGGCTGTAGGGTTAGATTCTTTCCTTGGAAGAAATAAGAGGAAGGCTATTTAGTAATAACATTTATGTGTAAAAGGATGGCTGATGTGATGAAGGTAATTTGAATGCATTTATGTTGTTGCTTTGTTGTGAAATACGGAGGCAGAAGGAATGGTGAGATGGAAAGGTAAGAGACATTGGAAACTACATTGTGGTGTTCACGTGTGAACAGTGTGCACTATTTGCTTTTCCTGTTGCACACTATGTAGTGTGATAGTTAAAACTAACAAGAGGAAGAAAGTCTTCCACGGAATAAACAGAACAGCCAGAGTTATATTAGCAGGGGTAGCATACGTGCATTTCTGCTTTTGCCTTGTATAAACTGCCAGGTGAGGAAAAGAACAGATGAAAACATTTTTCCTAGAGTCACATTGGAGATTGAAGAGCTTATTGATCTGTCAGGGTACAACCTGTTTGTTAGGAACACTGCAGAAGTGGCCACAGATCTGTTATCATTATTATTTACTGGGTTCTGTAATTATGGGTACTGGTTCAAGCCTCCAGCATGAGTAGTTTTATTTAAATGCAGTTCTGGGATGCCCAAAGGTCAGCATGTATTTAAGTGTTCTATTAAATTGGTGCTGTAAATCCTGAAACAGTCACACACTAATGTCCTTTGCTCTGTGAAAAAGCTGTCTGTTTTAATTACTGTATACTCTGAACTTGGTGCTAGAATTTGGAGGGATGTGATGCATGACTAGAAAAACAAATTGGTTAAGTGTTCTGTTTCATAGCATTTGTTGTTTGACATCAAAGTACATAAGAGAAATGCTATGTAAAAAACCCGCATTACTCTAGCTGCTCTCTTAGCTATTTAAAATAAATGTTTGAACTGTGATTTTTAGAGGACACTATACTGAAAATTTCAGAGCTGTGATCAGTGCTACGTGCTGCTTGAAAACTTTTCAGGTGGAATGTAGAAATTTATCTAAAAATGATTAATTCTTGAATAAAATGCCTAGTGTCATTCTCACTGGAACAGAAATGGTAGAAAAAAGACAGGATAACCTAATTTTTGAAAAGAAGGTCTTGTCAACATGGTTTGCTTTGCTTTGCTGTTTCTTAGTAATGCGTAACCACTGAGGAAAACTTCTACAAAGTTTTGGTAACTTTAGTGTTTCACTTAGTTGATAATTATCGATGGCCCTTACAGAAATGAAGTGAATATTTTTAGTAGGTGATTTGAAGAAGAAAAAAAGTGTCAAGTGATTAGCAGGGGTATTATTTTTTGTGAATGTTTGAAAAGAATTTAAATAAAAATAGGCTGGCTTTTTACATCTGTATTAGAAAACTGACCAGGCGATGCAGTGGCATAAATTATTGCTGAAACTGAATTTTCTGTATTTAGAATTTTAAATCTCTTGTAAAGTCAATGGAACTGAACCTATATCATCCTAAATAAGATTTTGAATGGCCTTTGGCAGCCTCTAGATACCAATCAGAATCTCATGGGATTTTCAAGGGTTGCCCAACTGCTAGGCATAGTGTGAGCTAAACACTGACCGTTCTGAAAAATCACTCACTGCTTATGATTAAACTTGCAGCTAAGTGACTGAAAAATGCGGCCTGCTTGAAAGTTTTTCCCTGTGTGCATTTCTTCCTGTCCTATTTTTATTTCGTTCTAGCAAAGGGAGAAATGCTGCTTCAGTTTCTTGGTGCCGAAGTCACACAAACTAGTGGTATCAGAACTTTATTGATTGTGCACCCCATCAGTAATTTTTTTTGAGCATGCACACTCAATATATCTATGCTTATTTATAAATTATAGACATGTACTATTGTAATATGTTATGTAAACTATAAAACATGCACAATAGAAATTTTAAAAAGGATGAGATAAAGATGAAATAAACATTACTTAAAATATTTTTATTAACAAAATTAAACCCATTATTAATTTTAAAATAAATTAAAATAAAAGTTAATTTCTTGATTATTTTCTTCCCGCCCTCCAGTGGATTGTCTTGCGCACACCCTGGGCTGCATGCACTCTGCTTTGGAGATCGCCAATATGAACAATTGCTGCGCACTTTAGTCTGGAGAGTTCCACAATTAGTGGAAAGGAAGCAAAATAAGAGGGATTTTTTGAGCATAGGAAAATGGAAGGAAAGGATATTGTATTATGAAGACTCTTTATTGTGGAAGGTAGGAACATACTTTGGAAAGACATTGCAGCACGTAGGGATTTTGCTGCCTGAAAGAATGGATAAGTTTTTTCTAATTGTTAGTCTCAGTACAACGCAAAATTTATTAACTTAACATTTATGTTGCTGTATCTGAAGTCTGGTGTTGTGTTTTCAACAGAATATAGTGGAATTTTAAGAGGCTGTTACAATTCCTCAGAGTTCTGTTTGGATTTATTCCGCCCCCCCCCCACCCCGAACATTAATCCTGGTCAGAGTAGTAATAGCAAAGCATTCATAATTGCAGCTATCTTGACAGTAAATTAAAACTTCTCTTTGGAAAGACACAGGAAGAAACTGGGTGTATAAAAGCTGGATACTCTGTACATGCATTAATTCACAAATTTTGCCATTTCAAAATGACATTTTGATCTTTATGTGCCAGATAAGCACTGCTTGACTGCAGAACTAATGGAACACTGGAAAGTAAATGAGGCGGTAATGTTAAAAGCAACCATCTGGAGGAATAGTGGGCAGTTTGATGGATGCAGCGGTTTGACACTTTTAAAGTGAGTCCAAGCAAGTTACCAACTTTGTTATCAGAAAAGAAGGAATGTAATATAAATATCTTTTCCCCTCTTGTGTAAACTACCTGTTTTAAAAGACTTGCTTTTTTTTTTCCTTCATGCTACTGGCAAAATTTTGCATTGTAACCTAAGGCAAAATACACAAAATTTATTTCTTCCTCACTCTGTCCTTAACAAGTTATTTTAGTTGCTCCTGAAATCTCTTTAATAACTGCATCACTTTTCATATGTCATATTCTACCTCTTTCGGCAACTCAGTTGAAAGTCCTGTTTCTTGTAATTTCTCTTTAGAGTTTGGTCAACTCTCTTTTTATTTGCTGTTATTTTTGGAATCTGAACTGATTTACGACAGAAGTTAATTCCTCAGAAATGAACTGCTTGAGTTAAGGATGTTAAGGGCTGTTTTCATAGGATGGTGTGTCTTTCATCCTGACGCTTAGCTGATCCGCATCAGGTCCGATTCTTTATTCTTTTTAATCAATGAGGTGTCTTTTGAACTCTTTTTGCTGTACACAATCTTACTGTAAAATAACTCAAAAAATCCTTCAGGATAGACAATTGCTGCTTTTTCTGCCTTGCTTACTGATTCCTACAGAAGACAGGCAAACAATTAGGCTTTGCAGCACTTTTGCAGTATTCCTTCAAAATAAGTTATATTAATCTGCTACTAGTTGTGGTCCTAGTTGATGGTGGTTGGTCCAAAATATATAGGCTGAGAGACCCCGGTTTTTGATCAGGTCTCTGATAAGGTATGAACTTGTTAGTGTCTTTGTGTTAGTTGTTTTCTGCATGAATGCTTTTGTCCTGAGTGACTTTGAGGCATGTTTTGCACTTATGACGGGGTGTTACTGTTATGCTCTATGTGAAGGACAGAGCAGATGCATTCTTCTGGCCTCAGACTCCACGGGCAAGTATTATTCTCCTCAGGCAACCACTCTGTGAAATGGTTGTGTCCTTTCCAGCACTCTGCTTGATGGCACAAGGAGCACTGCTGCAGTACAGGTGATGTTTTTGAATGATAATGAGTCTTGCATCACTGTGCTCAACAATGTCAACTTTAATTTGTGCTCCTTCTCAAGTTGATACAAACCCTTTGAGGGTAATGGCTGAAAGAGAGGTTATTGCTTAGATCATTTAAAAGAGAGCTAAGTTGTGGACTGTAATGCTGAAGATGTAAATTAGGCTACTTTGGGAAAGGATAGAACCAATCTTACTTGAAGGCAAACCTAAATATAGCAAGAGAAGTCTTTTAAAGACTTGGAGGTGAATCATCAACTTCAATTCAAAACAAGTTATTTTCTTTTTAACTGGGATGTCTAATAAATAAGCTTTCTTAATCTGGCCTGTTTTATTATCTAAGTATTCTGAATACATTCACTAATCTGTTTTTCATGTACCGTCACATGAAATTATGCCTTGTTTGAGCTCAAATAAAGAATTCCAAGCTCTTTCACCCAGAAGGAGTTACCTTAAAAATGCAGTTAAAATGATATTTCTGCTGCCTGTGAAAAACTGCCTACAGCTAAAAAGTCTTGGAGGAACAAAATGCCTTGACATAGTCTGAATAGGGTTCTGAATCCTCATTCCAAATGTGCATCTGAATTTGTGCATCTTTGAATGTCCTCTTATGTCATGTCATTTTGGCCACATAAAACCACTCTGAAGTGGTCTGACATGTTAGTGACATGGTAAAACAGAACCCGTCTCATGTTTCTTTTTCTGAAGCAAATGGAAATGTGTCCCTCCAAACACTGAGAGCAGACTGGGGAATATTTCCAATCAGCTGGTCTGGAAAAGAGCCTTATTGCTCTGTGTTCTTATTCCAACGCCAGTCACTGAGTGAAGCTCCAGCTGCTCTGGTGGGTGATGCAGTAGATGTGGTGTCACCGCAGGGAGGTGAAGGGCAAGGACATCGCTCTCTGGCACCCAAGCGCTGCAGTTTCAGCCCACTAGAGGTCCTTTCCAGTTTTCTTTTGAATCAAGACTTGGCAGCCTTCCTCATACTGGAAAGCATACTTTCTCTGCTTTGAGTTTTTCAGCAGCTCCCTAGTATAGCAAGTACTGAAAACTCTTGGTTTTGTTATGTTTTGTGCTTGTCTGTGATACCGTAAGGCATCTATCTTATGGGGACTCTCCTTTCCTGTTTTTAGCTGCTATATAGCTGACAGTCAAACGGTTTGAAACAGAACCCTCTGACATTCTTTATAATGGGAGGTAGCTGTATTTCATTTGGCAGGATGCTGGGTGTTGGGAAAACAGGTAAAATTGTAGAAATAAGCTAAATCAAAACCTGCAAATTGATACGAATCCCTGAACCCGTTTGAAGCAGACCTGCAAAATGAGTGTTTAAGAGATAAAAGACTTTGTCCAATCCGTCTCTGGCTAAGTAAACTCTAACTGAAATCTGGTAAATGCATTTGCTTTGCTGTGTTGTTGGTTCTATGGTTTTATGGTGCATGGTTGTTCTCACGTCCTCCTCACAGTGCTGCAGCTCCATGTTATGGAGCAGTAGGATCTTATGCTTCAGAGCCTTCATGTTACATTCCTTGCTGTCATAATAAATACTGTAGTTGTTGTGTACTATAAGAGAAAGCAACAAAGAATGTCTATTGAATATGTGTAGGTGGCTGAATGAGTGTGCTGTAGTTGCCTGGTTTGCACTTACATTGGGGTTGGTGGGCCAGTATTTTTTTTGACTTGGGTCCAAGCAGATCTGGCAGCTCTGCTAAGATACTTGGAGAGAGTGGAAGGTTTGCTTCTGCTGTTGATAGTTTGTTCCAATGCTGAGACTCCATCTTAAGACAAAAAAGAAAAATAGCCACATGAACA
Source organism: Streptopelia decaocto (assembly GCF_964273445.1). Lineage (NCBI taxonomy): Eukaryota > Metazoa > Chordata > Aves > Columbiformes > Columbidae > Streptopelia > Streptopelia decaocto. The sequence continues at coordinate 53,866,084 of NC_138661.1, forward strand.
AGAACTACAAGGTGAAGGCTGAATTGAGATCGCAAATGGAATCTGACAGGAAAATGTTACCAGCGTTAAGTCCTTGTGGCACTTCTTGTATTTGTTCTAGGGCTTTTTAGGAGTGCTTACAGGACCCAGGTAGGAGGGTCTATTATGTACCAAAACTTACTACTTATTTTTTGTGAATATATCAATGTGGAGAGTTGATTTTTGTTAAGTAATTTATATGAAAGAAATCTTTTGTTTTGGCATAAACTTGCTTTTCGGTTATGAATCATCCCATTAATGCAAAAACTTTGAGGCAGACACAGTAAAGCTAATGAATTGCCACAAAGACATTTTTATTTTTTCTGAAGCACTACAGTTTGGGCAGCCCTTCCTGTTTCGGGAGGGAACGTCCTCATTAGAAGGAGCTCCTCTTTAGGTTAATCCTTCCCTTTCGAGAGCTGCGAAGACAGATGTTCAGATTCCTTACACGGTCTTCAACCATTTCTTTCAGTAATCCAGAATTCTGCACCAATGAGATTAGTTTGTTGTTGCAATTTGGTCAGCAAGTCTGCTTTGCCTACAGGAACAACTGGTTTGAATCCTCTTTACTGTTTGCTGATGGGAACAAACCTTGATTTACCCCTTCCTTCCACCCCAAGTTGGGGAAATTCCATGTCATCAGTCTTACAGATGCTTGGAAAAAATGGTGAAGAATGAAAAGCTTTAGTGACTTATGGAATCTCCATTTTTCTATTCTTGGCATCATTTTTCCTACTTTTTGTTCAAGTGTGGCTCAGTTTGTATCTATGTAGCCGCAACTTTGGGAGTTCTGTGAGGCCCACTGTATAGAGATTCAGCCAGTCCTCAGGAAGGAACCTCTCATGGAAGGGAAGACTTTTGCAATTACCAACTTTGGAAATGTGCAATTCTGGAGCTGGGCTCCAACACCCTCCTTTCCTCATATCTATCGACATTTAACCTTCTTGCCTTTAGCAAGGTACAGTAAGATCCTTTGTCTCCTCTGCGTTCTTGTGCTATTGGGCTACCTAGATTAAATATCTTCATTTTAATTGCAGGACCCGGTAGGATATGCTGTGCTTTCTTTGCCTTGGCAGTTGAGGCTGAGGTTGAGCAGATATCCCAGCCTGGAACAAGTGTTAGTACTTTCTTTGTACTATGGAGGTTGAAGTTAGGTGTGTTTTCTTGTGAGTAGATGTTCTTGATTCGCTTGGTGGTTTTGTTCATGGGATCAGGGATACGGTCAGTCACATAGACTAAATCAAGAATTAAATGAAGTTGAATATATGGGAGAGAAAAAAACAAGGAAACCCAGAAGACCTGAGCTAGTGATCTGAAGAGCCCTATTCTTCAGCAGCTTAGGAAGTTCATAGTGTTGTTATCTGTTCTCAGGGTTTTGATGGGAATTCTTTCCTCAAACCGTAAGGAACTGAAATTTACAGACAGTTTATTTATGGAAGGTTTCTGCAAATGGAACTTAAGCAGCCAAAACCTACAACACCTTGTCTTTGGGGAAGATGGGGGGTGAGATCTTGCCAGAGCTGCTGTAGAAGTTTGTTCTTTAGGCTGCCAAATTGCCACTGCATGTCAGGGAAGATTTTCTGCCAGAAGGTGGATCTCAGTAAGTGGTAGATCTTCTGTGTGTGCTGTCTTGAAGCACAGCAGATTTTGTCTCCAGCAGCTATGGCTCACCAGCACAACAGAAGCCTTTTACATCCTACTCTGTGTGTCAGCACTTCTTGTTTAGTTCTGTCTTACAACACAAACATGTTTCTTATATATTTTGTTATTCCTTTAGCAAGAACTGAATAAACAAAACCTGTGGGCTGGCTCTGGCTTATACAGTCCTTTTTTTTTTTCTTTACAGTATCAGCTTTTGTTACCAAGTTAACAGATTTTTAGCTCACTGACCATTAAAGCATCCTGGATTTTATTTTTAAAATTGTATGGATTTGAGTTTTAGATAGCTGTAAATAGCTAGAAGGGATTGTAATTTTCCTTGGCTTCATGGGCTGGCGTCATTCCTTGGCTTTATTTTTAAACTTACAAAGTTAGAAAGTGTGTGTGTCTGTCTATTGCTTTGTTATTCTACACTCCTATCTCTGCTGCTCCCTGGTGGGAGTTACTTCTACACGACTTTGGTTAAAGTCTTGAAGAAATTCTTTCTATAGTTTGGTTACCAAGGAGGAGGGTAGGTTCAATGTGAACTGAAGGCACATTCTGAAAGGTGAGTATCAAGTGTTCAGAATTGTTCATGGATGGGCAGGTTTTTCACAGAAGCTTGCTAACAACATCTTTTGAGTAATTGTGCTGTTCCTTTGGTCACTGTCCCGCTTTTGCCTCTCCTTGTTCTTAGTAACTAGCAGTTGGTCAGTAAATAGTTGCATGTGCCATACCATGTTATATCTTTTGTATGTGAAGAGAGAGGTCTCGGGAAGACGCTAAGCTATCACTAACTTTGGTTAAAGCTATTAATTGTAAAATAAATATTTCAGTGATTGGCATTAAGGGCAAAGAAACTTATCTCAATATTTATTTGAAATTTCCCCTATAGGCTATGCTGTGAGTCTATTGGAAAATGGAGATTCAGATGGTCTGTGAAGAGTAGAATTTAAATGGATTTTGTGTTAAATTTAGCTCTTGATAAATGCTGAGTTTTCAGCAAGAATTGTAAAACAGGAGGAAAAGAGCAATGACAAATTTTGCAGATCTTTTCTGCTCATCTTATGTGTGTGCCTGCCTACAAAATGCCTCTCCCACAGCAGGAGAGGAAGATGCAGTGCACAAGGCTGGTCTGACCAGGCTTTCCTGGCCATGTCTTCCTTTCGTGCTTGCTTAGTCCTGTTCAGATGTATTTTAGTAAGTACTCCATGACTGGAGGATCTTGGAGAATGACTCAGCCATCATTCAACATTACACTCTGGAGCATTTCTAACTTAGACCATGTATGTGGGAAGAGGGACTATATTATATTGAATTTCTCTCCTTTTTTTTTTTTTTTTTTGGTGTCATATCTTCTCTTTTGCTGTTGGAAATAGTGATTGTTGTGGACCTAAGTAATGTGAGTGGCTGTCCTAACTTGAAGGAACTTCGATCTTTAAAAAGCTTTCAGAAAAATGAACCTTAAAAATGCGGATGTGGTATAGATTTTGTTCAGGTCATTAGCGTGTGAGGTAAGGGATTCATTACTCTTTTTTTTTTTTCTTTCCCTTCTGTTTTAGTTTATTTTCTTTGGTTTCTGTGGCTGGATTGCTGCAGTTTATGGCTAGCCATATATTTAGCAAATATAATAAACAAGGTCAGATACATTAGAAAGTATGCCTAAGATTATAGGGAAGAAAGTTCTAATGGGACCTCACTGACAGCACATGGCTGGTACTAAGCAGTGAAGGATACCAAGAACAACAGGCTGAGAACTGTAAATTAAGTTGAATTTATGAAAGAATGCAAAAGCTAAAAGGGAAACCCCTGATCCCTAAGCATTTGCAGACAGGCTTAGCTGATCACAAAAAGGTAATCACTGGTGTGACAGTGGCTCTTGTCTGTATTTGGTACCATTCCTATTGGAAAACAAAAAATCTCTTCCTGGTTGTGATGTGTGGGCCCTATCTGGGTTGTGTTTCTGCTGAAAGGCTTTTACCTGGACTCTCAGCAGAGGTAGGTTCCTTTTTTATTATAAAATAATACCTTCTTATGGTGCTTGTGTACATGAACAATGTAAATATGGTATTTGTGCTCTTTTCAATATTCTATACCTTGAGAGCCAATTTGCAAGAAGAGCTGTAGTTTTGGGGGGCTGAGAAGGGCAACTTGTTGACTAGGAGCTATTTCTTGGGGTTTTACTTTCTCTTATTCTTTTTCCCTTAAAGCAAATTATAATGTTGCAGTTGGGATGATGATGATTCTCTTGGAAACATCTCCCCTTTCACAGCGATAGTGTAACCAGGATACAAAGCTGATACAATTTTCCTTTGAAGAGCAAGAGTTTGACCATAAGTGTCATGTACTTGTAGCTGGAGCTGTTGGCACTATCTTTCGGTAAGCTTTTTCGGTGGTTGGTTGGTTGTTTGTTTTTTTTTTTTAGATGTTAAACCATTTCTTCTGAATCATACTGAAATGACTTCATTCATATTGTATTAGCGTTTTTGTCCATTCAACTGTTTTGAAGATGAAAAGAAGCAAAGGTAAAGGCAAGAGAAAATTCACAGCTCTGTTAACTTCTGTCATAAGTTGCCTCCAAGTTCTGCGTTCATAGACGTTACTAGAGAAGGATAAAATGTGGAATAAGTAACATACAAAACCACTGTTATTTGGTTGCTGCTCTGACAGACTGGACCAGAGACTGTATAACTTGGGTCAGCTCCTTTCTGCCTTGCAGCTTTTAATTCAATGTCTAGGCTCCCGTGTGTTGTGGGTCCCAGCAGCCATCCACAGTGATGGTTCTTTATCAGGCTGATATTCAGCAAAAAACATGAACGTGAAGACTGGGTAAGGGGGTTGCTCTCTACGGCCCCTTCCAGCTGAGAGATCTGGGGTGGATGGGGGCAAAAAAGAGACAATTTAATTTTGAGTGTTATATCACATGACAAAGTTGCATGTAGTGGAATGGTGATGGGATTGGTTGAATTTTGGGCTACTCAAAGCCCTTAGTAGTATGAAGAATTGATGTGAAGCAGACAAACAGGGAGAATTTGCACTTCAGAAATTCTGCAGTTATGCAAAGTGGATATGCATGTTCTCAGACAAACAGTTCAAATACTTAGTAAGGTAGAAGTGCTTTGCCCTCACTTTGCATAGAATAAAAAGTTGGAAGCTGAAACCAATCATTACTTAGTAGTTGAAGTAATTTCTATGGCAACTGATTCCCAAACACAACGTATATTTACTCTGCCCTCTTAGTTTTGTTGGTCTTTGGACACGTGTACAAGAGAAATGACTACTGCATTTTCAAGTAACTGCATTTACAGCTAAGCATTTACTAAGCTAAGCATTCCTAAGCTCAGCTTTTGAAAGAAGCTGCCTATGTGTACACGATCTGTGCTGCTGAATACTTGTTTTCATAACCTTTAAATGACATTTCCCATTTAGTAATTAATTATTCAGGCTTAATGCTCACTAATGAATCTTACTATTTGAACATAGATAATGTGCTTTTAAAGAGCTTAGTGACAGTTGAGCACTTCTGAAAAAGAATACCTTTTGAGACTTTTTTCTTAAGAAACAAAAAAACAAGAAGAAAAAAAAAGAAAACACCACAAAGCCTGTCTGTCTTGTTCTTGTCATGGTTACCTTGAGGTACTTTTCAAATAGTGAATTTGAGGTAAGATACTACAGGATACAGGAGATACCTCAACAGCTGTGGATTTTATGTTCCAGATTTGTAGTCTTGTAGGGCTTTTACTCCTTTGATGCTTGGGAAGTATAATGGGATCTGCCAGGAGAGTGTATCTATTTGTTTTATTTGGTAGCTAGGCTGGTGGCTTTTATTCTTTAAGTTATTCCAGTTGTGAGGAGCCATAAAACAACCTAACACAAGTCTGTGATGAAAAATTTCATTTTGCCACATGTACTTGTTACATTTTCCATGTGTGAGTGCCAGGAATGAGACTGTGCTATTGTAACATGCAGTTGTATCTCTGTCTCAACAAAGTATGTGCAATGGGGTATTTTCCAGTACATAGGGGTTTAACGTTTTTATGATTGTAAGCATTCAGCTGAATTAGTGGGATTTTTGAGTGCTCTGAAAATACCATGACTGACATCTATCTTTTAGCACTTGAGTCTAGTGCATACAAAAGTGTGGTTAGTAGCTGATATCCTTTAACATTTGTTGTGTTCCTTAAGCAAAATCGGTATTCTTTCTATTTTTTTTTCCCTGTGCTGCTTTATGGCTTGATTTCATTAAATAAAAGATTAATGATTTTTTAATTACAGCACATGAAAAATATTGCTTTACTTATAAATATTGTTGAAATCCAAACCTTATGATTAATTCTGACTATGTAGTAGGAACGTGTATTGGTTTTGTTTAACTTTGAGTTATGTTGATATTTGTCTCCAGATAAGTTTTCATTTTGGCAGTATATTTTGGATACTCATTTTTTTAACAATTGTACACGTAGAAGCACAGACTGTCAGGGCACCAACACCACGTAGCAAGATTAACCTGCTACATTGAGAAGCTTGCAACCAAACGCTAGAGAGGGTCAAATCAACAGACCTGAAGTCTGGAGAAGAGGAGCAGCTCTCAGTGGGCACTGGATGACCCAGCGCTGGCCTGCGGCAGCTGAGCAGACACCTCTTGGTGGTGAGTGAGGCTCAGTCTCAGTGAAACTGAAGAGCAAACAAAACATTCCTACCCCAAGGAAAATTTTAAAGGGGAGCTTGCAAGCTTTTTTGCACACTTGTTTTTTAAGTCCTCTTTTGTGTAGCAGAGAAGGAGCTATTTCAAGACAAGTTTGTGGCGTGCTAGTTGAAACTCAGGTGCAACTCCCTCTGTTCTTTGTAGTTCTTATTTGAACTTCAGGGCAAGGACTGTCTCTCAGTGTAGGTACATATATTCTGTGTGGATCCTAAACAGCTGAGATTGAGGTCTGCAGGTAAAGGGGAATTGCAGTTATCTCTGTCCCTTAGGATGCACTTCAGGTTTTGGGAATATTCTGCTGGATTTAAGAACTTGTTTGGTTCAGGTCTGCTATCTTCTCTGCCCAGTGTTATGCAGAATAGAAACCTTAGGAGGGGTGGGGTTTCCTTATGTAACTAATTCTCACTTGTACTCAGTGTCATTAGTTAAAAGAAAAATTATACAAAACATTGTGAAGACAAAGATCTTTTCAGGGACAGTGTTTTGTCAGTTTTGCTAAGATCCTTTTATCACGACTATAGGAAATCTTATTTTTCTACAGTTTCTAAAAACTTTCCTTTACAAAGCTGCCCACTATATATATACACACACACACACACATATATATATATAGGCAGAAACTCCTTTAAGAGTATGTCTTCCTACTTGTCCTTTCCCCTCCAAAATGGTAAGCAAACCCAAAATCAGTTTGGTGTTTCTCATCTTAAGTTTTGGACCTTACAGCAGCCAGTGGTTGTTTTGTAGGAATTTGCTTGTACACAAATGTTTTCTTTCAGGCTTGTGTCTGCTAGCGACACAGCTGACTAGAGCTGAAGCAGTTCGTTTAAAAGAAAATGGACAATAAAACTGCCAGAAGAGAAGGTCAGGCTATGGAGACAATATAAGGGCGCAGTGTGAATTTCTAGAAGTTCATCTGGTTTGAAGAAACATCCTGACAAGTCACACAGTACAAAGGAGAGTGTTAAATCCTCCTGCGCTTGTCTCCTCTTGCTTGCTCACTTTGCTAGAGATTAAAAAGAAGAAAAAAAACCCAGAAACAAAAAGCCCAACCAAACTCCGAACAACATGGGCATGCACAAGGCAGAAGCTGATGGCTGAAACCTAACAAACTGCTGATGTATCGAATTTAAAAATCTAGGGTAGTTATTTAAAGTTCAATCCACCAGAGCCGTGTTGGAGCAGCGTTCATCAAAATCAGGTCGTCCCATGCCCTTGGGATTCAAATCTCTGCAGTGAACAGATCCTCTGTAGACACAAACTTGACATGTAAAATGTTTTTTCAGCGTCTGATTTTTAAGCTTTTCGCTTCAGAGCAGAGCAGTGACTCCTCTCCACCTGGCCACCTGCTTTAGAGCAGGAGAAAACTCGTGATACCTTTACAAGCTGCCCTATCTCACTGTATTCTGTGAAGAATGAATGGGAGGGTACTGCTTCTTTCAATCAACATCCTTTTTAATGTCAGGGAAAAGAAGGCTGTGAAGAGCCAGGAGCCTTTTGTTCTTATCTTCATTGTTGCTCCTTTTTTATTCCTAAGGAGAAAAGTTATCTTCTTATTTTTCCTTTCTATCACTTTCAAGTCAAAACCCCTCTTATTAACAGGCAGCGTAGCACATCAATACTTACATTATGACCCTCTTCATATACATAGTTAAATAAACCTGAAATGTAGATATGCTGGCACTGCAAGCATATACAGACACTAGAGCTATATGGAGGTGGTTGTGGACACCTGTTGCTTCCTTTAGTAAACATCAGAGGTATGTTTCATTAGTATAATTTGCTGTTTGCAGGGAATTTCAGATTTCATTACAGGGGGGACTTGCATTGTATTTACATAGGTAGTAACATTTCTAAAATGTTTCTAAATGTTTAAACTTCCAGACCTAAACTTCTGCCTCATGCTCTGTGTCTTGAAATGCTAAAAACATCTCACAGTTAATCTCTTAATATGTGAATTCTAATGAGTTAGAGGTCTGAGCTGAAAACAGAAGGCAGGAGTCAAAGGGAACTCTCCTAGCTGATAGCATGCTGTTGTAGATGATGGAATTTTTTCAGAACATAACTGTCATTTAGATACTTTCACCATTATGCAACTATTTGTGCCTTTGTCCCCTCTCCCTGCAGTCTCATGGGTGTTAAGCTTCTTGCCCGTACATAGTTTGAGGTGGAATATTTTTTTCCTTCCCACTCCCTTGCCCCCCCCGTATTCTTTAACTCTCTCTTGGGGGTAGGGAAAAATGGGGATAATATTCCTGACAGAATACATCACCTTATTGCTCACTATTCATCTCTTGACTTCAAAGGGGATGAATTTTCCTTCCCATCCTCTTTTAGACTGTATTGTTCCTCCTGTCAGTGAGAACACTGCAGTTACAGCTGCTCATTATTTGAGGTGAACAGCCCACTCTGTCTTAGTCAATTGTAGTTGCTGAACAAGCGGGGTGATCTCCTGAGAGGGTCTGGAGGTGCCATCGTTGGTTTTGTGATCCCATTTTGTTTCTGTACTTGATCTCTTAAGAACAGCACACAGTTAGGGTTCGACTCCATTGGATGTAGAACTCAGCTGCTCCTGGAACTGCTGAGAATGCTAAAGACACTTAGCAAGTCCCAGGACTGGTCATTTAATGTTCTATTTTTATAATACTTCCTATTTCTTTGTGAATATTAGATTTTTACTATTCAGAATCATGTATGTCTGAGGCTTGTTATCTTGCACAGAGGTCTCTGTGCAAATGGTCTGTGAATATTTGTTCTTGGGAATGCATCTTGTGGACAACAGCAAGAGTGCCCAGTTCTTTTTCAGACTGCCATTCCACAGCATTTCTTGTAATATTTCTGTGTCCATCTTTCCACAGCATGTCCTCGAGTCTTTTGACAAGGCTAATATTAACCCTAGGAACTTGATTACCTTTATTTATCTCTTGTAGACAGATGCCTGTTCTTTCTTAGGTGGGCTCAGATGGCTGTGGAATATTGAGAGTAGCAGGATCACTTGCTTTCTTCAAATTAGACAGATTCACAAGTGTTTGCAAGATTGAAGCTACAGGTAATGCTTTTCATAAAATGACCTAGAAAACATGGATATATTGTAATTTCTGAATAAGATTTTCTGTTAGCACTGTACTGTGTTAAGTCTAATGGAATAAGACCTGGACCTTGCCTCAGAGAGGATAAATGCCTGAGCAATCCATTTACAGAGAAGGGGGAAGGAAATAAGGAAATAAGACAAAAGAAAATAATTATGATATATATTATAATAACATATGCCTTGTGTTATAGTAGTTCAAGGCTGTTGTTTCTTCAAAATGATGTCCACAAAGAATTGAGTAAGTGCTTAGAAAGTAATATCTATTCAGTTTTCTGGGCAGTGTTAGGGGAGGAGGTGCGGAACTGCAGAAGAAAGGAAATTCCAGGTTAAAGAGGCCTATATGGAGGAAAGCATATAACGGTGCAGAAGGGCATGGAGATATAAATATAGAATGTCAGTAAAAGTGTATGACTCATTCTGCTGTAGTAGCATAGTGCAGAATTTATTTGCAGAAGTACAGAACAAAAACCCTATGGTATACTATGATGCGTTTGCAGATAGTTTTCCATAGCTTGTTAATGTTTTATGCATCCTGCTTTTTTAAAGACATCACTGAATTGTGCTTTGATTTTCTTTTTTTTCTTCTTTTTTGTTAGGACTTTGTTTGTAGATGAAGAGTTAAGTCCTCTATTGAACCTTGAATGCAGCAGTTCTGTTTGCTGGGTAGAGATGAGTTAGATTTGGTTTTAATCATGTAACTAAATTTAGTCAGCAATCTGCATTTTAAGGCATTGCTATTAAAAGTCTAAAAGTGAGATATGTATCGTAGTTTGAATTTAAAATGAGCCAGAGGCACAGCTGGTGAGGCAGTCATGACTCTAATCATGAGTGGAGAGAAATGAGAAGAGAAATTTCTCCTTTTGCAAGATGAATGCAAAGTGTGATAGGTACTTTAACATCTCGTGCCCCGGCTTCCCCTTCTCCAGCTTTGTTTTGTGATTGCATGGACTCGATGACTGCATTTTTATTTTTGAGGCTTCAAGATCATGTATTTGTTTGATATCAGCAGTATGAACACAACTTTGTAAGCATTTTACTACTTACATTTTAATTTTTCTTTCAGTTTATTCAGAGCTTCATGTGGTATTTAATGTTTCCAGTCTTTCCTCTGAAAGCAAAACAGCCTTTATCCAATGTAAAACCCAAAACCAGAGGCAGGACTTCCAAGGTATCTGGAGACTCTTGGAATTTGCCATACTCAAAAGTTTGGGTTTGTTTTTTTACAATCTTTCAAAGCAGTGAAGTAAGTCACTGCTGAGTATGTGAATAATACCATTAACTTGATGTTGCCCATCTTGAGATGTAACTTGGTGTAACTATGGAAGCAAAAAAGGAAAAGCTTACACTGTTTTTTAATGAAAGTCAAAGCTGCTTAGCTGTCAAATGGTGTCGACAGGTGGATCTGTTGGTAAAGTGCATGATAAACTTAGCATGTCATGCAAAACTGCAAGTGATCTCTATCATACGGAATATTACATTGACTTCATACAGCACTGCCTTTGGTGATATTTGCTGTTGCCAAACTCCCATTTCCCAGGGCTGTTTTTCCACCAGATCAATTCCTTGGCTTGGTTTACTTTCTCTGTCATGAATAGTTCAGGCACAATGAAGGCTGGTGGCCTAGGGCTGAAAACAACCATTCAGGTCCAAAGTTTCTTGAGCTGTCTTGGTGTAAACTGTTGCCAAAGGAATTCGCAGTCTATGCCTTGAGCCTTTTTTTCTGTCCTAAAAGGATGTCACAGGCCCATTATCTTCTCTTGGAGAGTTTCCCACATTCTCATAGCTTTACCTGCCTAGCTGAGTATTTTTGTTTACATTGCATTATCATACAAGTCATTGGATGTTTAATGTTTTGATATCTGCAGGAGGCTTTGCAGGGAGACTGAATGCTGTTTCCTTATGTTGTATCTATTTACATTAATGCCATGCAATACAGTTCCTCCTGGTTGGATGAATTTTCTTTCATGATGCATAATTGTCTTCTGGGTTGATTTCTTAAATTTCTTTTTTTTTTTTTTTTTGAGCAATAGGAATGGGTCCCAGTTGTTTGCTGAATCATACTGATTCTACTCATGTGAAGTCCCTTAGGTGTCTCGTTGGTTTGTCTTGCCTATATGCTTATGGTTAAATTGGTCACCAGACTTGGGGATATCTGATATAGCTCAGAATGGCAGAAATTGTTGGTGTACTCTAAGAGTATAGGAGCTTTAACTGACAAATCCATAGCTATCGCAGGAGGACTGGCAATGCCCCTATGGGTCTCTTCCTGTGGCACTTGTAGCCTTTTGTTGCAGGTTTGAACCTATTTATGGGGTGCTTGGAAACCCTTGTGAACTGCAACATGTAGGGTAGATGCTCTGTGGACTATTCTGAACTGGATGTGTATTGCAGCCTGTGACTGCAGAAGGCTGAAAGTGGCAATTGAAATGATCTGTACTCTTCTATTGCCAACATCCTTGAAATGCTTTTGCTGTTTATTCTGAATTTTCCTGAAGAGGCATGACCTCAATACTATGCAAAGGTTTGTGTTTAAGTGATACATTTTTAATAGCTATTATAAATGAATATGGAAAAAAATCAGTATCGTGCTGTTATATAAAGATACAGAAGTCTGTAAGGAGGTTATAGAAAGAAGATGAGTTAAGATGTAGGTAGCTCTGGTTCACTGAACTCCTGTGTAAGAGGATGAAGGGACCATTTAAACCTTTGTCAGAGCCCATGACCCTGCTTTGTACTGAAACCATGCAGAGGTAAAGGTGTTAGTCTGCAGGTGTGGCAGTGATGCCTGGTTTCCAGCTGCTGAATTAAAGCTGTCTGCAGCCAAGAAGGAATTAGGAATGCACAGATGAATGTTCATCTGTGAGGTTGCCCTGCACGGAGCCTGTTTCTAAGGCAGATGAGGAAGTTTCTCGCAATGGTTGAAGGACATTAGTGATTGTTCTGAGGGACAGCAGAGATTTGTAGTTGTGGGAGAGGTGTGTTCGTTTGCCAGTTGTAGGGCAGGGAGGAGGTAAAGGCAACCTCTAAATTTCAGTTTTTAATACCTGTTCCTTTGAATTTTCACGTGAAAGCAAGCATTAGGAATTTAATATAGAACTTCCTGTTTCAAGTCTGAATGAGATTAAGCATTCCGTGTGAGTATCAGGACTTCATTTGAAAAGTAATTGTTAATGCAACCATGAATTGAGATAGCCTAGATGAACTCTTTCATCTAGGATTTATGAAAGGATAGTTCAAAGCTTGCCTGGATACCAAATAGAGACTTCAAGGAGATAAAGCTAGTGCAAATCATGATATTATCTTAAAACAGGAAAACTGATATAAAGATGAATCTGAATCTAGTATAAATAAGTAAACTTTAATGTTCCTATTTGTCTGTTGTGTTTTACTGAGAAACCAACCTGCTCATTATCTCCAAATACTTATGTGGGTGCAAGTGCAAAAAGGGAAAAATAACATGCTCCATAAAGCAGCACAGTGAGATCTATAGTATCAGGCAAGAAGCAACTAGAAGTGTTTTATGCAACGTTGCTGGATTTGCAATACCCTGAAGGTTGTGAACTTGTAATTTTTGAGGCCATTCTCAACAGTCTGTGCTTTATGATAACATAAAGACGGGAGGATGATGTGAAGAAAATGCAGAGGATTTTTTCTGATAGCAGAGTGCCCAGTGTAGTGCTGCAAGCACTTGAATATGCACATACCTTCATCCGTATTCTGCAAGGGACGTGAGCATGTGTTTCAGATGATTTGCTGCTGTATGTATACTGATGCAGACTGCTGTGTTTACAGTTCAAAGAGCAGGAGGAAACTAGATCTGTGTGACCATGTTGAATCTCAAATGATGTGCATACTGCTGTATGTGTTTTTTGCTTAAAGGGCTGTGTTGGGAAGATTTTCTTAAAAATCTTCTGACTTCTGCCCTTTTCTTCTAGCTCTCTGAACTCCTGTACTGTTTCATTCAAGCAGTACACTGCAATGACACAGGATGCATGAATTATGTCTATCATTCCTTAACTCTAACTGGTGTTGAACCCTCTGGCCTTTATTTGATGTAGCATTTGCCTACTGGAAAAAGAACAGTGGCAGTGAAGTCATCTGTGACAGTGTGGATGTTCACAGTTGAGGAGTTGAAGCATGTTTTGGAATTGGAGCCTCCATGCTCAGCACATGGCAAGATCAAGGTCATACGGAGTATTGTTAGTGTCTTAGAAGAATTGGAAAAGCTTTCCAACATTGTATGCTTCTTTCTTTCACACAAGCTGTAGAAATAACTCCAGCCTCTTGTACCCTCTTACTCCATAAAGTCTGGTATGTAATATTTCATTTTCTGATGCCTCAGCCACTTCCATGGTTGGTGTACTTTGTCCAGTTGACTCATCACTGTGTATGTTTTTTTGACTTCTAATTAAAATCTGTTCTATTCTAATATTAGACCAACACTCCTTATTATATCACTCTTCATTCTTAAGTAATTCATCCTGCTGCCTCCTTAGTCTTTATGACTGTCTTTTTCTCAAATATTCTTAGAACACTTAAAAATACCATCTATATTATAAGCAGCACAGTAGCAATACCTCTCATTATAATTGCTTAATGCTTTCTGTCATAACTCAGTGCTTTCTTTTGCCTAGGATTTTGATGAGACTTTAACCTTTTTGGCTGGAATTTTCCATGCACTGGTGTTTGCCTCAGCATGAAATTTCCACTTGAGACAGATTTTTTTGTTTTGTTTTTATTTTCTTTTTTCTGAAAATATAATCAGTATTTCATAGAAAAGACATTTCTAAATCAGCTTTTGTTAGGTTCTCTCACAGAACCTTTTGTTGTTAAGAGGATTCCTAGGCAGATGTGTTAGACAGAAAATTAGGAATGATTGACCATTAGCAGGAGGCTGAGCATGTGAAGGGGAACACTTGCCAAACAGGAGCAAGTCTGGGGAGTAAATTTCTGCTGATTAGAAATGAGAACTGAGTTGATGAGCACTGGGAAGGGACAGGTGGCTCACCTAATGTTTGGGCAACCAAGATCTTTCTAAAAGCAAAAACTTAGTCTGTGTTTAATTTTTTGATGGATATTCTCCATGTTTGCCTACCAATAAGCACCTGAAGCTTGTTTCCCTTATAGTGGCAAAAAGGAAAACCTTATTAACAATTATTTGTGTTTGTAAACAGAAACAGTTTATGTTCTTCTAAAGTCTCTGTTTAGTTTTGCATGTGTAAGTAATTCTGTGCTTGCTTGTCCAGTGAAAGAAAACAGACTCTGAATGGAAAGTGTTCTGTTGTGGGTAAGCATTATTGCTATCTGGTTTTTAATCATTCAAATATGCTTGCATTCTTCAGTTCCACAGAATTTACTGAATTAATTTGCAGTAATACAGATGAGCATACTTCAAAGCCTTTGTAAGGCTGCATAAAACCACTGGGACCATACTGTTTCCTGTTCTATTACCTCCATTTCAACTTGGTGTTACTGTTGAAATTTCACTGTAGGGCCTCAAAAATTGATCCAATAACAGAAGTGTAGAGTGAACCTTAATAAGAACAACATCCACAGTGTAGAAGAAAAAAAAAAGACCAAATTGTATAGAGCCTGGCACGTGGAAAAGACACCAGGTAGTGGGAAGAGGGGCTTTTCCAGTCATTGATAAAGACACAATAAGCAGCTGATGGCAACTGTAGTTAGCCAAATGAATGCTGTTGAATACAGGGATGGTTTCTGAAAAGTTAAAACAGTTAAGCATGGAGACAGCAGCTTGAGGTGGATGATGGACCCCATAGCCCTTAATTCATAAGGGGAAGTTACAGATGCAGTTGAGTTTGACTTCAGACCAGAGGATCAGGGTGTTTTGCTCCGATCCTGCAGTCAGGGAAGCTGCAGACCACTGCACTTTTCTCCACCTTTCACAGGCCCTTGGCAGAGGGGAACAGGAGTGTTTGCTTTGCCCAGAACTTGCTCTGGCAACTTGTCATCAAGGTGATTGTGTCAGTTGCTCCCTGATTTCTGCTGGTCAGCAGCAGGGCAGAAAAACTATTTTGTTGGTGAGTAACTGGTCGGGTGTGTGTTAGGATTTCAGATTGCCTTCATCTGAGTCCTGACACCAGCAGCAGACAAGGCTTGAGATGAGGAGGAGCAGTCCCCTGATGTGATGATGCAAAGGATCATTTTTGTGAAATGAGTGGCTGGTGTTTCTTGTTCATGCCTGGGTTCAGACAGAGCACTAGGTTTGGTTGGGGAAAGAATTTTCTGTTTTCCCCAAAAGTCAGACTTGAGAGGAATCTCTGCTGCCCCTGTGTACTGGGTAGCACTATAGGTTGCATATTAGGATCTGGGTCTGTGTTACCAAATACACTACTTGCCTTTCCAGAGGCTTTGTGGGTTGCTGACATTTTTGCCTATGGCACTGGGTGCCTTTGGCTTCTGAGAGTTGAAATGCTTTAGTTAAACTATGGTCCTTGGCATCAATACAGCAACGTATGGCTAGTGCCTGAGAGCCTGTGGTATATTAATGATCTGACTAGATACTACAGAAATTTTTTCAGGCTTTCAATTTTATAAAACTCAGCTTCAGCTCCCATAGTTGATACAAAGTAGAGCAGCCTGCCTGTCCTTTTCCAGCCCACTAACAGGGTTCTGGATAGGTGCAGCAGCCTGGTCTGATGTAAAAACCTGAATGTTAGTCTACGTTTGAATTTGCTGTGTAACATACAGGTGTAGGAGATTTCTTGCAACGTTTTTGTAGCTGCGGATGTTTTTAGCAGAGATCTATACGAATTGTGAAGTAAATATATTACCTCTAAAACAAACGTTTTTTAAACTGCAAACTGCTGTATATTATACTGTAAGGTATACTGGTAGTCCTCTTAATGAAACTTGTTTTAATGCTTTAACATAAAAAAATGAAACTACTATACTGAAAGACTTCAGTTGTATTGAACATACTATGTGACTGGTTTGAACTTTGCCCTGAACTAACAGGAAGCTCCAAAGGAAATCTTTGTGCCCTTGAGAGAAAAGGACAACTAATTTAATCACTTAATTATTTCCGGGGAAGCGTTATTAGTAAACTGAAAGAATGCATCTGAAAAAATGTTGCAAAGATTGGAGTAAAAGATACCACTCCTAGCAGATTTCCAAGGAAAATACATATACCTCTTGACTGTTTAAATACTCAGAGTTAGAGGTTTCCAGTTTATTCATGGGATACATTATCATCACAAATGCCAAAAAACAGCAGTACCCACCTGTGTCCCCTTCAAGACATTTCAACAGCGTCCAAAGGAAAAGGGAGGTTTTTAGTTTTCCAAAGGTGTGTGTTAAGAAAACCCTCACTGTCCTGACACCTCTGTGGGATATGTCTGTACTGACTGACAAGGGGATTGTGTTCAAGCTGACTTGCTTGACTTGATCGTATTTTCTTCAGATCCGCATCATTTGGCTTATGATTTGATGTCTTGAGTTCAGTTCTGGAGAGGAGTTTCAGGCTTGGCTGAAGTGTGCGTGTGACTCGAGGTCATTGCAGGCTTCCTTCTGCGCTGGAATGCAGGTTGCTGCTTCTAGTCAAAACCAAGCTGAGAACATACTTTTTATATTGATACTATGACTATGTAACTTTTTTTAATTGGAAGCCCAGAAGGGACAGCTTTTCATGACTTACCTGCAGAGATCTTCATTAGGAGAATAAAGCTGTTACTTAGTATGATTGTGTTTAGTGGTAGTGGTGTTTTTTTTGTTCTTGTTGGATGTTATTCATACTGGAGAATAAACTTCTGTGTGTCAGTCCTGCAGCAGTGAACCTGGTATAATACATGGAGCGAAGGGTGATCCATATAGTGCTGATTTCATTTAAAGTTATCTTTCCTTGGCCAATGCGCGATTCCTATAAAAACAAACTTGTGCACTTCCAATGCTCAGTGACACCTGAGGTGGCATTGCTGACTATCTGGTAGCTGTCCTGAGGGCTGTTATTCTGCTAACAGAAGCTGTAACAGAAGGCAACTTTTATCAGAAAACTTAAACTGTATCTTATATACAGGACATGTGGTGGATGTCTCCATGGCAAAGACTGGGAATAGAGAAGAACCTTTAATGTTTCAGAATAAGCTGTTTTGTGTGTGCTTCTGTTAAGTTAAAAATACATCCTTTGTGTAGCCCCAATGTATATATTGTATGTGGAAAGTCTGGGTTATGCAGCTTTACTGAGATGGTTTTATTTGTAGCTCGGGCCACTGTAGAGATGTTATTCTGCTAGAAAGCAAGTTCATGAAGTTTGGGCAATTACATAGAAGTACATCATAATACATCTTTAGCTCATTTTAATGTGGGGTTTTTTTCTGCTTCTGGAAGTAAGTTTTCACTAGGTTTTTGAAGCTTTAAACAAGATACATTTAAAAGTGTTGTTCTAGTTTTGGATTGGTATCCAGATGTTTCGGGAACCCAATGAATAAGTAATTGTGAAATGTGTTTTGTGTTTAGAAACTGGCAAGGTATTCACCTGGGGGAGAGCAGACTATGGCCAACTTGGAAGGCATGCAATGGTTCCTGATGGCCAGGAGGCGTGTAGAGCGTCTGAACAACGCTTGGAGCTGTTGTGTAACATCCCTGTTTCAGTGCCTTGCCTAAACGGAGCATCTCAGGTAAAGAAGAAAATAACCACATTTTTCCTAGGGTGTTTTTTTGTGTGTGTGTGTATTAAAATAATCAGAACAATTTCCTAATAGAACCTTTTCAAATGCGACAGCACAAGCCCTTGCTGCTCTTCCTGTAAGCTCAGAAGTTAATATGATTAAATTATTTCAAATGTCTTAAAAGGCTTTTGCATTCAGGAACTGATTTTTTTTTTTTTTACTTGGTGGAACCAGAGTTACCATTAGCAGAAGATGCAAAGTTCTCTCGGATATCAGTGTGTGCAGGAGATAGCTGCACCTGCAGTACAGCCTAGCAGATGAGGTGGGAAGCCCTCTGTGACAGTTTAACCAACGGCCTTTCTCTAGCTGACAAATAATAATGCCACAGCCATAGAATATTTCTGTGCCTTATGACATCTTTGAGTAACATTGGAGGCTTTCTTTTCATATAGCGAATTTGATGGAAAAGGATTTGTCCTCAAGCATAAAGGTGATCAAAAAGAAGACTTAAGTTTGCTGTAGTCTGACCCAAAATGCAACCTGTACTGCCTACAAACTATTTTCTCGGCTTCTTAGTGGCTGAGAGGCAGCATATGGCAATTGACCTTATGGCAGGCAATGTGCAGATCCCGTCTGGGCAGATAACCAGTTGAAAGGTTTGTATCTCCCTGCGGGGTAGCTGGCAGTCAAAATGCAAGGGGTAAGTACAGGTTGACAGCCTCAGCTGCAGCGTACATGCTGCATCTCCACCTCCTGGTAGTCTGCCGTGGTGAGATTTTGGTTAGAAGGGTCAACCACTGCCTGTTCCCATCATCAGTGTTCTGTGAGGAGATGTGAAGCGGAGCTTCGGCGCCCAGGATGCTGCAGTATTGAATAATTTGTTTAGTCAGTACTTAATCCACTGAATCTCAAACAGCTTTCTTACCTGTTTTGAGATGCGTGTCCCTGTTTTTGTCACTAGATATGTATAGAGAGCGCCATTGTTGAATCTGTCAAATGCTGCTTTTCGTTTGTGCTTTGGGCAATGCCTCGAATATGTAGTTCTGTAGTTTTTTATACAATACAAAGCTAAAGCAGCCATAGCTTTTGCACAGGAGAACTTACGCTTGCAGTACGAGTGATCCATGAAGGTGAAGGAAAGGGATGCATTCAGATATATTCCTTGGAAAGGACAAGAAAAACAATCTCATCTTCATTCTGCTGCCCTCAGCACTGTTCCTTCTTATAGACCTGTGAGAGACCTGATCTGAGTGATTAGCAATGGTAGCATTCTGGAGCAGGCGTCACTCTTTGCAGAACTAACAGCGTGAAGATGATTTAAGAAGAGTGTGATCAAGAGCTAGCATCATTTGTACCCTAAGAGGAGCTGTGTTGATGAGAAAAGGAAGGAAAAAGTAGATAATAAGAGCCTAAACTGCTTCACTTCAAGATTACGAAATAATGCCAGAGCTAGAATTTATACTCAAAAATGCATTAAATTGCAGTATGTAGGCTGTGTAGAGTGTGAGCTGGTTTTTGTCTACACACAAGCTGTCCTTTTCTCCATTTGTTGTTGTGTGGAGACAAGGTCTGATTTAAGAACTGAATTAAAAGAAATACAGAGAAGATGAGTTCTTTTCCACGTGTACCTTGAATTAACAATTCCAATTTGTGTGTTTAATGCAGAGAGCTAGTTTAGCAGTTGAGGGTTACAACTAATGATTTTTATTTACGGTCTACTTTTATAAATCACTTTTAATGATTCCACTGAATTTTTGGCAAAGTTGTGGTCTGCTGGTTGCCTCTGCACTTCAGTTAATATTGTTAAAACCAAAATGGGCAAACTAATCCAAGGATTAGAGAGCAGTATAAAAGGCAAAGCAGTTTACCTCAAGGGCAGCTCAGTGGATTTAACCTCCTGTGCTGCTCCTTGTCCCCATGCCCATGGCTTACCTGCTTTCTCCACCAAGGATCCTCTGTTCTTTGTGCTGAAATTGCTAGAATGTCTGTGTCTGTCTAGCACTCCAAAACCTGATTTTTGCAGTGTTGTGAGTGACCTACTCCATTGTGAGTTTGATCTGATAAATTCATTAGGAAGCATTGACCTTGAGAAATATGAGCACGTTTTTTTTTCTTTCAACTGAAATAACAGAAGAACAAAAGCCTGAGTTTTAGATAATTCTGAATCTGAATATGTCCTTCTGGCAGCTTTAAAAAGAATGTGTGGACATCAGGTTTCCTGGAGTCTCATGTGTTTAAACTTTTTGAATTATGTGACTGCAGGTCTATTTGTTATTTTCTCTCTGTGCTGTGGTGCATAACCACCATGGAATAGGATGAGGCACTGAAAAGAAACTTCGGGCTGTAGCCGAAGTCAGTTGTGCAAGACATTATGCATGCAGTGCTCCTGTGCTGTGGGACGTCCTTGATTGGACCTCTTCAGCACATCTGACTCATCTGCTGCCTGATGTGCATTCACATCCACCGCTCTTCAGATGAAAGGACAATTAAATACAAATGGCCTGAAATATGATGAGCGTCTGTATTTAGCAAATGCTACAAAGACTTGGTTTAATGTTTCCTCCTTGTCAAAATGCTTTTCCAGTCTGTTTCTTATTTTTGGTTTAATAGCTATCGTTTTTCTGTTTGTGCTATGTTCAGCATGTCATTCACGTTGCAGCAAAGATTTGCTGCAGCAGTAAACAAATGAGAAGTCCTTGTGTGGTGCTGAACATTCCTTGCTTACCTGGATGGAAGGAAGGGCTATAGTCATTTTGGATATGCAGCACTGTTCACATGGAGCCATGTTTTCATCATATCCTTCCTCTAATTAAAGCAAACTACGCTAGATTAGAGTTTTCTGTGGAGGAAGATTTGAAATTTCAGTTAGGAAATTAAAAAAATGTCTGTGTTATACTGTCACTGTTGCATATGTGTTTTCTTGGGCTTAATTCCCTTCTCAGTTTTACTATCACACAACTTAAATGTTGATGGTGGATGTGGGGGCAAGTTGTGTCAGGGAATGAAAATAACCCATGGACTTGAGGCAGCCGGTATCTGCTGTGTTTATCCCGATCCTACTGTGGCCCATAATTCCAGTGTGTACGTTCATCCCTTGCAATACAGGTTGGTATACATACAACCTGTGTGTGATTCTTTTCTTCAGGGAATGCCATCATTAATACACACATTCTTGTGACCCTTTGCAGTCAAGTTTGTTGCCGCTTGTTTCAGTTGCAGTAATGTGTCATGTTTAAGTATTTGAAAGATAGCTACTTTTTCCAATATGTTCTTGTTTTTTTCCTTTTTTCACCATTTGTTGCAAAATATTAAGTATATACCTATAAGATAATTCTAAGATACCTGCTATGATGATAATTAATTGATTGATTCTTATATTACTGTTAGGTTAGTGTATAAGCATAATTATTACCTTAACATACAGATGCGGTAATATTGAAAACAGAATCTTTTGGTTTACCAAAAATGACAGCTGGTTTTGTATTTTTTGCCTTCTCAGGGGAAATTGTCAGAGACCTCTTCGTAAGTAAAGCTGTAGTTGAAACTTTAAAGAGTATTAAAAGAAATAACCTGGTAGGGTTGCATATACATAATCTCTGTGCTGTGTGCATGGCTTCTGTGTACTTAGTTGTTTGACTGGGTACTGTAAATATTTGTGGCTAAGTTCTTTATTTTGAATGGTCAAGGCAAGAGGTTTGTATTTTTGTGGGACAGAAATAACAAACCGCACTTCCCTAACTGGATTTTACTGCTCAGAATTTGAGAACGTATGTGTAGTAACTGATCCAATACGTTGCTTAAAAAAAAAACACTTAAGGTGATAGGGGTGGAGGTGTATACAAAGAAGTCTCTCTAGTTTTCCAAGCTCAATAACTTTTAGATAATCCAAGGATACATTCAATAGAAGTGGTTCTGTGAAAAAACAAAATTTCAGTAAACTCTGTTCCTTGTTCTTTGATTTGCCAGCTTGCTGACACTCCTGACACTCTGGGGCACTCCTGATTGTGCCCCAGAAACAGCTGTGGGTCCTGGCAAAATTCAGAGTAAAAGGTACATCTTACTTTGCAATACTTACACCTCATAATGAGAACAAGCAAGGGATAGCAGTGGAAATAGAGAAATTACATGATTTCAGGTGTGACAAAAAGTCAGCTGGAAAGCTGAGAAGAGAACCTAGGTATTACATACTCTACTCCAGCCCTTTACTCACTGAACTTTCTCTCTCGTGATATCACTAGAAGGGCAAGTTTGTTGATATCTGCACTCTCCAGACAGGTCAGACTAGTACTTGTGTTATTTTTCAGTTAGTGTGTGTTGCTTTTCCTGGATGTTTGTTTAATGCTGTTAGATCTGTTCATCTAGTGATTCTTCATAAGGAGAGACCCCCATAGGAAGAGAGAGAGAGCCTGGCTTGTCTTTTCCTGAGGACCTTGTGAGGACCTTCGGGACCAATTAATTAAATTATCCTCATTCTTAAGTTGAAGTGATGTGCAATTTCTCACTTGGTAAGCAAGTAGCACAATATGTTTTATTCTTTGTCATGAATTGGTGTATTTTACAAAGTTGGTCTTGATTGGTGTCCTTTGAGAAATGGCATTGTTGAATTTTCCTTGATTGGTGCAGGTTGGTTTTGTTATGCTGTTCTAGAGATGCAATGATAAAAATGATAATGCAGAGTTGGTCCCTTTAATATTCTGGCAAGAGTGGAAATCAAGTTCTTGGCTTATCAATTAATATAGAGTGACAATAAAGGAAAATAAAGATCATGGAGAAGTAGATTCTGAATACAACTCACTGTGCAAATGAGATGTTTCAGCTAAGGATGAAAATAGAGACCAAATTCTTGAATTTATCATTAGGGGGAAAGAAACCCAAACAGGATGTATCAAAAGAATGAAACTGCAGTCGCATACAAAATACAAACACAGTGTTAGGTGAGGTGTGTTTGTGTGATCTGCACGCCCTGTGTAGGAGAATAACACTAATCTTGGCAATGCTGCAAGACTGAGAGGAGTTTACAGTTATATCACAGGAAATGAGAAAATGGGATTTACTTCTTAGGTCACTTGGTTCTCCCTGTCGGTCTCCTTGCAGGAAATCGAGAGCAATAACAAACTGCTGAAATTCAAATGTAATGTTTTATCATCCCATTTATTCTGTGCTTTTAAAATCCCATTAAGACATGGCTGTGGTTTGTAAAGAGTATCTTATGGCCTGGCTAGAGAGATATTTAACACTCACAGCAAAGCCTTTTCTGGAAGTTAGGAATACCAGTGTGTTAGGCAGCAGAGGTTACTCTGGAAGTTATTAGTCTGCCCCATGAAAACCATAACCTAGTTGCAATTTTATTGTAAACAATTTGGTGAAGCTTAGCTATTTAACACTGGGTGAAGAGGATGAGGAGCTTTGCTTTCTTCTACTCCTTGTGGTTAGAAGCAGAGCCTAGATCACCAGCTCTAGGTGTGTAATTTTTGGAAAGCAAAGAGGAGATGATATTTGTTCCCAGAACTGTGCTTCCTATCACCCATACCAGTTTCTACAGCTGGTATTGCAGAAAGGGAGCTGGGAAATCAAATTCACACCAAGTGAATGGCAAAGGAGAACTCTCGCACTGCCTTTGCGTGCCAGAGAGCATATGCTGCATGAATACAAACTAGAGGTTTTCCAGTTTTCACTTTTTCAGGTGAGAGTTGGTTTAAAATGATGAGAATTGCTCTGCAGGGGTTGTAGTGTAGCATTGAGCTGGCAGCCAGGGGTCAGGCTGCTTTGTAACCTGTGTGGGAGCCCATGAAGGGTTGATTTGCCTACAGTTTTGGTGAAGTAGGAGAGGATTGACATGGGATGAAGTCAGGAGTTGGAGACCCACACAGTATGTTGTGACCGAGGTGGTATAAATGTGAGTGCGGGTGAAGCCTTAATATTCATAGTTCATACATCTGTTTTCCATTTGATAGCATGCCGCAGTTACAATTCCAAATGAATACCTCATTTGGAGGTATTGGGGAAATGGAGAGAGACTCAAACTACTTGCAGCAGTAGCCATGGCTTGTGCATACACGCATGAGCTGTCAGTAATGTGGCCCTAACAATGAGACCAAATTGGCGGCTGTATTTAATCAGCCTATCTATTAATATCCAAATGACTAATCTAAATTATCTTGTTTTAACTCTGTGACCTGCTTGTGCTCATACTTTATTTCTTAAATTAAAAATACTGACTGGGTCCCATCCTGCATGGATTGTTCTAACAACAGTGCACCATGACTGTGACTCACTCAAGCTTGTGATCCAGCTTATTGCTCCTCTGAAGTATTTCTTTGCACCAACAAATGCCATGAACCTTCACTGGTGCCATTCACATGCATGATGCAGTTAATGTCTGCTAACCAACCATGGGGAGCACTTAAAATTTGCTTTAAAAATGTACTTTGTGTTAAGACAAAGCCCCCGTGACCAGCAGCCTTGGAAGGTGACAACTTAGTGCAGAAATCCAGTTCTGCCTCACTGATGTTGTCTCAGTTGTCTTGTTCATCCATGAGGAGCCTAAACAGAAAGGTTTCAATGTAAAAGGTACCCATCCTAGTTTGAGGTGAATCAGGTCTACACCAGGGTATGTGCATGGCCCTGTTCCAAATCCAAGTGAAAATATGGTTTGAAGCAAGAGGTTGGTGGAAAAGGCCCTAAAGCATGCTGTTTTTCATTCTCAATTTGTCATTAGAACTGTTACAGAGAAGGGATTAACAAATCAATGCAGGCTAAAACGAGAGAAAATCAATAAGAAACTGTAGTGAACTGGAACAAAGCTATCAGTTTACAGCATCCTCTGCAAATAAATCTCATACCTCCATACGGATGGAAAAATAATGCAAAAATGGTGATTTAGAGTTAGATTGTTTTTTACCTGGCTGAATTCAGAACTTAAGTAACATTTACACCAGAAGTTCCTTGACCTTATGTTTCCTTTTTCTTTTGTGTTGAGGAATCTTATTGACAAGTTCTATTATATAACAGTGGAATCTTAAGGAAGAAACTCAAGGAGAAATATATCATTCAGGTTACCCTCAGAGGAGTTTGATGGAACACTCCCTTTAATTGTTTACTTTTTTGTATTAGTAGAAATGATTTCATTAGTTCATTGTTTTTCTGTCTCTTCTTCTTAAGAATGTTACTTCCAAAAAGTTATTCCTTAATAGGGAGCATGCATTACGTAGCTGGAAAATATGCTGGGCTGCTGGGTAGTGTACTACAGATGAATGAAATGGGAGAGATCTTAGTGTTTCCAACTCTACCTGTTTATTGAGTTGTTCCATTAGTCCTTTCAAACTCATTTGTCACTGTAGGGCCGTAACTCACTGAGGCATCAAGTGCTGTTCTGGCCAGCACACAGGCTGCTTCTCCCGGCTTTTAATTTAAGGATTTTTGGATTTCGTTTGAACTTGGCTTGTGCTTTAACGCCGATGATGGTGTTTGTTTTCATTTGTCTGATGTTTCCAGCTTTCATTTATCAATGAGTCATTGAAGCTGTGAACCCTGCCAGTCTTTCTGGCCTTTGTGCTTATGCTGTAAGTTACTCTAAAGCCACTGTTTAACAAAAGATTCAGAAAAGAGAGAAACCTGTGTTTCTGCTGTGATGCTTAAAGCTGCTGCTGTGCCATGGCACGCAGCAAGTTTCAAAGCCTGGTTTACTGGGTTGTCTGCTAAATGACAGGTACCTGTTTGTCCTCCCACTTGGTGGCTCATCTCCTTTGCCTGTTGGCTGCTTGTGCCTCTAGTTTAAACTGAAGTTATCAAAGGAAGAAGCCGCCTCTCAACTCTGTATGTGTTTTTTTTATGTGGTCCAGCATAGTCTGTGCCTTTGCTCCAGTGCCAGCATTCAACCAACAGAAATTGTTTGTGAAAGGAGGAAGAGGAAGGAGAAGCAAAAGTAAAAATGATGCATCTAATCCTGTGAGGACCAAATTATTAAACTGTCTCCTGTTTCAAAACCTGCCAAAGGTTTTATTCTTAGTCTCCTGGCAGCTGATTGCTGAGGTCTCTATAAATTCAAAGAATATCATATGTAATCAGGTACTAGGAAAGATCACTGAGACCTGTGCTCCTGTTGATGCCTTGCAGGTTTTTTTTTTAATAATAGAAAAAGCAAATATAAACCTTACAATTTTTTAAAATTATTTCATTATCAGAGAGAGAAAAAAAAATTGATAGTCCCTTAGAGGTTTGGTTCCAAAAATGCCACTTCCTATATTTTACCACTTGGGCTCCCATTTTTCCACTCATCCTTCTCTTCCCAGGTGTGGAGCTGATGTGAACAATCCCTTCCTCGGTAACAAGTGCTTATGTAGCCAGTATGGGGTTCCTACAGTGTGTTTGCTTTTCCAGAACATTGTTTGACAATGTTTTTACTCTTAAGTGTTAAATTAGCAAGCATTAAATAGCCAGTTTTGCTATTGGTGATCACTTTTCAGTGGAAATCCTTTCTGTCCAGCTTTTCTAAGTTGCTGAGGTTTACCTGCAGCCTCCACTGGCAGTTGAAACCCATTCAAAGTTTTGAAGACCTGACACTTTAGCTTATTTCTGTAGAAAGAAAAAGTTTAAAAAAAAAAAAAGAAGAAAAAGACCAGGCTCTGCTGGAACTCACAAGAGTGTATGGGGAGGGAAGGGATGAAAGCCGTCTAACAAACTTCATCTAACAGATTTCAGCCACTTTGATCTAGACAGAGATATTATGGTGTCCAACATTTGATTAAGTGCTCTATGAAAGATACATTGCAGGTGCATATAAATATGCAATTCTGTTGCTTTTTGTATATGACAAGATGTTGCACTTTGTATTTGTAAGTTGTTTTCTGTACAGGTGCAAGCATGGGATATGATTTTTTAATTCTTGAATCTTATTCCCTTCTTATGTCTTTTCTGTTTGGTCCCCTTTTTAATGTCTGGATGGAGGGAACCCCTTTTTCTTTGGTAGTTTTGGGAAAGAGTTTTATGACTTGAAGTCGCAAAAGTAAATTCCAGAAATTGCAAACGGTGCATTGATTATCTTTTCCCTTTGACTTCTTGATCTGTTATTGCTTCTTTTTTAGGATTTAACCACTACAAAACAAAAATGAAAGCATCCTGATTTTCCTAAAGATTCACTGTGGTAATGCAATTAAAATGAAAAAAAGAGCACCAACTTTTAGAGCAAATAGCTGTGTATATATAAAAATTTAGACAGTCATTGGTTTACAATTATCAAAAAAATGTTGTGACTTTTGGGAGCACAGTTACAAGAATTTTTCAGAACTTTGTGAGGAAATAAGAACAGGAAGTGAGATGGAAAGCATTGCAAGGCTTTTAATTATTGGGAACACTACAAAAACGTGGTTTAAATGTATTTCTTCCTTACCATGAGAACCACATAGGGAGATGGCTCTTCTCCTCCAGTGCCTGCCACTGACATCTTTCCAGTTGGCTCAGCGAATTGGATCATTGAGGCTGCCGTGATACCGCGCGAGCACAAGTTTCCACCTGTCTGCACGCGATCCGGCTGAGCTCAAGCGACGTTTGTGGCGTTATGTGAGCCCAAGTCCTGCCCTTGGCCCCTCCCGAGGGCTCAGCTGTGGTACCTGCAGCGGTGAGTTCAACACATCAGACTGGGGAGCAATGTGCTGTAGTTGCATTCATGCCGTCAGGAAACCTTGAAAACCGAGTGGATGAGAAATACCAGTGAAATTAATGTGTTTGCTGGAGAAAAGAGCTGTCATCTTGATTCTCCATCTTATGTGCTTGTCATATATATACATGTATATATATATAAATAAAAGCTCTTAGAATTCAGCTTCCTAAAAATATGGTCCACTTTGCAGTTTAGCATACAGCTAAAGCAAGTGAATGTGCTTTGTGGCCAGTGCAAACGTAGAAGTGGTTCAAGTGTTCCTGAATTGAGGTCTGGAAAGCATTACAGTAACTTCTCACGTTGGCTGTTGGCAGCTTGGACAAACACACAGGTTTCATGCAGTGTGGTGTTGGTTGCTCCAACACCGCCTTGCTTGATACAGTACATGATATAAGGGATGTGGAGAGAAGTTGGCAAAAGGCAATCTTTTCACCTTAAGTCTCTCAAGTACTGATGTGAAGAACTGATTCAGGTCTGAAGCCTTTATTTGATCCTACCCTTTATTTCATGGTTTTGAGTGAATTGTTGGACAAGGAGAACATTTATTAAAACAATTGTTATTCCCAACACTGATATGGGTATTTGAGAGCGTAAGTTGTATTATCAGTGATCTTATCTTGAGGTTTTTTTTGCTTTGCAGTGAATGTAATGTTTTCATTGGGAATGCAAGTCACAGGTTGTGGTGGGAGGGGATGTTGCCAGTCTTCAGAAAATAAAAATTCACAATCTTTTGCTGTTTCATGGCACCTGCTGTGGTTTGATTCTTAATTCTGTTTTAAAAGAATACAAAATATTATTTCATGGTTATTATATCATGTGGAAATAGAAGTAACCTTAAACAAATGAGTAAATGGAAGTCTGTGATGACAATCACTTTTTAAGTTTCATTGCATATTTCTAAGACTTTTTCCTCTCTGATACTGCTGATTCTACTCAGTATTTGTATCTGGGACCTCCATTACCCAGAATTGAGGCTAAGAAAAATGTAGACACTTATAGAACTGTGTTTACATGGTCAGGAGTAAAAATTTGTTTCATTTTATTTTGTTTGTTTGGTTTGGTTTTGTGTTCAGTTTAGATGTTAGACTGAAATCTCCTGAACAGAACATAATGTTGAGATTTGCAGCTTCAGAAAATGAGGGAATACTTGGAACAAAGTAATAGAAGGCTCTCGTTTGGTTCAGCAGTTTGCATTAAGTCTTAGAGGATTAATTTGCTGTCTCTGTTTTCCCTTGCCACAGCAAGTCTGAGATACAGACTGCTTGGAGGGGCATGAAAAGCAAAATGCTTGTGTCTTTTTATTTAAAAAGATTAAGGTGGCATTTGTGAATTATGGTGATGCTATTTAATAATCTTAAGATTCAATTGTGTTAGCTTAGTTGAGAAGCTGTTCAGAAATATGAAATAGGATATGATGTGAATTTAGTGTCTTTCATGTTTGAGAGATAACGTGTCCTACCCCCACCCCCTCAACAAATGAGGATGGTAGAGCGTC
This sequence comes from Streptopelia decaocto, assembly GCF_964273445.1. NCBI lineage: Eukaryota > Metazoa > Chordata > Aves > Columbiformes > Columbidae > Streptopelia > Streptopelia decaocto. The sequence continues at coordinate 53,895,313 of NC_138661.1, forward strand.
CTGTTTTGCTTTTTGGCGTGGTACATGGAGACATCTACAAAGTCTTGTAGCCAAATGAGTCAGGAGTGCACCAGGACTCACGGTATGCAGGGTTTTCAAGGATGGCTGGTTTTGTGTGTGAGGTCTCTGTTAGCAGTCAGATTGGCAGAAAGCCAGTGAGAAAAGAGCAATTATTCACTTGTGTTGAGTTCGTGCTCAGCATGCCATGCCAGAGAGCATTCTAGTAAAGTCATTTTGTCTGAGGACTTCAAATTTAGTAATGCTAAATACGTGAGGGACTACTGACGTACCACTGCTGAAATTAAACATACATTCCAGGTTGCTCTTTCAACCTTTTTTTGCCTGTACTCTCCACCTCACACTTTATTTGCTGACAGCTTCTTTTAGATACCTGTGTTACTACAGGGATTTCAAATTATGCTGCTGCTTCTTATCTTTTTGGCAACAGATAACATGCTTCAGAACCATCTCTTCCCATTCAGTGAGACTGCATGTGCTTTCTCTGGGTCCTGGGACTGAAAGAGAAACATTTTGCTTTCTCTTCTTTTGTTATTACGGGACTAAGCAGTCAACTTTGATAATTTCAGAAATCAGGACCAAATTCTGAAATCCTCTTATTCATGTTTGATAAATGGGATTAATTGTGATGTACTTGTTCTGTATGCTTACACATTTGTTGAAAGAAGTGTATTATATACAAAATAATGGATTCCATCTACCTTTCGTATTTTCTTTTGTATTCAATACTATATGTTGGCATATATTCAGGAAGAAAATTCATTAAAAGCAGCATTAAAACACTTGGAATGGTGAAGATAAGTTAGTTTTATGTTTGAGCTAACAAAATGAATTTGAATTCTTGATTTCCTCTTCAGTGAGGCTATTTTAATGTCATTCACGTAGTAGTTTTTAATTCAATTCATGGTAAGACACAGATGTCAGAATTAGTAAAAATACAGGTGTTGTGCTTGTGTTGTTACGTGTAATTTAGATATACCTAGGCATAACTGAAGAAGAATACTTTGATTTTAGAGAACTGATATTAGAAAAGCCATGGTTATTATATTTGTCTGAGTTGCATCTCCCAGCAGTTCAGGTAATTTGCTTTCACTTGTAGTTTATTTAACAGAGATCTCTCATGCCAGCTTGTAATCATTACAAATGCCTTAGCTGAAGCTTCTTTGTGAGATATTTTGCTTCTGTGTATTTTCCTCTGTTTCTTTTTCTTGCCGTCTTGCCCAAGAGAGTTGTTGTTGCGTAGACCTACTGCGAGCCATCTGGTGTGGCTGCTGGGCAGCCAGCGCCACACACCTGAACAAGCTGGTCACACTGTTCACATTTGTCACAGTGCTGGACCTGCACCTGTGAGAGACTGTCTGCAGACAGCTTTGCTACCTTTTTAAAAATGTATGTTTGATCATCAATCTTGGGATACTTCAGCGCATTATTTCTCAGAGAAAAGACCTTCTCCAGACTTTGGGAAAAGGAGTGTTCCAATGGCTATAAGCAGGTGTCCTTGGCTTTTGAAAATTCTGTAAGGTCTGCAGTCTGTTTGGACCTTCTGGGCGATAGCATCAGGCCTGCCAGTCACTATCTCAAGGACACTTTTTTCCTATATACTATACATCCTCCTGCTTTTGAAGAGAAGAAACTTCTGTACTGCAGAAACCTGAAGGCATGGCTTTTTAGTCACCATTTCTTCAGCCAAGGGCAATACCTCAAGGTGAGATGCAGTAGCGCTTTATTTCCCCTGGATCAGTGTCAAACTTTTCAGCTGAATTTTAGAGCTGACCTGCCTGATGTTTAAATAATCTTTTCCTTTCTCTGGCAATGCAGCAGCACATTTCCCTTACTCCTCCCAGGCAGATTCTGCTACCGGAGTTGCAGAAATGAATAAAAGACTTAGTGGTCAATAGTTGCACTTTGCACCTCTTTCTCAAAGCATAAGCTCTGCTACGTGTAGAAAAAATCCCAAATGTTTCTCTCCTGTCTTTCTGTCTTTGTAATGCATGTCAAGCCTGGCTTTACTGGATGGAGATGAGTGAAGAACTGAAGACCAGCACATTGCCAGTCACAGCAAGGCAAACTGCGTGATCCTGGGAGAGCAGAAGGAATGCACCAGTGGTTTTAGATGACTGTACAAATTTATTCTATTAGCTGATTATGCAGCAAGCCCAACTGCATCTTCCCATCTAGAAGTTGCGAAGAATCCATTGTTCATACTGCTGCTCTTGTCTCCTTGCCATGCTAAAATCGGGAAGCATTGTGCACCTGCTGTCTGCCCTGAGTCCCATCCTGGTGGGCAGGCTTCTCAAACAAGCCTTGCAGGTGCGCCGTCTTGGAGCAGCAGCACAGTTCAAAGTGTATCTTAAGAAAAGAGCTGACAAAAGAAAGAGGGGTAAAACCCACATGGTTTAACAGCAGCAATGCTTAGGTCCCTGATGGACAGAGTAGAATAAAAGGGATGAGGAAAAAGCCAGCAAATGTTCCTATGTGTAGTATAACTCTTCATAGTAAATCTCCTGTATAGAATCCTTTGACGTTTGTTTGTAGACAACACAGCTCTACAGAACTCTTGACCGGAGACCTGAAATGCAGCAGAAGTGTTTGGTCAAGTCCGGTGCTGATGCAGAGAGGTGCTTGTGAGTCAGTGGAGCTCCACAATACCTAGTGTGAGGCCATATGGTCGCTCAGTTCCTGATGGCTGTCGTTGATAACACGAGAGATACATCTGAGATTCATTTAAGGCAGTTAGAGTAGTGATCATCTATGAGAGGCAGTGTACATGTGCTAAGGCAAGCTTTTCTTGCAAATCTTGTGATTTTTTTTTTTTTTAATATTTCTTGAAACATTGTTTTAAAAAAAATCTTGAAAACCTCAAACTTCAGGTTTTAATGCCAAAGTGAAATAGAAAGTTTGCAGCCCTATGTTGTCTATTAAAAAAGCCCTCTTGTTTTTAAGCTAGCTTCGCAACACTATTGTGGCTTCAACTGAGTTCTTAAAGTGTTTATGGATAAAAATATTGTAGTTGTCATTTGAAAACATCCAATTTTACATTCAGCTGTGCAGAGTATGCTTGATTAGGCCTATTGATTTGAGAAGTAAGGTAAAGCTGAAGATGATTAAGTGAAACAAATGCAAATGTTTTTAAGGAATTAAACGTTTTTAAGGAATTAAACATTTACTTATGAGCAAGAATAAGCATACTGACTTTGTCTCTTAGGGACAAGTGAATGAAATTGGCTAATAATGTGGTGAATGAAATGGTGAGAGAAATAAATGTTTGTTGTCAAGTCTTTTTTTATGTAATTGAAGAGCACAAAAAAATGAAGACGGTTTTAAAATATTCTGATGTATTGCTCTGTGTGTCTTGTTGCAGCTTACAGTTCATGTGGTGTGGTGAAGGTTATTAGTGGCTGCTCAAGCTAACATGACTTTTTTTTTTTTAATTGAATTTGAGAAATCTGGAATTAGGCCAGAGGGTTATGCGTTCCAGTAAACGACTAAAAGTGAAATTGTGTCTAAATGACTCTTTCACTGATGTCTAAGCCACTGAAATATGTATTATCATAGTTGCTGAAAAATTACTTCATCATTTCAAAGAGCTTTATTTTAGTTAATGTAACCTTCTTCTTCATTCTAATACTGATTTGGTCTCTGATCTATTGGATTCAGTAAGTATTTGAAGTTGGAATTTCCCATGACCTATGTCATGTTAATGGGTCTTTAATGCTGGGAAAGCATAATTTATTCTTGTGAAGGTTGCAGAGTAATAGCACATAGCTCCTTAGAGAAGAGTGAACTTCAACAGCAATATTATGAACCTAACCCAGTATATGTTAATGTTGCTGTGGCTGCTGTGTATGAAGGCAGCATAACATTTTCTGTTTCAGCTTTCTGTTTCGTTGCCCAGATTTGTTAAAGTAATTAACCACTCAGGAGAGAAACATCCATGTGTGCCCTCTGTTCTGAATTGACTTTATTCTGAAACAGTGACCAGACCCAACCCATTCATCCTTAAATTTTAGGAGACTTGTTCTACCCTTGAATAATATTGATGATGTTGGAAACATAAGCTGGGTTGTTCTGAGTAAATACTTACACAAAAGAAAACTGACCTTGGAAAATAAGAGTTTAAAAGTCGCCTCACCTGAGATGATTAGAGTTTATTTGAAAACCATGTAGTTGTTTTAAGAGTTTTGAGGTTTTTTTGAGGTGGTCTCCGTACTTTGTTTACTGTTAACTGAAACCAATAGATTAAAATCTTACAAGTAAGATCTTTTTAGGCTTATTCAGCATGGAGAAGAGAAGGTTTCAAGGGCACCTAGTAGCAGCCTGCCAATACCTACAAGGAAGTTCATCAGGAAGATGGAGTTGCACAGGAGGATGGAAAACAATGGACACAAATTAAAATGCAAGGTTCAGACTTAATCTAAGGAAATCCTTTTTCACCATGAGGACAATCAAGGAGTGGAACAAGCTGCTCAGAGAGGTTGTACCAGATTCCTCTGGATAAAGCCCAAGCAATGTCATCAGATCTCATAGCTGACTTGGCTGTGAGAAGGGCATTAGACTAGAAACCACCTGAGGTCCTACTGAATATGAGTTATCCTGTGATCTTAAGATCTCATTTCTGTCCTCAAAACTGTTTCCATACCTGCTCAAAATTCAGATTTAGGAAGCTTCAGTACTGTAATATAACAAGCTGCAAGAAGGATGAGTTTTCAGGTTATTTGTTAAAATGCACTGGGCAAGGCTCAAATCAGGTTTGGTTTGCAGAAGTGAAGCTTCTTACTAGGAAGACAACAAATGAGAGAGAAGGAAATTAAAGAAATCATGCATTTTTTTCTTGTTGACTGTAATACACGATTTGGGTGCAGCAAAATGTATAGAAGCATTATGTAAGCAGTTCAGAGATCTCAGTGTGCCCCACTGGGTACAGTGAGGTGCTTGTGTCACTCCGATGGGGTAGAAGCTGGCATCTTCTTTCCAGCACCGGCTTGTGGAGAGGAGGGCTGTAACTGAAATAGCAACCTGGAAAAAACTGCTTCATGGTTCAGTGGTTCTTTTTTGTTATTTTGTTTTAGCCCAAAAGCACTAAAATTAGCCGTCCGCTCCTCTTTGTTCTTATTTTCTTTATATTCCAAAGTTCGCAAAGGAGAAAATGTGCTGAAAAGCTACTCTGCAGTTGAATTATATCCATACATTGAAAATCAGAGCCCTTGATCTGGATGCTTCGAATGATAATTTGATTTTTAGGGTTTGTTCTGCTGTTTCTCTAGTTATGTGCCATTTTCTAGCATAAATTACTCTCTGGTCATATAAAATTAAGGCATATTGATTTATGCTGACAGTTTTGCTTTAAATTTATAAGAATAATTTTAATTCTATGCCCTTCTCACTGTCCTCTGTTCTCTTTTGAGGAGTAATAGATGCAGAGTCTGTGTGACAGATCTGCTACTGAAATTAGTTCACTAAAAACAGAGCCTCTGCTCTTCAGAAAATTAGAAAACCTGATGTCTGCAATGTTGTGTTCTTCTGCAAGGGTAAACAAAAAACTGAAAGGAGACAGAGCTGTTTAGAGGTGACACAGATGTGACTTTGTCATCATTAAAATGTTTCCTGGAAAAGACTGTTGTGATTCATGAGAATCATTTTTATTTGAGTGTTTCTTCTGAGTTACAGTATTAGTCATCTAGAATCATGTACACTGTCTGCAGTTCTTTTTAAGGATCTTTGCTTGTCTGAAGAAGTTCCCATTATTTCTGTTCTTTCTCAGAGTCGTATATGTGAACCTTTAAACCCAAAGCTAATTTTTTTACCTTAATTACTCTTGATGTGTTAAGTCGGCTTGATCCACAAATAAGGCCTTTGGTTTTCACTTATTTGTTTTCTACTAATGCCTGGATTGTCTACTTTGGGTTTGAATTAAAGGGCTCACAATCAGTTTTTTGGGGAAACAGCATCTAGCCCCAGGTTTTACTTTTCTTTGAAAAATCTGCAAGACAGCTACAAGGAACCTTTTCTATGCTTTGTGAGAGCAGCAATGCTGCTGTTCTGCTAAACCACGTTACTTGTGGGGCTGGCTTTGGCATGATGAAATCACTGGGGTTTGAAGAGTTGTCTGTCTGCAAATCACCAGTGTTTTCCTACAAGCTGACTTTGGTTTTCAAGGCTCGCTGCATGATGAGTAGCTGATATTTACTTCCTGTATAGTTTCCACCTGCAGGAGAGAATAAGGAATGGAAGTGCACTTGGTAGCTTTTCATGGCAGGTGAAGCACTTTTGTGGGGCTGCTTGGGTACCTTCTGCAAATGGTGGTATGAAAATCTGGTTGGCATTGAATTAGTGCTGTGGAAGGTTACCAAATAAATCCCAAGGAGCCCAAGTCTGGTGATTGATACAGATCACTGGTGTTGAATAGAAGAATCTCGTTTTCGTGGAATTTTCAGTCTGTAATGATTCAAAATAAGTTGTCTTTTATTTTTGTCTCCCAGTGGCTTGGGATGTCTACAGTAAGATGTTAGTCTTGGTAGTGCACAGATGCAAACAAAAAAATACTATTTCTTAGGCTCTTTACTGGCTAAGTATACAGAGATGCTTGCTGGCGGCACACAGGAAGGAAACAATCCCATTGACATTTCGTGTGGTTTGCAGTTGACGTGAAGTGTGTGTTGTTATCAGGTTTTTCTTCCTTGTTTGTAGGTATTGTAACAGTGGCAAAACTTTCAGAGAAGGATTTTTGACGTTTGAGCTTACATAGAAAGCTTTGGAAAACAAAACCAGGTAGTGTTTTGGTTGAAATATGAGCGGATAGAAGAAGGGACTGACTATTGTGTGTGTAGAGCAAGTAGCCAAAGTACGGAGGTGGGTGGCCCACTGCTGGTGCAGATGCCATCCTGTGATTTTCACTAGGGAGGCTGCTTTATTGAAGACTTTTGGGGAGTGACACAGCAGGGTCAGCACTACCGCCAGCTGTGAGGAGTCCTGGTTGTCGATTCTTTCCGTGCTGGTGGCACAGCTGGTGTTGGGTGCTTTGAAACCAGGTAGAAATCTGAACAGCTCTAAGCACTAAAGCGATACGTCTGACATGTGTAGCTGGAAAGGTGCTTTACCGGTTTAGTTGAAGGCAGTGAAAGTGTGCCACAGTGGAGTAAGATTGTTAAAAGGCAAAGGCACTATAAAAGGACTTTTATGAACGCAGCTTGCCATTGGACCTGTAATTTTCCATGATACCTATTAATTTGAATTTCTGTGTAACAGCATTACACAGGTTTGGGGCAAGTGAGAAAGTGCAAAATTGTTATCTTCTCATACATAAAATCTGGCACTACAAAGGATGTCTCTTGCAGGTTTGCAAACTTTCCAAAATTCTCTGTAGCTGTTGGAGCTTGAAAAGGTTAATTCAGTTAGTAGTCTCATTGTGTGTGTAAGACCTGTGGGATGAGCAAAGAAGAAACATTAAAAAGAAATAGAACATTTTTTTTAACACTTAAAGTACATTAGAAATCATATTAGTTATTTAAAAGCTTTAAAACCAGTCGTTATTCATGTAGAGACCGTCTTGGTGGCTACCAACACGAGCTGATTTCACGTGGAGTTCAAAGGTTGTACATCTCTTTGCAATGCTGAATGAACTTTGCAGAGAGTTGTGGGTATCTCTGCAGTATATTTAAGGTACCTTTGATATACATAATATTGATATGTTTGGCAGGATTTATAAGCTTTTCTGGTGCTGACAAAAGTCAGTCTTTCCTGTTCCAAGGTGAAGTCCAAAAATAAGCACCTCAGTTTGTGATAAATAGCCTGTGCATTAGATGTTGTCAAGGGCTCTTGAGTTAAACATGCTTGAAATTTTTAGACCAGGCTGGTTTTGAGATATGATGTGCCAAAACAGAGTTGGAAAATTTTGGCAATAGTATTGCCCTTTTTCATTCTTTCAGCCGCAGAACTGAACAGACCTGTATTCTCCTATCCTCCTGCCTCCTCTTTGAACCTACTGCCTGGTAAATGTAGATACAGCAGGGGAAAAGAAGCTATTGAAGGCACTGTTTTGTATCCCGTCCACCTAAATGCTTGCATGTCAGAGTTAATTTTGCTTGTGTTGTAACAGCGGTACTGCAGCTCTGTGGGAGCGAGCTGTGGCTGGGAGCCTCTCTGGCAGCTTGCTTTCATGCCGGCAGCTTGGCTTGTTTAATGAACACTAAATTCTGCTGAAAATGATCTGGACACAAGGGTGTAGGCATTTTTGTTGCTGCTCTTCCAGAAAAGGAGCCACAAGCTGGGAAAAGTTTTCCAGTGGTAAATTTATTAGATGTTATGGCTACTAAAAAAAGCCCCCAACTTCTCCAGAAGGATGTCTTTAGAAACCTGTAGAACTTTTCTTCTCAGTTGCATACCAAGTATGTGTTTTTATCAGGGAGCAGTGGATGGCAAACTTTCGCTCTGATGGTTTGATTGTCAGCGAGTCGTGCTCACCTTTCTAAATCACTGACAGGGTAATAAAATTAGACAGTGTTTCACCACACTGTCCTCAAACAGAAACTGAGAAAAGAAATGGAAATGAATCTCTAATAATAAGGCACCTTCACTTCTTGGTAAGTGATTTTACATCCGAAATCAGTGTTCAGAATTCTGACACCCCGATCAGGAATAGCTCTGTTGTGTTACACAAGTATGCTACGAGTCATAGAATCGTTTTGGTTGGAAAAAACCTTTAAGATCATCAAGTCCAACAGTTAATCTAGCGCTGCCAAGTCCGCCACTAAACCATGTCCCTAAGAACCTCATTTGTATGTCTTTTAAACACCTCCGGGGATGGTGACTCAACCACTTCCCCAGGCAGTCTGTTCCAGTGCTTCACAACCCTTTCCATGAAGAAGTTTTTCCTAATGACCAATCTAAACCTCCCCTGGTGCAACTTGGGACCATTTCCTCTTGTTACCTGGGAGGGAAACCAACAGGTAGTTGTAGAGAGTGATACGGTCCCCCCTCAGCCTCCTTTTCTCCAGATTAAACAGCCTCAGCTGCTCCTGGTCAGACTTGTGCTCCAGACCCCTCACCAGCTTCGTTGCCCTCCTCTGCACTCTCTCTAGTATTTCAATGTCCTTCTTATGATGAGGGGCCCAAAACCGAACACAGGATTCAAAGTGCAGCCTCACCAGTACTGAGTACAGGGGGGAAATCACTTCTCTAGTCCTGCTGGCCACACTATTTCTGTTCTGTTTCTGGAGGGCCTCAAACTTTTTCTGTTATAGGAAGGCACGTTTATAGCACCGCAGTTCTGAAATCAAAAGTATGATGTAAATCTGGGAGACAACTCGAGGGCAGAGCATCAAGTCCTTCCTGCAAAGTTACAACCTCATCCACTGGATGAACCGAAAAGGCATATTCAAATAGGCAGTTTTTGGTTTTGACAACCAATGTCAACATCAAGTAACTTTTGTGGTTTGTGTTGCATCACTTATCAAATGGTATTGCTTATACAAGTAACAGTCTAGTGCTCTGCTGTCCCTAGAAGAAAGAAAGTTTAAGGTGTTTGTGAGTCTTCTTGTCTCATTACCAGTTTTCCTCACTTCCTAAAACAAAAGATAACTTGGCAAGCTACAAAAGCCCTTATTACGTACTTGGATTTTTGAGCTATGTTCTTCTAAAGATGCTGTCACCTGTCCTCTGAAGTTTGAAAGTAGTGCACACTGCTCAAATCAGTAGATGAACTGCCTGTGTGACATCCTCAGCTGTGCTGTAGTCTCCTCTGCCTTCTTTGAAAGAGCTGGAGCGGTTTAGAGCAGCCCCAAAAGCCCTGGCTCTGCCTGCAGGCTGGAGGGGACCCATGCGGTACAAGCCCTGGCTTCTGGGACACCCCTGACAGTCTCTGGGGTGCAGTGGTCAGTGCTGCCGGCAGGGAGGCCTCTGGCACGTGAAACTGAAGGGGCCGCAAGGCTGCCCTGGGCTATGACTGCGTCAACTGTGACCCTAGGAAAAGGATGCAGAGAGGTGGCACAAGTCAGTTTAAGCTGAGAACCGTAGTGCCCGAGTGAGGGCTGTGCAGGTGTTTGAGATGCTGGGGTGAGTCAAAGCTCTGCAAGTCTCCAGGGGCTCCTGGGCTCCAGTGTGAAGCTGCAATAACGCAGCACTAGTTTCCAGGCTGGGTTTGGCTGGGCTGTGATCTGGGGAGCGTGAGTTGGGCTGCACCCCTCTGCTCCCACACTGCGGCTGGAGCCCAAACCAGCCGGTTTAACAGCAGCCCGGCTGTTCTGCACTATGCAGTCACCCTTGTGACTGCAGTGCAGATATTTGCAGGGTTATGCTCTGGGATTTGGCCTCTGCATCCAGGATTTGGAGGGTGCAGAAGTTGAATAAAGTTGTGCTTGGGCTGCAGTTTTTGCTCTGCACCTCTGAGAGAGCCAAAATAAAATCTCCTCGTATCCACAAAAAGCTACGGAGAACCAAAATTGGATGAGAAACAGAACAACCTAATGCATTCTGAGAAAGCAGATATTAAGACAACTGTTAGAAATAGTGTTTTATGTCTCTAAACTATTTATAGTGTAGTCGTGATGTCTCCAAAGAGAGCAATACTATATCACCAACATTTGATAGTGGTGCTCTGAATAGAGAGCAGAATGCAAGACAGTACAGATGGCTGACAGACTGCAGCAAATTCCAGCTAATGAAGAAATGCAGTATGTTTGTTTACGTGCAAGTTGAAACAGTTGGCTGTTAAAATTGGTTTTAAATCCAGCTCTGAGCTGTGTAAACATAGATCACCCTTATGCAACTAATAATAAGATAAATTTTTGCATTTAGAAGAGTATGCTTTGCTGTCGATGATACTGCTGCAGTTTGATAGTTTGGCTGTTCTGTATTCAATGATTTTCAGTCCATGTGCAAATTAATGCTGCAAGAAACAAAACCAGTTTACTGAGTTAATTTATAGCCTCAAATCATGAATTTGTATCCATGAGGTGTAGGTTTTATGATTAGGTTCTGGAGAAGATATATGGTTTGGGTAAATTTTGCAATACCCTGGACATAAAATTCAGACAGAGGAAACACTGAAGAGCCCGGCATTCTGCTGAACTACTTCATCCAGTGGATCAGGATATAATTTTGCTAGCAGTTTACATTGTGAATCGTTGATGGGAAAAAAAAAATGAAGGAAGATTCCTAAATTTTAACAGTGAATTTCTGATCGCAGTAGTTGTCCCCCTGCATCCTTTAAAAAGTGGCATTTTTCAGCCGGCAAATCTGTTATTTAATATTACCACAGTGATGCCATACAATAAGAATACTGCAATCTCTTGTGTATCAGGAAAAGAGACAGACATAAAAAAAATAAAATGAAGAATTATTACTACATATGTTTCTGTAATATATTTCCAAAGTGCCTGATTTTCTTGTCAGAGTATTTCTGAGAATAAGTTCATTTTACTAGGGCAGCATTCATCTCATTTGCTATCACGTTTAGAAGTATTATCTGTGTTATAGGGAGCTGTTTAAAATTCCAGAGCATGTTTCAGGAAGATGTTTCAAACGTAACTTATTTGCTTCTCGTTTTCCTTGCTGATGGGCATTTAGAATGCATTTGCTGGTTAAGCGTTACCTGAAAATACAAATGCAGCTGGCTCCTCAGCAGCAGACAGGCAGCGGGGTCGGTACCTGGAGTTGCCCATTGATGGGGAGAAAGCAGTAAATAGGATGGGTTGATGTTTTTGTTCTTTACTGTAGCATTTAAAATCTTACAATGCAAATAAAGTGCTGCATTATGGAAGCATTGTGTGACTGCAGAAGGCGGGAGAAGGCACTTTGTTGTGTGGTTGGCTTTAAGGACTATGTACGTGCTTGTCTGTGCAAATGGCAATCCTCGTGTGTGGGCTATATATAGAGAGACCAAAAAGCCCTCTCTGATGTATACACATGTACATGCATATAGTTTATGCTGATGAGGTGGGTTTTTTGCTTCACAGATTGTAGTGTGATGGACAGTTGCTGATTCATGGGGAAAAACAACCCTCCTGCCAGGAGCTGGAAATCTGCCACGGTGCTAAATGTCTGAGATCCCACTCCCATGGGCATGTGCGGATTTGCAAATCAACGAAGAGTCAGCCTACTAAACACAGTAGCATTAAAAAATACCATTGAAACCAGTGTTTCTTTTTGTTGTTTTACTCTTGACTTCCTACTCTGGGACCAAGAAGCAATTTAATGATAGCATCTTAGATTATAGCCCCTAAAGTGCTTTCTTGATTTGCCAGGTTTCTATTAGTTACGTAGTTTTCTGTGTAAACCGGAATCTGTTCCACTTTTACAGCCAGAACTTTTTAAACAGATGTTCAAGCACTAACAATTCAGATTGGAGCTTTGGATTCTTAGAGAGCTTTTGTTTCATTAAAGAGCAAACCTAAACCCAACAATAACAAATGCTTTTGAAAAGAAAATCCATCATAGCAGGGGTCAATGAATGTTTGGATGCTAATACTGAGAATTTCCAAGTTCATATAGAAAAGCAAACAAAAATCGCTCTAGTCTCTTGAAAGGATATAAACTTTTATAGACTCTAAAAATAGACTTTGCATTCTGTAACTTGTCTAGTGAGGTTTTCTGTTATGTGCCTGTGAAACACCTGTCACTGGGGTGGGTTGATCCAGTACAATAATTCATTTGTTCTTCCTAAACTCCCAGGCCTCTCTGTGTATTCTCGACTTGAATCGAACAAACATGAGGTTAGAGAAGTGACTTGCTAAGGTCTAGGTGTAGTTCTGTGGTCCATGGCTCAGTAAGCTAAAATTAATGAGATGTAAGATTTAATCCTAGGGAAAAACTGTCAAGAGGATCTCTGATTTGCTAGACTCTTTGCCCTGGGACTGCCCTGAGGGTGATCCTATCACCTCTTTAATAAATAACAAGGCAGCAAAATAATTGCTTAGTTTTGTCTGTAGGTGGCAACAAAGAAGTTACATACCTCTAAACACCTTTGTTGACAAGGTGTCTGGGAGTTATGGTGCATAAGTCACTAACAAATGTCCTGTATCCTTCATGGAGAGTCCTGTTTGAATTCTGTCCACTGTGTCTCTGGTTTAAATGTTAAATACTTGGTGGGAGTGAAGAGTACATTAGATAAGGTTGAGAACTCTGGTCTAAGAGGTGGGCTGCTCATGGGTAGTGATGGTATAGGCCACTGGTCGGTACAAGGTAAAGTCTGCAGCAGATTTACAGTGTTGAGTTTCTTCTGTGTCTACACAGGTGCTAGCTTAAGGGTGCTGCATGTAAGCTATGCTTCTTGCAGGGTTCCTTAGGCATAAAAATGCAAGTCTGGATTGCATCTTCCATCTGAAGATGAGAGGTCCTTCTCTAGTCAAGATAATGAAATAGAATTACCTTGTAAATTATTATAATGGCTTATATATTTATAGGAGCCTGTGGTATGAAATTTGGATGAATTGTACATTCTGATGGATGTTTAATTTTGTTTTTTCTTGCTGTTGGCTGGTGTTGCCCCACTTAATGGATAATCAGACTGCTTGTTGTGGAGATTTTACATAAGCACTTTGGGGTCTGTTTTTGGGAATCGTTAATTGATTCAGTAAATTAGTGTGATGATGATAGTGTAAGTACAGAAAACTGTCAGTTTGTGTGGCATGTGGCAAGGTACAGGAATTTTTGGTAATAGTTCTTGCTTCCCAGCAAAACTGGGCATATTGCACATGAATAAACTGCTGCAAAGGATCGAATTTGTGGTTGTCCATAGTGTGCACTGGGACTGCTTTGTGAATAATGGTTCCTTGTGCTCTCTCTCTTACGTAATATCATCTATAAATGATCCACAACTGTAAGGCATTCTGTCTCTTATGAACCATTTGATGTTGCCATGCTTAATTTTTTGCTGCTGCTTTACTTATATTTATTGTCAATGCTAACCATAAGTTTGTTCTAATTTTAGAATGTTTCAAGTTCAGTGTTTCTAATATTGAGTAATTTAAAATGTTTTGTTGTAACAATTCTGAATAACTCTCAAATCTTGTTCTTGACAAGGGCCTGGGTTTTGCAAGTACAAAAATCTTCCACTGAATAAGGAACAGTGTATTGCCAAAGAGAGAGTTGGTAAGACCCTCACATATTTCATATCTCAGTGCTTTCTACGTGGAAGATACTAGCACTTAATGTGCCTGGGGTGCACCTGCATTGGCTATGTTCACTGCAGAACTCTGCAGTTAACTTCAGTGCCCAGGAAGGAAGTATAGATTTGTAGTATAGTGAATTAGTACCATGTAACCTATGGGCTTGGCAATTGGATTTTTTTTTAAACGGAGTCCCAGGTTATGGCCATTTGTAACTATATTTCCCTATAAAGGAAGGGAGATGACTCTCTTTCCTGTAGATAAATGGAATATGATCAGCCTTCAATTACTTGGTCTCAGAAATATCTAGATATTAGATCTTAACTTTGGAACCAGAACAGTCCCAGCTGTCTGGTATAGCGGTGAATGTCAAAAAGGAAATTTTACCCTCACATATGTATATGCAAGTAAAATCTGAAGTTAATTGCAGCTGGCTGTGTCTGTAGGAGAAATTTAGTTCTAGTGCATGTAAGAAGATAACTTTAATAGTGATAGTGAGATTAAGTTTACAGTTTAACTGGACATTAAGGTGTGGAGCCCCCTCTAGCAAGAAACAAGCAACAGTGGGAGAAATTGTAGCAGGTTTTATGTGGCACAAGTTATTACATTGATCAGATAATCCAGAGAAAAAGGTACCAGCTCTAATAGCTTTTTCTTTCGCAGCCCTAGAGTAGAAAAGATCTGTTGGATTTACTTTATGCCTAGTATATTTAGTAGATTTAAAATAAAAAGGCATCTTTTAAATCTCTTTAACACCTTTTTGTTGTTGTTGGCGTTTGATGCAAGTTTATGAAAATGACTTCAGCTTAATTAGGCTCTGTTGATACAGTACTTTTCCACTGAATTTACTAGGAGCTTGAGAATGTGTTGTAACGAACTGCACTGCAGGCTGCAGTATCTGATTGTCATGCCAGGAGCATCACTAGCGTAGAGCTAAATAGATTTGTGAGGAAAGTGGGTCAGGAGAGAGGCCTACTGTACCTGCAGAGCCTGCCGAGCGTCCACAGCATGGCACTGTCTCACAGAACATAACCAGGAGATGGCTGAGGACGTGCTCAGGATAACCAGTGTGTCTGGGAGACGAAGATGCTGCTGCTTTTATTCTCCCTTCTCTCTTTCACTATACGCACTTGTTTTGCAGGGTGATTGTAGCAGTACCCATTTTACTACTTCTTTCCCTACACAAAAATGTCCACAAAAACATTCTTTTACCTTCAGAGCTCAAAACCATCCTGTCCCGTGAAGACGGACTGCTAGAGACTTGCTGTTCCGTGTGAGACGGTGTTAAATGTTGCCGTGGAGTCTTTCATACACTTTTCAGATCTAGGAGAGAAAAAAGCATATAGTATGCTACTCTGTAGACATTGGCGTGGTTGTTTAAAAAGGCTTTTCTGAGTGTATCTTGTTTCATTTGCAAATCTAGTCTCACTGGAGGTGACATTCAGAATAAAATTGCAGTACAAACAGAAAAGGAGCAATAAAAAAATGAAACATCTCTAAGCAAGCAGTGGGACCTGCCAAAATTACCAGAAAAGTGGAAACTTCATAGATTGAATGATAAACACACAAGAAAGGGAGATTAGAAAAATCCCAAAGGAGCAGTTATAAGAATTCTTGCTCAATTGTAAGAGGAAATGGTGAAATGAACCAAAAAGATAATTTTTTAATTCTGTTTCCTCTGCTGCCTGTCTTTGTCTCTGTGGATCTTAATTACTGTGGCTCAAAATAGTCCATTTTAGAAGTCTTTTGTTATATTGTGTGCTCATCTATGTCCTGACCATAGGAGGAGATCTAAAGCAGGGGATGTTAATTGAATAGAAAACCAAATGTGTATTTCATAATTAGGTGTAATTGTTTTCATTATTTTTGGTTTGTGTGGGAAGGAATACCTTTCATCTTGTTTTATTCTTGACATTTACTTGAGATTTGAGACCTAAGAGTAGGAAGGAAAGCCAGAGAGGTAGTTGTTTGGTTTTCAATTGGGAAAGGTCCATACTAAAAGGAATGTTTTTCAGTAATCTTTTGGAGTATGAATCCTATTATTAATACAGAAAAAGGAAGAGGATTTGGTTCGGAGGCCTTCAGATTTCGGGTGCCCAAGCCTGTGAGGTTTGTACGTTCTCAGCTTTTCCTAAAGTTTCCACTGCATTGGTGAAGGGTGTATATCCAAACACTTGTTTAACGTAACTGGAAGGGTTGCTATTGATTGAGTTAAAACACAGAGGAAACACAAGGTAGCTCATGACTTGCCACCCTGTTCGTCTTTAGCTTTGGATCTCTGAGACATGATGAAAGAGGGAGATGGGACACTTACAGCCATTCTGTCCCAAGACAAGCGGAGCAATGGAGAAAGCATGGTCATGTATCTTCACTCTGCTTCCATTAATCTTGGCTTGAATTGTTGTGCAGAAGTAGTACATCCCCATTGGCACAGCATGAAGACAGGGCAAATGACTATTCTGCCAGTAACTCTTTCTCATTGTAACTAGGCACATCAGTTGTGTGGGGTGCTCAGACCACTGAAGACTTTGTGCTTTACTTTGAGATGCTCATAGAATGCTACTGAAAAATGCTGTGGAAAACAAGGCTTTGGTTTGTAAGCAACTGGGATAATCAAAAAAAGAGTCATCCTCAGTGCCATAATTTCTAGTCTCTGTAACACATGAATGATAACAGTAATAGCATTTCAAAGACAGGAAATAAATGCCTCAGATTGAGACACCTTCAGTTACTGTAGTGGCATAGACAGTTTAGGGAACTGAATATATAAAAAAATCATGGACTCTAGCAGCATTAGTTTTTCGTTTAAATCTGAGAGCAGTCCTACTGTGATAGCTCAGTGGAGTAATCAAAATAAGAAAGAACTTCCTTCCCAACTATGGTCATTGCAGATAAATCCTGTGAATTTCCCAGTGCAGATTACTGAAACAGGCAACGCTCTGTGTCACTGCGGCTTTTCAGAATCAGCTGCTCTGGGAATTGATCAAACATCTGATGGCTCATGTTTTGCCCTGCTTTCATATCTTGCATTAAACAGATTTTTCTAACCTATCCAATTCTGCATTTATCCAGTGCTGTAAGCTATTCCAGCTCACGAGCCTTGAAGCAGTGAGCATAAACACAGAAAGGTAAGCAAGCACGTGCTGACTGCAGCAAGATCAGCGTTCCCTGGCTTTTACTCCAAAGGGAAATGACTTCACCTCCAGAAGACTGGAGGGTACATAAAGAGCTGGCTGATGTCATGGCGAGACCTCACTCCATGATTTTTTCAGCTCCCTGGGAATCTGGAGAGGTCCCAAATGACTGGAAATGGGCAAATGTTGTCCCAGTCTTCAAGAAGGGCAACAAGGATGACCCTGGCAACTACAGGCCTGTCAGTCCCACTTCTGTGCCTGACAAAATCATGGAGAAGATTATTCTGGGAGTTACTGAAAAACATCTGAAATACAACACAGTTATTTGTCATAGCCAGCACAGGTTCATGAAGGGAAAGTCCTGCTTAACAAACTTAATTTCTTTCCATGACAATGTTACCCAGCTAACTGACCATTGGAAGCTTGTCAGTGTGATCTTTTTGGATTTCAGTAAAGCCTTTGACACTGTCTCTCACAGTATCCTCCTGGTCAAGATGTCCAGCACACACCTGGATAAACACACAATGCAGTGGGTGAGCAATTGGTTGACGGGCTGGGCTCAAAGGGCTCTAGTAAATGGGGTTATGTCGGGCTGGCGACCAATCACTAGTGGGGTTCCGGAGGGACCCATCTTATGGCCAGTGCTCTTCAATGTCCTCATAAATGACTTGGATGCAGGACGTGATTGAATGCTAAGTTTGCCAATGCCACAAAACTGGGGGAAGCTGTTGACTGTCTTGAGGGCGGAGAAGCCGTGCAGAGGGATCTGGACAAATTGGAGAACTGGGCGATCACCAACTGCATGAAGTTCAACAAGGGCAAATGCTGGATTTTGCACCTGAGACACGGCAACCCTGGCCGTACATACAGACTGGG
The DNA here is from genome assembly GCF_964273445.1 of Streptopelia decaocto. Taxonomy (NCBI): domain Eukaryota; kingdom Metazoa; phylum Chordata; class Aves; order Columbiformes; family Columbidae; genus Streptopelia; species Streptopelia decaocto. The sequence continues at coordinate 53,913,443 of NC_138661.1, forward strand.
GGACGAGATGCTGGAGAGCAGCTCTGCAGAGAGGGACCTGCTGGTTCTGGTCAATGGCAAGTTGAACCTGAGCCAACAGTGTGTCCTGGCAGCCAAGAGGGCAACCGTGTCCTGGGTGCACCAAGCACAGCGTTGCCAGCCGGGCAGGGAGGTGATTGTCCCGCTCTGCTCTACACTGGAGCGGCCTCACCTGGAGCACTGTGTGCAGGTCTGGGCACCACAGGATAAAAAAGATATTAAGCTGCTAGAGAGTGTCCAGAAGAGGGACCTGAAGTTGGTGAAGGGTTTGGAGAGGAAGTTGTATGAGGAGCGGCTAAAGTCACTTGGTTTGTTCAGCCTGGAGAAGAGGAGACTGAGGGGAGACCTCATCACAGTCTACAGCTTCCTCACTAGGGGAGGAGGAGGGGCAGGCGCTGATCTCTTTTCTCTGGTGACCAATGACAGAACCCAAGGGAATGGCAGGAAGAGGTGCCAGGGGAGGTTCAGGTTGGACATTAGGAAAAGGTTCTTCCCCCAGAGGGTGGTGGAGCCCTGGAACAGGCTCTCCGGGGAGGTGTCACAGCCCCAAGCCTGACAGTGTTCAAGAAGAGTCTGGACAACGCCCTCAGACGCATGGTGTGAACTGTGGGGTTGTCATGTGCAGGGAGAGAAGTTGGACTCAGTGATCCTTGTAGGTCCCTTCCAACTCAGGACACTCTATGAAGACAATTTACAGCGTGTACCACAGGCCATGGACAAGATCACATAGTGTTTTATATGCTATTTATGCGTAAATACCAAGTAAAGGTGTCACTAATCCCTCAAGGCTTTTCCTCTTAGTTCCTCTTTTGTTTTGCTTTTAATCATGGATATGGAGTTAATGTAACCAAAGGAGAAGGTGAGATGGCATGTGGTCTTTGCACACTTTCGGGACTTGAACTACTTGTTCTGTCTTGTTCCTGAAGCCTGCAGTTGTGTCACTTGTTAAGTAGAGTTTCTCCTAAGCGATGTTCTGCTGATTCAAATTACTAGCTTGATCATGCTCTTTTGAATACAAGTTTTGTTTTAAAAAAGCACTATTATAATGAAAGGCACCCAAACCACATCGTATTTGTGCAGTGCATTTTGACAGTCTGGGTAGGAATGAGCAGGTAGTAGCCTAAATTTTTAAAACTCTGGCATAAACCATACTCCATTGCGCTGTTTTAGACATCTAAAGAAGCTGATTTTTAAAGCTGCTGCTTGTCTTGCAGTTTCCACTTACTATCATTTTTAAAAGTAGGCTATTTGAGCTCCTAGATATGTTATTTAACTGTGTTAAATTTTAATCAGACCTCATTAAAAAAAAAAAATCTTATTATTTGGCTCTTCCTCTGGAAAGACTAGTTCCCTTGACAATATTGTAGGCAGACCTGTAGACGAGTTCTTCAGAAATCTGGATTTTTGAGGAGATGTGAGGATTTTTGTGGCCCTGTGGTTTTGTTTTGGTTTGTTTTTTAAGCTCTCCAGGCTTGCCGTGCAGGCAAACAGTGTTTGCCCTGTTCAATCCTGACAGCTGGTGAGCATCCCCCATAAGGAGAAAGACTGACCTCTTCTCTGGCTTTCTTTTTGGTTACTCGCAGCAGGGTTGTACTTCGCAAGCTGGGGTGTGAGGTTGCATGTCATTCTGCAGCCATGGCTGCGGGGTCTTCTAGGGCCCAGCCACCGGCTCTGATGAAAAGGTGCTGTCTGAAAGGTGCTGTCTGGGACTGGGGAGGCACTGATGGCATAACACACATATGAACCTAAGAATGAACTGTGGATATGCCCTTCTGGTTGCTTGAGAGAAGTGCTCTCAGTAGTCTTTCATACATTAGAGTACCACAAGTAGTTCCTCAAGAACTTGCCTCTCAAAATAATTTTTCATGTTCATTTTGTCTTAAAAATAAAAAGGTACTTTTAAACACTGGTTTTGGAAATTCCTCTGCTAAATTCCTAAGTTTACAATTGGCTTTTGGTTTAAGGTTGTGCTTGCGTGTTGTATTATGTAAATTCCTCCCTTATTTTTCTTATTGTAGTAAAAAATGTTGTTTCACAAAATTTATCTTATTTCTATTTATTTTAAATACGTATCAGCTTACTAGCAGTTGTCTTTCTAATTAAAAATACAGTACTGGTGACTTAAAGACCACAAATCAAAAACTTGGAAAAATCCATATTAAACCCAAGAATTTTCTCAGGAAACTTTGCATCAGTTTGAATTCAGAGATGCAAACTCTTGTTCTCAGCAAAATCTCGTTGTAAGAACACTTACCGTAACACCGTGTTGGCCAAGAATATCTTAAAATAATTTAACTTCAGTTACTAATGATCTGTACTTGGTGTTTCTGACCTTGCAACTAAAACAGTCTGCTTGAAAAGTTGTATGGCAAATCACAAATTTTTCTAGCGCAATCCCTAATTTCAGGCTCTGTGGACTTGGAATTTCTCCCATAACTAACGTACGACCCTTTCCCCTCCAGTTTTGGATGCAAACTCTTACTCTTCAGAACTGCTGTATTAAGCTGTATTGGCAGTGCTGGATCATCACTTCATTTGGACACTTCATTAACACATCGATGGCTTTAGAGGCAGTGGGATAGTTGCATTGTTAGACTACAGTTTCCCTGTGCCTAGTGTGCTACCGCTTCTGATCACTTGACTTCAGAGTCCTTAATATCCTCATTGTTACTTTAAATTCTACCACCCTTATGCTCAGCCCTAGAGGCATAAATATGTGAGTAGGGGTGGCAGACTTCTGTTACAAGCTAACATTTTTTTTCCCTGTGTTTTGCTTTTAGGATGTGTGTTTGAGTGATGAGGAACACTGACTTATTTAGGCTAGAGGTGAAAACCTTCCGGACAGTTGTAAACCTTGGTCAGAAGTTGAGTGAGGAGAATCAGGCTACTTGTTCTCTCAGAAGAAGAGAATTTTTAATATACCCAGATTTAAATCCAGTAGATAACTTAATATGCAAATCCCTAGTTTCATGATTTTGTATTTACTGTTAATATTCTACAGTATTTGAACTAAGGTAAGGCTATTCCTGTTCTTCTAATTGGAAATTGCAACAATGCTCCTTTCAAATGGAGTTTCTTCTGCAGAGGTGTTGGTGATAAGAGATGATGAGTTTGTTTTTTTTGTACTCCACAAATTTCGTTTATATTTTTCTCATGCTCTCCATGTTAAGGCCACTGTAAATGTGCACAACAGAGGGCTACCTACTTCCCTTCTCCGAGGCCTGCCAAGAGTTACCTTCTGCCTACATAGTTTTTTGCTTTGTCTCCTAGTTTTATTCATTAAAGATGTGTACCATTGTAAGAGGTAGGTTATCTTTTCCATGTAAGCCTTAATTCAAAGTCTTGGTGCCTACGATCTTAAAAACAGCAACAGAAACAAACCAACCTTAGTACTTAGTTGCCTTAAGCTTCTTTAACATCAGTTTCCTCTGGGACCTTTTGCTATCCTGAACCTTTGTATTTGATTTCATAGTGAGCTTATTTTTGACAATTTCAGTTGAGCAGAGAAGTGGAAAGACAAAAATGGTCCTTTAATAAGGGGTTGTTAATAACCACATTTCAATTTTTGATGTTGCAAATAGCTAATTTAAAATTCGTTCAACGGCTTATGGGTTTTGGTTGCTTGTGTTTTTTCCTGGGTGGAAGGTCTCCAGTTGGGAGTAGCTTGTGAGGTGGGTGAAGGTGGTGATCACAAGAAGAACAGCAAGAAAAGCAAGAAGCTACATCTCTTGAAAGAAAAAAGTAATTATTTCCTGAATTTCCCAGCAGGCCCCTTCCAACTCAGTGAAGAGAGGCATCTTAAAGCAGTTCTTTTGTGTGTCTTTTTGGAGTGTTGCTTCTGAGATTTGGTTCTGTCTTATGCTGCTGTGTATGTGAAGTTTTTAAGAGCACAGGGACAAGTGTGATTGCATAGTCTTATTTTCTTAATTCAAGCTGGAGACCTTTACCCAATTTATTCCTGCAACAGGAACATTTTTTTAAGTGACGGCATCTCCCTTAGGATACCCAGTCATGACTTTGTATGGTGGAGGATTCAGCTTGCTCCTGTTTAAATTGTCACAGTGACTTCTTTTGTCTTATGCTTGTCTGTTCTCTCAGAGGTAAACTTAATATCTGTTCTGCAATATCCTTTATTAGCAGAGCACCAAGAAATCTGAAGGTTTTCCACAAATTGTCAAAGCTAACATGATTCTTTTCCCCAAACTGTCAAGATATGGATGTATAACTTGGTCTCTGCAGCCCTCAGTAGCAGACGGTTTCCTAACTGCCCGTCTTCTAGTGGAGCCCGAAGTGTTCTTTTCTAATGAAGCTATCTGGTACGGCATGACAGCCACTTGGTTGGAACTATATATACACAATTGGTGCTGAAATTATCTATTGTTTTTCATAGCAGTATGTTCTTGAAATACATCTTTTGTCTTTAAGATAGCAAGACATAAATTTAGAAACAGTCCTATTCAATCTGATTAGTGTTGATTCTTTGCCAACTTCTTCTCTTTTTGGATGTTTGTGTCTTGCGAGCAAGTTGTGAAACGGTTCTGTCTTGCCATTTGGTTATGCGGGGGGGTTGTTCTTGCAGCTCTTCAGACAAAAGAGATTGCATGCCAAAAAGTTGCAATGGGCAAGGTTTAAAACTTGTTCCTCCTTTAAGCAGAAGGAGCTGATGGGGAAGTGTGTTCTTGAGTGGTGTTTGGTTTATGTTTTGAACAAGTCCTTATTTTTTATTTTTTGTTTGGGAGTGACAGTTGATCACTGTTTAAATATTTGTGTGAGAAAACATTTCTTGCATTGTGGGAGGAAAAGAATTAATGTATTTTTCTTTATTTGAAAAAACAAGGGGACGAAATTGAACAAGGTAAAGTAACTCACCGGTGTCATTTAAGCTTGGAAATTATTTTTTGTGATCATTTTTTTTCAAGACATGCTACACCACATACTTTGACTGCTTGTTAACTGCATTAGCGAAGGGATAAAAGTATGCATAAAATAGGCAGCTTAGATGTTTTCTGGGTTTACTTTTTGTTTTCTACTTGGGATATTTTTGAGGTGCTGATCAGTATTAGAAACTTAAGTCTCTTGTTGCAGGGAAGAATTGTGGCAGGAACATGCTGTGCATCTTTCTTTAAAGCTAGCAATTTTTAAGCTAGCAAACCAAAGATTAAAGAACACTTGATTACAACAGATCAGTTTTATTCTGTTGTGAGGTGACAATCCATTAGCTTGCAGGCTGTTGCTGTCAGATGGTGTTGCTGGGTGGCTTAAGCACCCAGTTCACTGGTGAACTTGTGGAGTGTCGTGTTGTTCCCTGCGGTGCGGCCATCACATCATCTCATGCAGACGTGTTCAAGACAGGTGCAAGATGCTGTCTGATCCATACGGATCTCTGTGCTAAGCTGAAAGTAACCTTGGTAGAAAGCGAGAAGCTTCACTGGAAAATTTCCCTGCGATGCTGTTGCCAGGGCAACCGTGTCTATTGTGTGCACCGTGCGCCTTCGTGGAGTCTGGCTCCTACATACCGCAGTGTGGGAAAGCATCGCCTTGAAAAGTGCTGCCCTTCCCCCATTTTTGGTAGGTTTGAAGGCAGCGAAGACTGATAAGGCCTCCCTTATCAAACTCATCCTTCCTATTTTGCCTTTGGTTTTCTGCTAGTTTGGGGATATTGCTTAGCAAGACAACCGTGCTGAAAATGGGAGGGATGCTGATGTCTTGCTGCATCTCAGTCTCTCTGCTCCATGGTGATAATCCAGGATGATTTGCAGAGGCAGACAGCAACATAACAGTAGAGCAGGGCATGTCCTGTTTCTTGCTCTGCAGAGGGAGAGGAGCCTTTTTTTTCGGTGGCAGTGAGGTGGCAGTGATGAGCAGTAGAAGAAGACTGGAAAAGCTGTGTGCTGCACAGTGGGGGGGTGCTTGGAAAAGGAGCACACAAGGGATGCCAGAAAGGTGGGCTGAAAAGACAGTTTGTCAGCAGAAGCCCTAATCCATACCTCTGGGCAGCGAGCTGGCTATTCCTGATTTGTAACCAGAAAACGTCATCATTCCCTTAAACTAAAATAATAATAATAATAATGGTAATAATAATAATGGTAATAATAATGGTAATAATAATGGTAATAATAATGGTAATAATAATAATAATAATAATAATAATAATATCTGCTTGATGATGCTGTTTCTGCTACTTTGAGGAGGAAGGTGGGGGGGGTGTTCCGCCAACCAGAATCTCCTTCTGCAATTTCACCTAAATAAGGTTGTGGGGTTTTTGTTTGTTTGTTTGTTTTTTGTTTGTTTGTTTTGTTTTGTTTTTTAAATTTTTTCTTTCCTTTTTTATTTTCTGTGAAACAGTTTGAGGTGTGTGCTCTCCTATTCCGTGCTGGCTGTGTTTTAGTGGCAGATGACAGAGGGGGACCAATATTATGCATTAAAGAGGCCTGAGAAGCAAAAATTTCGTTGATGTGGAAGTGAAGTGGGAAATAATTTTCTGTAATTAGTCCAAAACATATTAGGCTGATGAAATGAATTTCGGATTAAGCGTTCCCTTTCCTCCATTGCACCATGTCCCCATGGGAATGTGCAGACACAGCAGGCTGGTAAGCCCCTTTCACCATGGAGAAAGAACACGTCTTGCTTTGTAAGAGAACCCAGAAGAGTCATATGCCTCGTTTTGATGTAAGCTTTTACCCTCCCTACGCTCTGTAGTTCACAGAGGCTTTAAAAATTCTTTATGAATCAAGAAGGCCCCATTTTTTGCTTCTGGCTACTGGGTTAATATTGCTGAATCCTAGAATAGGGCTCTGTATATTTTTATCTGTAGGTTATCTGAGTGAGAGAATGAAGGTGACATGAGGAGATGCAAGCGACATGCCAAACAATGAAGCTATGCTTGGACAGCATCTGAATGGAAGCCAGGGAAATAATTTTAATGCGTTGCCTCGCTATTCATTTTTTCCCCTCCAAGAGAGTCTTTTGTTATCCAAGTATATTTTTAATCTTTTTTTCAGTCTGGTCAACATTTCATTCATGTTTGTATTGAATACATTGTTCCTTCAGTTTTCAAGAGACTGATGCCTGTAGAGATGGAAACAATTTCCTTAATTGCTGGGGCTGAGGTGAATGCTATTACCCTTCATGCTGACCTGGAAGAACCTTTTTCTTCAGGCAGTTTCATAGATAATTCAGCCTTAGCTCCCTTTTAGTCAAGAGGGGGGAGCCTGTGTAGAAAAGCACATGGAAAATAATTCATTTAAAATGATTTTAAGAAGCATAATTTCTGCACTCTGTAGATCACAGTCATATACTGAATTTATTCTTTTTAAAGATTGTCAAGGTTTAATTGCAAGGTGACAATAAACCATGGCAGATACTCTCTGTTAATCCCTCACTCACGTTCCCCTTAAATAGGAAAAAGTGATAAGGAGGAAGGAAGAGAGACTTCAAGTTGGAAAGGTTTTAAAGGCTTTACTAATGCTACTAATAAATAGAGAAAATGATACAAAATATACAAAACCAATCTGGTGTGCCTCCAGTGGTGACAGAGCTGGAAGCTGGCGTGGCTCCAGCAGCTGCAGGGCAGGCACCCGCAAGTCCTGTGCGGGGCTTCACAGCAACCCGGAGCTGGATTCAGGGATGCAGGGTCTCAGGCCTTGGATCACAGGCTCGGGTGGCAGGGTCCTCTTCAGATGCCAGCCATGGTCGAAGAGAGCAAGACACCCTTGTGATCTCCCTCTTTTATAGGGTATATGACATGTATGGGATGGAATACTCAGTTGGTCAGTTTTAGTCATCTGTTCTGTCCGCCCATTCTTGCAAATATGTCCCGTTATCAGTTAACCTTGGTTACCATAGTAATAAATCTAAACACGAGCTTCTTCTGCGTTCCATTGGTCATCAGCTTTGGAGCGCAGTGTCCAAAAAGCATGCAATTACTTAGAAGAAAAGTGCAGTTACTTAGGAGATACTTAGAAGAACTTACCTGAAAGGAAAATTCACTGAAAGAGAACTGGTCTTGTTTTTAATAAAACCAGAATGAAGGTGCAGCATAGTTCTTGAGCTTGTTCTTATTTCTGCTTGTTTTAAAATTAGCAGTGCCTTTTGTAGTCAGGAAGGTCCAAAATAGAAACTTCGCTTCTAAGTATGGGCTTATATGTGTTCCTAATAATGATAAATTTAAGGATATGCTAAATATGTTTTTCTATATGGGTAAATTAGCAGTTGTAGTCTGTTTTCTCCTGCATACAAGATTTGTTGGTCTTTAATAAGGAATTGAGGACGGGGAGGGGAGAAAAAACAAAAATGGGGAAACAGTATGTGTGAAGTATTAAAAAACCTGATAATTTTGCAAGGTGGGAGGGAAAAAGAGAGACTTTGCTCTCCCCTTTACTTTCAGTCCTTCTTCCCTTTTAGTTTTAGGATGTCTTTTTTACCCTTGCAGACTACAGAGTAAAGTCAACCGGGAAAGTCTGCAGAACGTTTTACTCCTTATTTTCACTTACAAGTGATCTGAAGCACACACAGACACATAATTTGCTCATTTATTACATCTTTTTTCCACAACAGCTTAGCTTAGCAGTTTTTACTTGTGGGCTGCAGTCCTTGTAAGGAATGGAAGATGTCCTTTATGTCAGAATGCCTGTGTGTGCACACGGAAAGAAGAGTAAGTAGGAGACTGCAGAGGTGAAAGGAGAGAATGAATGGAAAAAAGAAAAGCCGTTCAGAAAAAAAAAGAAAAGAAAACACATGAATGTGCGTGGCAGAGATTATTTTGTCTGTGTGGAATTTGTGGATTCTCTGCTTCGCCTCACACAAGTGATGTGAAGAATTCAGCAATGAATGAATGGCCAGAATCTTCCAGCACGTATGATGAGTGATGCCCAACAGCTGAGTTACAGAATATTTTGACCCTCTGAGCTCTGGAATGGATTTCTTCCATCTCCAGCAGCAGTCTTGCAAAATACTCTTTCGAGAAACTGGAAAGAGAGGCAAACTTTGAAGAAAAAGAAAAAAAAAAAAGGTTTCAGACATTCTGTACCAAAAATAGTTGTATGCTGTATGCAAAGAAGACAAAGGTGTAGGGATTTGAAAAGAAATTAATGTATTAAAATGTAATAGGAATTCACTCACAGATAGACTTTTCTTGGATAATATAACATTAAAAATAAGAGGAAGCTATTTTATCCAAATATTTTTCACATTGTGTGGTTCTAAAGGTATTGTGACTAACCAAGCTCTCCCTTATCTGGTAAGTACCACGGTGTTTCACCACTAGGTTGAAATGGCAAGCTGCTTAAAACTGCCATTCCAGGGGTTTTTTTGGCCAGGTAGTTGGAATTGAAGTGATACTGTGTACTTTGGAACATTTCAGATATTTTTGAGGTGAAATCTGCTGCAGAAGATTATATTCCACTATATTGAAATAGTTAGAATATCAGACGTTGTTCTTTTTTTCTGCTCCCTGACTGCAGTGGTTAAATGCGTTTGGCATCACTGGAAGCGACATGCTTCAATTCCCATTGTTATTTGAAATGGTAGTAACAGGGCAGCCGTGCCATACAGATGCCACCACCATTCAGAAGTAGCTTATCTGTAGAGCAGATACGGGAAAGACTGGCCAAAGGAGTCGACGTTAGAGTCTGTGTGCACCAGTGGATGTTGAAGGGATTACAATCTCAAGTTAACGCTCTGTGTCCAGGAATGCACATTGGCCAGAGAGCACTCAAGTCAGAATGGCAAAAACTTCAGCTACTGTTAAATTCCTATGCTCATGGTATTTGCCAGTGTGTAAGCTTTGTGTATAGGCATGAGTATGTACACTTCACCTCCTTCTCAAGATGCTTGAACTGTAGTTCTCAATCTTTCACACACAGTGACCTTCATTGTGAGAGTAAAGCGCTTCTGAAGTTGATGGCCCAAGAACTCAAGGCAGATGAAGTAGGTTTTAGCTGTCACGCAGTGATGGTTCAGTTTAATCAGGTTTGAGAATATGCCGGAAGGGGTTTCCTTATTGTTCTTAGCTGGGCCGCATATGTCACTTCAGGTTAAATGAGTCCACCAGGTTCTGAAATAGGGAGAAGTGCTGCCTCTTGACCTTCATCTAAAGAGGGGCTGCCACTTTCAATTACAAATGCATGAGAGTTGGGTGTGGTTTGTAATTAGGGGTGAAGTCTGGTGAGCTGCTGACTTTAACCTGTAGTAGTGTTCATCTGTTGCAAAAAATGCTGCTGCTTTAATAAAAGATGTTGGAATTTCATTCTTCAGAATTCCTATCATTTTGTATTCTGTCTAGTGGCATAGACTGTTGTATCAGCTGAAGCTGGAATTATTTAAGCAATATTTTATAAACTGAAAAGAAAACAGGTCTTGTAAAGGGATTTCTGATCAGTTTATTTCAGTGACTCTCTAGATATATTAATTAAAGGATATGTTCCTGTCTTCAGGAGGTTTTGTTAAAGTATTGATTCTTTTTTATAATAAGTAAATATTATGAAGTGAATATTTTAAAATTTGTGTTGTTTGTCCTGATGATTCCTGTGTGCTGTTACAGAGCCACCCTGTGAGAATAAAAGGGAAAATGTGATTTAAGAGCAGGAGGATGGGAGCCTGACTTCTGTGCATGTGGGAGTGTTGTAATCTTATTGAGTAGCAGGAAGAAAGATGAATTAATGCAGGAAGTCACTGGCAGCATCTCTGCCCTCCCCACCTTGTTTAGGTCAGCCAGTTTCCTTGTAGTCTGCGTCAAAGAATAAAATACTCTCATTTAAGCCACGATGCAACAAGATAATTCAGTGCGAAACCTTATGGAAAAGCTGTGTGGTGGCAACGTGAACATCTATGGCTACGGTTTATTTAGGAAGAATCAAGTAGACTTACAGGACTGAAAAGGGTATTTTATGTTAAAAACTGCATTACCTGTTCCTCAGTCATTAACAAGTTGGAAATAAAAGGTCTTAAGGGGTGTCCAGCAGGTGGGAAATCCTCTCCACTCCCCTGAAACAGAGCACAATGCACTGACCGCAGCTGCCAAGAGCAATCGCATGGCGGGATGACCAGCTCCATCTAATAGCGATGGGAAAAGACCTGCAACAATGCGGGTGAGTTTGCTCTCAAAAACAAATAGAGGAGACTATGCACTGTCAATACTGAGACATCTTAAATATGTCTATTGGCAAAACGACAAACTCTGGCAAAGCAAATTTTAAATTAGTAATAATTTCTATTTTGTATTTGAGGAAAAAGCTGAAGTATTGTACAGTGATGATATTCCCTTCTCTGTACCAGCAGTTTTTAAAATCAAGGCTGAAACTTTTCCATATCAGAGTTTTAAGAGCGATGGCCAAAGCGCTCTCTAGGTTGTTGACACTGATTTTTTTCTTCCAGAATGTCAGGGCAGTTTCAGAAGACTGGTTGAAAGACAATGCCCTGCCAATATTTTAAAAGGTTGAACAAGATGACTCAAATAATTATAGGCCTGTCAGCCTGGTATTTGTGTGGCCAAAATAATGGCACGGCTGACATGAATTTTGATCAATAAAGGTTTAAAGGTTAAAATATAGTTGCTCGCAGTGAGTATGTGGGTATGGAAAATACATCTTGTCAAACTAATGTGATACCTAATTTTTATGAGATGAAAGTTTGATAAATGTATCCATGTCAAATGCATATGTAACAGTTATATTTTCAAATGCAGCTGTAATATACTTGGATTTCTGTCAGGCAGTTGGCTAGACAGTGTATGCCATTCTGATCAGGAAATTATAATGATACAAAATGACAATAACAAACCCCACAAAATGAAAAAGCCATTAAAAAAATTACAAACTGTCTGCAAGAGGTCCTATAAATATCACTGTAAATTGAAGTCTTTATCAAATATATGTGTTCCCAGTGGAGTTACTAGTATTAAAAGAATAAAAAATCTGGCCTGTTTGTCTAGTTTGGGAGGGCAGACAGCAGGCAGGTCAGCTTTGCCAAGTGTGGGGTCAGACATACTGGCAGGAGGAGTGCAGGTGGGAGGGACAGGAGGAGGGATTTGCCTCTGGTCACGCAGGAGCATCTTTGAAATGTGTGAGGGCTGGGCTGGATGTCATCAGAATTTGATTTGTGGCATTGCGGTGTGGCCCAAAGGGTTAATTCTATTATTGAGGCAAGTGCTTGTTAGGAAGGTATGCTGGGCATCAGCCTATGCTGCTTTTATGCTGTGTCCAGTATGGGATTGATTTAAACAATTCAAGAACAGTAAGAAGAAACAGCTTGAAACCTATGAAAAAGATTGAAACACTGGAGAAGAACCAAAACCTTATGCTGGAATATGGAAGGAATGTAATCTAGCCTCTGTTTGATGAGACCTAGCTTGATTTCTGTTGATTAAAGGAGGAATAGATATGATGGGTTCACAATGTGAGTGAGCGAGAAGATATACAATGAGAGTAATCAAACTAATGGGAAGTTGTTCTGGGATGCTTGAAGGCTTGGGTTCTGTGGTGTTTGTTGGTTTTTTTTGTGTGTGTTTTTTGTTTGTTTTAATAGCTGGAATTATCTAAATCAAAATATCTTGTATGAAACAGCGTCTGTTCTAGAGAGATGTTTTCTTCACATTAGAAAATGAACAGACCTGCAATTGTCTCATCTTCATTTGATATCATGGTAGGTTTTAATATTTCAGTAAGATCCATAATGCTTCTTGTGCAAAGCAAATCGGTTCTTGTGTGGTTCCTTTGGAAAAGTAAGATATCTTATAATGAAAGAGGGGAGTCTTGCCTTTTTTTTTCAAAACAAACAAACCAAAGTAATACAGATATAGATGTCATCCCTAGTAATGGCACATCAGCCCCTTGCTGCTTATTCCACTCCAGGATACTCTAGAGTACAGCATTGGTTCAGGCACAGTGCTGTGGAGCCTTCCTAGCGGAATTTCCTCGGTTCTAGCAGTGTGAAAGCAGGATGGACATGTGGAATTGGGCTGCTAGGTGGGGCTGTAGGGAGCTGAACTGACGGGGTCTTCCTGGAATGAAGAGGAGTAATTTTGCTACTACTAGGAATAGTCATATAAGCTGCTCCTAACTAGCACGTTGTATAAGGCTTGATTTTGAAATATCGATGCTCTGCTATTAGTTTCCACTGTTTTGAGGAATAAATAACTGGGTCTTCAGCAGGATTTGGGCTTTTTTTTACATGTTCCTGTTACTTGTCCCTTTTTCCTGAGAGTGTCAGCATGAAACTGCAAGATATAATTGGTCTGTGAAAAGATGACAATACCGTCTCCCTCTTTAAAGCAGTCTAATTTCTTGGGTTTTGGGTTGCTGTTACATATTGAACAGATATTTCTGGTGAGTCATCTGCAGTGATGCTGGATAGTTCCCCCGAGAGGTTCCACGTAATTTACAATCTATCTGTATATGTGAACAGTCTAAATTATTATTTTTGGCATCCAGAAAGATTTATTATGCTGTACCTGACCACAATAAATTTTATCTGTCTCAGTCTTGCCCATTTACCAAGTTTTATTAGCTTCTTCTGGAGGTTTGATTCATTCACAATCGTTTAATTTCAACAACTTTAAATGAATTCACATTGCAAGACTTCCACTATACATCCTACTTCCTTTGTGGGCAGTTTTCAATAACATGTGTGATGTCTTTAACACAAATAGACCAAGAGATTCCACTAGGTTGAAAATAAGATCTCAAACAAACAAGCGAGAATTGCCACATCATAAATTACATGCATTTGCAGTCAGTGTGCAAGTGGATGTGAGCAATGAAAGCTTTTCAAAATTTGTTCTAGTAAAGCTTTTTTTTTTGCTTTTTTTTTTTTTTTTTAATTCTGGAAGGTATAGCTCTGTCTGTGGCAGTATTTGGAAATAAAAAAGACAAATAATAATTGGGCATAAGTCTCTTGCAGTCAATTGTGATCCTTTTATAACCATAGTAGGGAAACCAGAATAAGAATCTGGTGAGCCATAGTTAAAAAATGAAAATATTTACTATAGTTCATGCCAATCTGGCACCATTGTGCAATACTGCTATAATAGGATTATTCACATAAGTTTAAGAAAATGTAAAAATATGGATATTATGTGGACTTAAGCTTAAATTTGTAAGAACTTGTTGCCTTGTGAGTGGTGTTAGTGTCCCATATAGAAAAAAAAACATTTACCAGTCCTTTTTTTGCCAAAATGCCATATTTGAATTTGGCTGTCATAACCACAGTTCTTCAGAAACTGAGCTTCACGTTTCTGGAACTGTTTGTGGAGTTTTATCCCCGTTAGTTCCTTGTGTCTTAGTGGAAATCTCCACAATTGTGGGAGTGTGCTCACTGCAGCAAGTGCATTCTCATTTTGTGGTGGTTCCAAGGCCATCGTCTGTTTATACTATAACTGGTTAAAGCCTTTATACTTACAGTTGTTACAGCTACACCTCATCTGCTGGCTTCTTAAGCAAGGAAGTATTTGCTCCTGAGAAAGACAGACCTGTCTTTCAGCCTATGGAGGCATCAAAAAATGGCTGGTGAGTGTTTAGTTCTTCTCTGGCATGAACTGCAGATCACAGAGTCACAGACTGTCAGGGTTGGAAGAGACCTCAAAAGATCATCTAGTCCAATCCCCCTGCTGGAGCAGGAACACCTAGGTGAGGTTACACAGGAAGGCGTCCAGGCGGGTTTTGAATGTCTCCAGAGTAGGAGACTCCACAACCCCCCTGGGCAGCCTGTTCCAGTGTCTGTCACCCTTACTGAGAAGAAGTTTCTTCTCAAATTTAAGTGGAACCTCTTGTGTTCCAGTTTGAACCCACTGCCCCTTGTCCTATCCTTGGTTGTCACCGAGAAAAGCCTGACTCCATCCTTGTGACACTCACCCTTTATGTATTTATAAACATTAAGGAGGTCACCCCTCAGTCTCCTCTTCTTCAGGCTAAAGAGACCCAGCTCCCTCAGCCTTTCTTCATAAGGGAGATGCTCCACTCCCTTAATCATCTTCGTTGCCCTGCGCTGGACTCTCTCCAGCAGTTCCCTGATGATTGATGTTGGGTGATATCCACTCCCAGTCATGGATTACTAAGCAGAGAGTGTTATTGTGTGAGTTTTTGGGGAGAAAAGGTTGTACTCTTTTGTTTTCTTGCAAGTGTGTTCACAGCATGTATAGACAAGTTCTGTGGATAAATTAGTATGCATTTAGTTGGTCTTGTGAAACCACTCTTTTCAAAGTTAGGCTTGAATGGTATTGTGATGGTTATAGTATCTGCATCATTCTTTCAAACTGAAAAAAAGTTGTCATGTTTAAAAATTAGTCAAAAGAAAAATTGTTCCACAGTGTGAATTAAATGACTGGTCAGTGCATCCTTTGGCACATGAGGTGGGACACATCTCTCGGCTTACTCTGCCCCTGCAGCATTTGCCCCACTGGCAAGACTGAGGGCCTTTGGAGTTGAGCAGCCTGATGTGTTCCCGGAGAAAAGAAGAAAAGGTGGTTTGAAACTGATGTGCTGGTACTGGTGTGAAAGAATTGTGCCTCGAAGGTAGTGAAGACTGAAAGGAGTGCATATTGTGCAAGAAAGATGGTGCATAAGAGAAATGCCTTGTAATTAGGCAGCTGCTAGGTCAAAATAAACTGAAATGAATGTGTGGTTTTAAAGAAGAACTCAGCTGAGATGAAAGAATGGTTCTCCTGAATGTGAATAGATGGAGGTCCTTTGGTGGGCTGCCGGCTTGCCTGGCGTGTTCCAGCCCCAATGCACGGTCCAGCCTCCGAGAGAGCAGACGTGCCCTGACCTCACTCCAGTGGAGCAGCACCCAGGCTCTGTGACTTGTTCTTCTGTCTGCTCTCGTCCTACAGCTGTTTTCTTGACAAATGGATGTTTTTTTGGGAGAATGCACCCTGGCTATAATTTTATTCAAAAAAGTTCAAGTTAGAACTTTGAAGACTTTATGATAATTCTGCTTTTTAATAAAAATGCCTTTTTATAGAGTAGAGTCACTTGTAGAGTCACTTCAGGCATGGTTTTTCTCCTAATTCTTCCTTTGTGACTGACATTAAGACTGTCTCTGTTTGAGTCCTTACAAATGATATCCTTACTTTTCCAAAAAAACTTTTCTATTCATCTTTGCGTTGGACTCTTAGCAAGTTTACATTTTATTTATTTCCAGAAGGCTTGCTGCAGGGTGCTGTACTGTTACCAAGTGCTGCAGAAAGAGAGAATCCAACACTGAAGAGCAGAGTTACATGACACCCTAAGGCATAAGCACCATTTATTTGGAGAGGTAAAGGATCGGACAGTCAGCAAAATTCATGGCTTGATGTTTTTATACAAGGCTAACCCTTACGGAAGCTGCATGCCTGCAGCTCTGCTGGAAAGTAAATGAACCAAGAAAATTCTGTCCTCAAGTTGAGGTCATTAGTGTATGGAAAACGTGTGTTCTGTTCCTCTGTTGTTTATTTTGTCATATTTTAGGAGGAGTTCTTAATGTGCTAGTGTTCTTTTCAGTGTAAATTAGGTCGATAACATTTTTAAGTGCATATATGTGGGAGAAGGAGAGACAGTGAGGGTTGTGCTGGAAATGAGGCAAAGATTTGCATTCTTGAACAGCTAATAGTTATCTTGAATAATGTTTCCCAAAGGCGTTGGTACCAATGAGGGATGCCTCAAATGATATTACACAGTAGAGGTTCTGTGCTTTCAGTAACCTGCTTATTTCTTTCGAAGGACATAAAATATTTTGGAGATCAAGCAGCGTTTTTCTTCTCTTCAGTGACACTGTATTTATGAACTGCCAGTTTATGCAAGAGCAGTGCTTGCAGCGGTCAACAGGGCTAGCAGTGAAACGAAAGGTCAATCCAGTTAGTGCATGACAGCTTCCTTGAACATTGAGTAATTTCTCTGAAAATTAGTCTTCCCACATCCCAATGCTGGGTGAAGAAGAACTGAGACATTCAAAATTCTATCATAAACTTGGATGCATTGCTGGAAGAAGCAAAAAAAAAAAAAGCCTCTGCGCTTTGCAATAGGAGTAGTATTCCTTAATGACATTATTGATAATATTCTTCTGACAATACTGCCGGGTGTTTTGGATGCAATTTTTAATGAAGGATAGTGGAGGTGAAAAGCATGTGAAAGAAGAAAATACTGTAAGTGGGTTTAAAAAAAACACAAGGTAGAAAAAGAAGAATTCTAGAGAGTCAGCAAAGTCAGAGCTCACATCAGTGGGGCCAGTTCCCTCTGGGACATGTGGCTGGACAGGGCTCAGCAGGTGAAGGCTTCTGGCTTGAGGCAGCGCGGCCATGGCCACGCCATCAGCACTTCCCTCCTTCAAGAGGGTCCTTGAGGAACAGTGTCTGCCTCTTCACAATATCCAAACAGAATTGCCAGACAGTCAGCTGTTAGAGGGTATGAACTTCATAAGCAGTGCTGTTTTTTCCTTCCGGTTCTACAAAAACACAAAGCTTGTGCTGTTGTATAATCTTGTAGGCTGTATATGCCGAGTTCTCTGTGTTATTTTTTTTTTATGTAGAAGAATTGTAGTGAGATTGCTTGCAATAACACCATGGTTAGGGGAGAGCCAAGTTCCCATAATGTATACTTTTGATTACTCTGATTCTCTCCAGCTTCACTGAATATTCTAGGAATTATTCCAAGTGGATTAAAAATGATGGACTGTTTTGCCACAAGGAAAGAGATGTGAAGCCCAGATTCTTTTGAAAAACTTAAAACTGCAGTTATGCATCCACAAAAGGACCTTGGGAATAGTTGTTTAAGTAGAATTTGATGTTTTGTTGCCAAATAATATGTGCTGTCATGACTTTTATTCTAAGCCTATAAAATGTTGGGTAACGACGATATGTACTTCAACAGAATGTTTGCCTGCAATCATTGTTTAATAGAAGCATTTATTTCATTAAGTTCACAGTACTAGAAATTAGCACTTTCAGATAGGTAATGATGACATTTTAATGTTATAATGAATATTTTCTTGTTGCTGTTTGTGTGTAAAATAGCATAGGAAGAAACGACAGGCACCCAAGGTTTTTGGCATGCTACAAGCTACAATTCTTGACCTGAAAACATCAAAATAATCTGATGGTAAGGATGTGTGTGTTGATAGTAGTCAGATGAGTGTATAATGAGGCTTTGAAACTTTTATTTCTGTGGTTTTGATTTCTTTCATTTCTTCTGTCCAAGCGGTGTTTGTTGCTGGCCTCAAATGAAGAGCAAACTAGTTGTAGTCCCCAAAGCCAGCCTAAATAGTTTGGAAGGTATTCATCTTAGTGCTTCTAATTTAACTTAGGAAAGAGAGGCACTGAGACTGCAAGGAGCTGGGAATTGTGAATGAAACAACCTAAATCAAAATCATTTTAAGAAAAATGGTGAACAAGTTCCCTTGGGTAAAAACTGTGCATCTGCTGAAGTCCATGTTCATCTAGTTTGTATTTGGATGTGGATAGAGATATCTGTAATGTTAGTGAGGATTTGGCCTTGTGGGATTTACACTGCACAGACGTAGGTTTGGGAGTACGTACACATTAACAGTCAGGGCTGATGTTATTGACAGTTTCTTTATCAATCAGAAGGGATACTTTAATCTTAATTTTCACAAAATACTGAGGAAGGATCCTGTTACAGGAAACCAGCTGGGATTGAATGACCATGACTTGGTTCATTTTAAAAATGATGAAAGGATAATCAAAAATTGGTTTGTGGCTCAGGTCTTGATTGCAGAAATGGAAAATTTTGACAGACTAGTGAGGCTGAGGGATATGAAAGTGACAGAGCGTGTTTTTCCTGGAATGAAAGATGCTAATGCTTTCTGAACCCCAAGGAAGAGAGCTGAAGAAGGATATAAGAACTAATTGGAAAATCTTCAGGCAATGGAGAAGAGCCAGGTGACCTTGCTGACTTATGAAGATTTTTATCACCCTTGTCTTGGCTACATTCTTGTCATTCTATACTCAAACCTAATCTCACTGGGTTTTCTTACTGGGATCTCAGCAACTTTTGTGCTGTGCTAGAGTCATCTGATGATGAGGATATTTTGTTGGTGGACATGGATCTTACTTGGGCTTGACATCTCAAGCCAGCCAGTCAGCCTCAGTTTGATGCAAACAGTAGAAATCTAAGTTTTTCAATGTGACCACGCTTGTCTTGCGAGTAGATTTTGTGGGTGCACACGGGCTGCTGTGATGTAAACCTTCTGTGGAAATGCTGACTGCTTTAAAAAGTAGCTTTTCTTTCCTCCTTTTATTTCCATCCCCTATGCCTGACTCTTTAATGATAGCATTATGTGGTTGTGGTACTTCCTACCTGATATTAAAAGACTGCTTGGTTTTTGGTGTGTGGGTTTTTTTTTTGTTTGTTTGTGTGTGTTTTGTTTTGGTTGGTTGGTTTTTTTGGTGGTGGTGTTTTTCTGGAGGAGGTTTCTTGTTGCTTTGAAATTACATCTGTTTCCATCTACTGCAAGCACCCAGGGCCCACGCTGCACCAACTGAAGTGGAGAAGTGCAACTGCACCGTGTCATCCATGAGAAGCCGCTCCTGAATTGTGCTGCTCAGACAGTGGGTGGGTAGCGTAGCAGTTTCTCATGTATGGTCACTGCCATAGAGAGGGAATGCATGCAGAGACTTGTATAGGTGTTAGTTATGGTACAGAGGGTGTAAAGGCAAGATCTTGGAGTTGGCCAGCTGGCTTTCTGGTGGCTGTAAGACAACTGGCAGGTCAGGATATTGAATGATTGGAGAAGGGATGCTGAAATGGTGCGTGGAGAAGCGAGGGAGATGCTGCATGGGGAAAATGCATCTTGTGTCTTGTGCTACAAGTGAGGCAGGCTTGGGGTTCTTTTCAGGCAGGGAAGGCATAGATCATAACTCTGGAAGCTATAGAGAGCTGTAAAATCTCTCTTTTGGAAGCTTACTGCATCCTGTCAATGTCTTAGTGCTTCATCTCCTTCTCCATGCTTGCACAGGTCCACTTACATGGCACATGAGCTTTTTGGTCCAGTGTGTCTCAAGGAGGAATGTTTTCGTCCAGGCCTTAGTACACAGACTTCATTTTAAATTCTGTGTCAATTTTTTTGCTATAGTGTAAAATAAAGCTACATACAAACTAAAAAGCCAATCACACAACAAAAAAATGCACCTTCAGTAGAAGTTTAGGTTATTAGCTTGATGAAAAATGGAAATGTCCTGTGATCTGTAGGACATTGGGCCTCTCACTTTTCAACTGATGCAGCCAATGGCTCAGAACAGATTCAATGTGCTGTTCTTGGTGCAGTTTGACTGGTTTGCTACTAACGTGTTGCTTTAAAGTCTACTTAGGCTTGTGCTTGCCAAGCAATGTGACTAGTTTAGCAAGCTGCTTTCTTTTCAATCAGGAGTCAAATGATCCAGAAGAGGAACAGAGAGTTCCTAGTGAAGGACCATTGGAAGCAGGACAGCTTTGCTAATTAAATTCCTTTTATTTTTATTTTATTTTTTTCGTTACCAGAAGAGTTCTGCATACAGATGTAGTTGGGCAGAGTGTGTCAAACAGTACAAATCATTGTTATGATACATTAATCAAGGGCATGGAAGAACAGCTCTAGGAGAGCAGATTCCTCTGTCTTACGTAAGCTTTGATCTGCAGTCTCTCAATCACCTTGTCTCCTTCTTTTAGGACTTATGATCCCAGAAGGAATAAACTTTGCCGTCTTCTGGCCCTGGCAATCTCCTTACAGTGAATTTTGTCAAAAGACATGAGATTCTATGGCTAAAGGCAAATACAAAGTCCTGGGTGAAAGTACTTAAGTGCTCTGAGAAGCGATGGAGGCCTCTATATCCTTGAATGTTTTGGAAAGTAATTGCACTGTAGGGAATTAACCTGAACTCATAGTGCAGTAAACCAAAAATAAATGGCGTTGAGGTCCTTTTGCTGTTCTAGCTAAGTACTCTGATGTTCAGATACTTAAGAATTTTCACTCTGCAATCCCCCTTGTGAGTCCAGCTCTCCGTGCTTCTTCGCTGCAACCTCCCATGCTGTCCTGTCCCCTCAGCACTGGGCTGCTTTGCCTCAGTTGTGACTCAGTCTTTTTCCTGATGGGTTGCACAACAGATCCTCAGTCTGAGCCATGGGAGTACAGAAGGAAAAGAGAGAATAGCCTTGTGGCCAAGGTACTAGCTTAAAACTTGTATTTTTATATGCTTTGTCAGACTTCTTTCGTTATAGTGCTTGGAAGTCCCTTAGGGGATGGTTGGCAAAATATATTTTGTCTCTTAATTACTTTTTGGATCAATGGGAGATCGTATGTCTAAATATCCTCATGAGTTTTATCCTGTATATGTTTATTTACTGTCTACAAAGGAGAGAACAGCACTTTCTTACCTGATAGGACTGTAGGGGAGCAAGAGGAGGGGTTGCTGTTCTTCAGAAAGATCTCTATCCCAGAGGAAAGAGGGAGGTGCTCTGTATTTACCCTAAACTCTCCTCTGAACCGTCTTCCCCGATAACATCTTCTGATAACCTTCTCTTCCTAATATGCATACATATATTATGTAAGCACAGATTTTCTTATATATATACACACATATCTGTGAATGGATATATAATACATATTAAGCATGTTTTTAATTTTTTTCATACTTCACATATTTTAAATATATAAAAATATTTTAATCTTAATTTTATCTATCTTGTACAACCCACTGCTTTTACATTCAATCAATTAATTTTTGTTAAGTCTGGGCCACAGGCATATCTGCAGGCTGCAGAAAGATGTTGGTGTTTTGCCCGGTGTTAGTGGTTGCTTTGCTAAAATGTTTCCTCACCATTCATGCAGCTTATGTCCTGACTATTTATGATTAATAAAATGCTGGGCCCTTGGCTGCTTCCCACCACATGTGTTAAACCTGGATGGATGGATCTGAACTGCAGCCGTCACCAGGTAGAAAACAGCTTGCTAACACACAATTTAAGGGAAGAAACAAACAATTTATGTATGGTTGAAAGGACATGGATAATAAGGTAAATGAGTTCTGAGTAAAATGGTCCCTAAGCATTCTTTTCCTGTCTCACAGGCATTCGTAAAACGCTTTGAGATCATTTATATGGAGATCACAATATCCTTGCAAAACTATTCTCAAATTTTCCTCTAAACAGAGCAGAAACTTTAATATGAATTGTTTCTGCGTAGGGGCTCATGTTTCTTTAGGCTCACAGAATACTTCACTCACTAGTAGTTGCTCTGATTTGTCTTTAAGATTAGTGATTTTTCTTCTTCAATTAAAAGAGAATGTAAAAATATTGCCCCATTAGAAAGCGTTCTTGTGTGTTTATAAGTACCCTTGAACGTACTTATCCACTGGGAGCACGCAGATAGATGTCTGTTGGAATTTAATTTCTCTGCAGCATGTTGGGGGTGGGGACAGAAGAGAAGTAGCCAGAAAATGATGGTTGCTGCAGTAAATACCAGGCTTCTCCCAGTGACCTGCACTGACTGCAGAGCTTATTACATCTAATGTAAGCATAAAACATCTGTTTAGCAATGCCATTCTCTGCCCTGTCTGTAATTGTACCAGCAAATTATGTGTTCTTTGCTGATTGTTGCCTATTGTGGGGAGTCATGAAGAAAAGGTGGTGTCACATTTCAAAGCTTACTGTAAAAAAGATGTTATGAAATACCTGCAAGGCAGCACTGCTTATGAAGCAGAGGCAACCTTGCTTCACCTCGGTGCTGTGGTCCTTCTGAGCTCTGCAGTCAGAGGTGTGCAGGCCAGCAGGAACCCTGCGGCTGGACAGTGTAGCCTGTAGCAAGCAGCACAGATGCTGAGTAAGGCTGTTGTTTCAGACTACGAACTTTAGAGTCCCTTAAGGGCCTTTTTTATTTGGGGGTTCCTACAAAGTCTGTGTTGTCAGGTGGGGACACGTGGCAATAAGGCAGAAGTGGTGAACCTCGTGCTCTCAATCCAGCAAATTCTTTGGAGCACAGGACTGCTGCTGGTACGCGGCGTGCGCTGTCCTTGCTCTGGGCTGTCGCACGTGAATCCAGGGCATTGCCTTCAGCAGCTTGCTGTTTTGCTTGATTTCAGTCATCGTTGGCAAAGCTAACACTTCCACTGGGGTGGCTTTTACCCACCCAAAAGAGGTGCAGCAGCACTTGTAATTTGTGCTTTGCAGTAGCTTTTACGCCATCAGGCTCCAGAGCTGCAGCGAGTAGATCTGCACAACGTGTTGGCCACGAGTGGCTCAGGTGGGGGCAGCTCCCCACAGCTGGTGGGTCTGCGTAATATGGCAGCTCCTGGTCTGGTTGTACCCACTGCTGTTTGACTGACGCCCTTACAAGCGGATAAGCTGGCTAGTGGGTGGCTCTGCGTGGTGGGCAGGGTAACCGCTGTGTGAGTAGGGTGCAGAGCTTTTTGAGGTCACCGGTGTTCTTTTCTCTGGTTTGCCGTTTCTGTAGCTGCTGCTATTAGATATGGGAAGAAAATGCTTCTTTGTCAGGAGATGTGTTACATTCTAAACAACACCTTGTTTGGGTGTGTGCTTTCTTTTTTTCTTTTTTAAATGTAGTGTTTCTGAGGGGGATCCTGGCAGCAAGTACGAGCCACCAGCCTGAGCAGTTCCTTTGTACCAATGCTTTTGAATCAGTGCCTGTGTTAGTGTATTTCCTAGGGAAGTAGCTGAGATAGGATTATTCACACCTCACATAAAATTTATTTTATTAGCAGCAGCTTCAGTATCTCCAATTTTCAGCACTTGGTGAAGATGCAGAATTTGGTTTTTGCTAGAAAGCCTTTGTGTGTTTTTCCGTGTGTGGATCTTGTTTCCATGGCGCCAACCTTTAAACTCAAGAAGCATTGCTGCGGAGCGTTAACCACTGAATTTGCATTAGCAACCAGCCCTGCTCCTGTATAGGGCTCTGATGTGTGGCGAGGACAATGATACAGGCTATGGCGATGATTTATGCATTTGAGCAGTCAGGGCTTAAAGCTTTGCCGGTCTGCTATATTGTGAAATAGAAGATGCAGCCCTGCCAGTGCCCTTGCAAAGGTATTGCTTTCCCTGCTGCTTCATCTTGATTTTTCTGAAGATGAGTCCATCCCAGAGTAGGCTGTGACTTGAATTATTTTTCTTGCCCCGTTTTCCTAAGTGCTTTAGTGTCTTGGCAGAGCATCTCTGTCCTAAAGAGCCTGTTTTGTCATCTTTGCCATTGTTTCATTAGGATGTCATTGACCGGATGTTTTCATGTCACAGTTGTGGTGCAGGTACATGGTGAGCAGTAGCGATTTGTTATTTGTAACACAATTGCTCCAGCTGGTGTGTGCATCAGCCTTGGGTATCTCTTCTCTAGTAAATGCTCAAGCACAGTGAGCTGGGTACAAGGACTGTTTGGTAAACTTCTGTGGTTTTATGTTATGCAGATGTTGAGATGATTGCAGCCATTTCTATGTGAAAACTATAAAGCTATGCATGCACAAACCATAAAAAATTTGATAATATGGACATTTTAAAAAAATATACTTGTGTTTTTTATTTTATCGTTGCAAATGTACTTTTAAGAAGCAGAAGAACGTGCTTATTTTATGCAGCTCAGTAGTACGTGTAATTGGCAACTAGGTGTAAGACAATGAATTGGTCACAGGATTTTGAGGGGATTGCTTGTGTTTCAAATTTGAAATTTAGGGCACTCAGCAGAGTAACCTTGTGTAAGATGATGTGTGCGTTATATCAGACAATTAATCATGCCAGCAGCGACATTGCAAAATAATTCAATGGGAGAGACAGGCCCTTGCAGTAGAGCAGCAGGCTGCTGTCAGTGCTTGTGTTACCGTTGTTTCTGAAGAACTTGTGGAAGCTTACTGAGTGATACTAGGTGATATATGCTAAAGCAACTTAAAGCAAACTCTGACGTGTTCAAAGCAGCTGCAAAGAAAAAAAAATATAGCCTGAATATGGGTTTGCTTTGAAAAGAAATTCAGAAGTGATTTCCATCACTAATGAGCTTGTGAGAAAATGTTTGCATTGGTTTCCTTACTTTGGCATCTTTTAAAAATTAAACCAGCCTGATGCTAATAGAAGAGTTGAGTTCTATGGTATTTTTAATCCATTCTAGACAAATTACCATAGGGATCATATCACTTTAGGTTCATCACACTGAGCCTGTACACTTACCATAGGGATCATCTGGTAATACAGCAGAGATGAGAGAAATACAGATCTTCATCACTCTTTTGATTCCCAGATGTCTCTATATGGCTCTGATCTTGCAAAGACTTAATCTGCATTTGCTCTGTGCCCATGAATAGTCTTGCTGGATCAGGTGGATCTTGTCAAGAGTGTGATTTTATTTTTTTCAGAATTGTGGCCAGCCTTGCTGCTAAAAACTGAAATGTCAGGGGTGACTGCATTTTGAAAAGAAAATGGGTGTTCATTAACAAAACAAACATACATACCCCCCCTGCCATCAAGCCCCTAAGTGAGACTACAAATGAGATTTCATTTAAAAGTCAGAGCACTTCAACCTTGATTTTGCATCCTACAAATTGCAGTTGTTTGTTTCAGGTTAATTTTTAATTTCCTGTCATAATTGTGGTTGTCTTTCTACTGGTAAGCAGGTTCTCTTTATTCGTTCTTATGTCTTTTTCAGATTGCATGTGGCTCAGAGCATAATCTGGCAGTAGTTGGTAAGTACTTATATTTTATATCAAATCCTCTCACCCTTAAGTAGCACGAGATGAAAGAAAAATGTGCATATCAAACATACTGAGTGATTAAGGGCATTGTGTGCAGCTGAAAGGAGGAAAAGAACATATAGATGTAGGGGAAAGAAGAGACACCGGTAGCATAAGTGGTGATGTTGAAAAGTTGCCCTTGTTGACCAGCCCCTGTAAGCAGAGAGGGGTTGATGGATGTAACAGCAAAATACATTTGCAAAGTGCTACGGCCTGTTTTAGAATGGAGCTATTGCAACAATTCAAGCTGTAGACTCAGAATAGCTTTGAAGCTGGTCAAATGTATCTTTGTTTAACATAGAAATTTTCAATGAGAGGAAAAAAATCCTGGGTCTTTTGTTGTTCCGAGCTTAGAGAATCTTCAAAATGTCAGTCAATGGTAGACAGGTTTTTTAGTGCATCTTAGTATAATGCAGCTGTTGTTATAATGATGAAAGTACTAGGATGCTAATGTCAGTGGAAAAATTGAATTTTGTGTATTAATTCCAGGAACAATTAGATTTTTGCTTTCATGTGAGGAGTTGACAACTGGAGTTTGATACGATTGATATTATTTATAATGACATGTTTAAGAACATTTTAAACTGTAGATTTTCAGGTGCCTTATAAAGGAGGTCAGCATAATTATCCCCATTTAACAGACAAGGTGAGACAGATGAAGAAAGGAATTCTATGCTAATCAGAGCTGGAAATTAAACAGTCTTCTAAGTTTCAGTCCAGCACTCCATCCACATGGACATTTTTGATTGCCATGACTGATGTGTTGAGATGTTACGTGAAGAATTTCCTTGATTTTCTTGAGTGTGGTATGACAGGTGTGGAGAAACAAGCTATTTGGTATCCAGTCTGCATTTTATGTCCTATCAGTTTCATTAAGTGGCCACAGAGATGGTGTTCTGTATATGTAGTATATTTCCATATATGCTGTAGTATATTTTCTTATTATCCTTCGACAATTAAACCTTGTAGCAAACTTGTTGAGTTCTGCTTAGTTTATAGCTAGCTTTAAGAAAAGATTCTCCATTTAGTTTCTCCCTACTTGTTCCGTGTTCACATACCCCTATTGTTAAACTGGTGCTTCTGAATGTCGACTGAAGAGCAATCTGAAGAATCACTTTGTGTCTCTTGCTGAACTGATGAAGTAAAAGTGTACTGCTAGGAGATTCCTCCAGTATGCATGAAAGCAAAGCATTGGGTTTGAACAACCTTCTCTCTCCTTCTGTCCTTTTAAGCCTTCTAGGCAGAAATCTGGGGAAAAAAAAAAATGGGCAGGAGAAAGAAATTCTAGAAGTAAGTTACAGCAAACTAAGACCTTTAAATGTGTAATGTACATCATATGCCAGTCTAAGCTGTATGCTACACTGATCCAGTTCAATGGGAAAATTATCATTGCTGGAAGCTAGTTGACTTTATTTTAAGGCAACAGAGATGTGATATTACCTTTTTTTTTTTTTAACTGAAGAACTATGATACATTTTATGCCTGAAATTAATTTTAACATGTGCTTTTAAAGGTTGACTTTTTAGAACATTTTGTGGTAGGGTTTCTCCAGTCACTCTTCATTCAAAGCTGTCAATGTTATACTCCTTAAAGATATCACACAGATTTCTGCAAATAGGTCTGATTGATTGTACAATTTTCTAATAACTTATCATTCGAGCAGAGTTTATTTAGGACAACTGTATCATCAGTTCTTTCTTAATTGGTAAATGCTTGAGTGATTGACTCTTATATCGAACTTGAGCTATTTCAGTCTGAAAGGTAAACAGAAAAGCAAGTCTTTAACAATTCAATTTACCACTTCTGGTTTTATATACAAATGTATTTGTGCTTTTTTTGTTGTTGCATCATCTTTTAGATAGAAACATTTTTAAGACAGAGAGGCTAGATTTATGAGTCATTTCACAAATGTTGAAGTTGTGTTCCAATCATCTTGCTGATGATAGAAACTGATTTGTAGGGGTAGCAAGCAGTTAGTTTTTTTCATGTTAGTTTATACAGTCTGCATCCATTTGTACGGCTCAGTTATTTGAATTCTCTTGTTTTCTTCTACTGAAGTCAGTGCAAAATTTGGCTGTTCACTGTGATGGCACAGACTCCTTTTGCACGGGTAAATTGGAAGAAATTCACTTTTTAGTTGATCATGAGGTAAATGTTTCATATAAAGGAAAAGGAGGTGTGAGATGTCTCCAAATATACCTATGTTTCTATACTTAAAGTAATAGTACATGAAAAAATGTAAACATTCTCACTTCCAGCTGTTGGTGAAAACACTTTTTTTCGTTGTGGTTTGGGGTTGTCCTGTGATACTAATTCTAAAATTTGCAAATATTATAATAATTTTCATGTTGGTATGAGCTTTCACTTGAAAATTAAAATCCTTGCCTAATAAGAAAAAACCTTGCACTTTTCATCTCAATCAAAGATTAATTGTCATGGGAGGCAGCCTATTTTTGATTGGAAAAAAAGGAATAGTTATTTAATATAGATGTTGGATAACATCTCACATCTGAAAACCATCTTCCAACACTGTAAACTGTGTATGTTCATATTGAGAACAACCAAGGCTGGCTTTTCAACCCAAGTGTGGTAGCTGTGCTGTGCAGCTCTGAATTTTGTGATTTTAAGACAGAATCTTTGAGTGACTGAAATACATAATTAAGCTAAATCACTGTGACAAAACTGAGTTTTTCAGGCTTGGAGTCTATAGTGTTTTCAATGCTGAGAAAGTAAGGAGGTTTGATTCTTACCCTAAAAAGTATGTGATTTAAAATTATATTTATGGCAAAGGCTCTTATCAAGTTTGTACCTGCTCCCCAGGTAGACTTTGATCCTCCTTTTTTTAAAAACAGAATAGTTATCCTTGAAGAGAACACTTAGCGTGCCACATGCAGCTCATGCAATGTTACAGCTTAAATAATCAAGCAATATTGAGTATGCAGAAGCAGAGTTGTTATAAAATGTTTGCATGTCTTGACTGTGCTGCAACCACAGGACACTGGACATAAAGCTTTGAAGAGCCTCCAAAGGCAAATGGCTTATTTTAATAGAAGTTAAATCCAGAAATTTTATTCAAGCCTCCTTGAAGTAATAAAAAACCAACCAAACAAAATCATTACAAGGATACCCCTTCTATAGTCTGGCTCCCCCAAACCTTGGAAAAGCATAATAACCCTTTTTGATCTTGCTTTTAGCCATTCGCTCAACCTGTATAAACCAATAAGGATCTTCTAAAAGAAAGATGCTGGAGGGATGTGTAGGGAGAAGTACTTGTTTTAAAAACAGTTTTAAAAGCTTATTAGTTTCAATTAAAGTCCATCTTTAAAGCAACCTTCAAAGGGGAATTTGGGTTCCCTTCACTGCATGTTTACAAGCAGTTATTTCTTAGCTGGTCTGTGCAAGCCTACAGCAGTGCAGTGGCTGACACAAAATCTGATTGGTGATTCTTCTGCTTATGTGATGGGTAACTTGGCCATTTCAAATGTTTTTGTGTACTTGGAAGAGAAGGGCATAGACCTCTCAAGTAAATATCTTCTGGTATGGTGTTTTGAAGGGGAAAAGTGCTTGGACAAGTGTCAAATGGCTATTCCTTGCACCTTCATAGTCAGCGTGGTGAATTCTGACTTCTGCTCAGGGCTGTCTTATGTTTTTGCGTGGTGAATTTAAAACCTCCTTCAATGAGATGCTCCCCAAATCCCAGTTTTGATACCGCTGTGCAGTGACCCCCCCACAGGGGCACTGAGGGTGCAGGTGAGGGTCGTGCACCAGCGTTCACCAGATGTTGGGCTTTATGTCACTGTCACTGTGCAGTTACTCCCCTGACACTTGTCTCTGTCTGCTCTGGGCTTCTTTTCTTTTCGAGTTAGCTACTTAGCATTGCTTTTTGCCCGTGAGTAATGGTAGTAGAGACGGTACTATGTAACTAATGTTACAAAACCTAAATCAAATGAAAGAACAACACACTGAAAAAAACCCCACAAACCCCAAATGCCCAGGCTGGCCACCGCACCATAAGCATCTTTTGCACATGGAATCACAAGTGACATATGAGGAGAAAAGTCCCCGTCTTATCACACTGAGCTCCATTTCAGTGTGTTCAGTGCAGCAGCATTTTCATACAACATTTAAAAAAAACACTTTACAACTTTCTGCTAAATAACAGGGCCTTCCAGAAAAGGGTTAGATTTGTCTCCTGCCGCCTTTTTTGTTTGCTGTATTTTAGAACGTGTGATATGTTTCAAGATTCTGTCTTCTCTGTAGCTCAGGTGCAACCACTGCTGTAAATATCACAGCATGGGCATTCATATCCCTCTGAAGCTGCAATTCATCCAGTTGGAGAGTAATCAGCGATACTGAATTGAATGGAAGAATAGTAGAGGAAATTGGGAGAAAACATCTCCCCACTCAAATGGCAGGTTGTGCTTCAAATGATCTGAACTAAAGTTTGTAGTAGTGTTAGAGGAGCAGTAAAATAATAATAATAATAATAATAATAATTATTATTATTATTCCATGATTTGTTACAATTTGCTCATTATGTTCTTATACTGATAGAATGTAGCAATTGTGAGCTGGAAAATAAATGCGATCAAAGTGATCCCAAACTTACGGAGCTGATGACACGCATCCTAAAATGGTGGTGGTGTCAATGGCATCCCAAACCCTTTGTTTCCACATTTTGTAATAGGAAGCTGAAGAGTTCTTATGTGGGAACCACTTAATTAATGAGGTCACGCTCGTTTAGTGAAGTTCCATGATTCCAACTGAATTACTGTATAAAGCATCAGGTGAGGAAGCACGGTAACAGATTATGAAAGGCGTATTTCTCTGGCAGAGTGAGCACCAATGGGGAGAGGAGCCTCTGCGGGCTGATGGACGGATCTCTGCGTCACGCTGACAGCGCTATTTAGATGTTCACAGCAACCCCGTGGAGCTGCAGATGTAGTAATGTGTCTGACATTCGCTCCTGGGGGACTCAGCGGTCTGTCATAAAGAGAAAAATCATAAATCCTCGCTCTCGCTTTTCATATTGCTGTGGTATTTGGAGGAATCTTCAGCACATGCAGCGGAGGGCACTGGTGTTCAGGAAGGAGCCTCAGTCTGCTCCTCTGTTGCTTTATTTATTATGCATGAAAACTCCCCGCGCAGCGCAGGTCTCTATTGTAAAGCTTTCCTGGCAGAGCAGCAAGGAGTCGTGTTGCAGCACTAATCACATTCGCTGCTTATTAAAGGGCACCTGCAGGACTTCGAGTAACCATCCCTGTCGTCGTTGCCATGGGGGTTATATGTTGGCCTTCTACATTTGCAGAGCCATTTTGTATTTTATTTAGCTCTTATGCGCCTTTAACTGTTCAAATAGCTCTCTGAAATATAAACCGCAGTGGTTATATTAATTGTGAAAAAGCAGCCTTGCTCTCGTCATTAACTGAGCACCTGAGTGCTGTCTGCATAGCTGGATACAGACCTGACACCACAGCTTTCCTGTCACCTTTAGATACCAGCGAGCCCTAACAGTGCCATTCAAGTGTCTTTTTGCTTTCTGTTTCTTTTCCATAGACTATTTCATGCTCTGGGCAAACTAATTGTTCCTCTGGTAAGACAGAAGCTGAATTTTTTGTTGTTGTTGTTATTGTAATCAAATTACCCTCACAAAATCTGATCCTCAGGTCTATTTGAGCTTCTTTTCCAAGGGCTAATGGAAAGCCAAGCTGCCAGCTATTTCATGAATTTGTGGGTGCAAGGTAATGAGGAGAGAAATGAGGAAATGCCAATTTGAGCATTTGGAAAAGCCTTCTGATAGGGCTAAAAAAAAGTTTTGTATCAAACAAATTGCCTAATGTCAGTGGCTGCTGGTTATAGGAAAGGGTATTTTGCTGTGAAAAGCTAACTAGATTCACAAGAAAAAAAAGGGATCGCCTTGACCCCTTGAAAGAAACCTGGAGTTTATTATAGGATCTGGCTGCACTGTATCTTTTGTGACTGGAATGAGGCCTAGACTGTCTCTTCCAGGCTTGTATTGATGCATGTTTTGAGTGATTTGACTCTGGAAGATGCTTTGTTCATCTTTCTCTTCTCTTCTCTTGTCAATTCAGATTGTGACATCTTTGCAATAAAAACTGCCTCTTAGTGTATTTTAGTACTGCCTATCATAACGGGACCTGGTTTCTTTTTTTTTCAAATACTGCATTACAACTAACAATAGTTGCAATCACTTTCCTTCCCCTCAGAGAGGCAATTTTAAAATAGTTAATTTTTGTGTGTGTGTGTCTCTATCTTAATTTGGCATGTAAACAGGTAATAATGCAGTCCTTGTCATGTTGTTTACAGTATGGTTTCCTGAGCTGCTTAAGCTCTGAAGATGAAAACTGTTATTTTTCTGTATAAAAAGCTCACAGTTCTTGTAAATTTTTTAATTGAACTTTACATATGACCATGGTGTCAGCCTATAGTTGTCTAGAGTTGAGCTCTTGCGCACCAACGGTGGTTGTTTCCTGCGAGACACCATATCACATCCACAGGGATCATTCTGCAGAACCCTGCAGGAGATGGGCAAGAGGCAAGCGTGCAATATTAACCTCTGGTGACAGCTAAAACCATTGAGCGGGAAATACGAGTGGCAGTTAGAGGAGATAAATGTCATATGCATCTAGCAAACAACCAGCAAATGCTACCAAGCAAGAATTTCATGTGAAGCGGAATGAGAGCTCTTGCTTGCAGGTATTGGTGAAAAGAAAAAGTCATTCCACCTGGTTTTAGAAAATTATGGAGGGTGGGAAGGCTCTTAAGAGCAGGAGCTGCAGTCCAGATGCACGCGGTCCTTTCTCAGAGGCTTCACTGGATGGACACTAAGTACTTAGAAAACAACTTAGATTTCATTGTATTTGTTTACTCGCAGGCTCTAAGTGGAACAATTACTTTAAAGCAGAAGAAAAATATATCCAATATATCTAAGGCACATTTATCTGAATTTTCAAGGAAGCAAATAGGAGTAAAAAGAAAGTCACCCTTGTTCACCAAAGAAAGATTATGTACTTGTTTGCTATGAAATGAAATAAAAGGAAGGATAAATGTCTGGCTTCAGGGAGTCATCTCAATCATGTAGGAGAGATACTCACCAAAGTAAAAGCAACAAGGCCAGCAAAGCAGCTTGAAGGCACTTGGAAGCGCCGACAAGTTAAGGCTTCAGTACTGTCCTACTGAGCGACGCCTAAGTAAGCTGTGCTGATAATCCTGGGCTCTGTACAGGTAACAACCTGAACACTTAAACTTCTAAGTGTATCGTTGAGTAGAAATTTTGCAACTCAAGGTTTGACAGGAGGGAAAGGGGGTTTGTATCTGGAAAGCTGGCATGAGCAGTGCCCATGCTGTGCTGGGGGATTGTGGCTCTCCAGGGCTGAACATCTTGCTGTGCAGCCTTGGGTTGACACCCCCATGTTTGTGTGTACTCAGCCTCCAGCTCCTTTAAGGAGCACTAAGAAGTATTTCTGTCAGTGCACAAATATGTGGGACCTAGCTTGGTTTGTTACACAATGTCACAGAGGCACCCCGAGGTTAGTTTAAGGGACAACAGGGTCCAAAGCAACTTTTATTAAACCAGTGAGAAACAGGGTTTTAGCACTCCACAAGTGACTTAAATACAGGTTCGGATATCAGTTGAGGAAAATTATTAAGGGGCAGCAACTAATACAACAGGCGGTCCACAGTGTGCATGCATGTGGCTTCACCCAAAACAATGCCGGAGCCGTCCCTGAAGTCCCGAAGGAGTACACACTTGCCTGAACACGGTGTGGGATTATTTTTAAAGAGATACACGTACTCACAGTGAGTACGGGAAGTGTACACTCGCGATTCTGCGAGGGTTAATTTATAATACACTCACAATCCTGCGAGGGTTAACACACGTGCAAATGTGCACGGAATATTACACGTGCTTATGTGGAAGCACGGGAGGAAAATACACTCGCGATTGTGCAAGGAAATAATTTATACACGTGCTTGTATTAAGCATGGAAAGTTACACGTGCTTATGTGGAAGCATGGAAGGAAAATACACCCGCGATCATGCGAGGATTAATTTTACATGTGCTCATATTGAGCACGGAAAGTTACACGTGCAAATGTGCACAGAAGGTATAAATACACTCGCAATCCTGTGAGAAGTTTTCCTCGCACCCGTGGCGGCGAGGCAAGCGGAGTCTCCATTCCGGGGAGGGGGCTCTCGGCGGCAGCATCTTGCTCGTGCTCCAAGAGACCCGCGACAATGGGCGGAGTCTCAATGAGAGTCCCATTTTTTAAATTGGCTGATCAGATCTGACTGTAGGCATTCTAGAAGCTTCTCTGCAGCCCCACCCTGGCTGTGGGGTGCCCCTGAAGCCTCCAAACATCCCCACACTGGTCGCAGGCCCCCAGTGGCTCACTGGGGCCTCAGCACTCCCTTCTCCTAGTGGCCCTGGCCAGGGGGCTCTGGGGCCAAACGAAAGCAGCTGTTAGCCTGGAACAGCAGAGAGAGAGGGAGATGTGCCTACTCCTTCCATAGTGAAGGAGGGAGGGGGAGAGAGGGGGGTTTGCATCCTGACACACCCACTATCAGTGAATAAAGTCTGAAGCTTTTTTCTTTTGATTGTGTGTGTGTCTTACTGACACCATCTTAAATACTCTAGGTAGCTTTCTGCTTAATAAAAATATCTGAAGTAGGGATTTTTTGAACTTCTGAGATTGGCTTGACCATGAGCTGGGGATTTTCACAAATGCACATTTCAGAGTCATCTTTGCTGCCCAGTTTTTGGATTTTACAATGCATTTTTGTCACATTCTCCAACCGCTCTCTTTTAGTTATGAGGGACATAAAAATCTTTTAAAAACTAAGGCTGAAGGCAGAGATGCTGACAGTGACATAGGCCTGAGAGATGATGCTGTAAGGATACATATGAAAATATTGCAAGGCTGATGATGAAACAGGGACACTTCTGGGGCAATACAGGTATCCTTTGCATGCCTGTAATTGCACAGGACTTAATGGGTTCATCAAAGCAGGTTTCTTGAAGCTTTTGTAAACCAAGGTGGATAGGGAATTGTTTCTCCAGTTTTCCAAAAGGGCAGATCCTCTTTCCCCACTTTATGAATTAGGACTTTGAACTTGAAGGTAGTAGAAACTGTAGTGGAGAAAATCCAGAGATTTTACTTACTAATAATAAAGAAGAAGCCATTCAAGCTTGCAAGCCTGGAACAAGCTTTCAGGGTAAAAATAAAGCATTTTATTAAAAACCATTGGCTTTGGAGAGGTATTTTTAAAAAAATTAGGGAAACAAAGTAAAACCAGCTATTAAAAGTTGGCATATTTGTAAAAATTACCCTTTACTTGTCTTTGCTTTCTGAACTTGTTTCACTCAAACACTTCTTTATGGAAGGGAGGTAACAAAGTAATTAAAATATAAAAAAATACTTTGAGACTCTTTTCACTCTTGTGCTTTTTCCTGTGTTTTTTGCAGTCTCTGAGGAGCAACCAGGCTAAACCAGGACTTTTATTATTTCTGATAAATGTCTGCCTCATTTTATTTTTAGATTTTTGGACTTACTTGAACAGTGAGGAAGTGAGGAGGACTGAAAGCTATGCTGAACAGGGTTTTAGGAAGCACTCCACACAGCATACTTAACATTTGTGGAGCAGCGAGAAGGGTTGATATATTCATGCTGATGAAGTAAATCAAAGAGGCACTGGGTCAAGCATGTATAGGGCACCATTTCAAACATACCTGTAGTTAGCAGGAAGCTGAATGAAGTAAGAAATTACTGCTATATATAAAGGTCTTGTCTTTGAGGAGCATAATGCCTGTATTACTGATGTATTTGATTGTGGTAGCTCTAAACTTGCTAATGATGGTAGCACACCCGTCAGAATTCTTAAGAAACCCAACCAGCAACAACTGCAACAAAACTCCCCAAAAACTGTAGTGATTTAAAAAAAAAAGGAAAAACAACAGTATGCTGAGTCTTTCTTCATAGATTTGATAGATTTTTCTACCCCCTGTCCCCCAGTTCAGACGAGGTAGTGACATTGTCGGTAGCCTAATAAGTGTTTTGGCCTAAATACTCTTCCCCTCTATAAATCTAATGGAATAATTGCCTTGAGAATATAATACATGATGTATTGATTCTGGCATAAATATTGTTAGTTTGCACTACAGCACTGATTGGAAATTGTTGGGCTGTTCTGTGAGTGTGAGGTTACAGCCATTGTTCACCTGTTTTTGAAATACCTTCAGCCAGCTGATGTGGTGCTGAACCACCGTGGAATTTCCCAAGCTTATACCAGCTGCGAGAGGGACCGCCCGTGTTCTCTGTGGCCATTCCTTGGGCCTTCCCAGACCTGGGTTCCTCTGGAACTTTGCAGAATATAGCAGATTCTCAGAGTTTTGATACTATGTGACCTGCAGTGCTAGTGACTTAAAAATCTATAAGCTGTTCTCAAATCTCCTCTTACCTTGTAAAAGAGAATCGGGCTGTTCTGTATCCCCCAGAGTACCACTGCCAATGAGATGCTCTGTAAGGCAAGATGCAATAGTTTCCTGGTGAGTGAAGGACATGCATGGCTAGAAGATTTCAGTTTCCATTTCTCTCTGTAGGAAAGAATTTTTGTCACCCAAGAACTTCGAATAGACAGGGTTCTGAACCTGATGAGGTTTTTGCTGTTGTTTTTTGCTTGGGGATGATGCTCAAAACAACAACTTAATAAAACATGGGGAAATTGTTCTACCAGGACACTTCATTAATCATCTTCCTTTCCCCTTCTTTAGACTTTTTGCTATTATTTAAAAAAAAATATTTAACCCATCACGACCCATGAATCTGAGTTGCCTTGCTGTGAGTGTCGAAGATACTAAACTGGAGTTTGTCTTCTCTATGCCTTTGATTTTCAGTGACACCAGCTGCTGTCTTGCTGAGTTGAGAAATCTCAGATAAAGGGCAGGATGACAAGCAACACAAATCCATGTAATAGTTTAATTCTGGGTAGGGTGCTCGCTTGGCTTGAAAGGTACATTTGCTTTGGCTTTCAAACTTCCTGTTTTATTCCCCTGAACTGTTTGCTCCTGTATGCTTTCTCTAGTACTGTTTTTTCAATTCCGAGCATTTCAAGGTCTTTTTAAATTAAATGAGATTAAAGGTGTGTCTCTTAAAGCCCTGTAACATTTTGTACTTCTAAATGAACACATGGGATGCTTGGTGTGTGATGTGTCAGCGGTGAAAGGTGTATGTATGCTCAAAGGGTAGGGGCTGTTGTGCAGCGTAGCATGCTGAATTCCGTTGTTTTAACAGAAACATGGTAGCTGTTACATTTGCCAACATGTTTTTTTTTTGTGATATTGATTTAAAAAATGCTTACTCGCAACTCCTGTAAAATAAAATGGTCCCTATTTTTCATTGGAATATTTCATAATTCGTTGCTGTTCCCTGCTGAGGTAATATAGTTGATCAAATCTGTGACTTTTACTTCAAGGGGAGTTTTGCAACTGAGCCCTCCAAATGGGATTGTAGCAAAAATCACAGTTGCATATGAATTAATCATGTTAATGTGTGTTTCACGTTGAACGTGCAGGATGATGTGTTATGTGTGGTCCATTTGTAGCACTCACTGGTTCTCTATGATATAAACCAAATGCATGGGTAATTCTGGCCTTTTCCTGGAAGTAGATGTTTGCTTAGGCAAGAAAAGCAAATACTTTGTTTATGTTACTTTTGTACAGGGAGGGGGACAAGTCTCACCAGTCTCTGTACCCTACCATGAGTTGCTGGATGATTCTCTTACTATCTGATTTGTGGTCACTGAATGTGACTTTAGTCTCCTCTATTATAGGACTTTCTGGTGGGTGATGAAAGGATTTGTACTGGAGGCAACTTCTAGACATGCTTATTTAACCTGGAGTCTTCCTACAGTCACAGCAGCGCAGTTCTCCTGCTCCTCCCCTGCAGAGGAATGCCAGGCAAGTCTCCCTGTCTGCCTGTGCCAGAATGCAGACATAAGCAGAGCTGTTCATCTGTGCTGCTTTTTTGGGTGCATCTGGCCAGTCATAACCTTAGTGCTCATGCGATTTGTTTTTTTCATAGGCCCAAAAGAGGAAAAACATTAAAGGTATCAGGATTTTATATCCTTGCTGTTCTAAGACCACTCATCCTATTTTCAAGCTGCTCCCCCTAATCATGTTGCCACCTACTAATGAAGGAGGTAGGGATCAAAACGTATTCTGCTTACATCCAAGCCTTGTGTTGCCTGCCGTTTACAGCAGGAGTAGTATAATGCTTTGCTGTCACTTAGATGTTACTCGGATTCTTTCAGTCTTACTAGGACGCTGCTGATCAAGTTAACTGCCACGCAAGATGCTTCCTAATTAAGTTCTGGATACTGTAAAATAAAAAAGCCTGAATGCTACTCTATAGCCCTTGTAGGTTTGCTGAATAAAGAAGCAGCCACTTTAATTATTTTTAAGCACTGTAGTAAAGAAACCTTGTTCTGTTGACAAGTTCAGCATGAGTCTTGTGTACTACTTCTCTGCCTGCTTGGATCCTCCTCCTTCTCCCATCTGCCACCTTCTCACTCTAAGGAAAGGAAACTCCATTCTGTCAAAGCAAAGTGCCAATGAAAAAATGGGGAAAGACTCTTAAGAGCAGCTTTTGGATAAGACCATTCACTGAAATCAAAACAAATATAATCACAGCTCACTATAGTTTTGCCTGTACAGTAGCACTGTACAATAGTCTACTGAGCTGCATTAGTGTTGGATAGGAGAATCAAGCTTGAAGTCAAGTTTGAGTCACGTTGTGAGCTGTTAAACACTTGGCCATGGCAGCAAAATGTTGATGATGCCACAGTACTGCAAAGCTGTGACTTGATGAATAAATGCCTTCTATAGTATAACACACCTCCATTTGGTATTCTGTACATAATGTGCAAAAATGAAGGGCATTTCTAGATGCAGAAATTAAAAAAAAAAGTTCTTATTCCCTTAATTTAAGCAAGGAGATGTTTAGCAGAAATTGCTTCCATCTAATTACATTTTTCCCCTCAGCTTGAGGTAGATCTAATAGGTATATTCTCTGTCCCTAAATATAGAGAGGCTATGCTGAAGGAAATTGCTGACAAAACAGTGCAAAAACATGTGATACGTTAGTATACAGCAGAAAAGTTAAGTCTGGATTGCGTGGTGCAGTGATCTGTCTGTGGGCTTTTTTTGTGTGTGTGTCACTCATCTATAATCTAGTCAGCTGCCACCAACAGTTTATAACTAAGTATAACTTTAGGGCTCAGTCTCTTTCAGAACTAGTCAACATGATTCTGTGACGTGTGTCTGGCAGCTTTAAAACATGGGTGGTGCGTGCTGGTTGCCTCACTGTTCTGGAATGTCTCAGGTGTACACTGTCATGGTAAATGAGATGTGTGACACTTGCATGGAATCTGAGGGACTTCAGCCAAGATTTTTTAGAGTTATTTTAAGATTATTCATTTTTTGTACACACAAGTCTTTGTGGGTCCAACTTGAGGCAGTCTGAATTCCATCACAGTGGAAGATAATCAGGGTCCTTATTGTGTATTAGACTGATCACTGGCTTTGGATATTCCTTTTCAAATTTTTGCTGTTTTCATGTTCTGGTGATGCAGGATGATTATATGTTAATACTCCTCAATTGCTTCTTACTTTCCATCCAGATTGCAGCTCCTTCATTTCATAATGGTAAACTATTTATGCCAATTCTAATGTCAGAACCAGGCATACCCAGGCAATGCTTTATTATTTTAACCCTTAAAGGAAGCATCTAGATAATTTTGTAGGTGTGTGTGATGTGCTGACCCAGATTTGTGGACCGTTTACATACCTATTGTATGCCTACAGAGATGTGAAAACAGATGTACAGGAATAACTTTTGGATGTAAATTGTCTCTTTTTCGGATCACTTCCAAACAGTAGATTTCTCTGTGGGGCACTACGGAACAATCTGAGGTTCTGGTTGAGGCAGGTGATGGCCTTTATGAAGGACGTAAGATGGCTTATTTAAT
Source organism: Streptopelia decaocto (assembly GCF_964273445.1). Taxonomy (NCBI): domain Eukaryota; kingdom Metazoa; phylum Chordata; class Aves; order Columbiformes; family Columbidae; genus Streptopelia; species Streptopelia decaocto. The sequence continues at coordinate 53,953,189 of NC_138661.1, forward strand.
CTTTTTGGTAAAAGTACAGCTGAGCTTCTGATCTGGATGTTAAGCCATTAAGTTCTCTACTATTACCTCACAAAAATATGAATCAAGCCTTTCTTTAAAACTCATCTCGTCTGACTCATCAAGCTGGCGAGGGGCCTGGAGCAGCTGAGGGAACTGGGGCTGTTCAGCCTGGAGAAAAGGAGGCTGAGGGGAGACCTTATCGCTGTCTACAGCTTCCTGAAAGGAGGTTGTAACATGGAGGGAGTTGGTCTCTTCTCCCAAGTAGCAAGTGATAGGACATGAGGAAATGGCCTCACGTTGTGCCAGGAAAGGTCCAGATTGGATATTAGGACAAATTTTTTCCTGGAAAGGGTTGTCAGGCATTAGAACAGGCTGCCCAGGGAAGTGGTGGAGTCACCATCCCTGGAGGTGTTTAAAACGCATTTAGACGAGGTTCTTAGGGATTGGACTCTATGATTTGAGGGTTTCTTCCAACTGAAATGATTCTACGACCCTTGGGAACTAGGTGTCTTCTTCTCGTTGTCCTTATTTGTGTTTTTCCGAAACTGTTCTAGTCTTTTATTGCCTGGATGCCTTCTTAAAGCTGAGTATCTCTTGCTGTTCAGGATCATCTGTGGTTTCTCTTCCAGACTCAAACTGGAACTTTGCTTAGAATATTTAGCCATGTTGTTATTTTGGTAAAACGAAGTCGCCTTAAGAATAGCCTGGGCTTTCCTGTCATGCATTAGTACTGCTGCTCTTCATGGTAATCAAACTGGAACGACCGGCTGTCTTCTACAAGTCATTGCACAAAAGGAGCAGTGGTCTGTAAATAAGTAAAGACTTTGGCCTCCAGCATGTGAAAATCCTCTGTCTTTATCAGTGGGTTGGTCCAGAACAGCAGCAAAAAAGGAGAAGGGGGAAATAGGCTTGTGAAAAGCACAAAAGGTGCTTTACTTTCCTGACAAACCAGCAAAGCATTTCTCCTCTGGGAATGATTGTACCAAATTTGCTGTGCCTTTTATCTTTATCATGTGAGGTTGAAATGAGCATCATAAAGATGACAAGAAGAGGGAAATATACTGTTTTTGTATACGAAACATGTAAAAACTTTGTGTAAATGTGATAGCTGAAAACACAGCACTTTCTTCTGGGTAGAGAGGTGGAATAAGTAATTTCCAAGAGTCTGATACTTTGTGTATCTTTGCCAAATTGAAGCCCAATAGCTGGAGTGACACAGTGAGGATTCCAGCATGCATTTTATAATCCTGAGAATGACAAAAGTTTGCATGAACACATAAGCAGTGTATGCAAATCTTGGTTATTCTCCATAAAGCTGTTACAATTCATTCTTACATAGCTTCTTGCTGCTGGAACGGTCATACTTCCATGTAACTTAACAAAAGAGTGACATGAATTAGGCCAAAAGTCTAGTAGTTTAAAGGACTTCTCTTCTTAAACTAAGGTTCTCCTTCAATTAGTAAGTGAATCTCAGTGATGATCCTGCTTATTTTTTACGTTTCAGAAGTATTTCTACTCTTCAAATGCAATATTTAAGTGCAGTGATGAAACTAGAAAGGTGAAATATGTTACAGTGGTTGGAACATCCTCTGAGCTTCAGTGGCAAGTTTTTATTTAATCATCAGTGTTAAGCTGTGGTCCAAATGCCAGTCCTGCATTATTGTGGGATGTAGCAGTGTCTGAAAAACAGTGTAGTCCTATGTAATCCCAGTGATGAGCTGTGTTAATATGAATTCATTTTTAGGGTTTATATTTACAGTTTCAGTTTAGATGGAGGCAAACCTTGCAGGGCAGCAGGAGAATCTCCCCTCTGCAATCTATAGGCTTATCTGTCTCTGGGCTCTTTACAGGCTTTGCAGAGATCCGGTTTGAAGGGCCACATTGTCAGCTATGTCTCAACATTCAAGCCTTTGCTTGGGTGTAATGCCTCATAAGATAATTAAATGTACCTTCAAGTGTGTAGTTCAACTTAAATTATGCCCGATGCTTTTCTGTTTAGCAGCATTTATTTCTGTATGTTTTAGAAGCATGTTTATCCAAAAGTCTCCACAGATGCTTTTCATAGTTGGATGTAGGCAACCGTAATCTGGATGTTTTCCTGTTCCTGGATGTCAGGTAGCGTTTCAGTGAAGCTGGACATTTCAGGGGTATTTCTTCCCTGTGGCACAGTGGTGGGAAGCTGTAACTCAGAAATTATTTGGACATTTCGGTCACACTGATGGCTCTTTACCGTGCCAAGGATTTAAGAAACCTGGATTGCAGCCCCAAGAGGCAGAACTGACCTTGGATTACCCAAGGTTTGACTACATGGCTAATTAGTAATAGAGGAAATCTGACAAATATGTGACTAATGCACAGGGATTCACCTAATGAAAATAACACCTCTCCTTCCCAAATAGCTACTTTGCACGTGCAGGTACAGAGCAACTACTGCTGTTTTATCAATGAAGCAAGTGGATTCCATAGCAGTCTTTGTGCATACTCCCCACCTTGTGTTTGGCTCACAAAATGAGAATTATATTTTAGTGTTTTATAGACAACATAACAGGAAAAATACACATGCTACACAGATAATATTGCTGCTACACTAGCTAAAATGTAACTTGTCATTCTTGCAGAAGGCTCCTTTCCTGTGAACTGAAAGTGTCTTGTAAGATGAGGGCCACAAAGTTAATCAGAAGGCTGGAACACCTCTCCTGTGAGGACAGGCTGAGAGAGTTGGGGTTGTTCAGCCTGGAGATGAAAAGGCTCTGGGAAGACCTTATAGCAGCCTTCCAGTACCTAAAGGGGGCCTACAGGAGAGCTGGAGCGGGACTTTTTACAAGGGCATGTAGTGATAGGACAAGGGGTGATGGCTTTAAACCGAAAGAGGGTAGACTTAGATTAGATATAAGGAAGAAATTCTTCACCATGAGGGTGGTGAGACACTGGAACAGGTTGCCCAGAGAAGCTGTGGATGCCCCATCCGTGGAAGTGTTCAAACCCAGGCTGGATGGGGCTTTGAGCAACCTGGTCTAGTGGAAGGTGTCCCTGCCCATGGCAGGGGTTGGAAGTAGATGATCTTTAAGGTCCCTTCCAACCCAAACCATTCTATGATTCTGTGAAATGTCAGAATTTGCCAGGAAGTGACCCAAAGCAGGAGAGCATATTCTGCAGTAATACTGTTCCATTTCTTATTCACCATGTCTTTCTCAAGTCATGAGGAGGCAATGATGGCATATGATTTTGATACCTGATAAAAAAGTCTCATTTGGTCAGGGTGAGAAAGTTGGGGTTTTTTTTAGGAGCTGCAAATGTTACTTTAAATGATTGCTCTGCTGTGGTTATCAGGAATTCATCCTAAAGAGACAAATAAGCATATTATTTTGTCATGGCTAGTTAGATTTTCCATGAAAATTTAAAAGGAGGATAATTTTTGCATTCCTATTTTAGAGTGTTCCATATTCTGCCTTTATAATTCTGTCCGTTTCCTCATTAGTGCTCCTTTCAGAGCCCAAACATGTCAACAGTGACACCATTATCAGCCTGAAATAAATGAACAAACATTCTCATCTTCAGTCGTGGTTTGCCTATGACAGCTATTTTTAATTTCACAGCTGCTGGAGACTAAGGCAGATGAGATGGATTTGCAACTGATGATTTGGCACCTGTATCGTGCAGCTTAGCTTACAAGTGTTCTCAGAGGTGTTAGGAAATGTGGAGGTTTCCAAGGGGTCTCTTCACTCAAGTAGCGCTTCTGGAGAAAGAGAGGGAGAGCAAGCATGAGGCAAACTGCTGATAGCAGGAGGAGGTATCCTGCTGGCTTAGCATTTGTTTGCAGGTGTTCAAAATGGAGCGTGAGATGGCAGCTAATTCTTTTTTGACCAAGTGTGAATATAAGCTGACAGCCTCATGCACTCTCCTGTATATTCTGAGCAGTGCTAGTTCCAGGGAGTCCTCAACCTCGAGGATTTTTCCTTCCTGGAAAAGAAGGGGGTGTGACTTTTTGGCCACAAGGAACAGCTTCTGTTCTTCCCAGCCCTGACCTCCATTTCAAAACCAGCTTCACAACTCAGAGGTGAAGATCGAAGTGCAGAATACTCAAGTGCTGCAGTGACCTGTGCCTGGCTCTCCACAGGCATTCCAGCAGGCGAGCTGAGGTGCCTGCCACTTGCATAAGTGACCAAGCATGGGCTGTGGATGTAAAAATATCGTATTGAGTTAGGTACCCACATGCCACTTCACCTAATTTGAGTGCTTGCTCAGGTCTCCAAAGTGCCTCTTTTGTCTTCGTACTTTGATTTCTTTGATTTATAATTTGCTGTTATAGAAGTTGATGGGGCAGTTAATTTCATTCGTACCTAAGTGTCCTGAACTTTCTTAGATGCTGAAACACAGAAGACTTGATTATCAGAAGCCATCCTAAATGATGAACTTTTTGAAGTTTTAAATGGTAAATCGCATGGTTTGGGACTGAAATATATTTTGAAAAATCTTATTTAGTTTCATTTTTCTCTTTGACATTTAGCCCAAAATGAACTACATCTATCCTACTCTTTCCCAAATATTCAGTAGCAGTCGTGCATGTGTTTGCTCTGCATTTCTAAATCCATGTTAGTGGATCCAGGCACTTGGAAAGCCACACAGATTTTATCTTAATGCTCCATAAAGAACAGGTTTGCTAGGTCTTGGAAGACTTCAGAGCTTCATAAACCATTACTCTGGTTTTTGTTTTGGCAAGTACTCAATCAGTATGCAAACTTAATAAATTTTGAGTTGCAAAGTGTGATATTAACTATAGTTGAGAAGGTTCACATTCTTCCACTCTGCTGACCATACTGTTAATTACGTAGTTAAATACTTATGCAAATGATGTCTTAGTTTCATGTGCTATGATTGTAGAAAAGCAGCACAAGTAGTCTATTTTCACTTGTATTGAGAACATCATTGCTTAACTACTGTTGCTATTTATCTTGCTAATACTAACTTAGCTGACTTTGCTGTTAGTTATCCAATGTGTTAAATAACATATCATATGACCTCAGTGTATTTTGATCATATATTTCTGAGAATAGCCTTGTTTCTGTAAATGGGATTTCTAATAGAGGAAGATGCTATACAGCAGAAGTATTACTGGGAGAGGTCAAAAAGAACGAAGTAACGCATCTTTGAAGTGCCGTGACTGCATTAAAAGTGTTCCAACTTAACTCTCTTTCGTTCTCGTAAGAAATAAATGACAGTTAGTGCTCTAGCATCTCAGAAACTAAAGGTCTAAAAGAACATCCTGTTGAGAAGACTCATTAGTTATGCAGGCTGAAACTGTAAAAACATGCTTATTCTCATAAAAAGTAATGAGGACTCCATGTCTTGATTCTGTAAATAACTTAATACCCATCTCTCTTGCATTGCAGTAAGTAACAGGTCTTTCAGAAAAGAACATGTTCATTTAAGAATAACTGTCCACATATGTCAGGTACCTCTGGTGTGTCACTTGTACCCTATGACTTGACGATACTGAAGCGGGTAATATACCTTTGAGAAATACGTATCAGCAGACCAACTTCACCTTGACCTACTAGCTAGAAAAAAGAAAATGGGGGGGAGGGGTAAGGGGTAGGTTTTGTTTGGTTGGTTTGTTTTTAAACCATAGTCAAGCTCTAGCAAGACCTTGATAATCTGGAGCTCAGGATTACCAGAGACACAGACCCAGGCTGCTTTGCAGTGTGTTTTCTGTGACTTTTTGAACAATGGGACATTTCTTCTTGGCTGGTGAGGCTGGTTCCCTCTTTCTTCTGTGAACACACCTCATGGATCCTTGACAAGAGGCTGTGTGGTTCTCCTTGTTGGGATGGGCTTGCACGTATTTCAGCTCATCTTTATCAGCTGGGGAGGACATGGGTTTCTCACACAAGTTGTGACCCACAGTGCCTCAGGCATCTCAGTAAATGACACCAGCTGACACTCAGGCAGAGCTGAGACTGTTTTGGCCCCTGAAGACATTGGATTTTCTCTCTGACAAGAAAGCCCAGATTTGGCAGAAGTTATCTTTAGAATAGCAGGAAGTGAGAAACTTGGTTTCGTAACTAAAACACAATAAAGTTAGGTTAATGAGGCCACAAATCATTTGAATGGTTCTACTCTGTGTGCATCTGCTGCATACTAAGAAATTCCCAACTGAATTTGCAGTGATTTAAGCAAAAAGCTGACAGGAAGTAAGTCAATTGTCTTTGATCTTTGTGTTTGGTTTTGGGGTGTGTTTGTTTAAGATTAGGAAGCTATTGAAGTAATGAAATGAAGATGTGATAATAGCCCAGGGAAAGATGCTTATGCTAGTCTTATTCTATCTAACTCAAATGAAATAGCAAGGACATAACATATTCTATATGTTTGTTCAGTATTAAGCATGAAGTGGTCGATAATACCTATTTCAGTCTCCTGCTTCGGATCCTGTAATAAGTTCTTGTTGTGTCACATTCATGCCTTCCTCTTCCTCTCTCTGAGCTGTGTTTTGTCTGTTGGATAAAAATTTGCCAGCTCACTTCATAGTGTGGTAATTATGAGATGCTTTTTATTGAGAATTACAAATAGAGAGTCTTGGCCTTTTGAAAGAAGGTGCTTTCTTTTTAATGTGGAACATTTTGATTTATTCCCTCTTGGTTTGTGCCTTCCTGCACTTACCTTTGTGAGGAGGCTTGGTGAGAAAGACTTGGCTGTTGTTTCTCTTAGGCTTTTTGGATATTAGAGGTCATTAGAGCTGCTCTTCCATCGCTTGTAACATTGAATGCCTTTGAAAACATATGTTGCACGAAAAACATTGGAAAGCATATTGCAAATGTGGGCAAGTGGAAAGCCAAGCATTTATGTGTTTATATTCACAATGCAATATAAATAATTTGGGTTGGACTTCCACTGCATTGCAGGAAACGTTTAAAACATTTTAGGCAAAATTATTTGTGTCTTTCTTTTTATCCCTATGAGAAGACTGGCTGCATCCCTGGCAGTGAATAAGTTAACCTACTTAGTGTTTTGTGTGTAGGCAGCATGCAGTTCCGTGAGATTGCAGTGGGCAATGAAGCAGCAGAATTCAATTTGCAGCAGTGACCTAAGAGGGACTATTTTTAGTAATAAAATAGGTCAGGGGATGGGGTAGTGCAGACTGATAAATGAACAGTCTTCCCCTTCACTTGTGGGGCTTGTTTTTTTCTACAGTATAGAAACTCTGTGATGGGGGAAATGCGATTCAATACTATCACGTGATTAGTGTTAGAATTTTTTATTGTGAAGCAATTGCAGCGAAAGCACTAAGTTTTATTTTAGTGAAGGAAGAATACAAGTAACTGCTTTGCTTAGGGGTCTATGGAAGGCAAAACCAACTAAGGAGCAGAGTGTTTTGAAGCCACTGCTCAAAGCTGGTTTTAGCACTGCTGGAGATGTCATGTTGCGGTGCTGTCCATGAGACAAGCAGTTCTTGCTTTCTTTTTCTTTCCACTCTTCTAGATGTTCTTATGCGCTTTTTTAGCTCACTTTTCTTACCAGTTTGCTTTCTCAGTGATTTATGCAGGCGAGTGCTAGCGTCTTCCTCTCAGGGTGTCAAAGATGAAGCATGGCTTTCTTCTGTTCCTTGGAGTTTATGGGCTCTTGGAGGAAGCTTGTGAAGGATCTGTTCAGCCAGCTCTTGTGGCACAGAGCAGTCTAAGTATCTTTCTAGTATTATGTTACTTGACCTTTGCATTTCCAGACCTCTTTGGTTTCTCTGAAATTATATTTCAGAGCAAACTTGGAAGGCACTTCTTGCTCCTATAAGCTCTGGTCACAAAGCAGTGCATGTTGATGCCCTATAAACAGCTGAAAAAAATAGTAGCTTTGGCCCTAAAGTCTTTTTTTTACCCTGGAAAAAAGAATGCTTAGCAGGAAGCAAATGATCTTCACTCCTGGCTGTAGCTGTATCGGTATCAGTGTGTCACACCACGTAATGAAGTACAGTTGCAAGAGGCTCAGGCTGTTGCCGAAGCTCTCTCCAGGAGTTAATGAGCCCTAATGAGCCCTGGTGAGAGGCACTGGGATGCCCAGTTCTCCTGCTTTGGAACTAAGCAGATATCTCCCCGGGAGCTGCTTAATGCTGTGTGAATGTAGGCGCCTGTGCTGGTGCTCATTTGTCCATTCTTGCCTCACGCTGTGCTGTGAAGCACAGAAATGGTTGTATGACGTGGGGGAGAGATGCCCTTAAACTTTCCCTGACTTTCATTTCCTGTCCTAGCAAAACGTGTTTAATATTTCAACCTGTCTAGTTGGGACTGTGATGAAGTACCATCTAGCAGAGTTTTCGTAGTGCTTCAAAATCCTTGGATAATAACACTTTGATACCATATTTATAAGGAAAGTAAGCTCTAGCACTGACCACTGGCATAAAAACTGTGAGCTCAGACTGTCCTGGGTGCTTTTATTTTTTTTTAAGATTGAAAGTTAGCTGTGTGTTTTTCTCTAGAATAAAAAAGGTTAATAAACAGCTAAGTAATTTGCATTTCTAAGTTCTGTATTTTTCTACAGAGAAGATGTTTCTGTATTGTAAAAAAGCACTGCAAACCTGAACCAATAAAGAGCCATGTTACTTGATATTTTAAATCCATTTAAAAAACACTATCTCCAGTAGGATCAATACATTGGAGGTATTCTCAGCAACACTCTATGAAATTTGAGGGGGCTTTTGATCACATTCCATAATCACTGTAGTGTAATGTGCTTCTGAGGGACATCTTTTAGTAAGATTACGCTATCCTGCACCTTCTACAGAAAAGGACAGTGATGATGATGTTGTTGTTGTTGTTATTAACCTCATTTTGCAAAAGAAAGCTTGACAATATCACTGAATATAAATTCAGTCATTTGGTCTTTCTGTCCATCCTACTTATTATGGGAGCTGGGAGTTCATGACAATTCACAGTCTGTTCACAGCATATGTGAGCTGAGTCAGGTGAGCAGGGCATTTATTAAGTGTGCAAGGGGAGAAATCCACAAATACTTGCAGCTTCTCTTCTTAAGTGCTCATAACACTACAGTCCACCCTCGCTGTCTTCTCTCACCCTATAGATGATGGGCCTGCCCAGTATCTGTGCTGTGCTATGCTCTCTTCCTTAACTACTGTAAAATGGAAAGCTTGCACTCACAAGGTAACTGCGTCCATCCTTTTGTTATTAGCTTTCAATGGTGGTTTTAAATATAGAGAATGATTTAGACTTTTACTCTCCATTAGGAACTATTTTATTTCAATTAATTTTTGAGAACTCTTGCTTGTCTTAATTTCCTTGTGTTTTCTCAGCGTGACTGAATCAAAACCCAATTTGTACGAAAATAATAAGCTGGGAAGATTATTTTTTTCTCTAGCGTGAAATCATGTTTAGTGTAGGTATCACAAGTCTGATCGTGTCTGGTGTGTTATGGTGCCTTGTGCTGAAATTTATTTTCTGCTTATTGGAAGGGTATGGAGGCTGGCGGGGAGAAATAAACTGCAGTATTGGACAAAATGACAGTAGAAGGTCTGGCGAGAAAGTCAGTGGTTCTGTGACGATGCTCAGTGTCTCTTCAGATCATGAGTAATTAATTCCAGCTTCTTTCTGCTTTATGTACAAGTGTAAGGAGAGTTTTAAATTTAAACATTTCCATGACCTTGTGCATCGTGTACACAGGAAACAAAACTGGCCATGCAGTGGGCGTTTTGTGCTCCATAGAAAAGGGACGGCCTTTGACTGAGGTGCTGGGTTTTTTGCTCACCTCAGCTCCTTCCCCCCCAGCGCCGCTGCCCGGGAGGCGCAGGGTGAGCGCAGCGGGGCCGGGACCGCTAAAACGGTCCCTCCCGCGCTCCCGCCACAACGGTCCCTCCCGCGCTCCCGCCTCCCCACAGCCCGGGCGGCGGGAGGGGGGTCCCGGCTCCGCTGGCCCGAGCTGCCCCGCTCTTCTCCCCTCCGGCGGGGCTGTTCCGCACACCGTTCCCCTCGCTCCTCGCTGCCTGGGTGGCACAGGGCTCCCTATGGAGAACGTTTACCCGAGGAGCCCCCAGCTCCCCTGCCCGGGTGGGCGGTGACCGGTGGCGGGGCCGTGTGGAACCGGCTGTCCCGCTTCTCGCAGCGGCCGCCCCCGCTGCCACACCCGGGGCACACGGGTCGGCTCTGCTAAGCCCTGGGGCACCAGTAACCGAAATAGGTAAGAGAGGTTGTGTCTGAAGCAGCAGTGGAGTCAGGTGGATCTTTAGAGCGGTAGTTTAAAAAGCCAAATCAAAACAAAATCCACATGGATCAACACCAGGCTGAGATACGGGAGAAGTAGATCCTGTTCCTGGTGCTGTTGCTGGTGTTTCAGTTGACAGGAGGCAAGTGACCTCCATCATCTGTTCTTCCCTTTGTCCTTTGAAAAATGGAGATAATGATATGTCATCTCCTTTGGGGGCTTTGGGGGGAAGGATATAGATTAATCATCTCCAAACTTTAATCTTCCCAAAGTACGGTTTTAATGGGAAATCTCTGGACTGGCCTTGGCCTAGAGGTGTGTGAAAAGAAGCCATGTGGTTTGGTCTGGCTATGCACTGTTCAAAAGGAAAATCCTGGCTTTCTGCATTCTCGGGGTCTTTCAGCCAAAAAGCTAAGAGTGGAAAATGTGACTTGTCATCACTCTGAAAATCCCAGGCCTTTTTTAATGTAAAGACTTTGCAGAACAAGTAGCTCCAAAGTTTGCTTGAACAATGTTATTGTAATCCAGAGGTGGAAAACATAGGATTTTCACATTATGTATGTCCAAAGCCAGTTTATTATTTTTTTTTTTTTTTCTCTTCTTTTGTGGGCATGCACATGTGTTTGAGCAATGGGGAAGCTGATGCACTGAAAGATGATGAGATCTGCCTATGTTACCTACTAGTAGTTCACCAGGAATGCCATGAATAGAAACCATGTCTCTGAGTTTCAGGCCAAGTCACAGATGAAACTTGCCCCTCTACCTCTCGCTTAATTGATACTTCTTAAGCTCTTTTGTGTAGTGGCCGGCTGTGTTCACTGAGATGCTCCTGTCCCAGCCCCCTCCATCATATCATGGTCGTAAGGAGTGGGTTGTTGAAGTGGGTGGAAGCACAGCCCTACAATACAGTGTAAGCAATGAATTCTGAGCATTGCTGGTAGTGTGACAGGACTTGCAAAATTAATGCCCTAGCTGGAAAATACAAAATGTATCTCTGTTCTTCCTTTAGGCTCTGATAGTTCTTGGGGCAAAGCGGTGCCTGCAAATAAGTGTTTCTGGTGTTGCATGTCACTCCTAAGTGTATTGCCTAGAGGAGCCAGCTTGTCTAAGAAACAGATGAATGGTGTTGTGTGGCTGCAAGGAGTAGCAGCCTGTGTCTGCCCAGCAAAGTAACCATGTCCTGAGGGGACCCTTACAACTGATATTTTTTTGCTGTGCCTGAGCTAAGAAATTCTGTGCTGAACTCCAGGGCAGGTGTAGGTGGATATACTTTAAGTAATTTTGGAGAACGTCTGCACCCAGGTTAAGGGCAGCTGTCTCTACGTGCCACCTGGGGAGCAGAGTGTCTTTAACCATGCAAACATTGCTAGAGTCAAAATATACAGGGCAAATGTTACTGGAGCAGCAAGCTGACTGACTTGCCTAACAGAAATTGTTTTACAAAATAATAATTGTTAGGGTTTTTCACCCCCCTCCCTTATATTTTATTGCTTTAAATTCCTCCTACTGTTCTAGTATGAAGCCAGTTGAATTGAGGATGAACTGAGTCGAACTGAGGATGAATTGAGTCAAATTGAGGCTTTTTGAGTGAAAGAAGCACTTTGTGCTTTAGCGAACTCTTCCTGCTCTCCTGCCTACTGCTCTGCTGGTCTACGGAGCCAAACACAACCAGCAGCAGCCAGGCACAGCGCTCCAAGCTGCCATTCACCATCCTCCTAGGAGAAGTTTGAATTAGAAAAGGAAGAAGCTATTTTTGTGCTTCATCTTAATTGATGAGTATCAGGGGTTTGTCCAGTGTATGCAAAGTTGCCTTGCTGCTCGTTAATGTGTGTAGTTAGCTTCTGTTTTTTGTTGTGGGTCTGTTGACTTATCTGTTTTAAGACACCTGGAAAAATTTTTGTTTCAAAATCTGTGTATACATCTTCAGGCCAAAAATCCATGTCAGTTATACCACAGGCAAGATGTTTAAAGAAGCACAACGGTGCTGTGTTTGTATTTAGACCTGATTTTGCTCTCCGGGTGCTCAGATTCACATACCTGAGTGTATCTACTACACATGATTTTATGTTCAGGTGCAGATATGTCCCCTTTCTAGTTGAGTTCTTATTTGTGGGCTTCTTGGGGCAGAGAGCATGCATTAATTTTGCTGTATTTGTACAGGGCCTAATGTGGCATGGTCCTGGTTCACGTTTGGATTTCTAGGTGCTGGCATGCAATACTGGTAAGTGTTGGGTAAGTGTGGACTAAAGACTTGGTCGCAGCAGTGTATGCATGAAGGTGCAATCTACCTTTTGAAAATTTGGCTTAGAAATGGTATATCAATTACGAATAAGAGTACGTGAGCATTTTGCAGCATGCAGGGAGGGTTTTGGCTATTGTTGGAACTGTTCGGGAGGAGGAAAGTTGGTTTTATTCCCAGGTTTGGAGGTGACTTGAAAGGATTTATGTCAAATTAAAGATCTTGCTGTGCAGAGAGTTCGATTAATAAGTTCACTCAGGAATCCTAGCTGCAATAATTGTAATTGGAGGCAGGGTTTTGATCATGAGTCACCTTGTAGGGGCTCTCCTCACTGCCCTCCTCGAGAAAGTGGAAATCTGGAAGGGAGGAATATGTGAGACCTTTCATTACCAAGCTGGCACAAGTAATTGGCACTAGCTAGACCCTGCTGTTGGAACTAGCCCAGAGAATCAGCACAGTCCTTTGTGCTCGGTGCTAGTTTAGGTCACAGGTGTGTAGAAGCTGTATCCAAAGGGAAAAAAACCCAAAACAGTAAACATGATTTCAGCACGAAGGAGTGTGGTAGAAAGAAGATGTTCAGGAAGTGTCAGGCAGCTCTGTCCTTCAGAGGCCCTCTAGATTTCAAAGTTTTGAGTGGGACCATCATTTGGAACGTGCAGAGGATCCAGTCTTATTAGAACCATCTTGGTTTTTTCTCTTCTACCTAAATTTGACGATGGGTTTCTACAAAGAACACATGTGGGTCCTGCATTGAAGCATGTGGTTGCAAAGTTGAACAGAAGCAGTATCTGGATGTCTCTGTTTTTTTTATGTGAAAACTGAAGAAAGATGAGAGAATTATTGGACGATAGTAGATGAGCTTTTGGGAAAAAAACAAACCCTTGCAACTGAAAGGCAAAGAGGTTTGGCTCAGTTTTTCAACCCTCAGTCAGCCAGCTGTTTCTTTTCCCAATAGTCTCTTGCTTTGAGCTTTTCCAGAGTTACTGTTTCTTTTAATTTAGCCTGTTGTTGCACACAATATTGAAGAGTAAGTGAAAATTTTCAAAACATCTTTGAAAAAATTTTAAGAACTTATCCTTGAGTCTGTAACACAAGGGCCTCATGGGTCCCTGGTGGAAAGAAAATGTGAGAGCTTCAGGCAGTGACAACTTCTGAATATCTGATCTCTGTACCATGTTTGACCCACAAACAGAAGATCTAGGACCCTTTCTGGAAAGCTGAAGCTATGCATACACTAATAACTTACTGAGTACTCACAGGCTTTTTTGACACATAAAGTAAATCTTCTGATATTAATTTCATTCAGAATTAGAAACCTTGAAAGAACAATATGTTCCTAAACAGTACTATTGATTGACACTTGAATTTTAAATAACATTAAACTGTATTGTAAATGTTTAAGAATTGGAGAAACAACCAATTGGTAATGTAGGCCTTGAGCAAAGTACAATATAAGAAGCATTGAAAAAATGTTTCTCTGCATAATTAAGAGAGTCTGGTTTGCTAGTTTGATTTATTGGCTGAATGTATGAATTCATTAATTGTGTATGACTACTTTTACTTCTGGGTGGTCATTTTTCATTTCAGATTTCACTACTGGATGAGCTTTTCCTAGGGATGTTCTTATCTTTCAAAATTAAATACATGAAAATGTTAGGGAAGCTCAGCCCTCCCTTTTCATGCCTTTGTTTTTCATACTATGGTTTTACAAACTACAGAAAAATCCACTTAGGCTGTGATAACCTAGGTTTTGTCTGTATTATTACTTGAACACAAAAAACTTTATTTTTATTGCAATATATGCAGTGTTCTGTGTTCAAAATAGTGGTGTGGAACTAGAAAATCTCTTTTTAAAAATTACATTACGAAGAATGAAGCAAACACTCGTTTCTGAAACACTTTATATATATATATATATATATAAAAAGCACTCAGCATTCAACCTACATTTGCAGAATGAGAAGTCTAGATATGCAGATCAGTGAGAGGTAAAGATAGATAACATTTGTAAGAAATCAAAGATCCTGAATATGTTGGCTTGTAGTTTAAACGTTGTTTTTTGTAGGAAAGACTCATTTCCTGGACAGCTTGCAAACAGTATGGTCTCCAAACATTCCTTTCTTCAAGGATCTTTATGCTTTCAGCTACATAGAGAAGCAGCACTTAAAGAAGGATTTAATACCACTGTTGTCTGCCGCTGAAGATGCTATTCCAGGGTACAGCCCCTTTCCTCTGTGGCATTGCAGGTCTTTCTGGCCAGAGGGCAGAAGTCCCTGTGTGGGCCCTGGGTCCATTCGAACAGTGATGTGGATTTAGGTATTAGGAATTTATTTCATTCTAAAAGACACCTCTAAAAGTGAGAAGAAAAGAAAGTGTAGGGGAATTCTTATGTGGTTCCCCTTCTTTCTTAGCCCACATCTTTGGGTTGTGTGTCTGCAGGTGGAAGGCAGAGCTGTTAAAGGCTGTGGAGTGAGGACTATGTCATCCCTTCTCTCCCACACAGTTTTGGCTTATGCTGACATCCAGTCCTGTAATGGCGTAGCAGGTGGGGTGAGTGAATCCCCAAGTCAGCTTGGTGGCAGAAGAGGCTACTGTGATATTTTGACAAATCTGTTTTTGCCTGTGGGCTCTGACACTTCCAATATTACTTCATGTATTTTCTGTGAGAACGGTCTCTGTCTGTGTAATACAAAAAAAAAAAGGTCTTGTGAGGAAAGAAGGTGAATAACGTAACTTTTAACCTCCCATAAACATGTGGATATGATGGGCAGGAGCCTGGGTAGGAAGCATGGATCCTGCTAGCTGGCCTGGTTCCAGTCAGTGTCAGCAAGTTGTAATTATTAATCTCTCATGATCCCTCTTATACAGTTTATTTTTTCTCTACTTTCCCCCAACTGATACATACCTGCAATGTCAAACTCTCATTTACACCTACTGTCCAAAATTGGAATAATGGTCCATGTTTCTCTTTGTCAGTTACTCTGTGGATACTGACTGAAGAGAGTGCGCTATAGTGAAATATGAATATTGCTGTATATATGTGTCTGTGGATAGTTTGTTATGCAGAATAGGGTTTATGGTATAGCAGAAAAGGTGAGATATGTATATTGCTTTATTTCTAAAGTCTTCATGTGATGATTTGTAGTATTTATAAACTTTTTCAGGTAGATTAAATAAGCTTTATCTTAGTAAACATATACTTAGGTAGCAAAACGTAGCAGAGACATGGAGGATGAAACTGATCTGAACCTGTCTGGTAAATACCACGACAGTGTCATCCTATTTTTATCCAGAGTTTCATCCTGCTCCGGGATATGTTAAGTGACCTTCACTCCATAATTTAAGAGGCGTCATACTAATTTGGACAAAGGCAGGAATGACTTTTACTGGCGTAGGGCTGATCAGAGTGAGTTTGCGTCAAACCAGTATTGTCCTCCTGGGAAACAGACATATCAGGAAAAGTTAGTTTCAGCAGATAAGCTTAGCAGTTGGCCTTGAAGATCAGGAAACTTGGTCTGTTCTGGGTGAGAAGATTAAGGCTGGAAATATAAAAGCTTATTTTGGGGAACCTATGTAGCATGTATGTGAGTAGATATGTATGCATGCATTTAACTTACAAACACAAATGCATACATACACATGCTATAAAGAAGGCTCAGATTCATGAGATCTAGGATGTGATTTTTTTTTGTTTTGTTTTGTTAATATTCATTTGTCTTCATTATAGCTGTGAACACTCTGCTGCTACTGACTGGCTCTTCTCTGTCTAACCTGAGATGAGATCTTACTTGCAACATGAGAGGCCCCTGTTGCCCCTGGCTTGGAGCAGCAAGGGGCAGATGTCTCTACTGTTGCTTCCTCTGTCGCCCAGGCCCCTGGCTGTTTGTTTGCTGAGAAGAGTTTGATTGCTGGTTTGGGGTAAAGGAGAAGGATACTACTAAGAGAATTGGCTTTCAGTCCAGGAAAGACAAAAGATGAGAATGCTGGTCAAATTAATCACTTTCTGCAGCTCAGTCTTGATATGACCACACTTGCCCATAGCAACAAAAAGCCCTGTTTAATGCCTGTTATTTTCGACTCTTCTTCCAGTAGCTGTCTTGACCCCCAGAATGGTATCAGTCGCCTTCTTAAGGACTCAAGAACACAGGTTTTTGTCTCAGTTCTAGGTGACATGTTGTGCAGGGAGGGACTTGACTATATTAGAGACATCTCCAGGAACTTGAGCATCTTTAGGGATATCAGATCCTGCAGTCAGAATGTGGTGAGTCAGCACTAAGGATAGCAGAAGTTTGGTTATTTCCTGCTCTTCACCACAACTGCAGCATGTCACTATGTACATTTCCCTCCTGTTGAGTAGGTTTTGATGTTGTTTTCTTTTTAAAATATTTATTCAGTTGGGAGCTGTCTATAATTTTGGACTGCTTATGAGGCTTTTTTCTTAGTATCGTCATACTAGGGTAACTGCAGAAATGGTACAAGATGTAGGCCTTGGCATAATGCCTCGACTTCCAGGGTGTGTAATGATGTCAGGAGAGCTGCACCCCCTCAAAGTCAGTGTACTGTGAGGAAAAAGTTGATATGGAAAAATGGGACAGATTCTTCTCAAAACTGCCAAAATCAGTGGCAGAATGGAGCTTTCAAAAATGTCTGCCATATAAGGAATATTTTTGGAGCTTTTTTGGATTGTTTCTGGCTAACTTATCACCTAATCCAGTGTGAAAAAAGGAGAGAGACTGGGCTCAACTTCAATTCTTATGCATAGAGGGTAACTTAATGACAGTTTGCTTTGTGTTTGGGAGGTAAGCCAGATTTATCTTGTGGGGTTTTTTGTTACTGAAGTTTCTGCTACAGTCTTTCTTTTTACACTCCAGAATAAGTTAGTACCCTTCATTTAAAAACACAACAAACTTAGAACAAATCCTCTATTCCATATCAAAGGTGACAGATTTTAGAAAGAACTCATATTTCTACTCCTCTTTCTGTTCCTTTGTTCCAGTATTCCATTTATTCAGATATAAGGAAGTTCATGGGCAAGCAATGCGTTACGATGGCTTTGTGCTGCTGTGACTGGGTTTCTCTCCAGGAACACTGCTGACATCACACGTGAGGATCTATCCCTTCTGTAGGCAGGTGGGAACATCCCAACTGCTCCAGGAGGGCTGTATTGCAGCCAGTGCTGCTCAGTCCAGGATGGTGACAGCCTACAGGACAAGATGAGAATGAGCTTTGATCTTGTGTTCCCAAAGCTCACGGCAGAGCTTGCTTCATCTTGGGAATTTGTGCAGAGTGACAGGAGGACCAAGGAGGAGTTTAGACCATTACCTAAAATTACCTTAGATTTTTAATTGTTAAAATTGTAGGATGGCAAGAAGAAAATGTACCATGAAAAATGAGACTATACTATTAAACATTCTCTTTGTACTGACCACTTGTGGGAGTTTCTGGATGTGTACAGACAAGTATAAAATCTTCAAGAAATTTCTTTGCAAACTTCAGGTAAGGCCAAACAATTGTGTGTCCCCAGTGTGGAAGCCCACTCATTCTATGCTCATTTTGGATTTCAGATATTCTTTATTATCTTGAATCTCCAATGTGTAACAGTTAAAGCTCTGTCCTCCTTGTTATTTTTAAGTTGGGGCTGCAGCACACTTTTAAATGCCTAAGTTATGGGTTGCCATGCAATTTTCATGAAGAATCCTGTCAACACAACGCTGTTCAGGATGCTGCAGGCTAAGTTAGCAGCAATCAGCCAGTACTAACAAAGTTTTGTTTGGGAGCACAACGCTGCAGCATCTGCAGATGGTAAAGCAGCAATTGATACCACTCAGGTGTCAGAACGGTCCAATAGCTCCTTCAAGAACAGGAGCTGATCCCTCCACTATGCAATTGATTTTCTTTATGTGAACCTAGATACTTTAACTGTATCACTTAGTTTTTCTACTGGTCTTGAATCTGAAACTACACATCATTTCCTACTCTTACACAAAACCTCTTCGATGATTAAGCGCCACAGCATATTGATCATCACCATTGCATTGGGACTTGCTGTCTTGCATTGGGACTTCTGTTGTGTTCATCCAGCAAGTTAATGGTCCCAAGAACTTAGTGCAAGTTCCTAGAGAAACCTCCTAGGTTCTTACAGATCTCAAGTTGTTACCTAGTATGACTGAGTGTTGCTCTATCTTCAAGATGAAATATGCCTCCTTAATTGAAGATAATGGCTTTGACTGGATGAGAATAAGAAGAAAACAAAATAATAATAATGACTCACACTAACATTACTAGTGTCTCCCCATTTACAAGCTGCATTTGGCTTCCTTTATTCTTTCATCAGGTTGTTGTTCCCAGAAGCAACTAGCTGTTTTGGGAATCCTCAGTTTTTGCTTACAAGAGTCAGTAATGGGCAATGAAGGTGCATAATTTCAGAGGACAGGAGGAGCTTGTCCTAAAGCTGTAGTCCTTCAACGAGTCTCAAATTAAGCACCAAGAATAGCTAGTTAATTCTTAAAATGTTCACTTGACACTGGCTGCATCTAATTCTGAATTCAGATTAGGCGTTTATTTTTGTACTGTCTTTCATGCACATGTGTGTATGAACACAAATTGTATCTCTGCAAGCACATAGACCACTGAACCTTCACTTCCTCACAGAGATAAACTTTTTTATTAAGCATTTCTGGCATACTGTATACTGTTCCTTTTCCTGTGTTTAGTTATGGTATTTCTGTTTTCAAAGACACTAGAGGATTGTCCATATAAATTGGTTTCAACTCCCAAAGTGGCTTGCTTACTAAAATGATACACTTGGAGGACAATAGCTTTTCTTCCTTTCAGTTTCAGTTAGTTTAATAGTCTAATGTAATTGGTATATTTACAGGTAAGGTAATATTTTAAATGGCCCATAAAGATACAACATTCATGATTTTTCCAGCAAATGAATCCACTTTTTCTGGTTTTCATTTTGGAGCGGTACTTGTGTTTACAAACGCTTACATGCCAGCTTTGGTTGCTGGATTTGTGTAAATGTGAAGTGGGCTTCTTTGATTACTTCAGTGTGAAGTCTAACTTTTTCTAGCTCAGATTCAAAACAGTTTCTCAAAGGAAAAAAATATGTCCCTTGTTATCTTGCCCACTGTCTGTGGGCCTCATCACGGTTCTGTGTATAGCAGCTCTGAGTTGGTAAGATGTTCCTGAGTGACTGGTTTGAAAAATATGGAGTATTGTAGTATTATTTTTTGTCTACATTCAAGGAACAATTTTTCCATTTGTGTATGTAAAGAAATACTTTTCTTAAAATCCAAAGACAAACTCAGACCCGTCTGAAATGAGAATAAGGAAGTTAGCAAACAAGATTAACAAAAAGCTTGGAGAGTGTGGACGTCACCGAAGCCAGATCTTAGTTTTGTAAAGACTTTTCTGTACTGCCAAAGGGAAAAAGCGGGAGCATGATTGTTTTTATTGAATCTCTTTTTAAAAGAGGCTTCTTTTTGGTAACTGATTCTGACACACATTGAAAGTGAAACTTGCCATCTCAAGCTCATGGCAGAACAAAAGCCAACAGAAGTAATTACTAAATTTTTGACATTCAAGTCCCAAAGTTAGCAAAGGCAGTAGATTTAATTGCTTTCAAAGGTTATAGGTGCACTTGCTTCTCTGATTGGAAGGTTGGAATTCAATTTATAGTGATTCAGGATGTTACCTTGCAAAACAGTGTGGGTTACTGAGAGGCATGTGAGGACATGGGGTCTTCCTAGCTCTGCTTAGAAGGCAGCAAGCCCACGAGCAGCTGACCTGCCTGTAAGTGGAGAGTCAAAGCTTGGCATGTTGGTTGCAAAATGTAGATGTTCAGGTAGAAATCAGCCTGCCAGGAAGACGGCAGTATGGTTGTTTTACCACACTTTATCATAATTGATGATAATCACTCTAGCTAAGTCCTTCAGATACAAAGGATGAAAGATCTCTCAATTTTAAGGGACTCATGCAGGAAACAAATGGGAATAGCAATGGAGGAGTATGGGAGTCCTTCCCGCTCCTGCCCGTTGGCTGCTGGGAGGCCGTGTGAGGCCTGGGGGGAGTGTATTGCAGTGTAGGGGTCAGGATAGATGAGCAGATGCTATTACCTTTTCAGGCAGCCTTGATTGCATGCTATCTCCAGAACGGTGCTACTTACATACTACTACTACTGCTACTTCTGAGTGTGGTCCTGGCTTCACTGCAAGGCAGGGGAGGGTGGGATCCCAAGCAGGTCTTGTTCTCTGCTGTGCAGTGTGGTGAGCATGAAGGTCCCAGGGCAGAGCCCATGTTCTGAGTGCTGTCTGATGAACAGGTGCGGGTGGAAAGCAGTCCCGGTATGCCCCATACCAGGGATGTAAAGGCATTGTCAGGATAAATTATAGAATAACGCCAAACACTGTCAATGCCATTTCTTCCTGTGTTTTTTTTTCTTTTCCAGATGTCCCCAGAATTCTGGTTTGTGCCCCAGCAGATCCCAGCTGTTGGTAGGGTGGGGTGAAGCTTGAAGGGTCAGAACATCAAGTGGCTCTCCCTGTTCAGATACTGAGATGATAGCATCTGCATTTAGTAGACTTCCCTCTATTCAGTTACAGCCAGAACTGTACCTCCTGCTTAACAAGTTAAAGCTGTAATTTCTGGTTTTCAGTTTTCCTTTGTGCTGTCCTTATTTAATTTCCCGTGTCCTTGAGGAAACAAGAAACGATTTCTTAAATGGCTAGCTAGTTTTTTTCTTCCTTCTTTGGAAAGGTCTCATTCCCCATTAACTCTCTCAAGCTGTCTTCTGGCTTGTGTGCATGGCACCTTGCTAGATAGCTATAAATTTTTTTACAAGACCACCACTGTTTTCTGTGAGCCAGAAAAGTGTAAATAACTATGGACACAGCAGGACTCTTCAAAGATTCTCTGTTAATCTCTGACTTGACAGGTTGTTTGTTGTTGTGCTTTTTTGTATTGTTTTGGGTTTTTTTCCTCTTACCATCAATTTTACCTTTTATGTTTTGCTTATCTGCTTTCAAATTTTGTTTGGAGACCTTCCCATTTTCCCCTTAGAAATTTGATTCACCTAGACAACCCTAAACAAGGAAAGACCTGAGCTGTAATTGCCTGTATTTACAAGTACGGTTGCATTCATCAAATTCAACCCACCCTACTTTCTCTGGTATTTTTCCTTTCCTTCCTCTGTCTCTTCAGATTTGCTATCATCAAGAGTTTTTAAAATATATTCACATTTCAAGGCTTAAATATAACTTAGATTAACTACCATTTAATTAAGATAACATCATCAAGGGTAATTAAACTTCCGAAGATGGAACAACTAAGCCCTCGTGATTTACAGCCTGTGCCTTGTGATTTTCTGTTCTGCGCTGGATACCTATGCATGAGTGACATCAGCGTTGAGAGGACGCACCACCAGATGCTATGTCTGATCACAGCATGGCAACCAACCTGGCTTAGTGGCGGGAGAGACCTGGGGCTGGCTGAGGCCTCACAAGGCAGACGTGATGCTGGCAGAGGCAAAGATCCTGAAGAGTCTTGCAGACTCCTTTTATTAAGAGCATGCTCCAAGAGCTGATCAGGACTTTGGTGTGAGCTGGTTTTGGGTTCCTTGTGGATGCAGTGTTTTTGCCTAGGAGCACCTAGGAACAGCACCCTCTGAGCACCCCAGCTGGCTTGGAGACTGCCCTGCCAAGGATGTCCCTGTCACCTTTCAGCTGTAATGCAGGTGGTGGGACACAGCAGGGTGTGGAACTGGCCATGCACAGGATCTGCTGGCTGCCCACGCCTTGCAGGGCAGCTCACCAGAGTCACCCACTGCTCTCCGCATTGCTGTCCTGCAGCGTCTTGAAGTGGATTTGAGTAGTTAAATGTTATCTTCAGGCCTGTTTGTGTAAGGGGTGATTTAGAACATAGGAATGGGGGTTGGGGTGAGCACCTCTGTCTCTCTGATCAAGAGAATTTTCTGTAGCTGGGGTAAAACTTGGCTGTGTGGGAAACATTGCTTTTCAGGGGCTGCCGTAAGCTCTGAGCTAAAGACTCATAAATGCCATTATTTTCCACTCTGGTTGTCAAAAGAAATACCAAAAGTGGCATGTATTTTAGCTGTGTTGCTTCCTAACCTCCTACAAGGCTTTTTGGGTGCCTTCATTTTGAGTTCATTAAGGTAACCTAAGCAGAATAAAATAGAACAACTTTGTATGCACTCCACAGACATTTGCTCCTTGCAACCTTTGAAACTACTTATTAAAAGAAATATTTCCACATTTGAAAGTAATGGTATAGGAAACACGCTTTGGTTAGCACATGTGGTTTTATGAGGACAAGCTGATTGATACTTTTCTTTCTACTTAATAATCTGTGCAGATGAACATTACTCTTATCCTTTCTATGAAGCTTTTAGAAATATTTTCTAGTCAGAGAAAGTAATTTTTTTCAAACGTAAGGGTCAGTGCCTTAAAAATTAATATTTTATTCTTGAATAAGATGTTGCATAAGGAAATGAAAAAACAAGGCCCATAAATATTTTTTTTACTAATAAATACAGTTGGCTAAGGATTGGCTGGTTGAAAATTTCTGTATTTTAAATCTAACATATTCCTTCAACCATGTTAACCATAGAAAAAATTGTTAGATGGATGTTTACTGTATGTGGATCAGATTTTTCTGTAGTTCTTGATTTAGCAGATGTAAAGATGAAGTCTGTAATATAATCGTGCTAAGGCAAGGCAAAGTTGAATTTTGAAAAAAAAAACCCCAAACTTATGACTCATTAAGATGAGGGTGAATCTAAGCTACAACCATGTTTAATATTAATATGAAATTCAAAAGATGGCTTTCATGGCAAACACTGGAAATATGTCTTTGGATAAAACATGAAAACATGCTTTTCTTTCCTATTCATAGTTCTCTGGACGTTCAAATAAAATAACATTTTGCAGTGCAAGGGAAGCTTTAAACAAACAAAATTGGCACAGTGTACCGTATTTTGGAGTGGTTTTGTGTGGTCAACAACTTTCTCCATTTGCTCTGTTTGCATCATCATGCCCACTTACCACCAGTTCTTCAGTGTTCAGTGCCAGTTAGGGGTTTTAGCTTGCGTTTCCAAACCCTGTGTGCTTTCTTGTTCTTCCACTGGACAGAAGTCTCCCTGCTTAGGTGCTGCATAATCACTTCTCTCCGCTGATGTGTCCTCAGCAGCCTGCAATGCTGTGTCCTGAGAGACGCTAAATACATCAGAGTTGCCTTGTCTGCACTACCGCTGTCTAGCTATTTGTAAAGCACTCCTAACTGAGTACAGACAGTGCTACGTGTGTTCAGCTGTGTTTGTTCTAGGTAACTCCAGTACTGCTGCATGCTTGTTCTTTGCAGGAAAAGAGTAGAAATCCCCATTGGCAGATCATCAGGTTAACTGAGTAGTACCTGGACTGAGCAGTAATAATTCCGAGTAGCCTTTTCTGTTCCAGCTCTTTTCGTTACTGGAGAAGTAAGATAGAGGAGGGTGTAATGGAAGATTTGTTGTTTTATTAAGATTCTTGTTTGGAGCTAGCGTGTAAAGATGCAGTTTTAGCTGTTTGGAATAATTAACTACCAAAACATAGCTGTGATATTTGTTGTTAAGGAACTGTGACTTGATAACTTTTTTTTATTGTCTCCTTCCATGAGAAAGTTAATCTCAGCAGCTAAGCTAAGCCAAGGCTGGGACTGAAACCCTAGCTGTTCTACAGCTTTTTCAGTACGATCCATTCACCCAAAACTTGATGAGTGTCCTAAATAATCCTGGTGCATTCTGGAATTTGCTGTGCTTGCTCCATAGGTGCCTTTGAGGAAGAGATGAGGTCTATAGTGTTTCCAGAACTCTGCCAATGCAGTCAGCATAATGGCTTTATTGAAGTCACTTGGGTACCTAAGCAGAGCCATTTCCAAGCAGGTATAAGCAGACTTCAAGGACAGGACATGAGCGTATCCTGAGCCCTTGTAAACAGTGACTTGAGCTGGGAACTACTAAACAGCAAGTTTTTGGTTTTGTTTTTGTGTTGTGGTGGGGTTTTTTTGGTTTTGTTTTCAATTTATTTTTTCAGCAAAACGCTGCAACTTCCTCCCTCCCTGAGTCCTGTGAGAAGGGCTGGGAGGTATTGGTGCCTTCCTGCAGTCCCTGCAAAAGGCAGCAGCGGGGAAGCTTCAGCTGTGAGCACCTCAGGCTGCTGCAAGGTGTGTTTGTGCCTGATGCATTTGGCATTACCTAAGAGCAGGCAGCATGTGTAAGTGCCATGGTTTGCTTCACACCAAGGGTTGGTTCTGAGGCAGGGAGGTATGAGGGGAGGAGAGAGCTTTCTGTGAGGATGCTTCCTCAGGCTAAACAAATGCTATCCTGTGTACTTCACAGCTGAGGCTTAAAATAGAGTTAATAAATCAATACATGTTGTATTTTGTTTTTAAGCTGGTCTTCAGTCTCCAGATTGGCTTTTAAGTATCTTGTTGCTATGGAGAAAGAACAACTCTCCTATGCAGTGGGTACGGAGAGCAGAACTCCTCACGGCATGGTGCTGTGCTGCCTCTTCATCCTGCAGCTTTTTTTCCCAAGGAAATACGGCTGTTACTGGTATGCTGCCGTTTGATCTTGTCTGTAGTTGTGATTGATTTCCTCCCCCCTTTCCCTCTTGCCCTTTATGAATGCCTTTTCAGCATCTGATCTTATCTTTATCTCCTCTGCCTTTTTTCTCAATGAGGGCTCCCTTCACTTCCAAATGAAAATTAGACTGTTAGCAAAGCCTTATCTTCTCTCTCCCAGATACTTTCTTTTCTGTATTTGTGGTCAGCGAGAGATACCAGATTTGCAACAGGCACAGGAAAATATTTTTCTACCAATACATCCATTTCTTTCCATTATTTTTTTAAAGTAAACGAGCCTGGACTCTGGTACTACATATACAGCCAGAGACAAAGGGTGTTTCTGGAGATTGCAGCAACATTATGCATCTGCTGCTGAGTCCTCACTGCAGCAGAGTATATGCCTTGATATCGAGGCATGTCAAGAGCTGTACAAGTCTGTTGTTTGTGTAGCTCTGTTACATGTTGTTTCCCTCACCTTGGGCTCAGTTCCCAGCCAGTGCAGGCTGCAATGCGGTTTGCTCACAGGTCATCTCTCCGATGATGAGATGATGTCTGTGCTTGGGGGAGCAGGGAGAAAGGCCAGGCCGATGCAGTAGCAGGGAATACAAATGCACAGACCAATGTACCCCGCTGTCCTTGAGCACCAAGGGAAGCAGCAGGCTTTTTCAGTGCTGCTCTGTCAGAGCCCTGGAGCTGCAGATTCAGATGCATTTCTAAGGCTGAATTACTGAGTGCTTTTGTCTGTAATCTTCTCTTCCCCTGCTGCTAACTGCAAGACCAGTTAGGAAAAAAGAATGGTGTTTTAATTGAAGATATACAAATGAGCAGGGAAACCTTGGAATGAACCAGAGGAAATGCTATGAAAGCAAATTCACCTCTTTCACTGGTGGTTACTTGATAGCCAGAGACTGTTCCAGTTATTTTGAAAGGGCTCAGCTCCTACTGAGGCTCTGAAGTGAACAGGACGTTTTTTCAAAGCCATCTGTTGAGCTGGGTGCTGCTCATTTCTGGAGACCTCTGAAATGTAAAAATCTTGTTGTCTACTTATTTGTCAATGAGAATGCCATGTGCATCCTGGATTGACCCCAATTTTTCTCTTGGTTCCCCTTTAATTTACTGTATCAAACTGAATCTGCCTCTGTTTTCTGAATAATCTCTGATCCCCTGCAGTGTGAAGAAAGTCTGCTCATCTGCTGCTGCTCTTGGCTAATATTATGTTGTTAAACTTCTGCTTGCTCATTGTTTGTCCTGTGCCTGTCTGTCCCCAGCCAGGGAGATCTGACTGTGAACCTGCTCTGGCTGCCCCTAATCCTTCAGTACCTCTATTTGTCCGCCTACCCTTGGGTTGTTTTATCTTCTTTGGGTTTGGCCATGGTGTTTCTGTTTCTTTGTGCTCTCTATGTTGCCCCAAAAGTGGTTGCAAGATCAAGGCTCAGATTAGCTTTAGAAAGGTAAGTTAGGAGAATGGCAGCAATGCCTGGAGGGCAGGCCAGTGCACAAGGCAGGGAAAGATCTCACACAACCCCACACTGTTCCCATGGTGGTCTCTGCCTGGTCTGAGCCAGCAACCCAGCCCTTCTGTCACTGTGAAGTGCAGCGGCTTTCTTGCTGTACTAACATAAAAGTGGATTCCGAATTACTAATGATCAGCTTTTGCCATTGTTATTCAGTTACATACTGCTGATGAGTTTTGGGAACACAGGGCAGGACAGTGTCTGGTATTCCTGGCAGGGGTCCTTTTGATACTACCAAAAGAGAAATGGTATCAGTACTATTCTGGTATAATCTTTAGGTCACAATAAAGTGAGACTGCATGAGCTGTCTGCTCTCTTGGTCTGCTTACGAGCTTAGAGCTCAGTGATCAAAAAGTAAACTTGGCTGAACAATCTTGGAGGCTTTTCCAGGATTCTCTGCTTCTGTCTCCATGCCGACACTTCTGCAAGTTGCTGGGCTACTTTTTTGGGAAGCAAGGTTCTCACTAGTGAAACAGTTACGTTCAGTGATACCTCCAATGAGCAGAGTCCCCTCTTTTTACAAGTCTGGAAAGGGAGGAGGGAAGACTTCACAGTTCAGCTATCAAATAGTAGTTACTAGAAAAGGAACTGCATGCCTAGAAAAATTTCATTCTACATTTACGAGCAGATTTAAGTGCTCCAGAACTAGCCTTAGAAAAAAGGCATATGTATACATAGCATACAAATAATTGGTGTGGTTTTGTGAAAACAAATCTGTGTATTTGCCAAAGGGAATTACGGAATGCAAACACTACATCATCATTGTGCCACTGTACTCAGCACTGGTGAGGCCCCACCTGGAATAATGTGTTCAGTTCTGGGCCCCTCACTGCAGGAAAGACATTGAGGTGCTGGAGAGAGTGCAGAGGAGGGTGATGAGGCTGGGGAAGGGCCTGGAGCACAAGTCTGGTGAGGAGCAGCTGAGGGAACTGGGGCTGTTTAGACTGGAGAAAAAGAGGCTGAGGGGAGACCTTATCACTGTCTACAACTACCTGAAAGGAGGTTGTAACATGGAGAGTGTTGGTCTCTTCTCCCAGGTAGCAAGTGATAGGACAAGGAAATGGCCTTGAGTTGCACCAAGGAACATTCAGATTGGATACTGGGAAAAAATTCTTCCCAGAGAGGGTTGTCAGGCATTGGAACAGGCTGCCCAGGGAAGTGGTGGAGTCACCATCCCTGGAGGTGTTTAAACAGTGTTTAGATGAGGTTCTTAGGGCCATGGTTTAGTGTTAGAGTTAGGTTATGGTTGGACTCGATGACGTTGAGGGTCTCTTCCAACCAAAATGATTCTATGATGCTGTGATCTCTGCTGGCAAGACCAACCCAAGCATGAGGCTGGAGGTTTTCAGGTCCTCTTGTTCCTATGAAACAAATTGATATTATAAGATTTCCAAGTGGAAGCTTAAAATGTCAGAAATAATGCAGATGTGAATAATTTCTGGTTTCATTTAAGGTAAATAAGATGCTATGCCAAGGAATAATGGTTTGATAAATCCATAGTTTTATTTACATCTCTATATAAATATATTTTTTTTTTGTATATGTGTGTACACATAAAGGAACGAGCAGTTTATCCCTTTTGAACTTGTTCCTTTTCCCATTTGAGATGACAGAAATTTTTGTTACTGTTTCACAGATGCCAGTTCCAAGTCCTTCACTGGGACTGCATATGTTGTCATCATGTACAGGCAGTTTGGTCATCAGGGGTATTTTTCTCATGGTATCAGAGCTTGAACAATATGGTCATGAAGGGCCCACTGTGTTGTTTGAAGCCTTATGGACGGACAGGATACAAAGGCCAGAGTTTCCCCACACACACATAAAAAGGCCAGTTAAGCTGGAGAAAGCAAACTGCATCCTACCCTACAGCAAAGTTTTGGATTGTTCCTCCATAAGACCCTGGGAGACATCCTTTCGGCCATTCAGAATGGTTCCCAAGTCCCATTTGACTCACTTAACAATTAGTCACTGTACTGAATAAAGGGCAAATGGCTTATTTTGGCAAGGACTTGAGCTTTTGTCCCTATTGTGTTTGTGTTTTGTGTGGGTTTGTTGTTTGTTTTTTTTCATCCCCCCCACCCAATAAACTCATTCTTGCAAACACATGCAGTTAAGAGATATTTGTGGACTGGCAAGTTTGTAAAATTGCAGTTGTTTAGCAAATTTATACAGTGTAAGCTGCAGCAGTGTCATCATCAGTGAAAGCCTGTAATTGCAAAAAGGAAGAGAAGGAAGAGACCTTGAAGGACTATGCTTTAGTGGTTCTTTGCTGGTACATTTTGAGGCCATAACCTGATGGCTCAGCAGCTGGTGGGCTTGGTCCCTCACTCTGTGGTCCCTGTGTCAGCAGGGTGTTGATATGACAGTGCTTTTTGTGATACGAGCTGCTGACTTCTGGGACTACCAAACAGATGGTGACTACGTGAGAACACATGTAAGTGGCTGACACTGTAGATCTTGTTTTCCCCTGTCGTCACACTGTTAAGGATGCAGTGTTTAAGATCAGAATCAGCATAATGGTTTCTTGCCTTAAGAAGGAAAAATAGCAACCCCCAAACCAAACCCAAATACATTGAGGCCTTGTGGTTCTGATACCCTGACCTAGAGGGAGCTTATCAAATCTTCCTGTTTGCCAGGTCTGCCAAATTTTAAAGAAGGCAAAAGTAGTACTGCAGAGTATGTTTTCTGGGTGGAGTTAAGTGTTATGGCGCTCTTGCAAAATTCACTGTACTGTTGGATTCTTCTTTGGCAATATTTTCTTATGCAAGTGACTGAAATCTGTCAAATTCCAATAGACAGAAACAGAACCTCATTTCAAGGTGTGTTGTCAACCTTCTTCTGAGATGGATCTTGGAATAGACAGACCTTCTGACGTTTGTTCTTATATTGGCATAGCTGTAGCTTGTGGAAATTTAAATATTAATGCATAATGTCTGAATCATAGCAACCTGTCAGTGTCCAATGAGAAAGCCAATCTGCCTGATTCACGTGGTACATTTTACTCTATCCACAGAAACTATTCCTATGTGCTTTTCAAATTAAAAAAAAACCCAAAAAGCATAAAGGCTGAAAACCCAACCCTCTTTGAAAATGATACAATTTGGGAGTTGCTAGTGCATAGGATTTTTTGCAGAGTCACATTGAGTTTCTCAGAAAAGAAAGAGGATTATTTTCTGCAGAGAAGCACTAGCAGAGAAAAAGCAAGATCCTATGAGTTTGAAAAAATGGGAAGTTTAGTTGAGAGAAGCAAAAGTTAAGCTGTCTCAGATTACCCGGTTGCACCCAGCAGTTTCTCTGCATCCAGCGCCTGGTGCAAAGTGTGTCCCAGCAGTGCAGGAATTTGAAGGCACAGCAGTAAGCACCCAAGCAGAGGGCTGCAGCAGGTCATCTCCAGAGGTCCTAAATTACTTACAGTCCTAAATTTACAGCCCTAAATTATTCCATGTCCTGAGGCTGTTTGTGTCTGGGATCCATGAAAGTTCTGAACAAAATTTGGGTTTAAAATACAGACATGGAGAAAAGGAGAACCGGGAAGCCACACGCTGGCTTTTAGGCAGTAAAATCCACATGAAGTAGCTAAAGCATTATGACTAAAAGGAAGACTTCTCAAGGAAGAGAGGCTGGGGTCACTGTACTACAAATGTCATTGTGTCATTCTCCATTTTCTGTAAGCTGTTTGTCTCCCAGATTTTCTGTTGAAAGCCAGAGCTAGTGCGGTTGCATCTGAAGCATGTGTTCTGTGATTCATAACTGTGACTGACGCTCAGGAGAGATGTGCCTCAATGGAAGGACGTTTGAAAATAGTTGGGTGGCCAGTGCAGATGCCCGGGGAGCAACCAAGCCCTTGACAGCTAACAGGGATGAAATGCTGCCCTATTAACCCTCTGAGCCAAGGGGAACTATATTGCTGAGATCCTGTTTTTTATTGCTGAAGGGGTAAATTAAGGTACTTATTTAGCAAAACAAAGATTTGGCTGTATTTTACCCTGTGGATAAAAATGTATAATGATTGTTTTTACTTTTTGTGTGTGTGGTTGGAGAAGGAACAACATGTATGTACTGTGTGTGAGCCCTTCCAGACAGCGTGTGACTGTCCCAACATGCTGTCCCCAGTATATAATGTCTCCTAAGAGAAGGTGGTTGCATAATGCCAGCGATGTGCGACAGGAGTTTTGTAATGTGAGTAAATATCATCTGTTTAGCTGTAAGCAAATAAAGCTTTTTAAATATCACAGTGGATACCTTAGGAGAGGAAAAGTGCATTGAAACTGAAAGCAATTGGAAAATATTGTAGCCATAAAAAAAAATAAATTAAGATTTCCATTAACTTTTTGGTTGTTTTTGTCTTCTCTTGGAAAAAAATGCTGACTTTTCAGTGATATGTCAAAAATATGTCTGCATTCAAAAATAGAACCATTAAAGACGGAAAATGAAAACAATTTTAGTTCCTTTAAGTTTCTGGATATATATATTTCATCAAGAACTGAATGTTTATTTTTGAGTTTTGATGGAATACATTTTATAGGCCTTGGTTAAGTAAGATTTATAAAGGTAAATTGTCCTAACTTACTGTTCATCTGATATTGTATGTTCTGTTGTAAAAACAAAACAGAATTTCAAAATGGATTTCTGAATGTGCTAAGCATTCCCAAGGTGGGCAAAGTGCAATTATGTATATTTTTGGAAATGCTGGTCCTAAAAAAAAGGGTTTGGATTTTTTAAAATACTATAGTGGTCTCATGGAAAATGGAAACATCTGCAGGTTCAGCTGCAAGCTGATGCTATGTGTGTAGCTACTGCATAATGCCTACGCTGGTTTGAAGGAGGGTTGTGCCTGCAGTTTTCATGTCTTCATGATAATTACAAAGCCAGGAAAAGGAAATGGAAGAGTTGTTCCTCTTCTTTGAGGAAGTCGGTGCATTTCAAATTTAATTTAAAAATAACAAACACCTTAATCTTGTAAAGTTGAACAGGAGATTAGTGTCAGGGTTTTTCTAGAAAACTTAAAGCCCAAATATACCAGCTGGTAGAGAGATGGCCATATTCTTGGAAGTGCTGGTGTATTCTGGGAGCAGTGTGGAAAATCACCCCTACTCTAAATCTCTGAAGCTGAAACCAGTGAATTGTGTCCTCTTTAAAGGAGGTATTGCTCCTATTGTCACTTGTATCTTACTGGCATTTCTAATATTCTGTTTCAAGATCCCAGTGCAATAAAGATTCATGGTTGGTAGGTATGGGAGTTGGTTTTCTTTCTGTCAGAATGGACCACTGGAGTCCTTCACCTGGAATACCAGAACAGGGAAATATTGTATACACTAAGGGAAATGAACTAAAATTTAAAAGCAACATTTATAATGTGTGACTACATTCTTAAAAAATCTGCTCTGCACCTCTTTTGTTCACAGTATGGATTTCTTGTCTTTTCAGCTTTGCTTTAAGGTTTTATGATCCATAATACAAAGCTTGTTAACTGTTTATTAGCATGCTCTGATACTCTTAACATTGTATTTAGTTATTTATGAAGAATGATTTAATAGGTTAGCAAAATACATTAATAAAGTCTTGTTTATTCATTTCCCAATCTAATAACAAATAGGTGTAGTTAATTGTACAGGTAATTAATGGCTGCATGTTTGGAGCCAGGATCTCTGCTATTATAATGATGAAACAAGGGGAGTTTTGCCAGCAAACAACTTGGCCTGTTTTCTGTTTGGCTGTCTGGAAATGCATTTTTACTCTGTAATCCCTAGTGTTTTGGATGATCTGTCTGTGGGTAAATCATGGGAAGATGGGAACTATACTTTCTAGGAAATTGCAGATGTTTAGGGGAGTTGGTGAGTGGTAAGTCCAGGATTGGGGTAATTGTCACGTTCTCAATGGGCATATCCTTCGTCAATGGCCATAAGCTGGTAATAACTGAAGCATTGATTCTTTTTTTTTATTATTTTTATTTTTTTTAGGGGAGGTGTAGCACATGAATTTATAAATGAAAAAGCACATTCTTACATGCACAAGATTTTAAATTTTGAAGCCGGTATCTATTGCTGGGTGGAATAATCATCTTAAGTAGCTGAACTGGATAAGCGCATGTTGACATTTTTGTTTGTGCATAAATTCGTTCGTAATGTTGTAGGGCATAGCTGGATGCAGGAAACATTAAAAGAGATTGATGACATCTGAACCAAGATTCTGGTGTCAAACAGGAGGTGAAATTCACTTGATTCTAATTATTGATTAAAATTTTATTAGCAGGCTTTAAAGATATTGGTGGGACAGCCCATCAGGGATGAGCAACCTCAACATGTGCTTTCCTGTTTCCATAGCAACACATCATTTTCATCCTTTTCAGGCAGCCTAGATTGCATTGTACACTGCAATAATATTAGATTTGGAAGCACTATATTAACAGCTTGGTCGTTTTCCTTAAACCTTGTTATTAAATATTTTTGTTTTGAAGGATCATTGGAATAAAAGGGTCATTGGAATTGTTGTGCTTTTTTTTAGAGAAATAAATTGTGGCTTAAAATGGGAAGTAACTGGCAACTGGGGTGAAGTGTTTTGATCTGATTTGTTGACTGCAAAAGTGGCTATTCCTGTGACCATGCAAATGCACTTTGTCAATAAGGTCGAGATTCTAGCAAGAATAGTTCTCAGTCTGGTGGTTACTGTTAAAATTGTTGGAAGTGTTTTTGATTCATATTGTGTGAGTTGTTGGAGAAAATGGAAGTGACATAGTAAAGATTAAGGCTATGAATGGTGGCCATTAGCAAGGACCAACTTTCCAGCACTGCAGATCGTGGCCTTGGAAGCACATTTAGAGGTGGCATTTTCAAGCTGAACACAAGAGATTTGGTAGCTTTCCTGGATAATTGAGGGCATTTCAGACTTTGACATATTCATATTTTGCTGTGAGTTTGACACTGTTTCACTGGATTTGCAATGTCAAACTTGTCTGTCGAGTCATAGATTTCTAAGACTGCGGCGGAGCATCTCAGTATCATTTTCGCATAGTTCTCAGCTGCTGAGAGCACAGGAAACTCCTTTTAAAAGTGTATCCTTTTGATCAAGAGAAATATCTTTTAGAAAGATGCATCTTTTGTCTTGTCCGTAAGAGATGAAAAATTCAGTATATCCCTATGCAAATGTTTATTACTACGTATGAAAAAATGCACTTTATTTCTTCTCTCCATTTGTGTAGCGTCAGTTTCCCGGTGATGAATCTTTGTCAAATACAGCAACGTGCTACGGTGTTTTGTGAGCTGATTGCATGCATATCTTCTGTTTTGGCATTGTGAGGCTTAAATTACTGTTTAAACTGTGAATTTTAAAACGCTATTTTAATGTTACCACTATCCAGTAAAAGAAGCAAATTACCATGGGGAAAATATTTAAGGAATGCATAAAGATGCAGATCACCACAGTATTTTCCTTTGGCCTTCGGGATGTTGAATTTTCTGTTTCTCCATTTGTATAAATTTTTCCATGAGGTTATGTGAGGCGTGTCAATAAAAGAAAGCTTTCACAGTAGTTGTTGCTATAGTTACACAGTACGGCTCTTAGCCTCCTGCACAGAAAGTAAACCACCTGCAATTCCATAAAATCCTTTGTTGGCAGAGAAAGATTGAAAGAGACAGTATTGGTGTGCAGGTATATAGCAAATTCTAGGTTGCTCTGATATACTTGCAGCTAATGCTTTCTTTATGCAGAGGTCTGCAGAAATGCTTTGTGGATGAGGATAGCATGGAAAGGGGACAAAGGACATGTTTTGTGGGGGGCAAAAGGTACTGTATGCAGAAAAGGCACGATAAGAAATAAGTATCAAAGTGAACTAAAAAGAATCTCAGTTCATAGCATATATCAGCTCCAGGGAAAGAGGGACTAAGTTGTCTTTAAACCTCTCCGAGTCATACCCCTCCATACAGATAGAAAAGTCACGCTCACAGAATGCTGCTGTTTTCCTGACTCCAGAATTTGGTGCTTTGCTTACTCCTCAGGTTTCTACAGCACAAGCATTGAAATCAACACTGACTCTTAGGAATAGCATTTTGTTTCGACAGATCTTATATGCATTCAGAAACCCTAAAATGGCTTTTAGCATGGCTTCTCTGTACTGAACTTAACTGAGTTCTACATTCACTACATATTTTCTTATCTCTTTTCTATATGGCCATTTATTTAAGGATTTGGTATGAATTATTGCTATAAACTGTAGACTTTTAAAATCTTCCTTGGGATGGACAAATGTCCCTGGTCTGTAGATGGGGAAACAAAAGCAGAGGAGATTTTTCTATGGAACTTCTCTGTAAATCAGGCCTGTAAAGTTTTTACCTTCATGATTCCCTTCCTTGAGTTCTTCTTAT
The DNA here is from genome assembly GCF_964273445.1 of Streptopelia decaocto. Classification (NCBI taxonomy): domain Eukaryota; kingdom Metazoa; phylum Chordata; class Aves; order Columbiformes; family Columbidae; genus Streptopelia; species Streptopelia decaocto. Next base: position 53,988,123 of record NC_138661.1, read on the forward strand.
GACTGAATAAAGTAGGACGGGTTTATTTCATATCAGTCACCATGTGAGAAAGGACAGTTAAGTAAGTGCATGATGTCTCATGTTAAATTTGAATGTTCATTTTTCAAGTATGTTCTAAATATACAGATGAGCCAAGATTCCAGGACCCAATAACGCCTTCACTGCAGGGTTTTTACTCTTATGTTCTAGGTTTACAAGCAATGTGAATCTAATCCTGTGGATGATTAAATAAAACAGAGATTTTCTTTTTCATTATTTTCATTATATAACATCCATAGGCTAAAGGTGAGGTCAGACAATGTAGTAGAGGAGGCGGTGAAAGATGTTCCCTGGCCTAAAGAGATACCTGTATAAATAATAAAAATAGTCAAGATGAGGTGGGGAAACGTAGCAACATCAGGACAGGTGAGTGGCCTTTGGCCAGTAATGCAGGCAGCTCTCTGACGTTGGGTACCCCACTGTCTGCTGCTTCTTGTGATGGTTTCTGCCCTTTGTCGGGAGGGCACATCTAACTAGATCCCTTCAGAGCTCTGGAAGGAGGATTATAGTTTTGCTTTGTGCAGGGTAACTCTCCCTCTATAATGAAGAAGCTTTAGAGTCACAAAGCTAAGAGGAGCAAAGTGTTAGTAGAGGAAACTGATAGCTGGAAATGAAGGAATTAGTCATGACTCAGGTTTTTGCTCTCAACTACAATCAAACGTTTTTCCTCATGGCTTCTTTTCTCATTTCAAAGAGAAGCAATTGGTCCCGTTACCATTCCCATCAAGGCTTGCCTTCACTGCTTAAGTCCCATTAAGATATATTCTGATTACCAGTTGGAGAAGCAGCTTTTAATCCATGCCTGTGGACAGCCTGAAGGAGAACTGGTTCCCTCACCACACTGTCAGCTAAGTAATTTTTGCCCCTCTTGGGTCTAGCCAGTGCACACTGACATGAGGCTGAACTTGACTTACGTTGGCTTGTGGATGAAAAGTTGTGGTCAGTCTCATGTTAGTCAAACGAAATCTTCAAAAGTAGAATTATGCTTTGGAATGAATACAAAGTTGTTATTGTTTAATTGTCCTCTGGAGAGACAAAAAGTATCTCTTGCAGAGAGAGAGAGAGCAAGAAACATTTCTGCCTGAAAGAGCTTTGGGATCTTTCTGAAACAAACAAAAAGCCCAACTAAACAAAAACCTCCGCAACCTAATTAAAAAAAAAGCATGAAATAAAGTGGTGTGGGAACCATAGACTGATTAATTAGAAAGATCTCTTAAGAAATTTCTGAAAAGGATAGCCTTTCATGCTGGGAAGTAAACACTTAGCTCCATCAGCAACCTTTCAGCAAGACACATTGGCTAGGAGACGTGTTGAAAATCAGAGCTGCTGAAATTAGTAGAACCATATTTCAACACAGTGATTTAAAGACAGTTGTAAACAGTAAAGGGCTGCCACTTAGACAAAAATAATTTCTGTTTCCTAAGAAATTACTGAATTGTAATGGTTTTCCTCCGTAGTAATAGGCACTCATGCAGAAATTGGATACAAACTTAATCCATCAAGTGGCTGAATAAACTTATGAGGTCCCTTTTAGATTTAATCATACACACCTTAACTGCCTTTGAATCGAAACTTTGCTTCTTTTATTTTCCTGTAGTGTGTATTTGAACCATCTAGATACAAAAGATGTAGCTAAAGTATAAAGACAGAGCATGGTGTTTACTGAAATGGCACATTAATGCAGTGCTGATGATCATGCTATAGAAGGTTTTGTTAACTGGACAGCATTTTGAGTTGTCGGTGTATATGTGGCAGTTTGGAAGATTAGTTTACATCTGAGTTCTCAAAATTGTTTCGATTTTGGGGGCACTTGAAATCTCAGTGGGTTTCAGATTTTGCCTTTGAAGTATCTGATTTTTCAGAAAGCTCAATGTCTTCTGAAAACAAGTTGGTAAAGCAGCTTGGGCTGGACAGCTTGGGCAAGATTTGTCATCTTTAAACTATGTCTGAGCTAGTCAGATACCTGCAGGCAGTACAGAGGAAAAGATGCTTAAAAAGGTGATATAAAGATTATTTTGACTTCAGGTATTTGCCTTGGATCAGGTGCACCCCACTCTAAAAGTGCATTTGTCTCTTGAGCATGAAATGAGTTAGATGCCTAGGTGAAGGATGGATACATGCCTATATATGTACATATATGTAAGTTGACGCACCACAGATGTTTTGGGTTTAGGCAAACTGAATCCCACTGCCAGAAATTGAGGTAATCCAGATTAGTAGTGACCATCTGCAGAGGGATGTGTGCTGAAAAGGAAATCGTGTTGTGCATTGCTACTAATGCAAGGTCCGAAAGCATGAAACCTGGTAAGCAAAGAGTTCCACAAAAGATGGCTGGGCCTGGAGCGGGTGTTACAGGCCATGAAGGGTGATGGAGTGAAGTGTGAGCGGGTAACGACACAGTGGCAAATGGGCAGTGCATCTTTCAGTTTCAAAGTTACGTCACTTCACTGTTGAAAAGAGTTTTTTACAATATGGACTTAAGTCTTTCTGACATATGTCTCCTCTATTTGCCTATGCAAGATCTATAATTATATGTATGTTTTCTGTATAATACATGTCTGCATGTATGTATATGTGCATGAAATACTTTACAAACACATATGTTAAGCGGAGTATTGCCAATTGTGTTGTATTTCTTTTTACTCTCTTTTTTAGACAGTAAATTTATAAAGACAATGGGTGACTGTGGTCATCCAAAAATACCTTGACCTGGTTGGTTCTTGTATCCATTGTAGTATTTTTAAATGAAGGTTATTGTCTTTATTTTTAATTTTCTGTGTCAAAAGATACATGGAGAGCTTTAAAGTACTGATAATTCACCCCCACCCCCCAAAAAATCATTTTAAAAAGGCTCTTATTTGGGGAAAGATAGCATTTTTAAGTGTTTGAATGATCTGGAAACATAATTCGCTTCTGCAAAGTTGATTGGACACTTAAAATTCATATTCTTGCTTTGCCTGTTCCTGGGTAGATTTAAGAAGCCTCCAGAGTAAAAAGCAGCATTTTGGTTCACCCATGAATGTAGTTCTGTTAGTAAGTGATCTTGTAGATCAAAGATCTCTTGGCTGTACTGCACAAGAAATATTTTCATTATTGGTATTCAGCAAGCTTTAAGTAATCACAGGACCTTTGAAGTGGAGTCAGAGAAAAACAGCTTTAAAGTTTTAAGAAGACATCTCAACATTGTCTGCCTTTGTTATCTTCATATTTGGTTGTTCATTTTTCCAGCAGTTTAAGGAATAAATTCAACTTCTCTTGTATTCATATTGAAGGTTAGTGAGAACTACTTTGTATAACATTCATTTGTTTGTATGTTATATTTGTAGAATTATAGAATAGTTTGAGTTGGAGGAGGCCTTCAAAGGTCATCTAGTCCAAGTCTTCTGCAATGAGCAGGGACATCTGCAAGTAGAGCAGGTTGCTCAGAGCCCCAAGTCCTGTGGACACATATGTGTATCATGGATTGCTTTCCTTGGTGCAAACTGAAGCTTGCTGTTTCACCAGAAGTTTGGAATGATTTGATTTTAGTCTTTTATATTATTTTCTCATTAATATTATCCTCCATAACTTAAAAGCCTTTCATGCTATTACTTTTTCTTTGGGAGTAATGATAAATATTTGCCATAGTGCAAATATGGACTGAAATTCTAACTAATTATTTTCTATCTAGCTTTCTGTCTAGGTTGCTTTCTGTAGTTGCTCCTACTCTGTGATTAGTCTGGTGTCAACTGTAAGATGGACGAAACTGACTTTATGCATGGACTTTGTTATCCTGGGTCTCTGGCAGATACAGTCCTTCCCAAATGGTGCCAAATATTCCTGTCTTTATTCCAGCTAGTTTCCTCTTCTCCCTGAGGTTATGCAGAGGATCAGATGGGATAGTGCCAAATGGCATCTCAGGGACCCAGCTTGCATTGTCCATTTTGGTCCTCTGACCTTCTGGAGCTGGCATGGTGCCTCTGAATCCCTCTTTCCATCAGCTGTTCCTCCTGTCACTGTGCCAAAGACAGATTTTACTTTCCAGCCTCAGATCCCTGCACCTGATGCATGAATGCTGTTTGCACTGTGGCTGTTTAGCTAGGGTCCAGAAAACTGTACTAGAGGAGAAACTTTCAGAAAACATCTCTGTCTGCATTATTAATTGCAGGAGATTTTTGTCTTGGAACAATCTTTTGTGGTTGCCTTCTTCCAAGGACTGACCTGATACATCCTCTCTACTAAAGGAGCTGTCCCCAATTCAGAATTTAGGTGCATCTTACACTAATAGAGGCAAAATGGTGAGTGTCCCTAAAACGTTCCTTGAACCCTCTGCAGCCATTCCTAATCAGAACAACTCACATGGTGCTACCTGGTACCCAATGGCATCCCAAATTCTGCCTGCATTTCTTCCCCTGTTTTACTGATTTCTAGGGAAGATTAGGGAGGAGTGGTGTGAAGAGTAGGTGTACAGACTTCTGACCACAGGGGAGGCTGAAGGTAGAAATGCGGGGAAGCTGTGCTGCAGCAGGGTTATTCCCCAACTAAGTGGCCTGAGTTTGTGCAAGCTGTGTTTGCACACCCAGATGTGCTCCATTACACTTCATGGCTGGAGTCTCTTTAGCCCTGTGTGTTGCTTGAAGTGCTTGGGTTTTTCCAGCTCAGTATTGAAACTCAACAACTTCTTTTACAACGAGAATTACAGGGTTGTAAATTCAATAGGTAATTGAATACAATTAAAGAAGAATAGAGTGAAATTTGTCCATACAGATATAAAAAAGTAAAAGTTACTAAGCTGTGCTTTATATCTTGCCCAAAAATCTCTGTTCTGTACCAGAAAAGTAATAATTATGTCAAAACCTGTCTTAATCTGAGCAAACTAGTCTTTACTTTTAACAGATATTGATGGCAGAACTCTTTCTTTGCTTAATATCAACAACCAATTCCTCCAGACTTCACTCAACAGTCATGTACGATTTTGAACTGATGTTTGGAGAACCAGATCCAATCCTGCCTTCTGGGCACTTTTTTGAAGCTGTCTATTTTGATTCTCTTCCTGACCATTTTAAATTCTTATGGTATATTGCATACTTTTAAATTATGTGTGACAGAGCCTATTCTCCCACTACTTCTTCTATATCCAATATTGATGATTTGCTATTTTTTTTTCCAGAACTCTTACTAAAATACAAAACTATGCTTTAAATGTACAGCTAAAAAAATGGAGGTGTTATTCCTAAGGCCCTGGTCTTCCTGGCTATTGGTTACCTGGGAGAGGAAAGATAATTTGTGTCTTCTCTCTGATAAACATTATTTGGCTCCTTACTTTGTATAAGTCTATTGACTGAGAGATATGGCTAAAGTTTCTGATCTTTTCCTAACCCGTAAGAAATGGGAAGAACTAGAATGCTTGGGTTCTGCTTTACACTAGACCCTGAAAAGCTTCTCTGAAATCACAGAAATGGCTTAGCCACATAGATGGGAGTGAGGGTGTAATTTGTGATGTTTATTACTTTGTGGTTTGTTTAGGAATTATTTTAAGTCTTTTTCTTTAGTATTCACATACTGGTTTACTTACAATTAAAATCTAATACAAGCCCAGCCCTGTAGGGTCAACCTCGGGTAAAAACATGGTGTTTCATCTGCCCCTTTGAGCAAATGTGATTTGCCTTTGGTGCACACAGTTGAAGGAAATCTCTTTAAGGTCTGTGTTTGAAGTCTGAATTGTGGGCTATTTTTTTTTGCTTGTTTTCATCTTCTGTCACAGCTTTGTCAACCATCCTTCTGTTTTCTTCTTTGAAAAGGAACCTGTTAGTCCACAGAACTATGTTATAAGAATTAGAGGGGAATTATGGTTTTAAGAGGCAGCAACATTAATGTGGGGAAGTTACCAAGTCATTCACTTTTTGTTATTTTTCTAGGTTGGGTCTGCTCAAGCAACCCAACCATTGTTGTATCTGAGCAGCTCTTGAGTTACCCTTTTAGACCCAAACACAGTGGCGAGCACAAGGATCCCTGTAACAATAGGCACAAAAACCAAGGCAGACAAGGCACATGATCCACGGGAGTTTTATTAGATGTGCACTTGCACTACAGTACAGTGTGGTATAGGCACACTTGAACCAGATACAAATAGATAAACTCAAGTACAACAGTTGCAGCACAGAGAGAACATAATCTGCAAATCCTGCCCAGAAAGGAGGGTTAGTTCATCTTGAACTCTCTCCAACTACAGCTATGCTATAGCTTGTACCAAACTAGGTGTTTTAAAGCTCTCATGGGTACACATGTACTACAGTGCTGCCACTGTTAAAACTGCACTCTGACGCTTTGCAGGGGAGCCGTCATCTGAGCCACTGTGTTACGCTAAGAGTACAACTTGAAAATTTGCAAAGTAAGGCATCCTAATAACATCACTGCTGAGTTGCAACTACTTTTGTTCTGAGGCAATGTTTGTGGAGCTGTGAGAAAATCTACTAGTTCAGTCAGAAAGAAGGAAACTGAGAACCTCAGCGACCACTTGTTTCCTTGATTTTTCTCTTTGCATTTCTAACACTTTAGCTTATGTGACTTCTGGACTTCACCTCAGAGTACTTGTTAAGCATGGGAAAAAAGCCCTAACTTGTTTAATAACAAGCAGTTCTTCTAGACTTCACTCAACAGTAATGCACATCCATATCATGTGTCTTGAAACTTGATCAAAATGCATACTTGCAATTGATAAAGGGAATGAAAGGGGAAAAGGCCAAAGTAAAGCCCATTTAAACACAAAGCTGTTTTACAGATGAAGTCCATATGGAAGGTTTACACATTTCAATTCTTGATTCTGAGTTAGAGAATTGTGATCTGCAGAAAAGGACACCTTCGGAAACAAGCCCCAGAACAAAACACTTAGCTTTGTTCAGTGTAAACAGCCCTTCAGGGGATGAGAAGAGCAGTCAGATAGGATGAAATTGTAGGTAACTGTGACTACCTGGAATATCTTTTTACCTTTTGTTGTAAGTGTTTTCGATAAGCTGCCAAGGACCGACGACTGTATATAGCCTGGTCTGCACGATCACCGTAAGACTACGCACTGGTAAATACACCAATGTATGATACAAAGAGTTGCTGTATAAAATGTGTTAAGCACCAAAGCATTTCCAAAATATTCTTTTCCAACCCAGCGGCTCTTTCTTGAGGAGAGGGTTCCTGAGAACCCAGTGGGGTCTTTTGTTTCCGACTTAAGCCAACAAAGTAGGAGGAAGCACCATTTCACCTGCATGCCGTTGCTCATCTTGCTGTCTGTACCTTTTCCTGCTCTATGATTTGCTTAGTGCTTTGAGAGCTACATGTGGTACTGTAATGCAGTTTGAAGGGTTTGTCAGATTCTTGCTTCTACATTCATCACAGAACTTTTTATCACCTGTTACATTTCCTAGGCCTGAGCTGAAGATGCCATTCAATTCCAGGTCTTGGATGTAATGTTCTAGGTCAGAATGAATCTCAGCTGTCCCCTCCTTTTCTTTGTATAATCATTTCCATCAGTTTAAAAGTGTGTGTAAATTTGAAATGGTAATGCTTTATACCCAGAATACAAGGGTGCAAATGGCCATGGCACCATATGGTCCCCCTGGGACACTTGAATAATTCGCACCCTTCTAAATGTGCTTTGACATACTGCGTCATCCAGTTTTATTTTGCATGGACAACCTCTGGCTAAGCACGTAGTAGAAGGTATTTTCTGCATGTTCTGTTTCACATCATACAAGTTGTCATGAGACTGCGGTCTCTGGCTCTGTGATGAGACCACGATTGTCTCATTCCGGCCACACAAAGTTGAAGCACTGTGACATATTTAATGCCTGTCATTTTGTGAGGCAGTGATATAAGTCCTGAATGAATGTCACTCTCTGCCATGACTGATATTCTGATGGAGCAGACATTAGTGCCACATTCAGAGCCTCAAGAAAAATCTCTCCATTAACTAATTTCTGTCAGATGTTTTTGTCCTGTGCTTAAGACAGCAAAATTTAAAGATTTTCTTGTCTTCTGCAGGTGTAAAAAAAAGCATCTTTAATGCTTAATCCTCTCTGCACTGCAGCTGCTTCATGTATGATATAATCCTCATGTACTGTCAGTGGACCAGATACGTTCAGTCTTGCACAAAGTCGTGAGCCCAGGGTTTGTTCTGTGTTGAGTTGGAGATGCTTTCCTGTTGGGGAGGAATTGACATTTTTTGAGTAAAACCAAAAGGAAAACCTTGTGCAGCACACGTGAGCTTTAGTCATAAAAGTACCATTTGTGTTTCCCTGTGAAAACAGAAATGCAAACAGTTAATCCTTCCAATAGATTTCTCTCCTTGCTACGTACTCACAGCAAAGCAAACATCTTCATCTTAAGGACTTCAGTTTCACCACGGAAACTGTCATGGTACAGCGGCCTAAGAAATCTGTAGTTGCAAGTATGTTGTTTTTAAATGCTAGGATATAGTTTTGTGAATTTCTTCCTCATGTTTTTATCTTCAAAATGGCAATGTATAACTGAGAAGAAAAAAGCAAAATCTGTCATAAACTAGCCTGAATGGTAACCTGAACTGTGGTTTGTTTGATATAATGTGAAGTGATTATTTTAAATAGATGCATATTAATTTGTGCAGTGAGCCATTCAGCTCCTGCTTTGAAGTGCGCTGTGAGAACAGAACAAGATTTCTATTGTCATTGTATAGTATCAAGATAGCACTACCTCTAGGGAACGGGCTCAGTGCTGGTGCTTAAAACAGCACATAGGAGAATGCACAGTATGTTTGTATGAAACTGCTAAGGCCTTTTTTGGTAAGTGCCACTCTTAAATATCTTTCCTTATTTCTCTGCATTGCTGTATGTTGGACTCTGTCCTCATACACAGTTTTCAGGCTGTGCCAGATGTGCTACGTTGCCCTTCACTGCACACTCAGAAATTATATTATCATAAACATGATTCTTTCCTCTTCCTGTTTTATAACTCGCTATTTGTATGCTATGGAAATGAGGATAGAAAATACTAGATGTGCTCTGTACTGCTCTTCTGTTTGCCATTTGTAGGATACATACTGATATTCAAAGAGAATCTAGAAATTACACTTTCCCAAATGAAATTAATTTCAAAGGAGATGTGTAGCCTTATTGTTCCATTATATTATATTCCATGTAGCACCATGGCTCCTTAAGCCATACCAGGCATCTTGCATGCTCAAGTTGATTTTCTGACTCCCTTCAGTAGTTAGTTGCGTGCTGTAATTGGATATGTTGACAGTTGGCCTTGAGGCCCTGACCTAGTTTGAAGAGCCTGTTGTATTACACAATAGGAATATAGGCAGAGTCCAACTAGCAAGACAGTGCTTCTGCTATAAAAATTAATAATTCACATGACATATTAGTTTAGAGCACTAAGTCAGAGAAGTCCATATTACACAGGCTTCATGCATTTGTTATGAGCAGCTGTTCGAGGCCATTGGAAGTTGTTCTTTCCAGGTACCAGGATGAACCACAGACACGTAACCTAAAGTCATCTGATTTTTCGCTTGTGTAAAACCCCTTCAGGGGAGGGGACTGAGTGCTCTAGGTCTGCGGCCTGGGGAGAGCTACTAATGATGTAAAGGTGGAGTGAGGACAGGTTGTTGACCGCAGGCTAACTTTGGCATCAGCTTGTCTTTAGCATCATGAGTTTGTACTTAGTATAAAAAAAAGTATCTTGTTTCCTATCTGTATGTTATATTAGCACTGCAATGCCTGTGATTTTTATCTGGCTTACTCACTGTAAAGTCGGACACATATTTCTGAGAGTTGTGGTCCAGCAGCAATTGGATGGGCTGCCTGGAGGGCACAACAGCTTGCTCCTTGAAAATGTGAGCATAAATGTAGTTCCATAATAAAACTGGCACTATATCAACCTCTTAGTTGTTTTCTACTTTTGGAGGTTACATATAATGTTTTGGGATCATGTCATCTTACAGAATGCTTAGACTTTCCTTTTAGTTACTAGTATGTTTCCATGATTTTCTACAGAAAACAATTGGTATCAACCCTGTTTCTTATAATCTAAAATTACAAATCTTTTGCAGTAATGACAGGATTGTTGCTAACAAAAGTTTAGAAGGATATTTCTTTCATTTTATTTTACATGATACTCTGGATTGCTAGATGTCCTGAAAAAACAGGAAGGCTTATTCACTTGTGGTTTTCTAACCCCTTGGGAGAAATATGGTCTAAATCTCCTTCTGTATAGCATTAAATTGTTCTTTGGGAGGTTTTGAATGCTTTCAACTCATCAAGGGGAGATGACTGAAACACCTACATTTTGTTCATGGTCCAGCCCTGATGCTGTTTAAAGTCATTTGATTTGCCCTAAGCTGATCTCTTGTCTACTGTAACTTTATCTATAACCATGTGTATAGTAACACTAATTTAAGGTGTGTTTTTTTTTTTTTAAAGAGATACTGTGGAGTATGCTAAGACCACAGAGCCTATACAGTAGAGCTGTTCTAAAACATTTTAATGGATTCTTAAAATGTGAAGCTGTCTGATTAATAGCTCAGCTTCAACATACTTGGATTGTCTTTAAAGCCAACTTCCTTTGTGTGCTTGGAAGAGTGGGAGAGGAGAAGCAGAAAGGAGACAAGCTTTTAAAGACAGCAGTTGATGAGCCTCCAGGGCACAGGCTGGTTTAGAAGCAAACTGTTTGTAGCGTCAAACTAGGCTGCAGTGATATTTGTAGCTTCCTTGTTTCCAGTTTTCCTTGTTTTACCTTCAGACTGAATGTGAGGGTGTGATTTATCATAACCTGTCTTCAGCTGTTTAAAAGTGATACGCCTAGACTAAGACAATCACTTGGTCTCCCTCTGTAGTGACTAGAGTGAGACAGATTTGCTTTTGACACCAGTGGATAAGATGAATTGCATGTTGGAGAGATGTAGATGATTTCATTGGCTCTTGATGAAAACTAGATGATCTATAGATGAGTTACTTGATTTTTCGGAGGCTGAAATTAAATGCAGTGAATCTTACCCAGAGTATCTTATTTGCTAACACTGATTCTTCTCATTGGAAGAACAGAATACTCAGCAATGAAGACCGATTCTAAATCTTCTACTTTCCCCAGAAACCTGTCCTCCGTCCAATATGCTGCAGCTTTGTTTTCCCTAGAAGTACTTTAATTCAGTTTAATCAACCAGTGCATTGCAGTTGTCACTTCAGTTACTTTGAAAAAAGCCTACATACTTACTGCAAATAGGAGGGCAGCAGCCAAACCAGATGGATTTGTTAAGGTTTTTATTCCTCTACTTTTTATATATTTAATGAAATTCCATTGAGATTACTCTGATTTGCCATGTGAGCTTTGTGGTTTTGTTTGTACTTTGAGTATCTACATTTTAAAAAGGAAAAAGTGAATGTGATGTACTATGCTGTTTCATTTAACTGGTGACATGGAGCAGGTTTCCCTCTTCACCTCACCGAACACAAATAATTTGTTTTGAGAACATGCTAAAATGCTTGTTTTAAATGTAGTTGGAAGCAATTTATAGCTGTATTTATACACATAATTCTAATGGTCTCTCATCCTGGGAAGGTCTGGCACAGGCATAAAAATTGAATTTTCTTCTGAAAGCATGTAGTGCTGTAGGGCTACTGGGCCTGTGTTAAGGTTTTTATCAGCAATAAACTGTGAATAGAAGCAATTGAAAAGAAAACAAGGAAAAAAAAAAAAGGAGAGGGGATGTGTGGGAAGGAAAAATAAATGAAATGAAATGGTGCCCTTTGTCCAGAGGCTAGCCGTTAGTTCACTTTAATGAAGGCCTTTCCTGAACTCTGCAGATATGCCTTCTATGTCATTTTTTTAATAGGTGTTTCATTATCTTCGATCTTCATTCTTCATTGACTTCAGCTCCTGTGCCAGTGATTCACATTGCTGCTTGTTCCCTCCTGGGCAGTGTCACCACAGTCATTTTGCCCAGTTATTACAAAAAAATGTACTCTGTGTGTTTTCAGCAAATTCTGTTTTCTCTGACACAAATCTAGCAGCCGGCTTTTACATGTACAAACCTTTCTCTAAATCTTCTACAGGCAGATGTGGTACAGTGTACCTTTTATTTTTGCAACAATAGTTCTCTGCCTTTTAGCTTTGACTTCTGACTTGACGGTGATGAGAACAGTTTTTGTAGGCTGTCATTCTGCATCTGTCAGCTGCCCTTTCATCCTTTCAGGTTTCTTCCTGGCTCTCCATATACACACAGACTTTTTTTTTAGAAGACCATTCATAAGTCCTAGTTACTCTATTTTTTCTTTACCAAATTTCACTCTTGGCCTATTTCAGTAGCCTTGAGTCATGTAGAAAGATCTCTTTGGTGGCTTTTCTACAGGCTTGGAGAAATAAAGGCTGGAAAATACTCAGTGATCCATATTTTAAGGGAGATGTTCTTGTCTGGGAGTTTCCTAGCTTGTAAATTTTTCTGTAATGTTTTTCAAAAGATGTTTGACTAGACATATTTCTGAATTTGAAAGGTTAATATCCTACTGCACTGTTTCATTTAATATTTATTATGTCATTTGTGTTCCATTGAGCAGTTTCTAATTCAAGGCGACCAAAAAACTTCCTGGTTTCCTCTGTCTTGTCCTGATGGAACAAGATGAAAAAAAAAATCCTTTATTCTGATGTAGTGAGTCTTTATGCAAACATGGAAGTTGTTGTACTAATTGTTCGTGGGCTAGTAACAAAAAGCTTACCACAGACATCTTATTAATATAAGGGCATGTTATAGTCCCCTTTCATTAAACTTGGTAGTTTTCCCACTCTAAGTAGGCTTATTCTGCAGGTTCCGTGTGTTAACTGTGGGAAAGGATGCCTTTCTTAGGTACAGCTGGTTTTCTTTCTTTGAATTTTTTCCCTTAATAATTGTTCTGTGATGTATCTTTAGTCTTGGTTTGCAATGGTTTTGTTTTTCCAGCTTGTTGATATTTGCATAAATATTTTTACCAGGAACCTTAAAAAAAAATCCAATTAACCTCCTAGATGTTCTGATCTGTTCATATTTAAATAGGATATACTGCACATGTACTCTTTAGTACTTTTCTGCAGCACATGTATGTGCATTTGTGATGTAGGTTGGGCTGTCAATATTGTGTGTGCATAGGCATAAGAAAACCTGCTGCCTTCCAAGATAAGAATAACAGAACTGCTGTATTAGGTGAGATTTATCTACCCTTCTGTGACGTTCTAGTGGCACTTTGTTGTCAAGAAAATTAAAAGTCATTGCTTAATTACATCTGACTTAAGTAATGTTTGCACTTAATTACAGAAGAAGAGAAATGTAATATACTAATATGAAAACAGAAGACAGTGAAATGTTATTGGATTTGCAGGAGAGAAAGACAGTCCTGCTTGCTTTGCAATAATCTGTTTCTGAATTTTGAAAGGTAAAATTATTTTAGAATTATGATTGGGATTGGATTTTGTGAGTTTTGGCGTTTTTCTTCTCATTACTTGGACTCCGGAATGGTGCTTCATGCTGTTAGTACCGGCTGCTTTTCAAAAATAACAATGGCATCAGAAACATGACTATATTGTGGGATGACTTTCTTTTTATTGCAGAAATTCACAGGCACAGTCTGTGACTGTCAAGTAAAGAAAAGAAAATAGGGCTGAAATATCTCTTGTAGTGCAGAATAAGAGGGGTTTTTGATGGATTTTTTTATTATGTCAGCCATTTATAGGACAAAATTTACATATTGTGCTTCAAGGAAGAATACTATAGGGTAATAATAATAATACAGGGATCACAATTTGGGATATAAAAGAGTAGATGTTTCAAAATAAATAATAATGAGGGGAAAATAAGGATAATAAAAACAGTGAAATGGTGTCAAAGCAAGCAGAAGAGATAGGATGATTAAGAGTAAGTTGCCAGAGACTTGTTTTTAAAGGAAAAAGAGTGAGATGTGAACTTGAAAATCGGAATGAAATGGGATTTGGCTGCTCTGTTATTCTTTGTTCCCCAGTCCTACAGATCATGCTGTGAATGATTAGAGTGACTAAGCTTGGTTTGTGATATTATAGTTTTCCTTACTAGTGAGATCCTGAAAGACAGGGATTCCACATAATTTCAGGGAAGGTCCTTAAATTGCAGAGAAATTTCTGTGGGCTCTGTGTAAATACTAAACCAGGTATTTACTTAATGATTTTCAACTGTTTTTGTTAACAATATGGAACAAGACAGAGAATAGTTCGTTTGGATTTATTTACATTTTCAAGAGAACCAGAAGATTTTTCCTCAGCAGAATTTCTTAGAACCTAATTAGAAGATGACTTGATGAATTTGCTCCCCAAAACTGACCAAAGCTGTTGTCTTTCTGTGGTCTTTATTCTGTATTTTGTATCCTCTCTTTTAGGTGACCGATGCTTGTCTTGGGGATGGAACGAACATGGGATGTGTGGTGATGGCACAGAAGCAAATGTTCACGTCCCGAAGCCTATCAAAGCTCTTAGTTACGCAAAACAGATCTTAATTGGATGCGGGGCAGGACATTCTATGGCTCTTTGTCAAACTCCACATCAGACTCAGCACACCTGAAATCGTAGCATCACAGATGGGGATGGACATTTTTGGATTGCGTAGCTCAGAAGTGCTACAAGAGGATTGCCCATGATTTACACATTAGTTGGAAAGTGCAGAAGAGATTTTTTTCTAAGACTAAAAGGAAAGAATATGCATAAAAACCTATAATATTTTTTTAAATTGTTTCATGGGCCTTTTTCACAGAAATTGACTTTCTTACCCACAGATAGAATGACATTTTGCCATGACACAGTACCATCAAAGAAAGAATGATGTTTACTTGTTCTTCTGAGAAGTCTTTGAGGAAGAAACTGACGGCATAATCGCTTATTGATGTATAAATTTGGTCTGAGGAAATGGTCTGAGAAGGTGGAGGCACAGGGCCCCTTCTGGTCTTTTATTATTGTATCTTTGTCATGATGAGCACTTGTTGTGCCTGCCAGCTTCTACTGGAGTTGTGAGCTCCAGCATCTCAGAAAATCCAGCTTGCATCACAGAGAAATGCCAGCGAACATAAATAGATGCATATACGCACATTTTAAACAGAAGATTAGGATTTAAAAAAAAAAAAAAGGAGATATAATTTAGAAGGCTGGCAAAAATGAGGCCCTTCTGAACTAGCTATATCTTGATTAAATTCTGAAAGGAGCATTATTTCTGAGAAATTATCTTCTGTGCCAGACATCAGTTTATTACAGATTTACAGGGATGCAGATCCACATGAATTATCATTAACTTGCAAACCAAACCTGAAGTTTCTGAAGGTACCACTTAGGGAAGAAAAGCTTCTGAGGGCTCTTGGAAACAGTAGAAAAGTTCTTGACAAAAGTCCTAAGTCCAGTTGTAGCTATTGAGGACAGTTTGGTCTGACATAGCTCCTGTGTTATGTAGGAATACATCAAAATCTAACCAGAAAGTTTTTACAAGTTCTCCAGCTAAGACACAGACCAGAATGCTCCTGATAATTTCAAGTTAGTTCTCACATCCGTTTCGCAGCCCAGCTGAGCTGTTCAGAGCATGCCCACAGCACTTGTTCCAGGTGAGTGCTCAGCAGAGAACACAGGCCTAACACTTGTTTTGGTAGGAGAAATGAAAAAGTGTATATTATCTTCAGATATTATTAGCTGCCTATGTTGAGCAGAATTTTGAAAGCTATTTACAAAACTGTCTTTCACATAAATACAGTGGATGCCATTAAACTGGATGTTTGCCTCCCACGATAGTTGCATTTGCTTTGGTATTTGAAGTATTTCAAGTTCTAAATGTAGAGAATGCTACTGTGTGGTAAATCCACCTTTTAATGAGACCTACTGTTGCTTAACAGTGCTTTAATTTTTAAAGCAAGCTTGCCAGTGAAGAAGCCTTACAGAATTACAAAAATCCTCAGAGAAGGGCTCTTAGGAAATTGGACAGGCAGACTTTCTAATGATGTGTCAGCATACGCTTGAGGGGGAAGGAACTAAGGTGGCAATATGGGCTGTGAGGGTTTCCCCCCCTTGACTCTACAGCTGTTATAGCTCATGGCCTAATTTTCATTGGTGTTTTCTTTTTCTATTCAATGCATGAGAAAGTTGAACTGACTATGACACTGATTGTAACAACTGTATTATGGATACTGAAGGAATCTGTAAGAATAATCAAATGGGTCCTCTGCGAAAAGTGCAGAATTGAGACTTCTTTTGTAAAGTTCCATTTTCTAGATACCACAGCCTCTTAAATGCACTGAACAGCTTGTCATGCTTTTTTTTGGCGGTTCTGTCTGAGGTTTCTACCTTTGTTTTCCTCCAAAATCTGTGTACCAAATGAACATGCTATCTTGTTTCAGCATACATACTTTCTAAATAATTCTGTTCCTTGACTAACCACAGCTAGTATGTGTGCCCTGTGACACAGGGGTTACTGTATTGAATGTATTTTGAATGTGTATGAATGTTGCTGCAGTTCATTTCAGAGGAATTCAACAAATTGTGTAATAAATAAATGCAACTCGGTTATTTGAAATGTTGTTAATTTTTCACATCTGTAACAAGAACACACTTTTGGAAAAGCAAGGAATGACCTGGGGGGATAAGGAGGAAAGAAAGGAATACTTTGGTTTGTTCCTGGTCCTGATCTTGTGTTTTCATAGTTGCATCTGATCTTCATCTTTGAAAGGGCAAGAACTGCATTTTCTCTCCTTTGCCTTGCCTGTATAGATTGAAAACTTTGGGAAGTAATGACTTGTCTTGAGAGCTTGATGTACTAAATGCTTTGTTGTCAGTCAGGACTTCTAGATGCTGCTGTAGCATGAAAAGTGAATAATAATGCATTGTAGATGGTACATGGTTGAATGTCAAAAACAAATTGTTGCTCATTCACTCAGAAATGAATGCCCTGTTTTGTATGTCAGTACGCTTTGTTTGCAGAATAAAACATCGTACAAAGTCAGCTAAGGCTTTCTACTGGAAGGAAGGGAGCACACAGTGGAAAGTTCCTCATCAAGTGGAGAAACTCCCGTGCTTGCTGGTGTCCAGAGCTTAGTGGTGGTTCCCTCCTGATGTCCTGATGGAGAATGTCCGTCTCTGCAAGGCAAAATGCAGAGCCAGTGGGCTATGCCAGTGCTCCTGCGGTGTATGCAGAGGCAGACTTCTTGATGCAGGTCTTCAGCACTTAAACAAAGCAAGTCTTTTATGTGAGCATTCTGTGTTCATATTCACATGCAAACAAACAGACAAGGTTTGTAATATATATCTAATACTGGAGCAAGATAAGCAGGTGTCTGGGCAGCTGCTCTCTCCTCCCGTTTTCTGAAAACAAGTAAACCTGCCAATGAGCTGACGTTCATGAAGAGTGAGAGGGGAACTTAATATCACAGGTTTGCTGGAGAAGAAGTTGTGAACTGTCGGCCTTCAGACCAGAGACCTTTCAGGCTCTTGGGTGAAAGGGGAGAAAGAAGCTGTTTTGTGTACTTCTGGTGTTTGAAATCGTAGGGCATCTCCAGTTGTTACTCATGCAAGCTCCATGTGCACCTGTGCAAGACTCTCCTGTGCCATTTTTAAGAATGTTGGTAGGAAGATGAGTGTGTTGTGTCAGAAGTTCCTGGCTCTTGGATAATTTGTTTAGGCTGCTTGCCAGTCACTGATGTTATTTGACTTTGCGTTGCATTCTTGAGTGGCTGTTAATAGATGCTTTTCTGCTTAGAATGCCAGACCCTGTGTCTGAAGTGTGTTCATTTGAAAGAAAATTTCAGTTCTGACTTCCTTCCCGTTTGCACAGTCACCATTTCTTACATGACACTGGCTTCCTTCCGCTATCTGTGTGTTGTCAGTCCTGTTGGTGACTAACTGGTTCTTGCCATCTGCATCTGCCATAAAGGCCACTTCTGCATGAGTGACAGGAGGCTTTGCTCGGCTACATGCCTGAGCACAGAGAAGTTGAGGGGGAGGGGAAGAATTTGATTTGATTTTGCTGCATATGACATTTTTTGAGTCATAAGACTTGAGGATGGAAAACAGACAAGGAGATCAGTTTGAATGTACAGGAGAAAGGTGAACACAGAAAAATACTTAGATGAATGGCAGTAGAGAGCCTGATATTGTCAGCTAAAACAGAAAGGAAAAGGAGGGGTGAGGAAGAGCACAGATTCAAGATACAGGTCCTGAAGACTGAATAATCACACAGGGATAGCAGCATTCCAGCCTACTGGTATGGTGGGAGCGAGGTGAGGGACAAGCTATTCTATTTCTTGGATGTTATTGTTCCCCCTGTCCCACTGTTTATTACGAATAACATGAATTATTGAGCTGCAGTGGGTTTTCTTTCTCATTCATAGCACATCTTGAAATTTCCAGTTCTCTTCAGTTGGAACAGCAACGTCTGTCTTCACCTTCCAGTCTCAGAAATCTTTAGATCAGGCCTGTGACCTAGTCCAGCACTTAATCAAATACTTACTATTTTTTCCATTAAATTCCATGAACTCTGGATCTAATTTAAAGAAGAATTAAGTAAGTTCGGGACTTCCACTTCCTTTCCCCCTTTTTTAGAAATCAAGATGATGACAGATCTTTGTATGTGAAATTGCTATGTTATGTTTTCACCAAAAAGTTGCTTGTGTTCTCTTAGCAATTTTGGTATTTTTACAGCGTATGGCAAGTCTTGTGCATTTTCTTCTAGGTAGATATTTTCCTAAAAAAGGCTCCAGAATTTTTCATCAGTATTTGAGTTGTGCTTGTGGTATTTATTATCAGCGTATAGTTCAGAGCAGCTGAAAATTCTGTAAAGAGGAGAAGAAAATACTGCAGCGGAAAACCTAAGTTTTGCTTTCCAAAGGCTGGGAATGGATGTGATCTGTGGTACAGAATCATCATGTGTGGTTTGGATTGCACTTAAAAATGCACACAGTAGAAAAATGGAGCTTACATGGAATTTGCTGAAAACTCTAGCTGACACAAAAATAACCAGACATTTGAACTTTTGACATATCAATACCTTGATTTATGTGCAAAAAAAATGGGTAGTACATGCTTTGTTATTTTCTTTTAGGTTTTGTGCTTTTCTTAATTCCTGATAAACGATGGTCTTTGATGTTTTGCTCCAGGTTAGAAATAATTATTTAATAGCCTTGAATTAAACTGCTTTGGTTGTATGGAAACGGCCTTCTGTTGGATAAATGTCTCAAAAAATAACTGTAAAGGGAGTTGTTTACCAAATGTGCCTCTGAAGTTAGTTTGTTGAAACTGCATGTCTAAAGCCATTGTTATTTTGTAACTCAGATTGAAGGGGCTGAAGTAAAGAACGTTCTTTAGCTGTTTGTGCATTTCATTCAGATTCATCTGTCGCTTGTCTCTACATTCACCTGGTTTTAATGCGCAGGCAGTTTTTACTCATCAATACCTCATTTTAACTTCTTTTAAATATATATTTAGAAGTGGGGCCAAGAATTTGGGAGATTTTCAGTGTTCTGACATGATTTTAGTTTTTTGCTGCAAATATCAACTGAGTTTAGCTTTTCTTTTGTTTTTACTGATTTGAAAGCATGAAGACGTGGTACCTAAATTAGGGCAGCAGAGGAGTTGCCAATCAGTAATGAAGATGCTCTGTCATTTTAACTGTGTGGGTGCTAAATAGTTTTCCATAATAATCCTCTGCTTTAACATACAGAAGAAAAGGGATTCCATAGGGGCATTGTGCTCTTTTGCAGACAAGGAAACATGGCATCTTTTAAATAATTGAGAGATGCTTCTCCTTTGGTGCCTTAATTCCAAGTAGACAGATTATAATAACTTTTTCTACTTAAATGCTGCTTTTCCTCTTTTGACCTCAGAAGAGTTTAAAAAGGGATGATGTCACAGAAACAAAAGCTGAGGCACAAAAAAATTGAGAAGCCCCAAGCAGTGTAACCCAGCATGTCCACAGTGGAACCAAGAATAAAATTCCCATATCCTGAGTTTCAGGCCAAGGCTCTACCTTCTAGGCTATAGTGGGTCCTGATGAGTGTTCCTGATGTTTTTTTTCAGGTAAGCCTCACTGCTTCTACTTCATTCTCTCCTCGCTCTTCTTTTCCCCTCACCACTAATTGTTGTTTTCTCATATGCTCCTCTCTCTCCTGCTTGCATAACGCATGTTCCAGAGCCATCTTAGAATCATAGAATCATTTCAGTTGGAAGAAACCCTCAAGATCATCAAATCTAACTGTAACCTAACTCTAGCACTAAACCATGTCCCTAAGAACCTCATCTAAACGCCTTTTAAACACCTCCAGGGATGGTGACTCCACCACTTCCCTGGGCAGCCTGTTCCAATGCCTGACAACCCTTTCTGGGAAGAATTTTTTCCTAATATCCAATCTGAACATTTTCTGGCACAACTTGAGGCCATTTCCTCTTGTCCTATCGCTTGCTACTTGGGAGAAGAGACCAACACCCTCCATGCTACAACCTCCTTTCAGGAAGCTGTAGACAGCAATAAGGTCTCCCCTCAGCCTCCTTTTCTCCAGGCTAAACAGCCCCAGTTCCCTCAGCCACTTCTCATCAGACTTGTGCTCCAGGCCCCTCACCAGCTTCGTCACCCTCTTCTTCACTCTCTCTAGTACCTCAGTATCTTTCTTAGGATGAGGGGCCCAAAACCGAACACAGTATTCCAGGTGGGGCCTCACCAGTGCCGAGTACAGTGGCAGAATCACTTCCCTAGTCCTACTGGCCACACTATTTCTGATACAAGCCAGGATGCTGTTGGCCTTTTTGGCCACCTGGGCACTCTGCTGGCTCATGTTCAGCCAGCTGTCAGTCAACACCCCCAGATCCCTTTCTGCCAGGCAGATTTCCAGCCACTCTTCCCTGAGCCTGTAGCGCTGCCTTGGGTTGTTGTAACCCAAGTGCAGAACCCGGCACTTGGCCTTGTAGAACCTCATACAATTGGCCTTGGCCCAATGATCAGCCTGTACAGATCTCTCTGTATGGCCATCCTACCCTCCAGCACATCAACACTCCCACCCAGTTTGGTGTCATCTGCAAACTTACTAAAGGTGCACTCAATCTCCTCATCCAGATCATTGATAAAGAGATTAAACAGAACTGGCCCCAATACTGAGCCCTGGGGAACACCACTTGTGACTGGTGACCAGCTGATTTGGCTCCGTTCACCACAAGTCTTTGGGCCCAGCCACCCAGCCAATTCTTTATCCATCGCAGAGTACACCCATCCAGGTCATGAGCTGCCAGCTTCTCCAGGAGAATGCTGTGGGATACGGTGTCAGAGGCTTTACTGAAGTCTAAGTATACAACATCCACAGCCTTTCGCTCATCTAATCTACTATTTGGGTCACCCTGTTGTAGAAGATCAGGTTGGTCGAGCAGGACCTGCCTTTCATAAACACATGTTGACTGGACCTGATCACTTGGTTGTCTTGTATGTGCTACGTGATAACATTCAGGATGATTTGCTCCGTGACCTTCCCCGGCACTGAGGTCAGACTGACAGGTCTATAGCTCCCTGGATCCTCCTTCCAGCCCTTCTTGTAGACTAGCGTCACATTAGCCAACTTCCAGTCAACTGGGACCTTCCCAGTCAGACAGGATTGCTGATAGGTAATGGAAAGTGGCTTAGTGATCATCTCCACCAGTTCCTTCAGCACCCTTGGGTGTATCTCATCTGGCCCCATAGACTTGTGGGTGTCCAAGTGGTGTAGCAGGTCACTAACCATTTCCCCTTGCATTATTATGGCTTCATACTGCTCCCCATGCCTGTCTTTTGGCCTGGGTACCTGCAGCACAACTGGTCTGACTATTAAAGGCTGAGGCAAAGAAGGCATTTAGTACCTCAGTCTTTCCTTCAACTTCTGTCTCTATGTTTCCCCCTGCATCCATCAGGGGATGGAGATTCTCCTTAGCCCTCCTCTTGTTGCTGATACATTTATAGAAACATTTCTTGTTGTCTTTCACAGTGGTGGCCAGTGTCAGCTCTAGTTGGGCTTTGGCCGATCTGATTTTCTCCCTGCATAACCTCACAGATTTCTTGTATTTCTCTTGAGTGGCCTGCCCCTCCTTCCAAAGGTTATAAATTCTCCTTTTATTCTGAACTTCCAGCTGCAGCTCTCTATTCAGCCAGGCCGGTCTTTTTCCCTGACGGCTTGCCTTCCAGCACATGGGGACAGCCTGCTCCTGAGCCTCTAAGATTACCGTCTTGAAGGGAGACCAGCCTTCCTGGACTCCTTTGTCCTTCAGCACTGCCTCCCAAAGGACTCCGCCAACCAGCCTCCTAAACAGATCAAAATCTGCCCTTTAGAAGTCAAAAGTAGCAGTTCTGCTGACCACCCTCCTTACTTCCTCAAGAATAGAAAACTCAGTCATTTCACGATCACTATGCCCAAGGCGAATTCCAACTGGCATGTTACCCACAAGTCCTTCTCTAATTACAAACAACAGATCCAGTGAGGCTTCTTCCCTGGTAGGCTCACTAACCAGCTGTGTTAGCAAGTTGCCTTCCATGCACTGCAGGAACCTCCTAGGCTGTTTCCTCTCTGCTGTGTTCTGTTTCCAGCAGACATCTACTAGGTTTAAGTCCCCCACAAGAACAAAGGCTAGTGATCAGGAGACTTCTCCCAGCTGCCTGCAAAATATTTCATCTGCCTCTTCATCTTGTGTCCTCATCCACATTTCCAACCTCTTGTGCTACTGCCACTCTTTCTCCAGTCACTCACTTGCGTTGACACCACCACCGTAAAGCATGGTTCCTACCGAGCTTATCTGCTTGGGCTCAACGCATGTGTCTCCCGGTCATTCTGGTATGACTCAGGGTCAGGAGCCCCTGTATAGGCTGTGTTGCCCCTGCTAAGCCCTTTGGGTCCAGAAGGTGTGTTGGGTACCTTAGAGTGATATCTAGACTAGATGATCTCCAGAGGTCCCTTCCAGCCAAACCTAACCATTCTGTGATCTGAACTAAAACAACTGCGATACTTTGCCTTTTGCTGACTAAGGAATCTCTAACCTGCTCCATGGGCAGCAGAGAAACCAGTGGAAGCCTTTGATACCTGAAGATGTTTGGACCTACGTACTTGCATAAAGTTTTTTAAAAGCTTAAGAGAATGCTGAGGGTTGAAAACCTGGCTTGGTCAGCCTGAATTGAGGAATAGGTCTCTCCATCGGGGAAGATGGCTGTCCTTAGTTTTAAAGCATTTGTTCTGTCAGATAAGGAAAGTCAAAAGTTGCAGTTCTGGATCCATTTTCTAACTTGAAGTTCAATTTGAATTCAAATATTATTCTTGATTGCAAATAAGCATTTGTATTCCCCTAAGAGAGAAATGTTGCACCTACAGTCCTAGATGAATGCAGAGGCTTTGGGATTTCTGAGCAGACAGGTATTTTATGCCCAAACTCAAATAAGTGATTGACTTGAAAATAGTCTGCATAATTTAAGCACATTTTCATGAAGTGAAGTTAGTTTGTCTGTGAGCTCAGAGACTAAGTTGTTTCTAGGATATATATGGAAAGCAGAGAGGTAGGTTGTCTTGTTTTGAAACCATAAAAAGTATATGCAAAGTGGCAAGGTGAAAACTGCACTTGTTTTTTTCTTCAGGATATCTTTTTTGGAAGCACCTCTCTGCTCAGTTCCTTTCTGATGCCCTTGCCTTAGCCCTGCTTGCTCTTTTCTGTATTTCAGTCTGCTCATTTGTCCTAGCAGCCATTTGTTTCAGTGATGTATTTTCTTTTTGAGCCTGAAACTTTGAGGAGAGAGAAGGCAATTTATGTGAAAAATCACTTTATCCAGATTAATGACTACTGCGCTTGACTGTTATCACAGCGGTATTAGCTAGTTTTTTTTTTGTTGGAGTGAGAGCACAGAAACCACATCTCAGATCCTTGCTGTCTGGAATTGTAGTTGTGAAGGCACATCAGGCTGGTCCAGAAAAAAAAACAGTATCTTCATGCAGCCAGAGGAAAAGCTGTATGTGTAGAAGGTGTGCTTGAGGTGTGCAACTAATAAACCACCAGTTGCCAGTGGGTTCAGATGAAGGACCAGCATCGTGTCCTATAGCTGGGGGTCCATTGCCGAAAGCTGAGTTTGCAGAGGAGGAAACCCAGATGTTCATTTCCAGCTGTAAAGAGGTAGAGTGTGACTGAACTACATAATGTGCTTCTGCTCTTACTTACAATGGTGGGAAGTCAAAAGTAGTTGGTGGCATTATTGCAAGTCTCAGGTCAGAATCTACCCGTGTGTATAGCTTTAGTGCTTTAATCAAGATGTATACTTCCTGTGTTGGGAATGGGCAGGATTGAAGGAATTAATGTTTTAATCATAATACCCCAGCAAAAGCTCCTTAAATGTAAGGCAGCTGAGATGATGGGGTAAATTTCTCTTAGGATTCAGTGTCAGGATTCAGCACAACAGGTCCTGAAATTTTCCAGTTGTCTCCCTCTTTCCCTGTGTTGTCAGAGCTGCCACTGTTGTGCAAGGGGACCTCTGGGGTCAGATGGCCCTTAAGCTTTAGAGCATCTCCTGAAGGGCAGTGGATGGGAAACCTTGTTCTGTTCCTGAAGGGTTTACAGAAGTCACCCAAGAGATATGTTACCTCAAATCAGAATAAGCTGAGAGGCGTACCTAAATGAAAATGGGACTGGTAGATTTAAAAAGCAGCACAGAACGATAATTGCTCTAGGGCACATGTACCCAACCTGTTAGCTAAGGCTCATATGTATGCAAAGTGCATTAGAAGGCAAAGACTTATGTAGGATTTACAGGGCTGAACTGTTAATATTCTTTATGGTAATGAAGAATTTGAGCAGCCTTCATGCTGGGCCCTTGAGTTACTGTTAAATAAAAAATGGAACAGATAAACCTATTTCTGGATTCTTAATACATTGAAAGAAGAAGAGTTGTTCATTAGACAACTTTTGGATCCTGGATTAACCTGGATCTTGCCTCTGGAGGTAGGAAATTGCCCATTTATCAGCTGAGAATAACAGCATAGAAACAGTGTGAGGAAAATAGTTCTTGGGAGAATGGATAGTCAACTCAAGTAGAAATCAAGTACATAATGTTTCATCAGGGACTACAAAGGAGTTTTCTAATTACATACAAATTCAGATGATCAGCTTTTCTTCTATTCCTAAAACACAGCTTGAGGTTTTCCTTGATTTTCCTTTTGGAGTAGAGTTTTGGGGAGACAAGGTCCAGCTGAAGTTGTTTTTTTTTGTTGTTTGTTTATAATTTAGCACTTACCAGAGCCATGAGTGTATTTCTTCTGTTTTGGGGGGCTTGATGTCTACTTCCTAGAGACAATAGGGATAATATTCCTTTACAGTTCCATTTATATCAGCAGTCGCAGGTGCCATAGCTTCCCTGGAAGGTCGACAGCTCTTTTGAAGTTTCTCATGTAAGTATAAAGGCGTGTCCTTCCTTATAGAAGTACTTTACCAAAAATGCTCAAGCAACTAGAATGCTGTCCATAGTTGTAATTTGTGGCATCTAAAATGAAATTTAATCCCGTTGTGTTTCTCAGTTCTTACAGCTGCGTATTTTGTGTAGCAAATGAAGCATGACTGGGACACCTGGATTTCTTTCAGAGTTTCATATGAGGTGGACTGCTGCGACTCAGTGAAGAACAAGTGAAGGACGGGGCCCAAAGAAGTAAGAAAAACTGAATTCATTTAATCAGCTAAAAAGACAAACTTTTATTATTGTTGGGGAAAGAAAAGGAAGATACGTAGATCATTTTAATCATCTTTTTAATCTTCCCTTGTAAAATTACTAATGGTGTGAATTCTTGAGACATCGTTTGTATCAAGTGTTTGCAGGCTTCATTTACTATCTACTAACCAAAATTAGCATTGTAGAACCAAAGCAATACCAAGCTTTTCTCCTACATTTCTGTTGAGAACACTGTATTTATTCAAGATTTTAGAAGCAAGTCTCTGGAAACCCCTGATCGCTTCAGAAAAGGATTCCCCTTTACACTATACAGCAGGCACTGAAACCATGATACAAAATTTATTTCATGCTAGAATTGTTTTGCATAACATTGTGCATGCATTTTACTCAGTACTAAATTGCATACAATGCTGTTGTCTTGTTTCTTAAACTTTGAGACCATTTATACTTGAGTATTTTCCTGATTTTGTACTATAAGTCCCAGTTTTAAAATAACACCTCTTTTGTTTAAAATTCATACTGATTACTTAATATGAACAATTTATGAAGGGTCTTTACGTTGGATCTATACATCAATAAAATACAACATAACGAGAGCTGGAAAATTAAATCTAGACCAGCTGTTACTGTCAGGTCCGAAGGAAGGTCCCATGTGTCACAAGCATGCCAACAAAAACAGACAGGAAAAAGTTTCTCTTATTTTTATACACTTCTAGTTGGATTAAAAGTTCTTGATTTCCATGTTGGTGTGATGAACTGTGAAGGCATGGTCAATATGACCGATGACTGCCTGATTGCACTTTTTAAAACCATTACTCTGTATCTTGTATACAAAAAGAAGCGATCCATAGCAAAGAAATGTACAATTTTATAATGTTTTACATTTTGGCTACAACAATGTATGTAAAAGTAAAGAGCTTTGAAAGAAAATATATAACTTTGCTTTTTCTTCTTCTGTTTGTTTTCTGTTTTTTGTTTGTTTTGTGTTTTTTTTTCTTTTTTTTTTTTCTTTTCTTTTTGTCTTCATGCAATTCATGCTATGGAACAAAAAAAAATAGATTAAAAAAAAAAAAAAAAAAGGATCTTCTACAGTTTTGTTACATTTTGGCCGTAGAAAAAGCCTGCATCTCTGGTACAACTCCGAAACCATGAAGAATCGTCCATAAAACCTGCATGGAGCGAGTTAACTTTGTCCAAATGAGAAGGTCTTCTGTGCCTGCACAGTTCCACACAGATGTTTATTAGCCATCAATGTTCATCTCCATCTTGCCTTGTCAGGTCACTCTGACTGCCTCTGTTGGCATATATTTAGCAATGACTGGACTTTCTTTGCAAAGATCTGCATGTAAAGAATACAATCAGTACTTGAGCTTCTTCCCTGCGCTTTTCACATCAAGCTTGGCATCTTAGTTTTAAAGTAAGGAGGAAAAGGTGAAATAGCTACATGCAGAGGCAGCCATATTCTTCTTCAACAGGATTGATTTTCCATGCAGTCAGCCAGACTGAGACCTCTCTACAGTGTGTCTGAGTATTGCTTTCAGCTTAAAATAGGCGCCCATGCAAAGTTTCATCCTACTGTGCTTGTTTCCTCAAACTCCTGCAGGGTTCCTATGGCTCAAAAATATCCTGAGAAAAGCAAAATCTTCCATCGTTGGCATGTTTCAGCATCAACTAAATGCCCAACCCATTCCATACAGAGCCAGTAGATCCACCATTAGCCAAAATAAGCATAGACTAGCAGGATGCACGAGGAAGGAAACTCTCTGGTGCATCTACCCTTCATCCTATGTACTGATACCATGCAGCACGTATGGCCCACCAGTACTACGCGAGTGCCTGCCTATTGTCATCTGAGTGCTATTTAGGAGTGTTGTCACCTAGCATCAGGAGTAACACCATTCCCAGCAGGTGCTACTGTGAGACATTGCATCTTCAGACTTAGTCACCTGGATTATATGCAACATAGCATAGGCTAATTGAAAATAAAGCTTTTTAGACCATTCTCTGCTACTGATCCATGCTACAAAATAGATGGGATGGGAGACCAAGAACGTCTCACTGGACTAGGAGAGCTGTAGGGCGCAGACACTGAGGATAATCCTATCGCTTTTCCACTTATGCCAGCTATGCTGTTAAGGCTCCGTGACATTTCGTAACCTTCATTTAAAAGAAAAATGCAAAGTACAGCATTGGATCAATGACAGAATGGACTAAGAATGAGGTCAACATTGTAGCCAGTTCAATAGCATCCGCATGCACAGACATGCCGAGAGTAGTATCGCTTGCAACATGACTCAGAAGGCCACTAGAACAAGTTTAAAAAATATATGTATTTTTAAAAAAATCATAATTTCTCAAGGATGGTCAGGCTATGTAATTGATCCTACAGGCAGCAACATAGTTGTACCCTAAAAGAAAAAAAAGAGTCAGTGGGAGGGATTTTCTCTGTCTCCATCATACACTCACACATACCTCTCCCTTCCACTTAATGCATTTTGACCTCAGGTAAGATTAAGGTTTCTGGTATCTTCGGGGGCAGGAGGGGGAAAAGGCAGCAAAATCCATAGAATTTATTTTGTTGCTATAGAGATACTACTCAGTTGTTCTCAGCATTTAAAAAACAAAACAAAAAAACCCCAACCAAAATTGCATGCATTTGGTTTCCCTCCCTTCCCGCCCCCCCACCTCTTTTTCAGACATGCACATAAACAGCTCAGCAAGTGTACAGAGAGTTGCACAAACTATGGATGAAATTCTGTTGGAACAACAATTAAGATGCTCTCAACGTGTTTCAAACAGGCCAACAATATGCTGACGTATATTACTCTTTAGCCAACCAGCCTCTGTTCCATTCAGTAACGAGAGGCGGTTGCAGTGCATCGTGAAAACCATACATTCCTCATCCCAAAGGATGTGCCATTTGGAGTGTTCCCCTGATCCACTGGAACCACCCGAACTCGCCCAGGCTGAATGAACATGGCCAATGCTTATCCAATACAGAATCAAGTAAAACACTTTGCTACAAAGGTAAATTTTAGAGAATATACTTTCATATGAAAGTCTTGTGGTCCAACTATATCTTTGTTGATGATAAGCTCTAAACTTATAAATACATACACTATCTATAACTTGCACTTACTATAACTATTGCCCATCATACAATGGCACATGGGAATTCTATACTCCATACACAGTGTATGGTTACATGATACAATCTTTGCAGTTTTAAAATATTGACTATATCATATACTATATACAGCACACCAGTGATAAACACTGATTTGAAGATATTTCTTTTCCAATTTTCCCATTCCTTGTCAACTCTGATGCATATATATGTAACTCTAATTTTGGTTTGTATGGTTTCCTCATGTTAAGTTATTTAAACAAAACAGTTTATTTCAAGAAGGGAAGGTTTTTTCATTTGATTTGACTTCTGTTGCTAAATACATTATTCTGACCATTAGCAAACTAAAATGCAGTTACTTCTGAGAGATCTGAAGCTGTCAGAAGTCTGAGAAACTAACTAGTAATGATTTATTTATGAAAGTGATTTTAGATGGATTATTTTCCAATTGTAAGGCACCTGTGCTAACAGATGTTTTGTATGCTTCTCTTTCTCTGTTGAACTGAGCAGCTATGAATGTTCAAATAATTTGTTTTAGTGCTCTGTTAAGGTAGCCGAATAGTTATTTCCTAGTCCTTGAGGATGTTTTGCTTTTGTGTTTTGCCTTTTCTGTCTGCCACCTCCAGCCTGTGCTCCTCAGAGTCTGGTAAGAACTGTGAGCTTTCCAAGTGGCAAACCTTCATTGCTATGAAGTGCTAATTGGCCTCTCCTTGGAGGATGAGCTAATTTAAGGACTCTGTAGAGCATCCTCCACTAACGCATACTGCACCAGCTGGGGTGGAAGACTTGACTGCCTAGCATAGCTGCATGGCGTAGTTACAGCTCCTCAGGCTTTTCTTTCTGAAAAAAATAGGTTAGAAACTCCAAATGCAGACATCAGGTGGTGGTTTCCAGCCCAAACGTGCATCTCTACAGCAAGCGCACTATTGCGTGCTACAACTACGGCTGACTTTCTCTTATTTATTTAAAACGGTTACTAACTACATGGTTACAGGACCCCAGCTACATACCCTTTCTTATTCCTCCATCAGGCGGGCAGGGATATTCCCCGGTTGATAAGAGGAAGCAGGGTCCATATCTCTCCCGAGTGCCAGAGCGGGTAAAGGGCAGGCCCTCATCAGGCGTAATAGCCTGGTCTATGTGGGGACAGTCTTCGTTTGCCAGCGCCGCCTTGGCCACCTCCCCATTCAGTTTCGAATCTTCAAACATATAAGCAGAAGGCTATTGAAACACTATGCACTGTTTATTAGAGTTCCATCTGCAAATTAAGGGTTCACAGCTAAAGAGTTCTATAGCGACACTATAAAAGGTAGCACATCTGTCCTAGACACTGCGTTCACGTGCACTGCACCAAAATAAAATAAAGTCTGTTAAGTGGGAGGAGAAACAAAACATGATCGCGTTAGGTGTAACAGCAGCCACCTGTACTTCCACATGGAGGGGCAGTTTCAGAAACGGGCGTGCATTGGTTCCTAGTCCTGCGAGCAGAAGACCGCGGTTAGAAATCGGATTATGTTTTTGCATGACATTGGATGGCACATGAATGACTCGTTTGTCATGAA
Source organism: Streptopelia decaocto (assembly GCF_964273445.1). NCBI lineage: Eukaryota > Metazoa > Chordata > Aves > Columbiformes > Columbidae > Streptopelia > Streptopelia decaocto. The sequence goes on from NC_138661.1 coordinate 54,018,520, forward strand.
GCCTACTGTCGCTCAGAGCTTTGGAGAGGCAGTGGACTGTGAGTTGTCTATTAGTATTTGAGTATATTCTGTTTGTGTTGATTTATACCTGTGTGTAATATCACTGAGGGGAAAATTCCTGCTCTTCCCCCTCCCCAAAATTTACACAGATTGTTTTATGGCATTTCCAGTACCGGTCATGCAGAATGGCTGTACACGTTGTAGACACACAGAGTATATTACGTATGGAAATACGACATCAGAATGTGGATTTTTTAAAAGCAATCCATTTTCTGGTGTTCTCTGAAACACATACAGTACTTGCAATGCCAGCATGGGATACTACATACAGAAAGCACTACAGCAGGCCATGAATTTGGAGAGTAAATAATGAAAATAGGTTGTCAGATTTGCCCATTTTGCTCCACACATTCCCATGAGGATAGACTGAGAATAGTATGTTTTCTCTGTGTGACTTGTTTGACATTTATAAAACAATTTAAAGTGCTGTTTAGTGTGGGATTTATTTTAGGGTTTTAAAGTGCAAATTAGAGTATTGAGAATATACTCGAAATATGGCACAGCTTGATATGAGTATTTTGGTTGAAGGGAGGAAAAAACAGTCAAATATGCTTTCTGAAGCTTCACAAATGCTGAGATATGTAAACTGAGTGGTATTGGCAGCATCCTACACCTCGGTTGCACAATGCTTATAACCTAGACACTGTAAGGCAATGGGTGGTCCTGCAAGTCTTTAAGGAAAGACAAACTCAATGGATAGACTTAATTTCAGTCTTTCTTCCAGATTCGTGTACTAGCTTGTTCTGAATGCTACATGATAGTGTCATTTATTTTGCAATAGTTTTGAAGCCAAGTAATAAAACACGCCCAAAACAAAAAATACATTAGGTAGAGTTTGGAGATACGATTCTGATCCTCTGGCTTCAGACGGACAACAATGACGAGCAGTAGGCAAAAGCCTTTTCAAGTTGCGCTTGTTGCTTTGCACACACACACACACATATGTATATGACATATTATGCATCTGCCCATGCGCCAGTAGTTGCATTCTATGCCTTTTACTTAGATTTCACTGGTTTGTCACAACATAAACAAACTTTTCTGCAGATCTAACCTCTGCCTCCTTTCTGCTCCATGCAGAATTAGCCAATTATGTCCCCAAAAAGGGAGGTAGTAATGTTTCGTTTTGTGAGCAATGAAGTAATTAGGTCTCTCAATTTTTTTTTAAATGCAAAAGCTATAGGTGCATTGTGATACCTGTAGACACTAATTTCAATAGGATTCCAAAGTTTTAAGGTTACGCTGGGTTGCAATTCTTTTCTGTTCATAATACTCACTGCTGTTTAATACCACTCTGCACAGAAACGTGGCACAGCTGCCATAGTAACGACATTGCAGATACTGAGCTGTTGATTTGAAAATCACTTAACTGTGCTTGAGGAGAGCTGTTCTTCTCATGGGGATGAGCAGAGAACTGGGCTTCTTCCTAAGCCTCTACTGCTACAAGCTGATGACTCTAATCCTGAAATGCAGGAGGCAGCTGTGTCAGCAGAGCTCTGCATTGAAATCTCTGAGACTCCCACTGCTACACCTGAGCCTGGGTTTGCAAACTAAACTGGTAGTGGTGGAGGGGCACTGGTCCATTTCTGGAGCTTAAAACACCTCTGGGCAGAGTGGTTGTGGGCAGGCTGCTCACTGGTAACAACCATTCATGATTTTGGAAGCAGCTTGCAGACTGTTGTGCTTGAATGACAAGAAAGTGGACCTTCTTGGAATTAATTTCTTAAATTGCATTATACATCGCGATCAACTTGAGCAGGAACTTGTTCGTGCAGCCTGCTCAGGGTCCCTTAGCACTGACCAATTTTTCTCTATACTTGTTGAAAATCCACAACCTGGTTATTTTATTTCTATTCAACAGCAAGAGAAAAGAGCAGCTGGAAACATGGACAAATTACTGAACTGTCCTACTAATGCCCCTTGAATATTCCATGTATGTGCCATGCCTTAGGGATCACATTCTGGATAGCAATGCTAATCTACAATGGCAATTTTGCTAAATGTTTAGGAAGCAGAGAAATTACGAGCACAGAAGACTGTATCTGTTGCTGGCCTATATAAGCAAGTGTTAAGTAGAGTAGTTGTGTTCCAAACCACTATCCGCAGCACCTAATTCTCTGAAGGCAGGACTTGGCAATCATGTGATATTAAATATGTGACTGGCCTGTTATGGGAATAAAGAAAACATGACTGAGGTCATCAGCCCACAGCTAGAACTCCCCATTATTTCATTAGCAAATCTACATGCTAAACAATTTCAGGAATGGTGTCTGAAGATGGAATGAAGTGATGTTATTTTAGGTCAATTTAGCAAGTTTCAATTTGCATGTTTGCTTTTTCTAAGATTGACTTTGGTTTGAGAGAACTCCAGATAAAGCAAAACTACTGAAACTATTACTGTCTGGTGACCACCGGTCTAGTTATACCAAGGACAACTACTTCTAGCTTCTTAAAACTTCTAAGGCTTGATTCTGGCCTAACAAATTCACATGTGTCTTCTTTCCTGCTTGCAGAATTTGAATTAGGCTTGTACTGCATGTTTTGTTCTTCAGGTTCTGTTTCATGAAAAAAAAGTCAATGTTAGCATCTATGTTTTACAGATGGGTAAAACTACCATGCTGTGAAGTGACTTGCCCACTACTACAAAAGGGGTTATTAACAACAAAATCTTCTGACTCTCCGCTAGGCACCATATCTCCATAATTGTCCTGTCTGTGCATACCTAGTTAACTGCACCAGCTTTAAACATTCTCTTGCAGAGATTCTGCTGAGGCTAAAGAAGGTATTCAGCAGATCTCTCAGGTGAGTAGTTTGTTTCACAACTACCTCATTTATGTGCTTTCCACTTTCTTTTTCTCTCATCTCATCTGTCTCCATTTGCAGAAAAGTACTATTAAAATGCCTCAGGTATTTCCAAGCAAACATTGAATTTCTAAACTGGGGGGGGATGACGGATTCTGAAAAAAAGAAAAAAATCCCAACAAACCTTAGGAGAACTGCTGGATTTTGCATTAGTATACTCTGCTTATTGTGGAGGAGCACAGTAGAGACTGCCTATGTGTATGTGGCTCTTTTGTCATAGTGAATGGTTGCACACTGTCACAGTGACTTCACCAGTGCTGCTGGGTTTGATTATTTTGATTATAACCTAGAGTCTGACACTGAATCTCCACCTGCTTGAACAGCATCTTATGTTCAGCGTATCGGTGGACATAATTGTATGATATATTCATTGACCTCAGTCTATGCTCGGAAATGTGGCACTTGTACAGAAGTGGTTCGTGCCCTGGGAAAGTCACCTCAGTCCTCTTTCCTTAAGCAAACACTTCCATTCTCCAACACCTGCCAAGAAACAAGTTCCTGGTTTACCCTTCTTACCTTAGATGTCTTCAGCAATTTTGTGCAAGCCAGGGATAGTCCCAACTCACACTGTTTCCACTTGGGGTTGTAGCTGTCCCCTCTCTTTTGTTTCCCATGTGTCTACAGAGCTGTGAAGTGGTCACTTACCCCAAAGACTGGATGAGTTGAAAGGCACTTCCAGTATGGACCATTTTCTGTCCTCACAGGACTGGATATCCAGTGCCATTCCAGTCCTTATAGGAACATCTGTAGGTTGTAACCACTTTGACTGAAACAGGGCTGAGAGCAACTCCACAATTCATAGCATGTGTTCATGCATATTTACTCAGAAGTCAGTATCTGGATACCTGAACCATGCCAGTTTCTTTGATACTGTGTTAAAGAAGTTGGGGTTTTCTCAGCCCTAGGTCAGAAACACAGCAATTGAGAGATATAGTGCTGTTGCTTTTGGTCACATCAGGTCACAGGCAGTCTCTTCCAGAAGAACACAGGCTGTCTTCTTCCTGGCTACCCTTGCTTAAGGATTAAAAGAGACAAGGACCCAGCTTGAGTCCCTACAACCTCCCTGAACAGACATTCGCCAATCTGCAAAGGCTCAGGGAACTTCAGGGTTCTGCAGCCCTCTTATAAGGGAAGGGGTTGCCCAGCAGGAAGGAGGTAGAGCAGTTGAATGCATAACTGGGCCAGAACTGAGAAAGGAAGTTGCTTGAAAGATGAAGATCTTTCTACTGGCGAGGCTTTATCTGACTAAAATTGCATTCCACACCACCACTCCATGTACACCTAAAAATGAATCTACAGCTTGTCTAGATCTCAACTGTGCTCATATAGCGCTGGGATTGCCATTATTATGGTCTGTGGATAGTCCCACTCCTGACCAATGGAGAGTGTCCTTTGGTTCTCATTCAGAGCTTGAGGGTCATTTTCACTTGCCTATTTTAAACCGCTGTTGCTAACCCAAACACGCACAGTAGCTGCCTGAGGTCTCTTAGGAAGAAGGATCTCCATGAGATCTCTCACAGCAGAGGCCTTTAATACAACTGGATCCCTGAAGTAATGGTACATTGTTCATTAAGTTAATTACTCTTCTGGTTTTCATCTCTCTCTCACTTTTCTAGTGATATAAAAGGGCTGTAAATGCAACAACATCAGTTGTGTCATACTATGTGGGCAATGGGAAACTCTCTTGATGGTTTTCCCTGGCTCTTGGACAAGTGACAGGATGGTACAGGAACAGAGGTGGTATGGCCCAGGTGACAGTGGAGAACTACTGCGCTCTAGCTTGTCTGAGCTACAAGCCTGTTAGGTGGAAGGGGGAAGCTCAGCAGCTGTGAGGCTGCTATAGTTTCTACTGCAGGACAGAATTTCCCAGCTGTCTTTATTCTAGAGAAAATGCATCCTATTTTTACAGCATCACTTTTGCCTGATACCTCTTGTGCTAGGCAAATGCTTATGATGAAGTTAAGAGGATGAATCCAAGTATTCAAAGACATTTACTCTGATTTGTGGAGGGTTACGAGCTGCTCAGCATTTGAAAATACCCATTGACTTTATATCCCTAAATTTCTCTCTGATAGTATGGAAGGGAAGGAAATATTTACAGTTCAATTCCCTACTCTCTTGAGTCTCTTTAATTCAAATTTCACTCCTGTTAGCAAGCTGTTTCTGTTTTAGTTGACTGGACAGTGTTTACTGTCCATTAATATTCATTGGCCACTCATCAATTGCACCAGTATAGATCACTTTATTTTTTATACTAGACTTCATCTAAACTCTGCTGTGCTTCTTCACTGATTGAGAGAGGGTCAAAGCATAATAGTGAACCAGGAACCAAAGGAACTGCACACTGAGAAAAATACGCTTTTCTTGAGCTAGTACATGGCTATGGTGATTTCTGAGTTAACATAGAATTTACTGACAAGATTAGTAGCAATAAAGTTCATGCTGTCCCTCTAGAAAATTATCAGAAATGTCTATCAGCTTTCTTTTATCATTCTTTCAGAGCAGCATTTGGGCATAATTGGGGGACATTGTAAACAAAATGCTTTCTTCAGGACCTGATTCAGCAAAACAACAATTATGCTTCTGTGCCAGACCATCTTCAGCTACAGAAATCAATTTTTATGGGCTCCAGAGCCTCATTCAGGATTAAGAAATGTGGATCCCATGGGCAGGGCCTCATTTTTGTTGGTGTTAAATCAGGTCCTTGGAGTGAAAGGAATATAACTATATTAAATTAGAAAAAAAGATTTATAGAGAAGATACATTAAACCACAGACAAAGGATGATGAAATGGTGAAATGAAGGCTTGGAAAGTATGGAAGGAAGTATCACACAGAGAAGAACAGCATAGAAAATGTGGGTTTAAACCTCTGAAAATGAGTAATGATGCATCAGCATGGGCATCACCAGTTTTCAAAATGGCAGTGAAAAGAACCCTAAATTGGTAGGTTTGGGAATTTTTTCTGCTGGAGAGTAATGAAAATTAATTTTCCATGCAGACTATCTGAAAAAAAAAAAAAAAAGAAGGTAATTTAACTAAGTAGTTCTATTGTCATACCAAGTACTTACTCTTTGCATTAATACCTCGCATCAGGTTTTGTGTCACAACCTCATTGAAGTTACCTATAGCCTGTGACATTCCTTGTTCTTTTGCACTAAAGAACTGTATAGTAATCTCCTCGGCTGCCCAACATGGAGCTCAGGTTGATGGGAATTGGAGAAAAACTTCACAGAATAAAATGTGACAGTCTGTAACATACACAAGTTGCAAGCAACGTACAGTAATAACAAGTAAATGTTAACAAACAGAGTGAAAGAGAGAAAGAGAAAAAGAGAGAGAAAATGTGAGGAACATGTAAAAGAATTAAGATTCCTATACAACAACTTAGTTTTAGTTACCCAAATATTCTAAGGCCATTAAAATAAAAACCTTTATTCATTCTAGGTATCTTTATTAAAGTTTCCTGATCTTTAAATTACTGCATATTTTGAAAGTTGTTATGAAGCTCTTGTAAGTAGATATCACACTGATGGACTTTACACTGGCACGAGAGCAGAATTTAGTATGCTACGTGAATACGCGGAATCCTTCCAACCCAACCTACCTCTTCAGCATTTACTCACCACCGTGTTGACCTGGGTCCCTCCAGGAAGCCGTGTCCCCCAGTAAAGGCACTTCAGTGACGGTGGTGACCGCCTCTCCCAGTACTAACTGGCCAACATAGTAACGTCACTCCCAGAAAATACCACCTTTGAGAGGTACTACTTCTTGAAGTGAGGTGACAGTATGTTGGCTGCCTACCTATTGGTACCACTAGAGGAAATCCAGGAGCTCTAGTTAAGTAGATCCAGTGCATCTTGCTATTATGGGTATTATTGGATATGTGCTTAATGCAGCACTGAGAACTGTTGCTCCTGGAATCGCTGCACTGCAAAAAGCTCTAGAAGATTCTTCCTAGTTTTATCCTGACACTTCTGGGGTTTCACTTATACCCATCCTGGACTTCCGAGAGTCTCACTAACACTATACTCTGTAGAACACTGTGGGTTGTTGACAGGTCAAGTAGAGGTTGCAGGAAAATGCAGTCAGGTGAGTCACGCTACAATCTGACTTTACCGCTCTGACTGAGGAATACAGTATGATGATCTGTACAGTATGGAAGGTGTCTGAGACATGGAGCATGGATGAATACAAAGATCAATGACAGCAGGAATGGTAGATTGCTTGTTAATTTGGCTGTGTGCTAGAGGGATATAAGCAAGTGGACTGGGCACAGAACTGGGACCTCATGCTTTAAAGTCTTTTGTCCCTGACCTTTTGTAGTAACAGGTAAGTCATCCCAGCTGTCTAGTTCTACTACAGCAGAGATGTACTTCTTGCACAGAGGTGCCTTTTTCTTGTATCTATCCTGCAAACACCAGTCATGCTCAGTACAGCAGAAGGGAGAGATGCCAAGAGTACCAGTTTTGTATCCCAGGAATGCATTCTGCCCCAAATGGCATGGGAGCTGTAGTAGCAGGCACGTGTTTGAAAAAGATTTACCATATTTACATCTGCCTTGTGCTGGAGGATTGGCACAAGTTGGCCTAGTTTGGCTGGAGTGCTTGTATCTGTGTTTTCCCATCACTAAAAGTGCATTGTGCGCATTAAGTTATTAAGCTATGAAAAGTCGTAAGATTTGTTATTTAGTTCTACGATTCTTTTTCAGCTTAGTGCAGTCCTGCCCCTACACACACTCATCGCTGGCTGTGGCCAGACCACAGAGGGGCGTGTGGGGAGATTTATTTTCTTTTTTCTTCCTTTTTTTTGACGTCTCATATAGTGCCAGAGAAAAGAAACCCAGAGCACTGTGCTTGAATTCATAGCTCCTCCTGTTTGTTTTCAAATGACTTGGTTTAGAGGATGTTATTTTTTTACTCAAATTCTAAAGTAAACAGGCACTGTAGTACAAGTGACACCCACCAGTTGTATCTCTACAGGAAATGACAAATGAATAATCATACAATGAAGTATTACATTATATTAGCTATAAATTCTGCTTTGCCTGTGATTCACAGCTATGAGATTGCAGATATGCCACACAGGGCAGGGGGCAAGGAATAGATCCAAATTGCTTCCACCTAACTTCAGGCACTTAACTGAGGATCCTAAGCGAGAGCTGCAGAAAGCCACCCCCACAGGGCAATTCAGATCATAGATGAGTGAATTACTCTCTGAGATAGCCTGACTTTTCTTCTGATATAAGGAGGACCTCAGGCAAATGCATCTTAAGTTAGATGAGAAGAAATTAGCATTATTCCTTTTATTTTGAGCTGTTACAATTTCTACATTAGATCCAGAGGACTCAATCTCCAGTGATACTAAGATGTGATCTTTACCTCATTTGCTATTTTGGAGTGACGAATTTTGAATTTTCAAAGGCTAGGAAGGCTAAGTAATGGGAGGAAAGAAAAAACACCTCCCTATTACCTTTTCCACTGCCTTTTTAGTATTTCTTACATCCAACAAGTTTAAACATGAAAGTCTTTTGAGCTGAAACAGACCTAAACTCTTTGCAGTTACATTGCTGTCTACTGTCCATCTTACAGAGAGGATCAAAGGTTTGATGATGCTAAAATTAGATGAGATTTTTTTTTCTTTGAATGTTCAAAGGCATTTGATCAGAGAATTTGCTTCCCCATGGACTGAAGGACCACCACCATGACTAGATACCTATGGCTTTCACAATGCTTCGCTATCCATAAAAGCCACTGAAGTTCACAAACTACAATGAAATGTTAGGCAGCATATAATGGGCCTGTAACAAGAACTGCCAAGAGTTCCCAGTTCCCACTGAGCTTTGGCACTTGAATTACAGTGCTCAGCACACTTCTGACGTTAGAGCTGGTGTGTCGCACAAGGAATACAGGTTATTTAGGTTATGGTGACAGAAGGGATGAAAAATGAAGCCCTGAGAAAAGAGCAGCTCCTTCAGAAAGCATGAGTAATAAAACTGAGATGGGTAATTCCACATTATTTCTAAAAGGAGATCAGCTCTCTCTCAGGAAATTACTTTGAAATAATAGGTTCCTAACGCCACAGTTTGCTCCAGTTCATCTGACCATGGGGTACACTGGAGTCACTATAACTATGTAGTTCCCATCTGCCAGTGACAGACTGAGATTGCTTTAACTATTCAGACTAGGGATAGTCAGGGAGTGGGTTATTGAAAATTGTTCTTTGGGCAGGTAAGAACCACAGAAGTTTTTCTGAAGCTAAAACTGTATTAGTAATGACAGACATTTTCCCTCTCCTCTTAGGTGTCTGAAATCTAGTAATATATCTTCCATATTTTTCAGCTATGCAATGAGTAGAGGATTTTGCCAGCAGTACACTGTGAAAAAGGCTGCACAATACAATTGTGTGAAGATACGACATCCTTGGAATATAGCTTCAGGGAAGCTGCATGCAGAGAGGATCAGAGAGGTGAGAAATTCTTATTTTGGCCATATTAAAATCAATATGAACACCGTGTGTGCTGGTATTTTAAATGCATATATGAAAACAATAAAAGGGTAGATCTCTGAACAAACCCAAAATAACCTGTGCTTATGTATTATGGATGCATTCTTAAGACCATGGCTCTGTGGCACCAGACAGTACCGTAGACATCAAATGAAGTTATGAATTCCATTCATATTCTAGATTTCTTTTACAGTGTTGGAAAATTACATTCACAGCTTTATCCTATGGCAACTTTAGACTATAACCATGCAGTCAACCTGTCCTTCAGGTAAGCACACTACCTCACAGAAGAGAGGGACTGAAGACTTGAGTAACACTTTCAAATCAAAACTGAGAGCTTTCAAGATTTGCTTTGCATGTTTTGAGGTTTTTGTACAAACTTGTACCTTAACGTATTTCATTATGTGTACTGAGATTTCACAATAATTGGGGTTTGGGACAGAAATCAGCTAAGTTTAAGTGGTTGAAGCTGGCTGCTTCTGGTTTGCTTCTGTTTGAAGAAAATTTTGCTTTTTTTTGCCTTTTTTTTGCCTTTTTTTTTTTCCCCCATTTTGCTTCTGTTATGATACTGACTGTTTGGAATACTCAAAGTCTTTAGAAAAAAGACACTGCAGCACAGCAGACTGTGGTTGATTGATGCTTATTTAGTTATGTTCAACTAGTGGCTTTGTCACAGACCTTTCAAGTGACCTTGTTCAATTAAATTAAGCCCTGTGTCAAATGAGAATACTGGAGATTACTTCCATTTTCTCTTTGCTGTCTACTTAGCCTGTTGGGTATGTGATTGTAATATAGTAGTTGCCACATACATAACAATTGCAAAATGAAGCCCTGATCTTGAATGGGCCCTGTAAACAACACTGCAACATGACCAAGTTAATAGTTTGGCACAGTGATGCTAGAACTTGGTGTGTTTATTTTAAGTGAAGGGACACCTGGTCCTTTATATTCTGAGATATCCTTGCGTCTAGGAGTTTTAGTCAAATTGGTCAGGTGAGATCTGCTCCTTTGTATCAGGCCCAGTTCCTCCAGGCACTATATAGGCTGTATCTTGAGAATTTACAGACATCAGAAACTGCCTTGAAGAAGATTTTTTTGTATAGAGGAAATCTCTACTTTCTTAATGCTGCTGGTGAAGGCCTGCCTGAAGTGACTCTGTCATCCTCTACTCTGACGTGTCCTTCCTCACCTCCTGCTGGTTTCCCAGCCACCCATGGACAGGATCAGAGAGGACAGAGAGCAGGAAGGGTTGCTGCAGTAAAAGGGAGGCATGGTAGAATCAAACTCTGACATTCTTTACATCAAATTAAAATCAAGTGCTGTTATTTAAAGATACCCTCCTGCCAGGTGTAGATTAGTGCAGGACTGAGCTGCTGAGAGTTCTGGGGACAATTTAAAAATTCAATTCAAACCTACCACAATCTACATGCAAACCGTCTTCAGTTTGCCTACAAATGACCATAGCATCATTGGCAGCAGCTGTGCACCCTGTGGGCAAAGTTCTGCTGTTTGCATGTCCGTGCCAGAAAGCGCTCCTTGGCCTGAGCGGAGGCACCGGGCCGTGGCTGTGCAGAGCAGAGCTCTGTAGAGCTCTCCCTGCAGCCCCCTTGGCCCGGCCTGTGTGGGCTGAGACCAGCTGTGCACTGCTGCCTTGGTGCGCGAGGGGGCTATAGAGAGGTAGTCACATGTGGAACTATTTCATACTCATCACAGTTTTGTGAAGTGTTTAATCATTCTACCACACGTAATATATGGAATTAATAACTTCATGTCATGTCCTTTACACCTGAGCAGCCAAATAGGCGTTTTTTAGGATAACGTGTTAGATATACACGATATTACCTTGTATCACCTAGATGCTGTCACACTGAAGCTTTACAGTTAAAAATGACAAGAAATATCTTGGACAACTTGGGCATTATTTTAGAAACATTAGGCACCCATTCTGTGTTCCTAGTGCATTGTTCACTGGTTATTTACAGTTAGGTGCTGTTAACTAATCCTAATGTTTTACAATATGATAAACATTCACTGCTTGCAAGTTTCTGTTTTCATAGAATGTGCAGAATTTCATTTCAGGAACAAATAGATGCCTTTGAATACTTCATATTACATAAGTGAATCTCAATATCCAAGGCAATGCAGATCTTGGTTTAAGAGTTTGGTTCTGATCTTACTTATTAATTTTACTTTTCTCTTGCACGCATATAGATCTTTCGCTTGGAAGCTTTGGAAGCTAAGAAATCCAGGCAATATTTTTTGCTGTTGGTGGTGCATAATAATTATCAGAAACAGAACTCCAGCAACTGAGTCCTTTTTGTTAGCTGAAGTATAAGTGTGCTTTTTTACTTCTTAAAATATATATGCTTCTATACGTATATAAAAATAGTCTATCTTAATTATTGCAGAAATAGATAAGTAGCTGTTACTATCAATACTTCATCGATATTGTGGTAACAGCTGATTTTAGAGCACTGCTGATGGCAAAACAGTTCCACATTGAACCAAAATTACACGTATTCTCAGGATACCAGTGTGGAATTGCACTGAACTCGTAGAGTTCTTAGTCCTCTAGTTCCCAAAGAGGACCAGGGTAGGTAATGCAAGGAACTTTATAAAGCAAGGGATTTCTGAGAAAAAAAGTTATTCTGTAGCTGACCGCTAAAGTACTCCAGAGTCTGGCATCTCTTGCGCATTACAATTGGGTAGTTGGCATATTGCTCACAGTAGGAGACACACAATATGATTTGTGCCCTCTTTCCCTCTTGATATGTGATGCCACAAAGACATCTACTTACGAGGAAGTTTGCTGTTGCACATGAGTTGTGATAAGCATTTGCAACCTGAGGGAATGGATGATAAAACCATACGCTTATGCGTCAAATATACAAGAGGAAAGAGACAGTCTATCAGTCACGTGAATTGTGATTGGCCTGTTGCAATGGAATAGCCTTTAACAAAAAAAAATGAAAGGTATTCACCTTCTGAATGGATTTTACATAGTTGCACAAAAGGGAAAAGAAATAAGAAAAGAAGAGAGAAGAGAATAGAAAAGAAGAGAAAGGTTCCCACCAGCTCTTCCCCTCCAAAATTAGCATTGGCATTGGTGAAGTCACACACAAAGGAAAGTCTCACTTTCTTTGTGCCTCTCACAATGACATCAACATGCATGGCTATGAGATGACGAGAGAATACCTCACTCACAATGAGTAAAAAATTTGAATTTTCTTAAAAGTAAAAAAAATGATAACACAAGACCATCATAGGTATATGCTAGCTCTTTCAAAACATTTCTTTTTGACTAGATATTAATTAAAATCACTTGACTGGCAATCTCTCTAATACAACGCAGGGGGATATTCTGAATAGGCTGAAGAAAGTCTACTATGCAACTTGGCTGGAACATCTGCCAAAAATGAAGTTGGCTTTCTTTTCAACGTATCTACTTCGAAATTACTCCATAGAATAAATAATGATATTCCATGGGTAGAGGTAGATTATGGGGTTTAAATAATCAAATTGGAGCCCCGTAACTTTATGTGCTATAGGAGGATTCTCATAAAACTGAGATATTCCCATAATTAACCACTAGCCATGGGATATTATAATATATTCCACGGTGACTAGTATTTTTTTCCATTTCCCTCCCCCCTCCCGACAGAATTAGTATGACTGATTTTCTTCCGGTTTCATCTATTGCTAACATGAATCAGTGTAATTAAAAATAAGAATACCATATTAAGAGGCGATCACTGTTTAGGCCGAACTGACCAGTAATGACCAGTCAGACCTTTTCCAGTTGGCCTTTGCTGCTAGAGGTTGAAAGAGCTGTAACTCACCAACCCATACTTGCAAAAGGAGCATGTTTTAGAAAACGTGGTTCAAAACTCTTTATAGTTCTAAATGCTAAATTCTAGTGGAATATTATAGAATAGATTGATTTGCATGCCATGGAATAAACATCCTTACATCTAGTCTTGTCTCAGAGTGAGTCATTTTGCATTAGTGTCAAGAATTTGAGCTGTTGTTCTACTTTGCAGTTAATCATCAGAAAGAGACGGGATTGTCTCATGAATATGCATGGTGGTATAGTTGTCCCTTCAACTTACTAGGCACCTAGTTTCTGTAATGAGATGTACAATATCTGCCATTTAAAACAGCTGAAAGGTCCCAAATGGGAACAAATGAGAAAGCATCTGGCTGTTTCAAATTCCAGCCCTGTTTTGTCAGAAAACTCTGTAATTGCTGAGTACTTGGCTCCTACTCTGCTCTATGAAGCATTCAGCTCTCAGGAGCCTCTGAGATGCATTACACAGTCCAGCAACATAGCTGTAGAACTCTCAAAATTCTTCCACTAGATGTAACAGCTCTTCAGAAATCTTGAGACTTGTATGCCCTTAACCAGGACCAAAGTTTGGGCTCCTAGAGCGTGCTCTTATCCTTAGTTTTGCTGATCAGCCTCCACTGTACCATTTGTCCCTGCAACCTAGACTTCACACATATTATTCACTGTGTGATGGTGGGACTAGAATGGATAAATGTGCTACCCATTGCTCTAAGAAAGCAGTCTGGCTGAATCTTAAATCACTACACGGGATGGAGGTTAACGGTCAGATGGACATTCCTCTAAGAGGTTTCCTACCTGCTCTGTTAATTTCTAAAATTTCTTCTTGGGCCAGTGGGCAAGTGTCGCTCTGAGTACTGTGGTGTGGAGAGTTTACGACAGATTTACAATAATTGGGGGATCCCAGCTGGGGTGGCCTCGGGATATGCTTCTTTTTTTTCTTTGGTAGCTTCTGCTTAGCCATAGCTAAGGAGTAATACATTCCGAAATTGTTCACAATGACAGGGACAGGCATGGCAATGGTCAGCACACCAGCGAGAGCACAGAGGGCCCCCACCAGCATGCCTGACCAAGTCTGAGGATACATGTCTCCGTAGCCCAGGGTCGTCATGGTGACAACAGCCCACCAAAAGCCGATGGGGATATTTTTAAAGTGTGTGTGTTCACTGGCACTAGGGTCATTTGGTTTAGCACCTATTCTCTCAGCATAATAGATCATCGTGGCAAAGATTAAGACGCCCAATGCCAAAAATATGATGAGCAGCAAGAATTCGTTTGTGCTGGCGCGGAGAGTGTGTCCCAAGACCCGCAACCCAACGAAGTGGCGGGTCAGCTTGAAAATTCGCAGGATTCGCACAAAACGGACTACGCGCAGGAAGCCCAGGACATCCTTAGCAGCTTTGGAAGACAGGCCACTGAGTCCAACCTCTAGATAGAAAGGCAGTATGGCCACAAAGTCAATGATGTTCAAAGAGTTTTTGATAAATTCCACCTTGTTTGGGCAGAAAGTGACTCTCATCAAGAACTCAAATGTAAACCAGACCACACAGACGCCTTCGATGTAGGTGAGAAAGGCTTCAGTCTCTGCTTCCCTGTAGTGCCGCACCTGGGTGTCATTCCCGATGAATTCAGTTTCTGTCTTGTTCACAATGGGGTTAAATCTCTCATGGGTCTCGAGGCAGAAGGTGGTGATGGAGACCAGAATGAAGAAGAGAGAAGCAAATGCCACATACTGTGGAAAGAAAGATATGAGAGAAAGGTTAAACAGTAGGTTAAGTACAGGGGCTTTGATTCTGAAACATCAGGGAGAGACAAGAGCTGTATTAAAACTAAATATAATGCCAGGCCTTCTTCCTGTGGGATTAAGATGCCAAGTCTCACCTGCAAAGACCTCCTAACATTCAAACTTGGAGGGAGAGCAGTATATAAGTACATGCTAACGTCCATTCCTGTACAGATAGCACTTTTGTGTGAGTGTAAATTTATGCAATCACTTGAATCTCAGAGCTTTTGTTGGGATTTAAGGTTAAGGATGTGTTGAAATTGTACCTTCCTGAACTTGGTCCTGTTACTTCCTGAAGACTGAGCACACCTTCTAGGACAACAGTCACGTAAGAGTTTTTGTGCAGCATTATGTCAGTGGTATGGTGGCTGACTCCTGCTCCCGGGTTAGTGACAGTTGTGGTATTTCAGATCTCAGTAAGGTGCTGGTAAATACTGGTGGCAGTCTCAGGTGGGCTTTACAGCAAGCAGCAGTCCTGCTTGACATCATCAGGCTTTTTGACAAATCCCTGGGGCAGGTTGAGGAACAGCCACATATCAAACTGAGCTCTCCTAGAGTACAAGTCTTCTCTGTTCTCAGTTCCCTTCTCCAGATCTTTTGGGGGTGGGGGGCAGGGAAGGGAAGAAAGAGGTTTCAAGTGAGCCTGTCAGCTGGTCCAAAAGGAGATAGATCTATGGGATTTTACCAGACAAAGTTTTCTTGAAGTTTTCTCATTACAGCGTAAGACTTGTACTGGAACTAGATGAATCTTTTTTAAGGCTATTGGTTTACAATTTGGTTAATCAACTTACAGTGAAGGTGCTGGCAGCCCCTAAGTCAATGAGTGTTTATCGTAGGAGTATTTGTCTTTTCTGCTTCAGTTCTTGCTTTTCATAGAATGGTTTTGGTTGGATCTTTAAAGCTCATCTAGCCCAAACCCCTTGCAATGAGCAGGGACATCTCCAACTATATCAGGTTGCTCTGAGCCCCGTCCAACCTGGTCTTGAATGTTTTGAGGGATGGGGCATCTACCACCTCTCTGGGCAACCTGTGCCAGTTTTTCACCACCCTCATCATAAAAAGAGTCTTCCTTATATTTAGTATGAATCTCCTCTCTTTTAGTTTAAAACCACTACCTCTTGCCCTACCACTACAAGCCCTACTAAAAAGTCTGTCCCCATCTTTTTTATAAGCCCCCTTTACGTACTGAATGGCTGCAATAACATCTCCCTGGAGCCTTCTTGTCTCCACACTCAACAACACCAGTTCTCTCAGCTTTTCTCAGGCTTTCCTCAGCCTAAAGGAGATCTCTTGGTTGTATTCCAGGATAATTGAAGGGTACAGTCAGGCCAAAATTGACAACTCTTGTAACCACAGTTCCTCTGCTCAATCCTCCTTTAATCAATTAAGTAGTTTGCATATATCTAAGAAGTCTCTTTGTGTGTTGGAATGGTACAGTAATGGTAGTACCTCTTTCCATTTCATTCCTTACATCTGTTATCTTCTTGTTTGTCTTGTGTGTCACCTTGACAAGAGGTGTCGTGTAACATATTATTTCACTGTCTTCATGAGTGTGACAAACTGTGGTAATGAAAATATTATTCAAATATTTTTATAGTGTCGTGTTATTCGTAATGTCAATTTTTCAGCACTGTAGCCAGAAAGGAGGTTAACAATAAATAGTTTCTTCTAATTGTCTGTTGCCAGTAAATGCAGTGCAATAATCTAAAAGAAATTCCTGCTGAAGGAACAGACCAGTTAAAAATAACCTACGCTTCAAGGTACCAAAGCTCGCCTGCAATCAAGAAGTTCCTCCTGTCCGCTTTTCTGGGTACACCTCCTGCAGACTTATGCTTGAACTTCCATGTTAGCAAACAAAGTCAAAAGCAAAGATTTGCCACAGTTTCGAGGTTGAACCATTTAACAGGTTACAGAGAAACTGGCAGAGAATAAAAACACAGAATCGTTTAGGTTGGAAGGGTCCTCTGGAGGTCATTTGGTACAGCTTCAAAGTTGGACCAGGTTGCTTAGGCTCTTGTCCAGTCCAGGTGTGATGTCTCCAAGGCTGGAGATCCCACAGCCTCTCTGGGCATTCTGTTCCAACGTTTGGTCAGTAAGAGCAAATAAGTTTGTGAGGATACAGATGCAAACAGGCTCTTCTTCTTTTCAAACCCAACTTTGTTGCCAAAGAGATCAGAGCCTAGCCATCGTCACAGATTTTAAAAAGCCCAGTACCTCCCCCTAAATGCTTCAAGCTATCAACCCGTTGTTATGTGATGATCTAATATATGTGTTGATATGTGCTAAAATGAATGCCTAATATAAATAGTTGTCTGGAAGATGAACAATCTGCAGGTTAGGGAACTTGAGAAGTAGGACTGCTTTTTATCAGATTCTCTTGTTAAACAGGAAAATTTCCCCGTGCACAGTTTCTCCATCTGTAAAATAGTTAAAAAAAAATATCAGCTGGTGTTTGTCATGAGTTTTGTGATCCTAGATAAACATGTACAGGTTCTATATGCTTTCATTTTAATGTTACTGACTTCAGTATATCAGCAGTCCCCCTGAAAAATAAGTTGAAGAGTGGTCAAAGTCAGTTTGTGTATGATATTGTTAACACTCAGAGCTTAATTAAATAAAGGTTAATACTCCAATTGTCTGAGTATAAGTAAAACAAGAAACAAAAAGCATCTTGCACCAAGAGCTCGCAAAAATGTTCCTAGCAGCCTCAGCATGTCTGCTCTGTTTCAGCCTGGAGCAGATTTCTACCATAGATTCATGGAGCCCTGAGAATTCAAGCTGTAGAAGGAAATGCTGACACTTCATTAAGTCAGGTAGAACTCACAGACAAGAAGCAGAGGGGAACAGAACCATTTTGCATTTTAAGAGGTCTGTGAAAAAGGCCCCTTTCTTTATGCTGACTCAAAATGCAATTCTCTTCTTGGTGTATATTAATATCTCTCCTGAGTGAGTTTTTCCTGCTTAGGACAACCTTCAGGTTGACCTTGCACAGCAAGTATCTTGAAAAGTGATTTTTTGCTGTATTAAAGGGAAGAAATAACCAATTCTAACAGGACATTTAAGTTCTCTGTATTGGTACATTCTAGTGTTGTTATCAGTAGAGAACATCACACCCATGATTTCTCATGCTGTTAGTCCTTGTGTGTGCACATCTTGGCTTCAGAGGGGAGTTGAGAACTTTTAGTCCCCCGTTCATTAGGGCAGGAAGCACCTGCTAAAGGAACGTGAAGCATTTCCTTCCATCTTTCTGTATTTAACAACATCCAACGCCCTTTCCCAGGGACAGGCATGTTCTTGAATGCTTTGCAGCTGTGGAATTGTGCGTCTGCTTTCAAGAATTCAAAAAAACATGTCTGAGCAACGGTATTGACAGGAAGAATCCCAGTACTACTTCTCAAATTTCATTATTTTTCTCTCTTGAATTACTATCTAATCCTAAACTCTGATTTATATTTGGGAAGTAAAATTCTCCTTAGTCATTCTATGTTTCAATATTCAAAGGCCTTTGTTTTCTGTTTTAGAAGAAACTCTGCACCGGCCAAAAGGAGAAAACAATGGAGCACAGCCTTTAAAGAAAGGTCCTGTAACAGTTCCCCAGTCCCTTGGCTGATCCGAAGAAGTGCAGAAATGTTTGAGAATCAGGCCTGACAATTCATTCACTGGCACCCATCTCTGATGGGTTTATCACCTGCAGCTGCTTGGGACACATACATTTAGTATCTTGCAGCAAATGAACATGTAATATATCATTAGCATAGATTTAAGTTTATGATTCCCGATTCATATTGCCCCCACCTCTTTTTGCTTCTGAATATTTTTCTTTGTTAATGATCTGATATAAGATCTAGCAAGCTGTAAGCAAAATCCAATAGCACCAAATTCAGTGTTTTTCTAAGGAGACCAGCATTCATTCATGCCAAAGGGGTTGAAAAAAGAGCTCTCTCTGGCCCACCGTGAGAGGCCAACAGAGATCAGCCGTCATGCCTAACGTGATAGCTTGCCAAGTCCAGAGATGAGCAATGCTGGTAAAATCTAGTGAAGACAATGGATAATACATTCTAACATGTTTGAAAATAGGGCTATCTCTTTTTATTTCACTAATAATTGCCTGAACACTAATCAAACCAATGGATTGCTCTTGCATTATTTAGTGGTTCTTAATCTTCTTCCTCCTTACATCTCTTCTTCCTCGTGTCTGAATGAGCTCAGGGAAAGGAGTGAGGATTTTATGAAGCAATGTCATGTGCTGTAGAGTTACATAATGGCAGCTAAAATTTTCTATTATTAAAGAAAATACCTAGGTAAAGTGTTTGAAGTGACCAAAACTCTTTTATCTGCTTTGACACATGTGAATGGTTCCTATTTCACTAGAGATGCTGTTGCCATTGCTTTTTTTCTGGCTCTAATAACAACTGAAAAAAAACCTCAGAGTGTCCAAAACCACAGAAGCCATAAGGGAAGGCAGAGAGGAGATTTTAAAAGGGGATATTTTTATTAAAATATAGGTTACGTTAAAATGTCTTCATTCTGGAGAGAGAAGAAATTACACTCCTGAATAATTTTTGTTAATAGTGGATATGTTTGAGTAAGCTTATTTTGGAAGAGTTTAAAAGACATCATGCCCAGAAGTGGAGAATTTAAAAATCTAATTTATATTGCCTCTGCTTAAATCTGTCATGTATATGCCTATGTCAAAGGCCTGCTTCTCCCTGTGTCTCCACTACCCTGTGTCTAACCTAGCCATTTTGGCCAGTGCAGTGTGAATACGAAGTGCCAATTAATGCAGAATAGTAACGTTTCACATTAGCTTTGCATAGCTGTAAAAGGAGCAAGGTCACAGAATTAGACCTAGCCTCTCAAGAATAATGGAAAGAAATCAGAAGTCATACTACCTTAAAAACACAAATAAACCTTCTAATACATGACAATTAGGAGGCTAGGCTCACTGAGAAAAAAAGCCTGAGGATTGGGCGAAACAGTATTGAATACACAGATGTGTCTGTTTACTTCTGGGAATCAGTTTTTAAACAACACTTTACCCTACATTTCTGAGATAGTTCTGGTCTTGGAGATAAGAAACCTTTTTTATTCTTCGTCTTAAACAAATAAGCCCAGTAACCCACTAGAATTCATTGATATATCGCCTGGAATTACCAGGCTTCAATGCAGATGGGCAGTGAAGGCTGGTGATGAAAGCACCGGGACAGAAATCAGATGACTGAGGCTCTTTTACAACTTCTGCTATTGACACGTTCTTAGTCTTCAGGCATGTGTGCCCGCATCTTTTGCACCATCTTTCGTCCACTTTTTAAAAACTGAGATAGTAAACTCCTTGGGGTTTGGGATTGTCTGCAATTCATGTCTGCCCAGTGTCCAGCCCAATGTATGCCTGGAGTGAGGACTTGGAAAGGGAGACCTTGGGCCACAGATAACAAGAAAAGTAGGTGGTGGCAGTGGAAGCAAGCACCGCTTTTGCAAGTCAGGTTGCAGTAATTCCAGAGTTTGTTTTCTAGGAAACAGAGTTCTACACGACACGCCATTCATAACTCATTCCAGATCACACATTCAGAGTGGGTTAGTAGAAGCTGCATGCCACAGATGGGTGCCCTTCTCCTTTAATACTGCCCAGAATCATTTAACAATCCTGACTCAAGCTAGATGGGAGAAAAGAAACAGGTCATACTCAGAGAAGATTTGGTAGCCTCTCCCTTTGCAGCTGCTAACAGAAGTATTTAAAAAGGGATTCTTAATCCCCATCCTTTTGCAGGGGAAATCAGGAAATTCAACCCTTCCCTGATCCTGTGGGTGAAAGGCAGAAGAAGATTGCATTCTGTTTGAACTACAGCTGTTGAAGCATCAGGAAATTTTCTGTAGAAGTGGCACTCTCTACTGATCTATTCTGGTGAGTTTTGGTTTTAATTACAAAAATATTTAAACAACTACATCTTTACCCTCCTGGTCCTCTTGAACCAACAAAGCACAGGAGTAAGCAGTTGTTGTTTTAGTCTGTGTGAGTAGGGCCTCTGAGCAGCATGAGATTTGCTGCCTCTCTTATAGGCAAACCCATGTCTTGCCAAGACCAAAATGAGAGATGAGAGCACTCTTGCCATGCATCTTCGTCTCCAAAGGAGAAATGATAGAGCAATTAGTGCTGTGGGGCTTCTGGAAAAGTATTTTATGAGTCTAGTGAGATCTAGTATGTTGGGGTTGAAGGGTTTTTTGGCAGGGAGAGGAAGGGGAGTTGGGGAGTGGGCAGGGAGTATAATAAAAAAGTCCCAAGTCCAGTAATTTTTCAGTAAGTCTATGTCTGGTAAATGCTGGACATCTTGCAGGAACAAGTTAGTATCAGAAGAGTTTCA
Source organism: Streptopelia decaocto (assembly GCF_964273445.1). Classification (NCBI taxonomy): domain Eukaryota; kingdom Metazoa; phylum Chordata; class Aves; order Columbiformes; family Columbidae; genus Streptopelia; species Streptopelia decaocto. The sequence continues at coordinate 54,039,933 of NC_138661.1, forward strand.
GATTGGTACTGGCAACCCATGAGTTGGTTTTCTACAAAGCATCAGTAATTCAAATATACCCAGAGCCCCATGCTTTTTGCTAGACCTGCCTAAAACCCCGTGGTTTCCGTTCACAAGGCATCTCTTCCAATACCAACTTTCTTTTACAGTAGTTCATCTGCTTAAGGTTTTTCTCTGAAAACTATTACACCTGCATGAAGCTGCCAACATTTGCCTATCCGTGACTTGAATCAAAAAGCTTTGCGTACTTTAACCACTCTTCATTTAAAACTTAGTCCATGTATCACCAAAACGTTTAGCACTAGAGACAAATCTTTTTGCTGTATCTCAGCCAAAGTAGGGGTTAAAAGAAAGCTGCTTTAAAATACTTAGCTTTATAACCACTTAATTATCTGTCAAGACTGATTTTCCAGGCTTTCTTAAGGACATGGACGCTGATTCAAACAAATGACTCATTTTGAATGCGCAAGTTATTCTTCTGAATTTTTGAAAGAAATATTGTATGTGTATGACTGATCAAATGACTAAATGTAGGCACATGACTCTAGCAACCAGATAATGCTGCGGAAGTGGGCAAAAGCTAGGAATCTCTCAAAAAGCAATCTCTGCAATATTTCATTCAGAATCCTAAAGTAAGATGTTTCGAGGTCCTCTGAGCAATGATTATGAAACCAAAATTATTTGCAAGGGGAAAAATCCAGTTTTGCTTTTGTAGGTGTGACATAAGTATATGAGGGCTCAATCAGATGCTACCAGCAAGCTCTTCTCTGTGAAGGATGAAATGACTTGTTGGAAATCTGCCTTCTTTAAGTGAGATGATAAGACAATCAATACAGAAGCTCACATCAGCAAACATACTGGTTCACTCACAAGATTATTCACGTTTCTTAGCTGAGACAAATGGAAGAAGTAGGCTTGCAGATAGACAAAGCTTGCTCCAGAGTCAGACAAAAAGTCCACTAGCAGCTCATGGATGAAATGGTTATGTAATGCCAAAAAATATATGACAGCTTGCAAAAAAATCTTGGAATGCTTAGCGGCACACAGACATGAAACAGGGTGTTAAAAAAATGTACAGTCATCTGTGGAAAATATGCTTAAGTTATTCGGTGTTGACATTGCAATAAATAAATTAGAAGCAGATCTCTCAAATGTTAGTCCTAGCAGGCAGCCATGTGCTTTGACAAGGTAGTTACTGGGATAAGCAAGACTGCATCAGAACTCTAAGTGTGGTATGTGCAGCATTTCTCTGTGACCACATGGCCACCCAGCTGGTCACCAGGCAAAGGTTGCAATGGTTCTTTCTAGGTCACATGCAAGTTTTCCAGTTTCATCTATGCTAGATTAAATCTTGTGATTTAATAGGAACATTGTCACAGAAGAGATGTGAATTTATTTTGCATCTTCCTCACTAGCTCCCTAGTCTGGCTGGTACTGAGAACTGTATGAAGACAGTATGGTGGGAGTAAGAAATGTTTCATATTGCTGAGCAATAGCTCAATGAGAAATTCTTATCTTAACATTCATAGATTTCTGATCCAAAAGGGCCCTAAGGCTTCTGCAGTGAGGTATATGGGACACTGCAGAAGGAGCTGTAAGTGTTGAAAGTGATTCTTCGTCTCTTCGAGGGACTGCAGAAACGTACATTTGATAGGGACCTCCAAACGTCATGCTCCTGTCCCAAAGCATGGTCTTTGATAATTCCTGAAAGCCAGCTATATTGGCTGTTATTAAGGACCTCCAATGGTGAATATTCTAGAAATTCGGTAGGAAATTTCTGCCAGTGCTTCACCTTTTCTTTTTCCTGTATTTTTTTCTTCCCAATGCCTAATCTAAGTCATCTTTGCTACATTTTAAGGTTGTTTACTTTTATCCTATCCATCATCTACAGCTAAGCATTTAGAAATCTGCAGATGTTTTCCTTCTTTTATAAGCTAATGACCATGAAACATTCAAATGTTCTATGAGTCCTAGATTCCCGTTTTCATATGCTCATGCGTTTGCTGCATAAATTCAATATAATTATTAATCTTATTTTCAGATGGTGCCACACACTTTCATGCTGTCAGTTCTGTCAAATACTCTAGAATTAAAGAAACTGAGAAAGTCGTGTAACATCTTATATACTGGAACATAAACCTAACACATGGCAAATGAAAGCAGGGAACTTCAGTTGCCCATTATTGCTAGTTTTTTCAGTCTTTTTCTGTTAGGCAGAAGGTAACATTTTTTGGCCTCTGTGTGGTTACTGTTCTAAACTGAAGAGGAGAGTTTTGTAGCAATGACTGATGGTAGTGTCATGCGTTAGGATTTTGAGGATCTCGCCTCACCACGTTTGTTCTGGATGCTATTTTATCTCCTGAGAAAATCACACTTCCTCTCTAACTTGCTGCCAGTCCTTCCTTGTGGGAAAAGGCACTTCTTACGCAATTCCTTGACAAAGGGGAATTCCTGACTAGAGTTGGGCAGAATCCCACTGGGAAAGCACAAAGACTTGCAAAATCAGATTAGTCCTGAGGCTTCCTATGGTTTAGAAGTGATTTTTCTTTTTCTCCTTACAAACAACAAAAAAATCACACACATGCTCATGGTTAGGATCAAGTGCAGCCAGATGAAGCTAGGTATGTATCTCTGACCAAACCTCACATTTTGATTTTGGAAATGTGAAGCTACAAAGATAATTGATTGACAGGTTTTATTCTCTTGCATGCATACATGCGTGCACACACACACACACACAGATCCTCTGTCTTAGAGTTGCTGAGGCATTCCTTTGACTTGAATGTAGCTGTATGCTACATGTGTCCTGGGATTCTTTGTGGAGGAGCAAGACTCTCTTTTTTTCTCTTTTTGTTACAGCTTCTGCAGTGTGACTTGCCTAAAGGTGGCTTGATTCACATGCTCATGCTTATACGGAGTACAGCCTCTCCCAAAGCTACTTTTCGAGTGGTGCTAGAAGCATTTCATAGAGCAGGAGACATATTTTTGCAGCCTGTCAGGGTCCACTCTCAGTGGGGTTTGATCCACCAGCCTCAGCTGTGCACCAGCACAGAAGGAATGAAATGGTTACAAGTATGAAGCAGGCAGAGGGTGCTCAATGGTGTCCAGCTCCATTAGAATAAGCTTGCTTATTTTTTGCAAGAGGAAACACTCCAATGTGTGGAAGTATTGAGTGCAAAACTCCACAAGGAAACACCTGAAATCCACAGCAAGGCTTTATCCTGAACACAGAACTTCCTAACCTAACATACAAGACTGACTTTTCTCGCTGTGGTTTTTAAGCCAAGATATTTAGAGTGTGTTCCAGATCACATTTGTATTCAGACAATAATGCTTCTGCTTCAAGACAAATTAAAATAACTGGCTGTCAAATCTTTAGTGGTTTAAAACGTGGGTAGGCTGGCTATATAACCACTCTTGAACAGGATGCTGGCAGCTCCTATAGGGGAAGATCCAGAAGGCATCAGCCCCCAGAGGTGAGCAGTTTGGGTCTGCAGTGCCTGCAATGGGGGGGCCCATAATCCAGCTTCTCTCCCACAGCAATATTGTAGCAAAAGTAATTGTGACAGGATTCCTCTTTGGAGGCACAAACCAACCTTTTTAATATTTGACTGTGGATTTTTGAAACCTCAGTTTCTGACCGCTCTGTGAGTGATGTTCCAAAGGGCTTTAAATTTCGGGAGCAGCTGAGTATTTACCCTCTGTCAGAACTGAGGCACTCAAAGTAACTGCAAAATAACTTCATCACTCTGAAAAACTGCAAGTCCTGGGATCCCTTTGGTGTCACTATATGTCGAGCTCTCAATTTCCCGTTTTCACTGCAGTTTATGTGGATGGATGTCACAGATGGTGGAGTCCCTGAAAAGCCAGGCTTCTTAACCAGGTGGCTGAAAAGGAGGTGTTAAACCCCAGGCATTTCAATGACTGCTGCATTTTAGACAATTTCACGTTATTCAGTGAAAACAATTTTTCATTAACCTTTTTGTTTTCCAGAGCATGACTAACAGTGTGTTGTAGACACTCTTCCTCCCATAGTGGTCACTGAGCTTAAGACATAGCTACCAGTTTGATTTTTAAAGCATTATGGCCACAATTCCTTCCTTACCATTGTGCAGTGTGTAGCAGAAAATCCCTGCTAAGCTCCTGAATGGCCTAAATATGTTACAAAATATTGAGACTTTTATGTCTTTGCTCTACAAAACCTAAATATCAAATATCTAAATTATTCAGTCCCAATACATTAGTCAGTTGCTATAAAACATTAAGAAACTCCAACAACTATTAAAGCAAATATTTTGGAAAGCAAAGAATGTTTTAATTCCCCAGTTAGGCAGTCTGTTGCACAGCTTAATTTTTGCAAGGATAATGCACAAGATGGGAGCATCCTTGCTTATACAAAATCTCCACTGACAAAAATCTTTGCCAAGACTAGGTTTTGACTGGCTAGGAGCCATTTTAGATATCCACATTTGTGACCAAATAACTTAGAAAACTGTTTTGGTAGTTTTTTTGGAGGCAGCTTCCAAAATAGCCTTTGTCATATAGTCTGTCTTGGCTCAGTCCAACAAGATTGAAGGTGTTGGACCCAGTGACTGCTGGCTGTTTTTTTCAAGAGCAAGTTCTTAGTAAGGTGTTATGTTGCTCACAAGACAGGATCTCTTGCCTTAGGAATGGTAATCCATGTATTCATAGTAATGCCTTCAAAATACATGATTCTTCCCCAGTGCTAGTCCCACAAGCAGCTGAAGAGTTTTAAAATTCACTTGCTGTGGCACAGTGCCTGCAAATTTCCACTCAGTAATAAAATCCTAAGTGTATATGAAGATGTGTGTCACCGATGGTGGAATAAAGAGAATCAATCTTTTGTATATATATATATATGTAGAGAGTCAGATTAATATATAAATATAATTATAAATACAGACACAAATATATATTTGCATATGTATTAGTTATACCGTATTCTATTACAATACTATATGGTATACATTGCATATAATATCCTACATCATATTTATAATATAGGCACAATAAGACATCATACTATTGTATAATATATATAAAAACCATAATATTCTAAATCACACATAGAAATACATTAAATATCAATATATGTTTATATATTAGGTATCTAATACCTGCCTCAAGGGCTGTGGGAATGCCTGGCTGTAGCATGCAGAGCTGGCAAAGGGGCCAATTCTCTTCCCTTGTGCACAGCCCTGCCAAGGCAGCTACCTGCTAGAGGTGGCCTTGGATTAAGAAGAACCCCCTGAACTGGAGGGATGTGCCACCCAGAGGAACACAGAGGCTGCTTGTGGGGACCAAGGGCCTTACAGAAATGGCCTCAGTGTCACTGGATCTCTGCAGCCACAAATCCCTCCTGTAACTCTTTCCACAGCACTGTGTTTCCATGGCTTTTCCTCTTATAAACAAGGAGAGGAAGGGCTTTTCCTAGCCCTTGACTCCTGTTCTGTGTTGCCTTTCCTTCTGCTAGCCACATGCCCCCTCCTGTATTCCAGGTCTGCCAGGGCTGTTCTTCCCAGGCAGAGAGGCATCACACTGGGGACACCATTGTCTGGAAGGAGGCTTTGCCAGAAGGACAGAGTTGGGGCCAGCTGAGAGGCTCACTGCCTCACTCCCAGCTCTGGAGATGCAGTATGGGCTTCCAGGTATTTTGTCCTGTAGAATAATGACACCATTGATCTCCTTGGCAGTGCTGCTGCACAAGACACACTCTGATTCCTATTAAAAAAACCTGAACACAAGCCCTCTGCAGCGCAAATTCTTGACTCCACTTTTACTGCTAATAAATTTCGTTTGTGGAGTTCTGCTTCATGCGTTCCCAGGTACAAGATGTATACCTGCTATAGTCTCCTAACTAAATATCCCTCCTCTGCTCTGTTTCCACATTTACCATATCATGGAACAAAGGGGCTAAGGTGGTGATATCTGGGATTGTATTACACCCTTTGTCAACATCAGTTCTACTGTCTCTCTGAAGAGAGTGTTTATGCCTCTGCTTCTGTGGGTTGACTCTTAAATGTGCCAGCAGTAAACAAGTGCAGACATACAACAGCCACTTTGTGCCAGCTCCAGCCTCCTGTTCAGGTGGTCATGTACTTTACTTCAACAATAAATCTTTCCTTATGTTTCATGGAAAATGGCCTGTTTTCTTTGTGGTGAGTTTCCACTATTTTGTGGTCAAGTTTAAAAATTATATTTAGGGAAAGGTATTTTTTTCTCTATAGTGAGCACCTTAGCCTGTTATAAGTATCTTAGGGTATCTCCTTAAGCTCTTTGAATACTCTCTGTATCTTTGCCTTAAGAAATTGTTGCTCTCATCTGTGATAACCAAGGAAAACATCCTTTTGCTGTGGAGCTTGACAACACTAGTTAGGTTTCCTGTTTTCTACGATGTTCTAGTAAATCTTTTAAGCAGCACTTTATGTTTCAAAGAGGCCTTCCCCAGTTTGAGTTTCCCTACATAAAAAGAATCACTTTGGGCCTGGCATAGAAGCTCTAGTTCTTTATTTGTCCGTGAAGGTACCTCTAAAATACTGTAGCAAATCATGTCCCCGTCCAGGACTTCCAGTCATCACAAGGCATACTGTGACCACAGAAAACCTCCAGAAGAGATAGGACAGCTACAGTCCAAACTGGTGAGGGCACCTGCCAACCCACGAGCACCTATCAGGGTATGGACAGTCAGTGCATGTTCCCACTTCCCTTGCTAACAGCACTATCTTGATTTAGAGGAGAGGGTTGTATCATCCTTTCTTTCCCTGGTAAAATATTTTTTCCTACTGTGTGTATTCAGTGTACCCAACTTCTACCTATAGACATGCAAAACCTCTGTGTTTAAATTCAAGAGACTGACTTTAAAAAAAAAAAAAAAAAAAAAAGTCCTTATTCTGATGTATTTAAGGCTAAACTGATGAGTCACATATAACACCTGTTGTACTAACCTGGGTGTTGGTTAGGTGTAGTGACCACCCCACCCAGATGCCAGTTCATTGTTAGCAGCTGTGATGTTCTTGCAGGAGAAGCTTTCCAGGGCACAGCATTGTCCTCTTGCCACACACAGCAGTTCAAAAGGTCTCCCAAGAGCCCTTTGTAGGTAGCTACTGTGGGAGCTACCATTTCATCTGGTGCTGGGGAGCTGCACTAAGTATCTCGCTCTGTTAATCTCCTTTAGGTGGGTTTAAAGGAGGCCTTTAAACACCTGCTGTGAGGTATATTGCATGAGCAAAAAGCAAACACTTCTAAAAACAAGCTCTTGTGCAGTCAAAGTTAAAAGAAAGATGGAAAGATCAGAAAAGGAACACAAGGTAAGTCATAGACAGGGCCTAGAGGAAAATGTTTTCTCCATAAGATGAAAGAAATGTACAGTATTTTAAGAGGTGTGTTAGCAATGTTATGCCCCTGTGTTTAGCTTGCATCCTGCAGTACACTCAACATTTTGTGGGATAATAGGATCCTCTCATCTTTTATTGTTTGCTACATGCTGGCTGTATCGTCCATGGTGTATTTGCATTTCTTTAGTTTATTCAAGAGCACATGCAGGTATGATGTGAACTGTGGTTGAAGAACCAACTTAGTTTCTGAATTCTATCCTCCAATATAAAGGAAATACCCTTCATTTGAAATAATTTTGCTTGAATATTATGCATCTACCTGTGCTACAAAGAACCTGAAATATTGCATAGCGTTTAACAGCGTGGAACTCCTTATGCCTTCAAAGTGCTATTGAAATGTTAATATAGGTATCGAATCTGCAGCTTTTTTTGCAAGTCAAAACAAATAGATACTACTTCTGTTTCACAGACTAGGTGGCTGTGAGGCTCAAAGCTTAGAGCCTGTATTTCTTGGGTATGCGGTTTTAACTTTGACCACACAGCTACTAGTATTGAGGTCTTATACTGGGGCAAAATTAGGGGATGTTGTTTAGAATATATGTCTTATTAATAATACCCAGACTTCCCCAGGGATGGATTTTTGAGATTCTGGGTGCTGACGTGTTGTTAGGATACCATGTCTGTTGGCCAAGATACGGTCCTCCTGAACTTGTGTTTGCGGAGTTCAAAGCCATCGAGTCATGACATTTCAGCTGGGTCACTTTTCCTTTTAACCTTGGGGTGCAGTGAATCTCAGCGCAGAGCGAAAGTGGTGAGGAGGGGTGTGGGTGTGTAAAGGATGGTGGGCAGTGCTGTAGATTTGTGTAGGCTCTCAGGGTTTTGTTCTTCTTTGTGCAACTCTGCTACATCAGTATCTCTAGAAATGGCCACTCTGCGTTAGAGAAGGGTGAGAACTTTTCCACTACTCCTTTTAATGACTTCAGTATTTTGTCACAAGACTCTGAAGTTCTCAACCCTGTGATTTCTTGTCAGATATTTTTAACAGGATCAGACTGCCAGCTTTTAAAAATCTGGCCCTTAAGGAGATTTTTGTTTGGAGACTCATTAACTGTGAATCACCAGGAATCACTAATCACTTTAGGAAATATTTCCTAGCAACTATTGCTATATAATAGGCACAAAACCGCATTAAAAAATAAGGGAAAATGGTTGAAATGAACTGACATTAGACATGCATTGATTCCAATAATGTAATTTCTCTCTGGGAACATCTAGATGAGCTGTATTTTTCCCTCCTGAATGTGAGACAGACTGCTGTCCCATGTCCTTTCTGTAGCATGCCCTTCTTTGCTTAAAGAAGAGCTTGTGCAAATGGTTACATACAAAAGTCTATTTATGAATAAGATCTTTTAAAAATAAAAAATGGTCTGTAATGCTGACTGCTCTTGAAAAAAGCAATTCGTAGACTTGTGGATAGTAAGTAAGGTGAATACAGTCAGCTACAGAAAACAAAGAGCTGGGGAGAGGGGGCTGAGGGTGAAGTGAAAGAACAGAGGAGACTTGCACTCAAGCTGGATATTCTGTCAGCCAGCAAGGATGGAAACCAGCATTCACCCCAGAGGGGTTATTTTCACCCACTCAGTTTTTAATTCTTGAGTGATTTGTGGCCAATTGTGTGCTGCCACAGGCCTGCTTGGTGCACGAACTATGTGCAACTGAATGTTGTAGGGGAGCACAAGAAACTGCTTCCCAGGAAGGAAAAATTAAAGTTTATTTTAAAATGTATAGTTACTTGGGTAACTAAAAGGTGCCAAAATAAAAGTTTGTGATTATTCTTTAAAGATTATTATTTATTGATTAGTCAGAGCTTGATGTATTTTTATATTTAACTTGCAGCATAACCTCAGTGAAGAGAAAGAAGCAGCTTCCCATTGTGACCTCTTCCTGGAGTGCCCTGTGCTTCAGATCAAGGTACGCAATTTTCCAGAAAGGTGGAAAAGCCTTTTTCTCATCTTGATGCATTAGGTGCAAGCAACTTCCCTAAACACACTACTTGCAACTTAGCAATATAAATGTCCCTCTAACCTCAGGATAATTCAGAGGACCCTGATTTGAGTTTAGTAAATGGTTTCCTGCGTAAAGCTGCCCTTTCTGGGCTGTATCGGAAGCCTGTCTGAGCTACTAACTGGAGTCAGGGGAGGTGAATGTGCTCCCTGTTGCCACCTCCTTTGCCTCAGAAACAAGAACCTAGGGTTTCTGACTCTTTTTCCCATGTTTCATTAGTCAATCCAGACAGCTGCCCTGTTGTGGGAAACCTTGATACACAGAGGAAGTGCAAGGAGGTAGGAGTCCATTTCTGCACCGTTTCTTCCAGTGAGCAGTGGAGCTGTTTTTTGATGTGAGGCGTTGCACTGAATATGTGATGATCAAGCTCTTCATGACACAGTCTCTCAGTGAAAGATTTGCAGAAGAAAAATTAGCTTATTCTTAACCTGGCCTTGTGGGCTGAGGAAATTTGCATTTTGCAGAGCTTTTGTCTCAGTGCCAGTGTTGACATAGTACTAGGATTTTTTTTTTCCCTTTTCAAAATAGTCACAAAAGTTGGGGAGTGAGGAATTGCCAACCGTGTTTTAAAGGAGCTGTAGCCATGGCAACTGAGGTACCTTCAGTTACCATGGTAACAAATGCAGTTCAACTGCCTTGCTGTAAAGCCAGACAAATCTACTCATGATCTGTTGATTTTAAGATGCTTTATAAATTGTTGAGCTATTTTAGGCACTTAAATCCATAAATCAAAATGTCTGTTAAAACAACCAATACACTATACTATTTATGAATTATTCACCCCATTCTTATTTCACCAACTGGATTTTTTTTTCCCCCTATCAATGTATCTAGGCTTTCTTCTCTCCTAGTTTTTCTCATTTATTGTTTAGAAAGTGGTTCTTCTATCAGAAACAGATGATTCATATTATTACTGGTTGTAAATCTTACTCATTGGAGAAACCCTTGCCCCCTCCCAATACCCCTGCCTCCAGTGCTGCAGTCTCTAAATGGAGCTTTATGTACTTCTGCCCTGAAACCACAAAATATGTTTTGCTAAAAATTTCCTAATGAATTAAATCAATACAATTTGGAATGAGTTCTATCTCAAACAATCAATACAGGCCCAGTGATGTACAACAGGCAAGCAGGTAAATTGGTCTAAATAAATTTACAATTGATTTTACTTTTAAAACCAAATTAGGACATTTGTAGTCTTACCAGATCAGATCAACTGCAACTTATGCAAACAAGCGTATTCCTAGGTTTGTCTTTTCTAATACTAGTAGTGGATCTGTTACTATTTATAGTTTAGTAACTTTTATTCCTGGGATAATATGCATAATTTCTTGGCCCGAAAGCATGGTTTGCCTGTTATTAAAACAGATCATGTTTTTTTTCAGGATCTCCCCTTATTGTTTTTGCTAATAATTTGTGGTGGTCTCTGCTCGTTAACAAACACTTGAGGACTGCAGAGTTCAGTGTAAGTTCTGAGATAGGTTTACACACCCGTGTCCTGGTATGGATGTGCCACAAAGTCCAGGACTTGCCTGAGTTACTGAAAACCTGAGTTGTAGAAAGTTCCTTCAGATCTGTTTATTTTGAGTAGTGGTGTCAGCAATGCTGTAAGACTGGCAAGGCTAAGAAACTGCCTTTAAAAACCTGCAGATATTTAGGCAGATGTCATGGGATTTAATGCAGCCATTGTATTTTGAAGGTGCTTGGCTTATCTTCTCTGGACAACATATGCTTGCTCATGAGTGTAATGCTACAGTCCTCTCAGTGTTCTTGTGTAATGACCATCAGCATGAGTCATTCTCTTTGCTGCTTGCTCAGAAAATCCTATTAATTCTTCACATGCACAGACAACTTCCATTAGTATTAAAGATGAGCAAATCAGTTAATAGGTGTTGCTTTAACCCTGGGTTTTTGGCATATCAGATAAGACATTATTCTTACAAATCTTGGAAGTGAGAAATGTTAAAAGGTATATTTTGTACATGCTGCTGCAACCCTTTCCAGGGTCTTTCAGGGGATTAGAAGGAAGGACCTCATTTTCATTGAAGGGGGGATTCCAGACTGGATTTTTTTTAAGACCCATCATACTTCTTCATCCCATTATTCCTATTTACATGCCTCTTTGTTTTGCTTAGCTTTTCCCTCCTTTGTTGAAATGCCCTTCAGATGGTTGCAAAGTACTTTTTAACCTCTTTAGTCAGTTGTTTAGCAAAGATGGATATATTGACTTAGTTCAACCTGTCGTCTTAGTTTCAGTTATTCCAGCCTGCAGAACTGTCTCTTGGTTTTAGTGGTGATTGCCTAAAAAATAAGGATGGAGGATGCTGGGATCTCTTCAAAACTCAGTTCAGATCAGAATATTTTTAATTTGAATATCAACCCTTTCTCTGATATTTGAGTTGGAGTTGAAATGTTATTGTTGTTATTAATGGCGATAATTTGGTATTGTGCACAGACATGTGTAAATTGATAGTAACTTATAATGATTTTACTTCTCAATACCACGGTTTAAAAAGCTAATTAGTCTGCTGGTTTATCTGCCTTTCAAACCTAGTCAACAAGCAGCTCAAGTACAAGATGTTCTTGTCTGCTGCAACTGACAGCTACGCTGCACTTCCCCAGCCCTCCCCGCCGCCTGCCAGACAGGGAACTGCAGCGCCGTGGTGGAGCCGTCTGAACATAAAGAATATCTAGACTGATTTAGTGGCTCATGAATGCAAGAGGTATCATGCAATGTGTTTATTACAGTGTCATGCTCTTCTAAATGCACTTGAATTTCTGACTTGCTCTCGGGGATTAAATATTTTCAACATGGACTAGAGGCTTTCTCTTCTCAGCTCTCATTTAAGTTTAATGGTAGTCACGTGGCCAAACTTTCCTCTCTAGGCTTTGAAAATGCCAGCAGGCTTTGCTGTTTGGGAGACGTTTGGGAAGTGGCCTGGCTGCATTAGTCTTGTGGGTCAGGGACCCTGGATGTGACAAGGTCATTAAGGCTATGGCTCGGATAGAAGGTAATTGGGTCGAAAATGGGGAAGCAGAGAGGTATTGCTTCGTAATACCTGCCTTTCTATTTAAAAAAAAGCTGCTGCTGTAGTGGAAGGTGGTATATCAGGAATTGTGAAAAAGAGAGGTTAACTGCTGGTTTCCTGCTGAAAGGCAACACTGGAGTTTCCTTCCACTCCTGACACAATGAATTTCATAACTGTTTATTTTTCTAGGTTATAAATAGTTGTTGGGTTGATTCTTTCAGCCACAGTCTTGTAAGCAGAAATTCAGATAAAGCCTCTGGTTTATCATAACTTTCTAGCATTTGAGGAAAGTACTAGGGGTGGAAAACAAGGTGGAGAACTAGAGTCTCTTGGCTAATGGTGAAGAATGGTGGCCGTGGGAGCTGGAACAACACCTTCCTTGATGTGCTGTAGCTAGACATTACCGTCTCCAATGCATTCAGTCTCTGCTTGGCATTGTTCTGGCTGCCTTATATTGACCCTCTAAACCCCCTCTCTTTATTTTATTTGTATGTGCAGTCAGTTTCTGCATTCAGGGATCCCTTTCTCATCTGTGCATGTGTATGTGAAAGGGGAGGAATATTTGTTCTTGGGTCTTTCTGCTATTTCAAGTAGAGAAATAGACTGGAGCCTGGCAGTAAAGTCTTCTTACAATATCAGGGACATGTATCACTGGGCTAAAACAGGGTGCTCATACAAAGCTAGTCTGTATACTGGAAGACAAAATCTTTTTGCTCTCCCCAACTCTGAAAAAGATTATTATCGAGAGGAAGCAGAGAAACACAAAATGGGAAGAAAGTGCTGTGTCTAAATGGTTTATAGTGGGTCGTTTTAAAATAACACATCTCTTTAATTCTAGCAAATAAATTGATGGGAGCTTTTGCTAGGCTTTTCTGACAGCCTTTTTTCCTATGTTCACTGCAGCACAAACACTGAATTCTCTGAATTGCCCTCAACAGGAGCTTCAGCAGTACTGCAGTGGCTGGATCTCCTGTGGGAAGACCTGCTGCAGCTTTCGCTGGCTGCTGTGGCGGGCAGGTCTGCAGCCCAGCCCCAGCCCGCCAGCTGCTCGGCTGAGGTGATCATGTGTGTTCTGTGCCTGAAGCTTAAGGGGTGATTTTTGCTAATAAGTGCAAGTGCTTTGTGGGAGAGGGTGTTTCTATAGGTTAAGTGCAAGCTATGCTTTCAATTCTTCTGTTTCTTGCAGCCAATTTCCCTTTCTCTTTGTTCTGGGATTTCTTCCTGTACAGCTGCGTTGAGGAGCGGTGTGCATGTAAGTGGGAAGGAGCAAGTGATGAAAACAAGGAAACATGACATTGCACTAATTAGCTCTCTGCTGCTTGGCAACAGATACATACTACTTGGGAGCAACAGGAGTAAGACTGAAAGGAAAAACGGTAGCTGAACCGAGTTAGGTTTTGACACATTTCTTTTTAATATATCCTCTGCTCCTTATTCTTTTTTTAAACACATAAATGGAAGAATAAGGATCTGAGATTATCCCCTACCCTGGCGTGTTTTCTTTGGCAACATATAACTTCGAAGGAATGTACGTTCAGTAGTATACTAAGCCTCGTGCATCGAGCAAGGGCTGCACACAGGTGGGGGTTTGATGAGATGTGGTTTTCCTTTCCAGAATGCTGAAGATGTCTAGATACAGATTACTTCATTAGTGTGACAGCGTTTTACTTGTCTTTGGCTATCCAACCTTATTTGTTTGCTTGCTTTCATTTTCCCAGTAAAGCTTATTAGATAAATCTGTATTCTTATGCATGTTGCTCAGAGAGAGCTATCTGCAGGGCTTTCAGCTAAGCTTCGCTGGCTGGAATGGCTTGAGCTGATCCTCAGCCCACCTCCCCAGTGGTGCCACAGTGAAGGATGCTCCTGGCTCCCCCTTCACACCCTTCGCCCTCTGCTGCTCCAGTTGTTCCTTGCTCCATGGAATTAGATGAGACACTTTTATGCCCTTACTATTTGCAAATGACATTTTAATTTTCAGTTTGTTAAAAACCTACTGCACACGGTATGCTTCTGGCAGTGTTTGATATTAATGCTTTGTAGAATCTCAGATATGTAAGGCTGTCTACTAGATGTCAGAAAATAGTGGCTTTTTTCATCCATGATGATGGGCTTTGTTGCTTTAAATAAAATAAGTGTGGGGGGGTGGGGTTATGCTTGTGTGAAAAAGAACATCAAATGCAACCAAACTACACTGAGGTTAAAGAAAAACTCTTAGTTGTTGGAAAACAATGCATTAGTGAGGAAAACAAAGCATTCCTGAAAGTTTTGTAGACCAGTGTTATGTTGTGGTATTCAGTGATCTCTAGAAATCGGTTTTTCAGTTGCAAGGCCACATTGACCACACACGTACTAGAAGCAACTCTACTGGATTTGATGCTTCTGCACCCTTTTCCCACTGGCACTGAAGGTCACGCTCTTGCTGTTGGTCTCTGTACCTGGAGCAAAGTGTAATGAGGCAGCAGGATTCCTGAACACAAGCCCAACTTGAGACACCGTGTCTGAAGGTTCAGTAGTAGTGCATATTGATTTATATTAATGAGGCCTATTAGTTTGTCTCTTGTATTAGCTAGGTTCTGATCTACTCACACAAACATCAGTCCTGTGGAACTTATTTTGAATTGCAGAACTGGCCTCTCAGTTTCAGCTAATAACTTTTACTAATTGATTACTCGTAGGTCTTTGGCTTAATTTAAGGTGGGGAAGGGAAGATAGTTGGAGAGGGGAGAATAATAAGAGTATTCTGCTCCTTCTTCCCTACAAATCAGTGGCAACGATTAATAGTTTTGTGTTAAGCAACTTTTCCCATGAGCATATCTCAAAATAGTTAACAAAAGAGATAGGCTAGCATTAATTGCCCGTTTGTGGATGGGGAGAACTGAGACGCAGAAATGGAATTGTGTACACACTTATAGGAAATTGTATAACCCAGAACTTAGTGTGGAACATAGATATGGCAAAACTGCTCTTTGAGAGCAGGTATTGCTTTTGAGCTGCAATGTCAGTAGCGTTCAGGCATGACTAAACATGATTCATTAAGTCTGTTTCTTTGAAAATTCTGTTAAGACAGAAGTTGTAAATGGGGTAGGATCCAGCCAACTTCTGCACAGCAGAGCACTGAGGCTTATGATGCTTCTATTAATTTGCTGTATTAATGGTACAGTAAGAGAAAACACAAACACCAGTCTTTAGTAGCTTTAGCCTGATAGACATGTCAGTTCTGTAGTGCATTTCATGCTGGTTGTAAATGAGAACAAGAACACTCTTATGGATATCCAAGGATGTTGTGTCTTCAAAAAAAAGCTTAGGGCTTGTTAGGGCTTGCTGGGTAATTTTTCACCGACTCATTATTTGAAGAACTGGTGAGAGTGCTAAAACATACAAGCTTCGTGTCAGAATTTCATTTGTAGGGTTGTAACTTATTTAAAAGAACATAGTTGTCCAGTGAAGTTGGCCAAGACATTGCTTTGGTTTTCTATCCTCATTGTGATCCTAAATCCAGCAGATTTGAGGAAAGCACTTTGTGTTTAAGGCTGTATTCAGAGTGCAACTCTCAACTGTGTGCTTAAAATTATGTACAGTGTGTATGTTTTATCTGCCCTATGTCCACATCAGACCAAATTACGGTGACAAAGGAGATTGGTGAGATTACAGGAATATCACAATTGAAGGTAATTTAGCCCCGTGGGAAATAAATTCCCAAGTAGCTATTGGTGAACGGTGAGATTGGTGGGAGAGCAAGGACAAACTGTACGTGCGGATGCTGTGTTTGTGAGTCTGCTCACTGGCTTTCTTCTGGGAAAATTCAAGTTGTGCTGGTGCACAGAATAGATCTTATGGAAATAGTTAAAGACTTTGCAAACTGGATGATAAAAATTTTTCTTGGCAGGCTGTCCTTTTAACTTGGGCATCAAGATATTCATAATAGACTTCTTTGTCATAGAGGGTTATATTTACAAAACAGCGCACACACTTTTTTTTTTTTAACCTGGAAAAATAAGTTGTTATTTCTAAAGGGGCCTAAGAAAAAACATTATGGAGTTTGTAGGCTCTTTGCACAGGCCTACGTGTTTAGAAGCATACAAAGACAATTTAAGGAATGCTTTATTTTGTGGTCAATTTATTCCTAGTCACATGGGAGAATAAGAAACCCATGTATGTCGTTACTTCTGCAATTTATCAGTATATAATTTTTTAATTGCACCCCCAAGGGAGATGATTTTACTCTGAAGTGACTTGCTTGAGTTAAACAAGAAGTTTCTTGCAGAGTCAGGAGCTACATGCAAGGCCTTGTAGTTCAGTGCTTTAACTGCAAGACTATTATTCGTGCCATACCTTCCTCCTTTCAGAGGAAACATCTACCTAGGCTAGAATCATGCTGTTATTGAAACTGGTAGATATTTTGTGGCTTGTTTCAGTGTGTAGAAAATTCAGCTTCTGGTGTCCATGGAGCAGTGAACTGTGTGCTCTGTCCACAGCTCTTTGTGGTCACTAGGATAGTTGTGAACCTCTCACTGTTGAGCCAGACTCACTCCTAAACACTCAGCCTATAGCTTTTCCCTTTCTCAGTTCCTCGCTATCATGTGTTTGACATTGAGTTTGCAGTGCATGGGAAGTTTATCCTTTCTACCTGTAATCGATTAACTATGTTTTATAGCAGCTGCTGAAGTGATACCAAAAATGCAAATCTTTGTGTAATGTGTTGGGTGCATGTTGCTGATGAATTAAGAGGATGGACAATTCATTTGAGATAAACCTGTGCTCTGTATTACAGCCAAAGTTCTTGCATCTGCAAATGTCCATATCTTGAAATGGAAATTTGCTATACTATCAGAAGAGAACTAGTGGATGCCATTTGTCATTCTTCTGGCTAGGACAGCAAGTGATTACAGAGGTATCCTTCTAAACTGCTATGTAAAGCAAGCAGTTTGGTCTGTTCCCTCCCTTCTGAGCAGCAGCTGTCAAGTATTTGGTTTTACCAGGCCTGAGGACTAGAACATCAAATAAGTCCTGTTTTCAGCCCCTCTCCACTATCTTATTTTGCCAGAGAATATGCACTTAAATACAGACAGTCAGCCAGAAATACTGGCCCTTTGTGGTAGGGAATACCTGTCCTTTTAAACTAGGTTCCTGACTCTCATGCTGCGGGTCTCCTGAGGGCAGAACATGATGTCCCATATTTACGAGGGACTGCCAAGAAATACCACCAGGGAGGCAGGCAGTGCAATTCCTGGGCACGCTCGGGACTGGGTAATGCCAGGGCTGGGGGAAAGCGGCCAGATCCTGGCAGGAGGGAGGTGGAGAATTGGCAGTTGCTGATTTTTTGCAGGTGAAGAGAGAGGCAAAGTTAAAGCAAATATACATATACAACATGTGCTAACCAATTCCCACTTCACAACCAATGTAGCAAGTTGGCATTGTTGGCTTCAGCTTCAAAATACTGGATTTAATGTTTCTGTGTCTCTGTCCTCCATTTTATGCTGAACTATATACTCTTGAGAGAACAAATGCTGCAACAGCAGGTTTATAGTGTCATTCAGACGGGTTTTGGTTATGCATGTGAAGTCCAAGGCTTTTTTTTTAATTATTATTAGGTTACAGCTGGCATTGGTTTTTCACTAGCCAAACTAGGCCATTTGTCAGCAGGCAGCAGAAGGCACAAACTTCATAGCTAATACTTCACCTGTGTACCGATGATCTCAATAAACTGGGAGAAATACCTAGGCTTAGTATCTCTACCTGAGCTCGTGTATCTCTTTTCACAAATGAAGCATCAGAAGAACAGTCTGCACTGATCTTCTGCTGATTCTAAGGCAAGTCAACCCTCCTAGCTGTTACCTGGAGCAGTCCTGTGTTTCCCCAGCATGCTGTAGCCTTTTTAATCCTTCTTAAATTGAAATTGGTGATGGTGTGGGGAGGAAGGGGTCATCGAAACATGACCAGAACTGCTACAATTGTATGGACTAAAGTGAATATTTGAGAGTGGAAGCAGCAACCCCTCAGCAGTCCTCAGACCCCCTAGACCCCATCTCTCAACACAGAGGTTCAACCACCTACCCCTGATCCACAACTTCTCAGTCTGAATGCCTTTAACCTGATACCATCCACCTTCCCCCAGCATCCTGCAAATTTGTAGACGTTGTCACAGCAAACTGATGTCACGCAGTGATGTGAGAAGTTCTGCATTGGATAAATTGTGGTGTGACTCCATTTGACAAAAAAAATTCTCCCCTTAGTTTTCCTTGAAGCCACAGCAGAACTCCTAGCAATGTGGAGTTCAGTACGGGAGTGACGAAGAGTCAGAGGGGCTGAGTGTGGCGTGGAAGGGGTGATTTCTGTGCAGCGTGTGGTAGGGGAGCTGCAGAGAAATGCGTGCTAGCTGAGTGTATTCTGGAGCAGCGCGGATACACAAGTGAATTGGAGTGTAAATAAGTGGTGGGACATATCCTATTTGCTTGTTTTTTTTTATTATACCTAGAAAAGCTGCATTATCTTTTTATGCAAGTCTCATGTTTGTTCTCACTTCAGCTTCCTGACAGGAAAACAAACCGTGGCTGGATTGTGTTTTGCTCAGGGCAGTGTAATTCTGAACAAAGGCATACACATTCAAGCACTGTTGTATGTACACCTGGTGGCCTGTGTAGCAGGCTCATGGTGTTCTTTGAAAAGCTGATCTCTGCTGCTAAAGCTATAGCATGTGTAGCAAAACAAAAACAAAACAAAACAAACCGTCTTCATGTGTAATAAAGCAGTGAGCAGGCCAATTAAAACGGGAAGCTCACCAAATAGTGGAGTAATTAAAAATAATCTAGCTTGCAAGAGAAATCTACACTAAAGAAACAGCCACCTGGTAACTCTGGAGAGAGGTCTTCTGTGTATGCATTAATTTTCTTTCTCCTCACTTTCCTGTGTTTGATTATGATGGAGAGCACCCACAGCACACCATTTATATACTATGCAGCATTTAGTTTTATTTGAAGACATTTACTGATAGAGACTTTATTTTTTCAAGAGCTTTTGCAATGCAAGACATTGTAAGGATCCAATTGGGTATCATAGCAGTGAACCTGCTCAGCATCTTAGTGCTTCGTATGCTCAAAGCAATTTATATGGATTTAAGCGAGTGTTAACAAACTGATCCTTACAATTTACTTCTGAGATTCTTGGATAGGAATGTTACCTTATGTGACAGATCAGGAAAAAGAAACAGATGAGGGGCAACTGAACCCTGAATTAAGGGAAAAGCAAGAGAATCCAGCTCACATTCTGTTGCTTCAGCCTTGCATTTAATTTCAGTTCCTAGTTTTAACACCACAGAGCTGCACTTAGAGTCTAAGCATAGACAACTATCTTCGGACCAGCTAAAATCACCAAAAAATGGCAAAACAGGCTCTCAGAAGAAGTAAACATCCTAAAAATCAGTAAGCAGAAAAATCACAGAAAGTGATTAATCTATGTGCCTTACAGGGTCTGCAATAAAACCACTCTGAGCTCTCTGTTAATGTCATGCCCTGTAAAACTAGAAGCTCTGAAAGACCCACAACAGGCATTTTGTGGCCTGGCCTGAACAACTTACACTGTCTCTGTAATTACAGTGTTTCTCCCTCCAAATTGGACGCTTTGAACACATATTAAGTGTGCTACTAAAGTGCAAACTGTGACCTGTTTGTAAATTATTTTCTGGCTTGCTAAAGGAGTCGTCTTAGCAGGAGCCTGTAAGTGTTGCTTATCCTGTTGAGATTCCATTTCCTGGACCCTTGCAGTTGGAATTGCTTTTACAAACCAGCCATTTTCCTTAGCTAGCACTGCTGTAATATTAATGCGCTTGCCTTGCTCCAGGAAGATATTTTTCCAGTGTAAAATGAAGTTTAGGTGACAGGCTTTCACGACCTTCCCCCACCCCCTCACTGTAAGCTGCTGCTACTAGCTGGCATTTTAAGCTTTTATTTTTCATCATTAAATTTGCATCATCTGTGAGAACGTAAGTCTTGATGAATGGGCTACTGCAAGTAGTCTATTGGCCAGGCTGCTCAAGCATGTTATCATCTACATACATACTGCGATGTGCTGCACTCCACACGTGCCTCCCTGGATTTAAATTAAACTTGCCCTCCAGTTGTTTTTATTTCAGAAAAGCAATGAACACAAACTATTTTAAGACTATTGCTAAGATCAACAGCAAATTTCCTTTGTTATTGACAAAATAACTATTGCTACATAGTAAACGCACACGGTGACAAACCCTGGCAGGAAGAACGTCTCTAGAGAGATGAGTTGGAAAAGAAGCTCAGAAAAGCAAAACATGTGCTGAGCTCAGGCAGCAGGAGGTTGACAGAACCTGCTGGTCTCCTGACCTGGCAGGACAAGAAACTTAGGATGTCTGGAATGGATTCAGTTAACAGAAGTTGCACTATTTTTTTTCAACTTTGCTGTCATTAAAATAGGATGTAATCTTTTTTGTTGTTGTTGTTGTTTTGTTTTCAGAAGGAAGGGAGAGTTGTAAATAACAATTCCTAGCATTATACTGCTCATTCTCTCCATGGATATTGAAGCACTTGACAGATTAATGAAGGCACATGACTCTCATAGGAGAACCATAGAGCATCAAAAGCTGTTGAGTTACCAAAACCCTAATGACTTTTGGATGTCATCTGAGCAGCTCTAGGTGACTGGGAGTGCCCTTAACCCACCGCAAATGCAAAGAAGGGTTCATGGGTATAAATCCACTTGAGTATATTTAACTCATAAATGTGGTTAGTAATGACTTGACTTGCAAGTGATGACACACTAAGCTGTGGTAATATGACCGTTGGAGGCATGTTCGGATAATCACATTGCAATAAGTGCCCCTTTTCCAGAGGGGAACAGTGGATGCCAAGCAACTAAAAGCCGTATTCCAAAATGAGCTTGTCTCTGGTTTCAGAATCCACCCAAATGTTAAGGTTGTGCCCAGAACGGAGGGTACTCTTAGCTGTTCTGCAGTGGAAGCTGAGTTTTTGCTGCTCCCAGTTTTTAGGGATGAGTCATTCAGAAAATTCTGTCTTTGTCCAAATTTACAGGTGGTGACAGCCCCAGAAATAGAATAAAAGATTTGACGGTGTTAGATGTAGGAGCTGGAATTTTTCTAAGTGAATCAAAGTGATTTAGGAACCCAGAACTCTTTCCAGCTGAATGGGATTTGCCATAGGATTTCGGAAGATGCCTAGCAAAATCTGACTTTGTATAAGTTTGCAAGATGCAATTGGATGTATTCAGGTGTTTTAAAGTAATGACTGGAATCTAATCTGAGAAGCCAGTCATGCATTTTATTCCTATATATCTGCACTTGCCTTCTGTGGCAGACTATGAAGAGCTATTTCTCGGATGTAATTTTCTAAAGGTTCTGTGAGAAACCTGGGCCAGGAATAGCACCAGCAGACAGAAACATCAGACATCCTCTCCAGCACGTAGTGAAAGACTGAGTGACTTACCAACATGGCATTGCAGGTTCCCATGAAAGGATACCTGTTGTGGTCCAAAAAAAGAGAAGAGGGTGGAGGGGAAGCGTGATTCGTGTGGGTAGCTGATGATCAGCATTACTGGGAGTCTGTGTGTGCATTAGAGGGAGAGCATGTCCTAAGGTCTCCAGAGCTGTCACGAAGGAAGTGTCAGGGTGCCCAGGCAAGCAGAATGCACAGAAGGGGATCTGCAGGGTTGCCGCTCTGCCATAACGGTTGACTGGAGTTGTCAGTTTGGGGTAATGTGATGTATGCATTAAAAAAAAACCAAAAAGGCACAACAAGAAACCTCCATAGAACCCCTGTCAGCAGCAAACACTTATTTTTGAGCCTTGTACGCAACATGTGACACAATGATTTATCTTTTTAATGCAAATATGTCCTCCCCTCTCCCCCTTGCTCACACCCCCTTCTCTCCTGTCCCCTTGGCCATGTCCATGGAGAACAGCACTCCCAACTGACTGGCATCTGTCCGATTTTCCTGTCCTGGGCTGCCCTTTCCCTTTCTGCCATTTGTTTGCGTTGTGATCCAGGGCAGTTGGAAGCCTTGCCCCTCACATGCCGTTTCAAAGTGCCAGGGACATACGATATGCTGCAGGCTTAGCGTATGATCCAAAGCCATTTGGGCTTTTGGATCAAATCTTTTTGTTTTAAAAACTGGCAGCAAGGCTGGGCCCTCTGTACTGAGCAAGCTTGGCTTCAGGTCACCGATTTATTTGTTTTTATGAAGTACTAGTTCATGTAGCTGTGATGGCAGCGATCTCTCAGGCATGTTGACTTTCTCAAGGAGAATGCAGGCAGCATTCTAAAGAAAACATTTTCTCCATTTTCCTTAACAAATTGTGTGTTGCAGGGAGGAGAAAACATTATCATCCACATTAGAGTCAGGCCAATGTGGCTGCTTTACAAGGATGAAGAAAACAAAGAGCAAGAGCCAGGAGCCTTGGGGCTTTGAGATTTCTGAAAGCTCCCTCTGAGCTTGCTGTTCCCTTGTCTTCCTCCAGGTCCTTCCTTATCACAGTCCTCTTTTCTTCTTAACTCCTTGTACTTTTGCTTATTAGGAAATGGTTCTTGCTTCTGTTGTTTCAAAATATGGCTGGTGACCTTCCTCTGGCTTTTCCAGGCATTTCCCAAAGAGGAGAGGTCTCATTGCTGTGGTATGTGAAGCCAAAACCCAGAGCTCAGATTAGCAGCCTCTGGGGCAGCTTGTGTGTCCTTGTCACTGCGAAGTGGGACTGGGTGTACCTAATCGCTTTTTTAATTCCAACAACTAACTTAGCAAAGGCCTCCAAATCTGGGGTTCCTGAAGCAGTGTCGAAGTAGGGCAGTTATGTTGTTTCTTATGTAGTAAGGCTGTTTAGTTTTCTTCATTTTTCCATTAGCTGAAGCCCCAAAATAGACCAAATAAAAATAAATAAATCTTAAATCGAATCATAAGAGTATCACGGCTAGATATTTGGCATAGGCTATGCGCATCAAACAAAGATAACAAATCAGAATAAAGAGGATAAAGTAATTGCTGTCATTTGTCTGTGCTATTCATATGAATGTCACAGATTAATACATTTTACAGGATTTGGAAGGCTTTCAAAAGCCAGTATATTGCAGTGGGATCATCCCTATAGCAATATCGCAAAACAGCTGTTACTAGAGAGTGGATGAATAATGTGAAGCCTGTTTTCTAATTAGCTCCAAGTTTATCTGTGTTCTACCTAACCACCTCTTGCATTCCACCTCAGCATTATATGCTTCCTCAGATTGATAAGGGCAGAAGAACTGAGCAATTGCTTATCTACTGAACACATTTTGGACTTACACTCTTTTTCTCTCCTATATTTATAGTAACTCTGCACATAATTAGCAGATCTTTCTCATTTTAGGAATAGATTTTATATTGAGTTGCCTAAAGCTCTTGCAGGGGAATACGAATATTCAGTTGCTTTCCCAAAACTGACATCTGCTCAGGCGATGCAAGGACTTGAATGTTCAGCTATCCTTTTGCATTCTCAGCACCCAAGCAGACAGAGATACTATTTTTACATGTAAAAATGAGTCTGATATATTAAAACAATAAAGACGCATTAAAGCAAAGCACCAAAACCTGTTTTCTTTAAGAGACGTTGCCGGCCACATGGATGTCATTGAAAATTGAGCAGTAATGTTACATGACAGCCCCTTCTACTCCCAACAAAATGATCATGAAGTAGAAACCCATTTATAAATCTGCTGCAGTATGCATAAAAGAGCAAGACCTCTGGACTGGATTTTACGTACATCGAGGTGAGGTGTCCATCTGACAGAAGGAATATGTGTGGCACTTACAAAAATCTGTGCTTCACATTGCTCTGGATTGTCATGCGGGGCCTATACAATGAATAAGAACCGTTGCACCTTCTGGCCAAAATGTTTCTGCCGTTAATAGGGTGGAAGCATTGCACCTCACTTCAATATGCAAATTGGAGGCCAGCGCAAGTCATTTCAGATATAATTACTTATTAGTGGATGTTTAAATTCACTATTCACATTGAGAAGCTATCCTCCCTGGTAGTGTGGTGTCTATCTCCATGATATTAATAAACGCACAGATATATTCTAGTGTATTAAACCAAGAATAGATTTATTTTTTTGAAAAGCAGACTCCATTTTGAAAATTCAAGCTCTTTTTTTAACTTAGAAAACTTACTTGATTTTAAGCTTTTTAAAAATTGAAACATAGATTGAAGGTAAGTGTGTTACTTACATAGAAAACTAGGATTGTTCTCTTGGTATGAAACCATGTATGGAAAAGTCAAGATTTATTCTTGTAGGTTTTATTTTTCTGGCAAAAGCCATTCCTCTGATTATGTTTTCCTAATTTTTAGGCTGTTTTGAATGTCACTTTTAACATTGACAGAGTGCATGGGCCATCTCTAAGACACACCAACGTACCTTCATCATGAAGTTTCTCAGAGACCGAAGATTTTTAAATACATTTGAGGAGTTCATAATCTAAGCTGGGGATAGGGGGTGCTGGGAGTGGGTTATTTGTGGTGATATTGGGGTTTTGTGTGAGTGGAGCTCCACTGCATTGACCTATACTGGCTGATGATCTAATTCAGTACATTTGAAGATTTACTTCTGATAAAATCTCATCCTCAGTCAAGTTCTCCTATTTTTGCAGTGTCCAGCGAGCAGGGTAGAAATTGTTGTTCTGCCCCCACCCTGCTGCCTCTTTTTATTCTAGAATTTGGGCTTTTGCTAAATATATGGTGGTCAGAATATCCTACCCTGTATTTTTTATGCTCTTTCCTTCCTTACACTTTCTTGGGTTCTCGTCTGGTCTTTTGTGCCAGTCCCCTGGGTCTGCAAATCACAGTGTTGCTTTCCCTCGCTGTTCCCAGTCAGACTTTCCTGCCCTCCGCCTGCTTTGAGATAGAACTGCGGCAAAAGCCGTCCCTGCTGCTTTATACAAGGTTTGGTGGTGCTGTGATTTCACCTGGCTTACAGCACCTAGTTAACAGTCTGCTAAAGGTTTCCGAACATGTAATGTGAAACTGGTGCTGGCAATATCTAAATGCCTTTCTAATTAGGAGCTAGGGGCTACATTGGGCAGTCTAGGTGACAACAGAGAATGAATTCGAAAGTAAGTATGTAATCTTCAAATTTTAGATGATGTCTTCTATTCTACAGGAATATTAAGGATTCAAGCTAGCATTGATAGCTCTCATCCTAAATGGCAGATTCAATTCTTATGGTTCAGACTATATTTTCAAGTCATTACATGAATGTCATTGCTATATATATGCTATATATAATGGTAGGTTGTGTTTTGAAATGTTATTGTTGTCAAGCCATTTGCCAGGCTGAGAACACAAAGTCAGTGACTTGTCTCCAGAATGCCTGCAATGACCTTGGTCATGAACCTCCCTAGAACAATGGAAATGAGTTCTTTCAGCAAGGAAACAATCTTGAAGTCATCCATCCCCTCCCCTTCTTCCCATGAATTATTTGCTACTCAAGGAAGAAACTGAGGCACAAGGAAAGTACCATTTCCAGAAGTTGATTTTAAATATTGGAAGTTTAAAGAGAGCAGTAAGTAAATGAACTGAAATGAATGTGGTTCAACTTTTTAGAGTTGCTGAAGTGCGAGATGAAGTGGAAGCAGATACAGATTTTCTGACTCTTGGTCTTGTGATTTAATGACAAGATCTTGTTTCCTTGAAGTATGTAGGAATGCACTGACATTTATGTCTGCATATCTGCTTCTATGTACCTTAAAGATAAATTCCAAATGCAACCATGTCTAGAATATGAACCTGTGCTTCTGCCTTGAGGTCATCTGGGTCTGAAAAATGTTTGAGATGCTCAAATCACTAGGTTGTGTTTGGGGAGGGCACAGGGTGTGTGTGGTTGAGTTTGTTTGTTTTTCTTTAAACTCTCTATCCATTCCCATACATTAAATGTTTGAGCTTTCAAGACAGACACTCTTGCAAATTAAAACCAGTCAAAGAGAAAACCTTAGGTCTGCTCTTGGCACCAAGATTTCGGAAAGAACTCAAGCACTCCTTCTAGCAAAAAGGGAACTATAGCCAAGACTGGGCTGTCATCAGTGTTTATATGCAGACAGTTCCTATAATACTCGTTGTTCCTTCCCATTCACCATAGGGGGGAATCAATAATAAGCAATATGCATTAGCGTTTGCAAGCATTTTAAGAGGTTTTTTTTGCGTACTGAATGACTAGCAAAGAAGGCTGTTATAACAAAGAATAACAAACATCACCGTGAAACTGCCCATTTTGGTAGTTTCTTGGACTGCTTCTAGGAGTTCTGTTAAAAAATCACACAATATGGGTCTGACAGTGACCTGTGATTTTTCCATCAATGTGACACTCTTATGAAATAATATGTCCATGAGAAGTAGATCCAACAGATATGTTACAAACATGGCAGCGTTGAAGAACAACTACCTTGGTCTTGCATCTTACGTTAAGACGACCGATCGCAGGTGGACTTGAGGGCCACCCAGTATTTATACCCAAAGGATTATACCTGATGGAGTGTGAAGCATCTTTTGAAGATGTCTGTGCTCACATTTCATTGGAAATTAATTCCTTCCAAAGGGACTGTGGCATTGTTAAATTCAAGACACACAGGCTGTTTGTTTGAAAAGCTAAGAAAGGGTTTCTGAGAAGATTTTAAAGAACCGTTTTGAAGAAAAAAAAAATGGGAGTGCCTCTTAACCAAGAAAATACAAGCTGTTCTAGTTTAAAAGGAAAGATGAAAGACAGAAGTAGAAAAAAAGACTTGTGGGGTGTCAGGAGCAAAGATAAGGAGCTTAGGAGGAACTGAGGACAGGCAAAGGTCTGAGCCACAGCCAGGGAAGCCTCTGCAGAGGGTGTGCAGGCTCAAAAGCAGGGACAAAATAAGAGGCTCTAGAAAGAAAAGTAAGCTTGAATTTAATATTTCTAGTTGCCAGTGGAAAACAAAGGTATTTTAATGTGCAGGGCAGAAGTAAGGGGACTGAAGCAATACAATAAGACTTCTTAAAGAAAGTAAGAATTGAGAGTGGAAGAGTGCAGTAAAAATGACAGCAACACAAGAGCGGAACTCAGCAAGAGACCGAGGAGATGAAGAGTAAGAGGCAAGAGATAATATCCAGGTTGTGGCAGATTCAAAGTAAGAGCACTGGGGGGGTGTTTGGAATAAAATGAAAATGGAGAAGTTGGCCAACACAGCAGGATATGTCTCAGGCATGGTTGGAGATAAATGAGGAATGCTGATACACAGATTTGGGGGAAAAATCCAAAATAATAGCTTTAGGAAGCAAACCTGATATGTTTGCCTCACTTTTTGTGAGGTTTATGCTTACGATTATTTGAAAATTTCTATGTATTATCCTAATCATTGCATAAAATTTCTATGTATTATCCTAATCATTTGCATAAAGGTATAGTTATGCATAAAAAAAGAGGAGAATGTAGAGAGTGGAGGAGAAGACTAAGAATAATACTCTCAAAAAGTTAAAACAGAGTGGGAGAGGAAAGGTGAGGATACAGAAGAACAAAAATGAAAATAAGTAACACAGCACATTTATTGAAATAGAGGTAGAAGCCTTTACAGTTGCACATCTTTTCCAGGTGTAATCATTTTCATATAGATGTGAGCTGGCAGGGTACAAAATTATTGTAAATGATTCTAAATTGTGATTAACTTGACAGACTGATTATATTTGATTGTGTTGATTATGGCTATTAAAATAATTTTTCTCTGATGAAAAAATATATCCTCATAGTTTAATTGCAAGTATCCAAAATGTAGATTTAACAAATTGTATATGCCTTCTGCTTAAAAGTTCTCTTTCAAGTGTGAGAGAGAAAAACAAACAGATGCAAAATACGATTATTTGTCATAGGGTGCTTTGAAGGAACTCTCTTCTGGAGAACTCATGTTCTTCCTTGCTCATCCCTGAGGCAGTGTAGGCTACATATCACTCAGATGAAATATTCTGTGGTCATTTTAAATTAAATGCTTAGGTAGTTCAGGTGAGCCTTTTAAGTAGTTTTACCAAAAAAATGAAATGTTATGTTGTGTGGGATGTCATGGGAAAAGTGATTAAGCTCACCTCTCATGTGAGGAGAGGCTGAGAGAGTTGGGACCAGTTAGCTTGGAGAGAAGTGGGCTTGAGGGGGCATTATTAATGTATATTAATACCTGAAGGGAGGATGCAAAGGTAGAACCAGTCTCTTTTCTCTTTTCAGTGGTGCACAGTGACAGGACAAGTGGGCACACACTGAAACACAGGAGAAGTTCCTCTGTACATCAAAAGACACTTTTTTACTTCAAGGGTGACTGAGCACTGGGTCAGGTTGCTGATAGAGGTTGTGGAGTCTCCCACATTGGAGATATTCAAAATCTGTCTTGATGTGTTGCTGGGGAACTGGCTTTAAATGGTCCTGCTTGAGCAGAGGAGTCAAACCAGATGGTCTCCAGTGGTCCAACCTCAACCACTCTGTAACAGTGATTTGTGTATTCTGGTCTCTTCCTTGCTGCAGAAGTTCTAGTGACAATCTGTGAGCTGCAGGGTCCGTCCCTAGGTGGGAATTTGCTGATTCGCAGTGTGAGAAACCTTATATTAATTATTTGACTGGCTCATTGTGTGCCAAGGGAAAATCTCCTCCTTTTTCCAAGTCTGGAGCCTTGTTTTGCTAGGAACCGTCCAAATACTGTATCCAGGTGTAATTCCTGCCCAAAAAAGTTTCAGTTAAAGAACTGAGATGATGATTGGGAAGGAATGATCTAGAGATGCTAAAAATCAAGATAGCTGCTAAGATCAGAGCTGAGATTTCCTCTAAAAATAAAAAAGGTAATTTTATCTCACTTATCTGCACTCAAATCTTGAAAATTCTTCTGTGCTGGGATTACAGCATTGGTGGATAAGGCAAGAATGACTGACATCATCTACCTGGACTTGTGCATAGCATTTGATACTGTCCTGAACAACATCCTTGTCTCTAAGATGAAGAGATATGGATTTGACAGGTGGACCACTTGGTGGATAAGCAACTGGCTGGATGATCACACTCAGAGTTGCGGCCAATGACTCAATGTCTGTGTGGAGACCAGTGATGAGTGTTGTCCCTCAGAGGTCCATATCAGGACCGGTATTATTTAACATCTTTGTACGGGACACAGACTGTGGGATTGAGTGCTCCCTCAGCAACTTTCTGGATGACACCAAGCTGTGTGGTGCGGTTGACATGGCTGAAGGATGGCATGCCATCCAGAGGGACCTTGACAGGCTGGAGAGGTGGGCCCAAACAAACCTCCTGAAGTTCAACAAGGTCCTGCACATGGGTCAGAGCAATTTCAAACACGGGTACAAGCTGGGTGATAAGTGGATTGAGAGCAGCCCTGAGGAGAAGGACTTGGGGATATTGGTGAATGAAAAACTGAGTATGCGTCAGCAATGTGTGCTGGCAGCCCAGAAAGGCAGTTGTATCAAAAGGAACTTGGACAGCAGGTTGAGGGAGGTGATCTGCCCCTCTACTCTGCTTTGGAGAGACCCCACCTAGAGTCCTGCATCCAGCTTTAGGGCCCTCTGCATAGGAAAGACATGGACCTGTTGGAGAGGGACCAGAGGAGGGACATGAATATGATGGGAGGGATGAAACTCTTCTCCTATGAGGAAAGGCTGAGAGGGCTGGGGTTGCTCAGCCTGCAGGAGGAAGGCTCCAGGGAGACCTTAGAGCGGCCTTCCAGGCCTGAATGGGGGCCTACAGGAAAGATGAGGACGGTCTCTTTTTCAGGGGTATAGTGACAGGACAAGGTAATGGCTTTAAACTGAAAGAGGGCAGATTTAGATTAGCTGTTAAGAAGAAATTCTTCACCATGAGGGTGGTGAGACACTGGAACAGGCTGCCCAGAGAAATTGTGGATGGCTCATCCCTGGAAGCATTCAGAGTCAGCCTGGATAGGGGTTTGAGCAGCCTGGTCTAGTGGAAGGTGTTCCTGCCCATGGCAGGGGTTGGAAGTAGATGATCTTTAAGGTCCCTTCCAACCCAAACCACTCTACAATTCTGACTCCTGAGGTGCAAGTTTGGTCAGAGAGGTCAAGTTAAATCCTTATTATGAAGTATTCAATATAATTAAGTATACATTTTTTAAACTCAAATAAAATATTAATCCTAAAACTTTAAGCACGGGGTAATTATCAGCTAAGGAGCCATTAATTAGCATCCTGTAAGAGACCTGGATCTTTGCCATGCCTGGGACTCTATTTATCAAAACACTGCACTTATTTATTCTTTTAATGTAAAGACACGTAGGCCTCTATTTGGAGATATCCAGAATCAGAATTCTTAAGTCAATCCTAGCTCTATGGTACAGTAGTTATTTCTCCCAGAAAAAAAATATACAGTAGAGTTCATTTGTCATGCACAGAATAGAATTTCACAAGTCACTGCAATTTTCCTATATGAATCACGAGCTGGAGTATTATAAAGATAACCTTTGATGGAAGCTACTACTTCTAACCCTTCTAACTTTTACTCCCAGGCTTATTATTTTCTAACAGTGAATGTACATTTTTTTTATTTAACAGCTTCTCTTTTGACGTGAGGCTGCGTGTGATTGTAACCAAGATTAAAGAAGTGTCTGGGATTTGTTGTGGGACCGGGATTTGTGCTGCATGTGTCTTGAGCTCTTTGACTGCTAGCAAATGAATTTTTTTCAGAGAGTTTGAAAATCAGTGCTATTTTGCAGTGGTATCCAATGCATTCATTCAGACTGAGCTACAGATCTGTCATTTTGAAAGGCTGTTTGCCTTCTAAAGCACCTGTATAAAATTAAAGATTCTTTCACTATATGTAGGTGTGCCTTAGTGCTGGAAATCATGTTGCCAGTTCATTTGGTGGCATGTTCTTCTAAAATTTGTACCCTATATGTTGCCTCAGTGTCCCCCTTTGGAAGGGTAATTGGAGGTAAAGAACTCCCTCAAATCTGACAGTGGAAGAAATGTTGGGAAAGGGAGAGGTAAGAGAAAGAATTTGCAGCTGAGTGTCTAAAATCTAGTACCAAGCCTCAAGAAGCTAATGGCATTTCCAGCTGGTTTGACTCTGACTTCAAAATCTTCAACTCAAGTTGTTGGAGTCAGCGTTTGCGTATAGCGGCTGTGGAAGTCACCCATGTTGTAGATCAGGGGTGTCAAACCCATGTTCACTGGTGGACATGTCAGCCTCACGGTTGCCTTCAAAGGGCCAAATGCAATTTTAGTTACATTACCTGTAACTCCTATATTTATAGCGTCCTAAAATTATATTCAGTCCTTTAAAGGCAACCGTGAGGCTGATGTGGCCCCCAGTGGAAATGGGTTTGACACACCTGTTACAGATGGTCTTTGTCCCTTGGCTTTGAAAGTCTTTTTCTTTAGATAGGAAGAGCTAAAAGTAGAAAAATGAGAAAAGAGAGGAAAATGAAAAAGGAAAGGCAGAGAAAATGATGACTTAAAAGGAGTAAAAGTGGTGACAGGTACTTCTTTGAAAGAAAAATAAATGGCCTGTGGACTAAAGATGAAAATGTAGAATTTTTGTGAATTAGATGCTATATGACAATGCTGACAGGAGGTGGGAGAGAGCAGACAGAATTCCTGAGTGTCTCTGTCATTCTTCTTCATTCATAAATGTTTCTCCCTGTGACTTTGAAAGTCTAGAGTATTGTTTGTGTATCCACTTATAAAATGTTAAATGTGCCCAAGTGACTTAGGAGTCTAAGAGCAACTTCAAGAAGACTTAACACCTGTGGGATTAGAGGTCTGTCACATTTGATAATTGGATTGACTCTTCCATTATTTCAATGCTTCTAGAAAACATTCTAAATCTTTACAGAACTGTTTACTTTTCTGTTTACCAAATTGCCATAATTTCCCCACAAATTTATTTAAGAAATTAAATAAAGGTTTTCTCCAAATATGGTTGGAGTTTTCTAGGACCTGGAAATGACTGGATTATGTAGAAGTTATGTTTTATTTGGGTGAATCTGTTTTCATTCAGAAATGATCCTGGGCAGTAGGCACTGAGTGGATTTCTGTCCCCTCAGCTGCTGCCCTGGGAATCGGCTCTACTTAGACTTCTGGAGTGTGAGAGCATAATTAAGAAGTACCTCAGTGATTTCTTTAAATATTTCTTATCCTTTTCTGCATGGAGCTCTAATCCTTACTAAGTGATACAGCTAGCTTGATGAACTCCTTTGAGCTATAATGTAGTAACTTAGTATGTGTAGGGGATTATCAGACTCCATAAGCTACCTAGATCTGTATTTTCTTTGAGGCTTGTATTCCTCTTTTTCCTTTTATGTGGGTTCTGATGCATTTGGTGCATGCAATGGCACTTTCAAGGCCATGGACCAATGCATTTTCACTATGTTTGTTACCAAAAGATGCTTTTGAAAAAGATTTATTTGACTTCAAGACAAAACGTATGACTAATTTCACTTTTTTCTTAAGCTGCTGAACTGAGCAGAGAGCTGGAGGTTCTATAGTTACCATCAACACTTTCCAGTCATTGCTGTCTAGAGAGCTGCTTGCATAACCTTGTTTAGTAGGAAGTGCTGACAATCCATGACTCTACCTGGAATCAACAGGAGCAAAAAATGTGTGGCAGCTCTGCCACTCAAACTCAGGTATCTTCAATATATGTCCTTTTGCAGATGTTGTCAAAATGTTTCATTTACCGTATTTTTTGCTTAGCACTACAAATACCTGCTTAGATCCATGTTAGTTTGCATAGTGTCATTTTACTGAGGACAATTGATATAATAGTCTCATTTTTTAATAATTCAGGTGCTCCAAGCCAGGGTTGCAGGCTACAAGGGAAATTGTCCAGGCTTCTAAACAATTAGGACTTCCATGGGCAGCTAACTCCCTCCCACAAATTCATCAGACCTAAAGATGAATACTAATTAGAAGAAAGTATGTGCCAGACACTCAGCAGGTGGAAAAGGAAATAATTCTCTTCCCCGCAGCGCTGCCAGGTTCACTTACATCAGATGAGAGTCTGACCAAATGTCCCGGAAGACAGTGCAATTGCATATAGAAGGTTAGTATAGGAGAGTCTAAACCTTGGGACCATAAGCAAATACTAAACCTGGCAGGAGAACTGCCTTCAGAGCTTCATCAGAAATGGCTTTATCACTATAATTACATATCTGAACAGTCCGGGACACATCACTGTGTGCAATAAATGACTGTCATCAGTGGTAATAGGCAAGGGAGAAGTGATTAGTGGTGCTGAGTACATGGTTACATAGCTCGTTCTTTTCTCCTCTACCTATTGGTTCAAGTTAATATTATATGAGCATCTTCTAAGATCAAATTACCTGAACTAAATAGGTAACGTTTTCGCGATCAGCATTCATGAGCAGACTGTTGTTCTAAGGCAGACCTGAGGCCGTCAAATGTTTGCTAATAGAAAAGTTAATTTTGGAATAAGTGTAGGTGTTTGTGACATCTGTGCATTCCCCTGACTAATGTCTTGTTGTCAGATGATTCTCCATAGACTTTGCCAATCATATCTGTGTCCTAAAGAACCGGCTGAGCAGACATACCCCAGCAGAAAACAGAACTTGGCTGTCTCTTTTGCAATTTCTCTTTTGTTGTATTGAAGTATCTTTAGAAGGCAGTCACTGTAGGTATCATCTTGTCCTCCTTACACAGGAATTCTGTGCCATCTACAGTGAAGGAAGGCTCCGCTTCTGTCAGGCAGACCTTCATCCCGTAGCACTTTTGCCTGAGAGAAGTTCCCTTTGATTAGAGGATTCGGTCTGAAACACTGTGGTTTACTGACTGTTTTAAACACCTCCAAGCCACCCCTTTGCAGTGCAGAGGACCTCAAGCTCATGGCTCGTTACCAGCTGTGGGGAGCTTTGTATCTGCAGATCATGCTGGTCCTCTTTCTGTACCGAGATTTGTGAGCTTGAGTTCAGAAATCTGGCTGGAAATAGTTGATATAAAATATGAAGGGGAGTTACAGGCAACGGTCACTTAAAGTCTAGCTCAGTATTATTTCACCAGCTGTCTGATTATAAAGCGGTTATTTCCATACCTTTCACTAGGTATTTTATGTGAGGGATGGAGTGAAAGATGGTCAGCTCTGGGCATTGCTGTGTGGACTCTAATCCCTTGGGTTTATGTGTTCTACCATGGGTTTCTGCGGTTAAGCAGCATTGCCATTTGACTTTTGCACCTTTGAACAGGAAAATCTACTTCCTCTCTAATAGGTTCCCTTCTAGCAGATCAGTCAATAATTTAATGGAAAATTTTGCTGCATTTCAGTGGACAAAGCAGCACTGCATAGGCTCTACAAACAACAGTCTATTTCTGACGCATTCCTTCTGGGCTTTGTGCGTGTGACTTATTGACATCCACAAGAGCAATTATTTTCTTCTGCAGCACACATTGTTAATCCTGGAGACAGAAGTGGTTTGGGCTGTACAGTAATGTGGTGGAATGGCATTAGGAAATGGCTTTGAAACATGGAGTTAAAGCTTCCTCTTTATTCCTTTCCCTTTCCTATTCAAGCCTCTCCTCCAGTGCTCTCAGGCATTTGGAGATGTATCAGTCCCTGAGGGTCTGTGTCATGTGCAGAGGAGCGCTCACTTCTTCACGCATTTTAGGGAGGTGCAAGGTGTCCAGCCGGCTGTGGGAGAGCTGCCCTCTCCTCTGCTGTGTGTGACACCCTTGCCAGGAGGCAGTAGTGGGGCTATTCATATTTCCTTCTTGGCCTAATTGCAGAAACTGCAGTCACTGCTGAATTATGAGTTCAATGGTTCCCAGGGAAGAAATTTTCAGTCCCAGCTGGGACCCTACTGTCTAATGGTGAAGCTTGGTTTCTGTCTTAAGACTATTAAGTTTTTTAATAGCCAGCTTTTCTATTCAATCGCTGCTTTACATTGCCTGGAAGTTATAGTACTGGAAGTATCACACTCTTGAGCAGCTTTACAATTGCAAGGTAATTGTGCTATCCAGCCAATGCATGTGTTTGGGTATATCACCTGCCCTAGAATGCATATGTATTTGTTGTAGCTCTCCATGGTCACTGAGCAACTGGTCTTGTAAATAAACTGATCAGTAGATATCATGTTCATATATTTCTTCTAGTGTTGTTTTAAGGGAAAACTGTGTTGGCTAAAGTAAAAAATAAAATTAAAAAAAAATTATTATTTTTAAAGTAATCATTTTTTTACTTATTTTCATGAACAGTAAATCTCATATAGGTTCAGGTTGGGTTTACTTGAAAGACTCTGCACAAGTAAGCACTGGTCAGGAATTAGAAGGAAAGCCTGGCCTGAGCTCTTGGAGGGGTTGCAGGCTTTGATTCATGTGCTTTCCACTGCGAATAAGGCGAAGTTATTATATTCCTTGCAGTGCTTGGAAAACCTTGCCTTGAAATTCTGCCCCAGAGTGATAGAAAAGCTTTCAGACAGCAGAGAGCCTGAATTCGCTATCCATATGCCACTGGATTATTCAGAGTGCAGAAAATTGTTTGCCTGGCTATAGTGGCAATCTACAGTCAATAGGGAATTTGGAAACAGGTGATTAGGCTCTGATGTCGAAAAATAAGTTGTGTTTCTTTGGTGTTGAAAGCGCTTCACACACACAGACACCCCCATTTTCAGACAGCACAGAAACGACACAAGCCTCTTGGGGGGGGAAAATTGGGCCTGCTAAAAGTTGCTGGTGTTGCAGGAGGGGTGACTTGAGGGGTCTGTTTAATTCCTCGCTGGTCTCATTTGATGGGTCATCTCTGTTCTGCTCCACTTTTTGTCTTTTGCCTGTCAGTTTACAAATGTGACGACTGGTGGTAATGACCACTTCTAGCTGGTATTTGTGCAGAGTCTATCACAAAGCATTGCCAGCCTTGCTCTTGGGGCCTGTAGACATTTCTATGCTAAAAATAATAGTCTTGGTATTTTTCTTGTTCGGGTAGTTGCATTTCTGCATTGAGGAAAGTAAGACTCCAATTGACTTTTTAAAATGAGCTTTGCTTCGTGATTGCTGATAACGGTACCCTGCGTGTATGACAATTTTATATTATTAAGAGTACGCTAAACTGTAAAACTTCTTTCTGCAGAAAGATGCCCAATTTAGAGTGTAAAAAGTGGCTTTAATGTACAGGTCATTTATCAGGCAGCTCTATGACACTTGTAGACCCCACTGCTTCTGTTAAGGGTGTGCAGAGAGGACTGTTTTTAGACTTTCTTCGTGGGATTCCATCCAAATCTTAATGGAATTATGAATTACACTAAAACTTTGAAATATTCACTGTGAAATAAAAATAAGAATGCAGTGAGAATGTCTTTTTCTAGTTTTCAGAACTTCTAAAGAAAGACAGTAAAGCTTTTTAAAATTATTTGCACTTGCAAATATTGTGTAGAATGAACCCTGGGATTTTAATGCTCTCATGCCATTAAAGGAAATAATACAGTGGTAATTCATTATGTGCCCTTGTGATTTGATATGGATTAGTTAGGCTGTAGGTTTATACAGTCTCTTTTCCAAACAGGTCTATACAATCTTGTGGTCTTGAGAGGATAAACGTAAGTTTCTGAATGGAAGGGACACTGATACCAGCACCCTTATAAGACACTGAACAGAGTAACCTCAAAAAAGTTGAGAATCTGCTGAGTAAAGGCCATTTTGGGGGGAAATAGAGGCCTCCAGAGTTTACTTAATCATTAGAACTCTTATTTTTCTTCAACTGAGATACTAAAAATTTACTTTTTACATAATGTGAATGTTCCCAAATGTAGTTTACTACTGGCTTTCATATGACTTTGCTATGGCTTTTTTATACAGCGTTGCTTTTGCTGTAGGAATTATTTTATTCAGATTTCAAACTAGCATAGCAGCAAAGTGGGGCTGTGTTTACTTTGTGTTAAATATCCTTATTCAAATGGTAGCAAAAGAGTCTGGAAGCTTTTTTAAAAATACACACACTTAGTAGTTTTAGCAGTACAATATTTAAAGGAAAACCAAACACTCCTGCAGAGTGATGAATTCTGAAAATGCAAGTCTTAGACTCATAAGCCCAAAGTTAAGAAATAAAGTGAAACTTTTATTTCCTTCTTCCCATCCAAAGCTCTTGAATCCAGCAGTTCCCACAGAAGCCTCTTAAAATTATGTTTCCACTCATTCACTGAGTGCTGAACACTTCAGAAAATCAGGTCATTTCCTTAGGTTTCCAAATACAGATTTAGGATCCTAAATATAAGCATGTTATTCAAAAAGAAATCGGCTTCTCTTTATATAAATTGTAAAGCTGCAATCAGATCCACTTGACTTATTCTATATCCAGCTCTTAAGGAGGTCAACAACAATTGTATTTAGTTCCTGCTCTATGTATAAAATTGTCCTTCCTTGCAGGTGAGTAGATGTGATTCTCTAAGTCCCTCTGGTTACTTGCCTTTCCTTGTTAATATAACAGGCTATTTTTCTTCACTCCCACCAATCTGGGAAGAGTACTTGAATTTCCTCAGCTCTGCTTGTGTACAGAAGGCTGTATCTTCTTTCCAGATCAAACCTTATCAACATTCTTTCTCTGGGTTTTTTCTATCTGGGATGCCCTAAGAGGAGTGTGCATTTCTTACCCTTCCATCCAAGTTACCTTAACTAAACCCAAAGTTAAACAGCAGGGTTGGCAGTGCCTTTCCACTGCTCTAAAAGCAGCTCTCCGCTTTGTCTCTATCCCAGCTCCAACCCCAGGCATCCCCTTGGGCTGACACAGCCCAGGAACCCCAGAGGTGGTCTGCATGAGAAACTTTTCCAGAAACAATGTTTTTGGCATCCTACCTGCTTTGTGGCCAGCCCCTTTCCAGCCCCGCTCATACTGCAGCCCTTGGCTTTGTCTCTCTGATTCATACCTTAGAGGGAAATTGCAATTCCCATGAAGTGTGATATACCTCCAGCCGTTTATTTTAATTCTTGAAGTAACCCTGTTTACTCTTGGGTGAGGTTCCCAGGAAGAGCTTTGTCCTAAATAGACAAAGTGGCTGTGAATTGCACAGTAGGCTCTGCAAGAACATGCAGAGAGCATGTAGTTAATAGTATATGTAATCTCTAGCCCTTACTATTAAAGCAGTGTTTTCTCCTAAATTGCTTCCACATCATTGAATTTTTTGTTTACGCAGGAGGGCTAAAACAGATACTAATAAGAATGCCAGTCTTTTCTGTACTGCCTTTTATCCTGAAGCCTCTATCTGCAAGAATTCTTTTGCCATAAAGCAGAGCATTTCTAAACCTACTCTGGTTTATCTCAACTGAGAATCCTACCCTGATAAATATAAAACCCATATACAACATATGGTATAAAATAGATACGCGAGTGAGTTGTCTCACCTCTGGAATCAAATAGAGTGAACACACCATATGCTTAGCCACTGTAATTAAGGCGTGAAAATTAAGCGTGCTCCACATCTGAACAAAGCTGCTGGTAGAGCTGGTATGGTCACAGTTACCCTATAAGAATCTGGCGTGAGTGCAGAATCTGCGCTCTGAGCCTTTGGAAGTCTACAAGTCAGATAGCCGGGTGCTAATGGCCATCTGGGAATGCAGTTGGCACAAAGGAGTCGTGTGCTGGCACAGAGCTCGTGGAGCTGCTTAGTGCACGAGCTGTCCCGCTGCTTCTCTGCGTAGAGGCGAGCGAGGGTGCGTGCAATGATAATCCTCCGTCAGTACAGAGAACGTGCTGCAGAGCTTCATGCTGCAGAAGCTCCTCCTGAGAGCGATGGGCCCTCGCAATCAGAGGCACACACATCCCTCTCCCCTGTGACAGCAGGAGAGCCAATACAGCTGCACTGAGAAGGCCACCATGAGGTCTTTATCAACGGCAAATGACTGTTCGCTTCCTCATCAGTTCCAAAGCAGCGCACCTTGTAGAGAGGCAAGCTCCAAACTGAGTGAACCAGAGCCGAAGGCCAGGTGTGAAGTTGATCCTTTGAAAGACAGAGAGCACTGGCAAAGCAATGCAGTGAAATCCACCACCGTGCCAAACTTCTGGTAATTAAAATTTCATTGTAATGGACCATCGATTCCATCTCTTAATCTTCCAAATAGGAAGTTTCTAAAAAAATTGAATTTCTCTCTTGCTGTCGCATAAGTGGGTCTCGAAGATTTAAAACTAGATTAATCATTTTCGAATTGTTGAACCCAGTGAGTGCAAGTCAGCAGCTTCCCTTTAACTGTTTTATAAAGACATATGCCTCTTGAGATCACTTAGCAAGGAACAACTTTTTCTTTTTTTTTTAAAGTTTGCTCAAGGCAAATTTATTCCAATTTCAATCTGTCCAGACGTAACTGAAAAATTAAATGAAATCCTGACTACCAAGTTAAAATACTTCAACCAATGCATGTAGAGAAGAGTGGATCAGTATTTACCAAAAACAAGGGGTCCATTTCTTCAATTAAGCTTGCATGCCTCCCTTTCTTGTTTTTGTAAGACAACTTCTGGCTTTCCATTAGTGAGAGGGAAAGAAGGACTGGAATCAATGAGTCAGATCCTTAATCACCATAAATTGCCAAAGCTTCCTAGTTTTTCTCTTTGAATTTTCAGCTGGCTGTGCTGTATCAACCTCAGCCCTCGATATCTTGAGCATCTGGTACGAAAGTGATTTGTGAAGCTTTAAGTTTGTATCTTGATCCCTGTTTGCTCCACTTCAGCAATGGCAAGGGAGGCTTGTTGATGTTTAATTTCAGCTACCTTAAAAACAAAGCTGGTTTCTTGACGTGGGTGAATTTGCAATGTAAATGTGAAATTACATTTATTATATCTTTCTTGAAAAGTGAATGTATTTGTCTGTTGACTCATGCTATTCTTACTAATGGAGGAATAAACATAGTATTTTTGATTGGGAGAATCTGGATTAGCAGTCTTAGAAGTAGGGATCTGGTGTTGCTTAGGACTGCCAGTTGAGTGTTAGCTGACCATTTCATCTCCTGCTCCACCGTCCTACCCTGAGGTGCAGTGTGGGAGAGGGGAAGAAGGGCCTGACTATCGGCATCCGAGCCCTGGAGCCAGCGCTGGGCAGTGAAGGCAGAGCCCACAGGGACAATTGGGCAGTGAGGTGGACTGTGAACTGGCTGAAGGGAAGAAGACAGAGAGTTGTGGTCAATGGGGCAGAGTCCAGTTGGAGGCCTGTTATCTAGTGGAGTCCCTCAAGTGTCGGTACTGGGGCCTGTATTATTCAATGTGTTCATCAATGGTTTGGATGAGGGAATAGAGTTCACTGTCAGCAGCACTGTGGCTGACACGCCAGAAGGCTGTGCCGCCATCCAGCAAGACCTGAACAGGCTGGAGAGTTGGATGCGGAAAAATTTAATGAAATACAAGGCAAAGTGTAGAGTATTGCATCTGGGTAGGAACAACCCCAGGTTCCAGTATAAGTTGGGGAACGACCTGTTAGAGAGCAGTGTAGGGGAAAGGGACCTGGGGGTCCTGGTGGACAGCAGGATGACCATGAGCCAGCACTGTGCCCTTGTGGCCAGGAAGGCCAATGGCATCCTGGGGTGTATTAGAGGGGTTGGTTTGTAGGTTGAGAGAGGTTCTCCTGCCCCTCTACACTGCCCTGGTGAGACCACATCTGGAATATTGTGTCCAGTTCTGGGCCCCTCAGTTCCAGAAGGACAGGGAACTGCTGGAGAGAGTCCAGCACAGGGCAACAAAGATGATGAAGGGGGTGGAGCATCTCCCTTATGAGGAAAGGCTGAGGGAGCTGGGGCTCTTTAGTTTGGAGGAGACTGAGGGGTGACCTCATTAATTTTTATAAATACATAAAGGGTGAGTGTCACAAGGATGGAGCCAGGCTCTTCTTGGTGACAACCAATGGTAGGACAAGGGATAAAGGATTCAAACAGGAACACAAGAGGTTCCACTTAAATTTGAGAAGAAACTTCTTCTCAGTAAGGGTGACAGACACTGGAACAGGCTGCCCTGGGGGGTTGTGGAGTCTCCTTCTCTGGAGACATTCAAAACCCACCTGAACACATTTCTGTGTAACCTCATCTAGGTGTTCCTACTCCAGCAGGGGGATTGGACTGGATGATCTCTCGAGGTCCCTTCCAATCCCTGACATTCTGTGATTCTGTGACCCCAGCTCCCTGCACCCCTGTGCTCACAGCCTGGCTGGCAGGAGCCCAACACTGGCAGCGGTGGAGGGTTTGTCTGTGTCTGTCCTTCCAGACTAGGTGGCAACACTCAGGAATTTTCCATTGAAGTAGATTTCAGTTAATTAAATTTGCATGTTCTGGAAAATCTGATTTTTATTCCCCTTTGTATTACTCCAGAAAATTTCAATTCCATCAAAATATTTTAATCTTCTCTCAGAGAAACAGCAATTGAAGTAAAGCACTTCTGATCTATTCTAAATGAATTAGATTTTACATGGTAGAAGTTCAGTGTTTGGCGAAATTGTACTGGTACTTCTTTTGATTCTTGCTTTTACAGTCTACTTAGAGAGGTCACATTGTCTCCCACGATACACAACAGTCCCTCTTTAACCAAGCTGTTCGGTGAGTTGATGTAACCCGTGTTGGCGCACTCTCTCTCTCTCTCTCTCTCTTCTCTGTCTGGGGTAGAGAAAAATTGCTGTGTTCCAGCTTTACCAGGCCCCTCCTCTTTGGATTCTGAGAAAGGTGACATGCCTCAAATCCTCCCCGCTTTCCTTACTGTGTCTCTTCCTTTAGACCTTAAGCATCAGACTAAAGAATACATCTGCTTGCCTTCTTCTCTCAGGGTGTGAGTAGACACGACCCAAGAATGCCTATTTGGTTGTGGCTTGCCTTATATTGCATTGCATTCATTTTCACCAGCGTTCACCACAGCACCCCTGGACAGCAGGCAGAGAACTGAACGCTGATGAAAAGGAGAAACAAAGAGGAGCACTGAGAGCGGGAATGTTTTGCTGCCAGAGGTATTTCCATCCTCGGGTGTTTTATTCAGTGCTGTATAATCGTGCCCTTTGTACTGGCACGGGTGGTGGTGGCAGATGGACCTGTCGTGGCAGCACAGGAGCTGCAGCTGTTGGTGTGTGACAAGCAGGTTTGCTGCCGTTCGTTATGACACAGCCAACAACCAGCCTGCAAATAGCTGGAGGTTGGCATTGTGCATAAGCTGTTCCGAAAAGACCGCATGGAAAACTTTAGTTTAGGGTAATTAGTGAGCAAGTTTGTTGGTTTTTGTTTGTTTTAGAAGATCTGTAGAATTATTTCTGCAGTATTTTAATGTGACTTTGAGTTTGCAGTTTTCCATTATTTACACTGTTCTTTCCACTTTTCTCTTTGCTGTGTTTGTGTTCCCAGCTTGAGCCACAAAGTGGGTATTGCACAAGGCGTTGAGAATGAATTAGACCCACTCAGCTGGCATCAAGAAAATTCAGTTAAAAGCCAGTGTTAACAGCATAAAATATATCCCCAGCTTCCCAGTGAAGGGTGCCTACTAAAGTCTTCAGAAATAGCTGTATTTATTGGGTTAGAAGCTCTATTAATGTCCCCCAAATCTAGCAGTTTCAGCATTTTTATGCTGCTAACAATGCAGGAGCTGAGCTGCAGAAGTTTCACTGTAAATGCAGGACTTAAACCATTTCATAGGAACATATAATGTATCTATTTCCCCTATAAATTTCTGCCTTTTTTCACTTGGGTAAGTGTATAACCTCTTCTCAACTTACTGTTCTTTCTTTGACTTCAATGCTTTTGTCCTGTCCTTGTTTTGCATGGTGAACTTTTGCAACTCGCATGGATTAAGATGGGCCCCCACCCTCTCTGACTGTTAAAGCTGCTGCTTGATTGTAACCACGGGATTACATTCACAGGCAAATCTTGACAGCATATAGACTGTTTGGGGGGTGGTAGTGTAAAGATCTTGTGAATATGGTAAAGTTCCACTCAAGAATGAAAAGAGGTTTCTTTGAACTTTTAGGACAAATATTTGTAATTCCTACAAGGGGTATCTCATTACTGGTGAAAATAAGAATTGGGGATAGGTAAAAAAGGTAAAAAATGCAGCATGACTTAAAAATTATCTGATCTGGAGAACAGAATGAGACTAGCTCTGAGACATTTCTCCGATCCCAAAGGAAGATTAAAGCTAAACATTGTTGAGAAACCAATGATTTTTACCAGTTCCCCTGTTCCAAAGAGAGGTCCTCCCTCTAATCTCAATTCTGCCATTGAGTTTCAACCAAGTTGTATATTCCCTTTAGTAAAATTGGCATAATATCTCTTTTTAGTCTCATAGGCTCTAATAACTTACATAGATGTTTGAAAACAATTTAAGAGTTTCAGATGAATAATTTTACATAAATTGAACTTTATCAAAGATTGTGTTCATACAAGCAATACTTCTCCCTTTCTCTCCCTCCTTCCTCTTTTTACAGTACTAGAATTTTTAAAGGACAGGAAAGTCACTGTGAAAGTATCTAAATGAAAAGAATCACTTAACTAAAGCCCAGATAAAGAAATGAACCAAAACACAAGTCACGTGCCCTGATCTATCAGTTTGTGTTTCTAACCCAAGTTACCCTCTCCCTTGCCAGCTCCATCTAGATCAGTTTGAAAGCAACGTTACGTTCTCCTCTTCTGTAGAGTTTGATCTATGGATTCCTTTTGCGTGTTACAACTGCTCCTAATTTCAGCTTCAGGTTTATGATGTTATTAATGACAAGTTCTCTGTGCAGGGTACATCTGTAAATATTGTCTTTCAAAGGATCTCTTCACTTGTATCAGAAACTGTCTTTGACGTCTTAATTTTTTTTTTAAGCATTATTTCCAGTTGGAGAACAGCTCTGAGTGTTAGATGAAAGGAGAAAGGGCTTGAAGGACAAAGCAAACCACTTTTTCCTTCACATTAGTTAAGGATCAATCATCAAAAGATCTTCTCCATTACAAATCTGCGTCATAAGAAAGCAAATTAGGATAGTAAT
The DNA here is from genome assembly GCF_964273445.1 of Streptopelia decaocto. Taxonomy (NCBI): domain Eukaryota; kingdom Metazoa; phylum Chordata; class Aves; order Columbiformes; family Columbidae; genus Streptopelia; species Streptopelia decaocto. Next base: position 54,084,319 of record NC_138661.1, read on the forward strand.
AGTAATTGTATTAGATTCTTTGAAGCGATGATATTCCATAGCAGCTTCACAACCAGTTGAGTCACAGTAGCATTGATCTGTCAGAAATGACTGGCTCTAATTCAGCAGGGATCTCCACTCAGACAGGAGCAATCATGTTATGAACAGCACAAAACATACCCAACTTCCCTATCTGGTATCTTTTCTCAGTGCAGGGCATGGAGGAAGCAATTGTCTTTTAAGATCAATGGTATCTGTGGAAGAAGAACAGCTATTGATCATTTGATCATGTTACGTTGAAGCTCATGTATTGCCATAGAAATGGGGGAAGAATGTTCTCTCTGCTAGAATGCTGTTCTTTGCAAACAGCCCCGAGTCTGGGCAGCTCTGTCTCCCTAAGCAGAGCTGAGAAAGAAACTGATCTGTAGACACTGATGTTTTCCTCAAAGCCATACCCTGCCCATGTTCCCTCACTGTGTCTTAGCTGGCTAAATGAAAACACAAAACCAAAAACCAATGATCAAAAAACCTCACCCAACCACCTTCAGATTTCCAAAAAGCTGAGGCTATATGTGTTGCAAAGACCAGAACAGCATCTCCAGAACAGCAAAACTATTGAGCCTTTTAACTACATATACCTGCAGAAGAGCTACCTGCTGCTTTCTTTGACCATCAGTTACGAATCTTTATGGCAGTTTATTTGTACTGTCCTTCTTGCTATATTTATATGTGGGGCAATACTGACACTTGTCCTTGTCCTCATATGTGAATGTCAAGATGAGGAAAGCAGGGAGGATCTTCTCTTGCTCGTGTGCCTGTGCCAACATATTGGACTGGTCCATGATTTTCTGATTTTAATGAGACTGGAACTCAGCCCAGACTCAGTCACTGCAGTGAATTCAGATGAGTTTTCTTTCCTGCACATATTTTATTTTCTGTAGCCTAGGAAAGTAGTTTAAATTGCATCCAGAATAATTCTATTGATGTGAAGACTCTCTCAGTTAGAGATGGGTGTGGAGACACTGAGCCTGATTTGTTATTCTTTCCATTTAGATCTTTAAGAAAGGAAATTTGGATACTGTGACCCACACCTGCCTTTCGTATGGGTCCTAATCTAAGCCTTTGTATCTGAACACTGTTGAATTTCAGCAGTCCAAAACTGGAACTGAGGTTTCCAACAGAAGGTCTTCTCCAGCAACATCATCTTGAAGAAACGTAACAGATCTTCAACTATTCCTGAGAGCAGTGGACAGTATATTGTCTTAATATAAAACAACACGGTTCCTGTCAGTTTTAGGATCCTTAAAAAATTACTGACAATAGCAGTGCAGAACACTTTTCCCCTTACAGCGCTGATGTGAACTTCCACTATTAAATCTTGGGCTCCTGCTGTTTTCCATTCAGGTTGCGTCCCATTAGTAGCGTTAGGAACACAGCGCAAAAACAAGTAATGACCTGGCACCAGTGGCTTCAGACCAAATTGAAATACCTGGGCATAAACTAAGAACCTCGTGTTAGCCCATGCAATGTCGAACTTCAGTGAGCTAGTACAACGTAGGAGAGTGAGGAGGGAAAGCAATATTTTTTCTAATTAAAAAGAAATACATTGAAAACACTGAAAGCATAAGGCCACATCAAGAAACTGCAAAATATTTCTTGAATAATGGTTTTGCTTCATATGTTGGCAGGGTTTTGAAATAAAACTTCAAGTCACTTTGTTATTACTGGTTTTATCAAGGTATTCTTAGCTGTCCTGGAGATTGTAGTGGGCCATTGTTAGATAATCCTGTGCTTGTATTGAGACATCCTCCCAGAGTGAAAACCAACTGTTTCTCACCATGAAAAATAAAAACAAAAGCTGAGGATTCTAGTTGGGGTGGTGGTGGGTTGTTTTGGGGTTTTTGGGTGTGGGTTTTGTGGTGTGGTGGGTTTTTTTGTGTGGTGGTGGTTGTTTTTTTGAGCATTCTGCTGGTGGAAAACATGAGGCACCGATCTTTTTCACGTATCTTCAGCAAACAAAAAGCTGCAGAGTTCTTTTGGAAAATAACTCTCCTTAATGCACATGTCCAGCAGAGCTCTCATGATGTTTGGTTTAAAGACTGCCCTTCACTGTAGCAAGCTTCATATTGACTACTCTGTGAAATCACGAGGCTGGTAATCTTGCTTCTGCTTTCCTTTTTTTTTTTTTTTCTCTTGAAATTACACAGGGTTTTCATTGCCTTTTTTTTGTTTTGGGGGGTGGGAAGGAGGTGCAGAGCACACTTTTCTCATGGTGGTGTTGCTCATAGCAATGTGTAGCTGCTACTTTCTGGCACTCTGCTGTGGATGCAACAGAGGTGCGCTGGTAAAATCCTGAAGCCCAGGTTAGATTCAGTTCTGTTTCACTGGCCTTTCCCATTATTTAAATTCATTGAAAACTGCTAATATTTGAAGTGCCTAAAAGCCTTAGCTCTTCTTATAATGGGGAAGTTACAGGGATTAGTTATCCCTGTTTTGTAGCAAGGAAATCAAAGAACAGAAATGAAAATGTCTTGTATTTCTGATTTGGATTACTTCTAAGTGATTTGCTTAAGAGAGCTGAAGGCAGTCAGAGGGATTATAGCTGCTACCTCCCGACCAACAGCTCATGCAAAACTACATGTGCCAAAAGTTGGGGGGGTTTTGTGGTGGTGGTGGTGTTTATTGGTTTGGTTTTTGGTTTGTATATTTTTTAAACCTGTTACCAGTTATTCTTTTGTAAACACATATAAGAAGGTACTTAATTAATCTCTGGACTTGGAATACAATCCCTGAATTCCTGGCTGAGCAGGACATTGTATGCTTGTCCTGCTCATTCTGTTGAAATTGGAAGGAAGACTGTACATACTCTTATGGCTGACAAGCAGCTGCCATTAAGATTAATGGAAGATTTGTGTTAAGTCTAGCTTCACTGATGTTTAATAGATTGAGACTCTTAAAATTTTAACTTATCCAAGCCTTTTGCAAATCTCATGTCCTTAGTAATACACTTGTTGTTGATTGGTCAGTTGTTATCTTAATTTCCACTAGCTAATTGATTTTACACTCACCAGCAGCACAAACTGTGTTAATTTGCTAATTTTGTATTTTGTACTGAACTCAGAATACATATATTTATATTTTAAACTCTATTTAGAAACACCTTCTTTGACCCGTTTTTCTCATTCTTTAATATTAAACATAGAATTCCTTTGGCAGTAAATGGGAACTTCATGAGGAGATTGTTTATTGGATCTGGCTATTGGGCAGCCAGGTTTCAGGGCTGCAGATAGGCTTGGACAGCTATTTTTTCATTTTAGGGACAAGGCAATAATATTTCTTCATCATCCTTTACATGGGCTATTTGATTGAAATTCTCTGTGTCAATTTTCCTTTCGCAAAGGACAATGAGATGAGATCCACAGTGTCTATATACCTCACTGTGGGGAAAAAATATACTTTTTTTTTTTTGGTAAGTTTTTTTTTTGTATTCAGAGACTTTAGAAGAAATGGGTATGTTTAATTCTTATTGCTTCATCTTTTTTTCTATGACTTTCTCTCCTTTATAAAGTGGGAATACAAAATTTTTGGAAAATCTCACCAGAAGGAATACCTAGAGTAGAGGATACAAGTGTTATAATGTATTAAGACATGAGAAACAGGAATTGTTGCCTGCTTTATTAAGTTTTTTCCAGTTAGATTATTTTATCTTTTTTAATGGTTCTCGCTGTCAGGTTCTGGTCATCTCCTCTGCCTAACTTCTTATGACCAGCAATAGACGCATTTACTCTGAAAGGACTTTACAAGCAACTAAGTTAAGCATGTGTTTAAAGGCATTGTTGGTTTAAGATGAAAATCATCAGCAGCTGTTAGAAACAAGTCCTTAAGCCTTTATTAGAATGCATAATTAATCTTCAGACTTGATGAGAAGGGAAATATTAATTGGGTTATTTTCTGCCAGGTCTTAAGTGGCTTCATTTTGTCTAAATAAAAGTAATTAAAAGAGACTAAAAATGTAAAGTTTATGCAGTAGAGAACTGCATCGAGGCAATTCTGGTCTGCCAAGTGAATGGATTTCAAGCAGGAAGAGCGTTCTCCTTGAAAGCCAAGAAAATATTACTGGTAGGATATTTTTTCTAATGTTTTTGGAATTTAGTGGGTTTTTTCTTACCTTCTGAATGGCAGATTTTTTCAAGTTTCCTACCAGATGCTGTTGTTATTTTAAAGTCCTGATTGAGTTCACAATAGGTCTTGGTACTGATGCTACATCAGGCTGGAAGGACTTACTGCAATTTGAGTTTGATAGAAATTAAAATCCTGCCAGCTATATTTTGTGTGTAAGGGCACGGCATAAATAAGCATAAATCTGTTAGATTCTTCAATAAAAGTAGGTATGCTTCCTTGCAGTTTTAAATGTGGAACCTGGAAGCAAAATTATATGGGTTATGGATTTGAATTTGGAAATAAATGTCAAGCTGCTTTAAAAATTAAATGATTTGGACTTGAGGTTCTACTCATTTTCTTTCTTTTTTATTACAGTGATGAAATAAAAATACCTCATAATGAACAAATGACTGTTTGGGACAATCCAGTTAATGGACAGTTAATATAACATTAGAATTAATGTAACGCTGTGGATTGAAAGTGGTTTAATTGACTTGTAGACCCCACTCCTCACCTCATCCCTCCTCTGGGGGTATCTAGAAAATCTTGGATCTTCTTCCTCCATAACAGTCTTGTCTCTAAGTCCTTAACGCCAAGCGAAAAGGATTACTTTGGTTGTGCTTGGGAAGTAATTGACTAAAGATATGAACTAATGACGGTGTATTAAAACATGTATCATATTTAAATAGCACTTGTATGACTCCAATGGGAAAAAAGGGAGATGTAGAGTCATTCAAATCCTATCTAGGGTTTATGATATCCTGTGCATTGTTTAAAAAGTTTTACATCTAATGGTTTGGCAAGGTAGGAGCGTTTTGCAAATAACACTTTGTGGAGTGAGAGTTGGCGTTGTCCCAAAACCAATGGAGGGAAACAAAGCTTACGTTTTGGTTTTTATAGTAGGTTAAAAGCAATAAATGTGCCACAATGTTATTACATTTCAGTGTTTTTTAAATGGTGTTATAATATATAGAAATAACCTTGTATGCACAGCCAAGAACACTGATATTCTTGTGTCTAAGAACAAGCAGATAAGTGGTGCTGGCCATACTTCTGTGCTAGAGGTGAGAATGAAGTCTGCATTTCGGATGAAGAATATTGACCAGGGCACAATCGGAGTATCAGACCTACCGCTAGCCTTGAATTTTCACATTCTTATAAAGCAGCCATACCATCATGCAACCCTTGTGCACATTTAGAAATTAGCCTCAATAAGACAGGTGAGTTGAAATACTGACCCAGCTTCAAATCATTGAGTGTCGTCATTGATTTCAGTGAAACCTGTCTTTTACTGTAGGCCTTCTGAAAGGGAGGAAGTAGTTGATAAAATGAGCATATTGTGAAAAATCCTCTCTTAATTGCTAAATGACAAAGGAATTCAGTGAACTATAGGATACTGAATACCTGCCTTTGAAATCAAGAGTGCAAAATAGGATGCTACATCAGGGAATGTTTCCTTTAATTTGGCTTTTATGGCTCTTAGGGATGCAAGCTGGTATCTGGATAAAACTGCCCAGCTTTGAAAAACCTTGGAATATCTTCCCTTCTTACTGGGATCAGAAAATAATCTTAAATGCCTATCACTGATCCTTTAATGGGGAGAAGGGTCCCATCCCAGGCTTTTGCCCTATAACTAACGTTATGGTGCCTCAGCAGCCTCAGCTCCGGGCTGGTGGAGGCAGTTTTCAAAATGAAAGGGAGAGATATGTTATGTCTCCTTTTTCTGGGCCCTGGTCCAGCTAAGTAAGAAGTACATGTTTAATTCTGAAGAGTGAATAACTTTGATACACAGTTCATATGGATTTAAGTTACTTGAGCCCTTTGCTAAATTGGGGTCTCTTTTTTTTTTTTTTCTTTTGCCTCTCTCTAATTAGTGCAACTGCTTAGCAAAGATATTTCCCATGACTTACTGGTAAGTCGCCACTTTATATTTCCCTTTTAACATTTCCAGACTGATTTCTTTTCAAAGATCACTGCCAATTAGCACTAATCTTCCCGTGGACATTGGCAGACTTTCAATACTTTCTGATACTTATGGACCACATTGAACTTCAGTTAGTTTTAGAACTGCAAAACAAGGGACACGGGGTTAGGGTTTTTTGTAACATCCAAGTTATGTATCTTTAATAATGATTCTTTGGTACTGAAGTAATTTCATAGGGTCAGAGAGCTCCAGTTATTTCATTAGAATGAAATGGAGAGTGCAGATAAGTCATTAAGTAGCCTGTAAATCCCCACGCTTGCGTGCAGACTTTTTTCCATAGTGATTTACACTAAGCTTAGAATAATCTCTTTAGAACTTTAAGTACAGTAAACAAGACCAAATTTCACATTACAGTGGAGCTTTCAGATTGAACTTAGTAGAATTATGGTAGGACTAAATCTGACCAGCTCTGTTATGGATTCTCTGGCAGTAAGATATAAGAAGGGAAGGAGCGGGGAGATCAGTGGTTTGGTTTTGATCTCTTGGGACTCCCTGTAAATCAGTAAGGCACTAATCTAAAATTAATGCAGTGACCATGGTAATAGTGGTGTGAGAACACACTCGAATGCATTAACTCCTAATTCTGGCTGCTATGGAGACTATAGCATTTGCTTAAAACACTGAAAGGCATTGTTGCATTTTCAGTTGCGGTTCATACCCAGCTGGTCCAGCCAATGCCATCAGTACTCCCTCCTCCATACTTGTCTGCCTGCCTGGCTTTCCCCCTGCTTTAGGTATTCAGAGGATCCATGCAATACTGTGGAGTGGCAATTGTAAAGATGATATGCTGATGGCAGTGGAATTACTTTCTACTTTTTATCTTTTTTTTTTTTTCTCTCCCTACAAAGCATTGCTTCCTGTTAGATTCAAATGAAAAGTCTCACTCCTAATTAATTTCTTCTCCTTTTGTGTCAAAAAATCATCACTAACATATTTTCAGAATTTTGCCCCTTCACAAAGCAAGCTGAGAAAAAAAAATGTTCTATGATCTTTGAGGTAAAATGCTTAACACTGAGCCCAGTAACAGAGCCCCTGATTTAGATGTACTCTGCAACACACGCGGGACTAAGAAAGGTTTTGTTGATGCTATTTTTTGTAAGATGATCCTAGTGAGAATTAATCTGATTTTAGCATCCTGTTTACCCTTGTGGCTGGAAAATATAGTATCATGTTTTTCCATCCTGTCCCAGCTATGTAGTTGTTCCAGGGAGACAGACATGTTAGAAGTGCCAAAGATGGTAGAAAAGCTGGATTTAAAGGTGAGGAAGGGAAGCCTTACTCCAGATATGGCTAATAGCTTTGTCCTTACTAACTTAGAAGTCCTTTTCATTTTCTGTCTTAGCATGGAAAACCATCAGGGTCTGTGAGTGTTTTGTCAACTGGAGCCAAGTAGGAGCTGCTGGGTGAGCAAGCCCTAACCATATGGGTATGACAGTGATCATGAGCAAGTCTCACTCTTGGTCATTGGAGCCCTCATCCAGTGTAGGGTGTCACCTGTCAGCTCCACAGCTGGACAGCCATGCCCACTTGCTGTGGTTGCCTCATGCCTGCTTCTGGAGTGTGGTTGTCCACCACCAGGCCATGGCTCTGGCTTCTAAGCCAGTTTATCCTGTGGTCCCAAGTGTCTGCTAGACTCACCCTTTGGGTTTATATTCATCCGCCCTTCTGTATATCTGCCAGACCCAGGATCCACACCCCTCAGTGGCTGGGAAGATGAGACTTGATGGCTTTCTATTATACCTTAGTTCCTGATATTTTAGAGATGCTTTAGAAGAGGAAAAGTTACCTTACTCTTTGTGCAGTATTTCTCTCCTTCCCAGTCAAGAGGAATCAGGAATGGGATTTCCATTCTGCAACGAAGTGCTTTCCATTTTGCATCTTGGGGGAGGATCAGCAGAGTTTGGAGTTTCTCCAGATCTCTCTGATACAGCATTTTTGGCACATTTAACTATCCATCCCCTTTGTTTGGCACGTGCTGGATGCTGAACACCTGCCTCCACATCAGGCGGTCCCTGAGCTGCCTCTCTTTACATCTGCAACAGAGGCTGTGCTATCACCATGTGCAAAAGGACTTTTCCTCTCTCTCCTGCTCTACCCGTCGCCCAAGCTGGGTTGCAGGGCCTATCTGAAGCGAAGCCGATACAAATGTGATCTTTCTGGAGAGTTGTTGCCTATGGAGGCGCTAATGACTTTGAGGCCTGAGGGCCAGACCTCAGGAGGGCAGGAGCACTTTGTGGCAGTGTTCCAGGTTAGTGTCCCTCTGAAGGCACTAGGCCTAGAAAGGAATATCCTAAGAGGGGAGATGCTGCAAGACCCTTCCATTCCTCTCATGCTATTCAGAAGAGATTTATGTAAACAAATTGGGAGGGTTGGACTAGATGATCTCCAGAGGCCACTTCCAACCCCAGCCATTCTGTGAACTGGTTCTTGGAAGCAGCGTGCTTGCCTGTTTCTCACTGGTTTTGTTTTTTCTTAAGGAAGTCGGATAATTGTGAAACAAAGCAGCCTTATTAAATCAGAATGAGATTAAACTAGCCTAGTTTATTCTGACTATGTTTTATTTGTTAGCTGTTTTGGTTTTTTTTCGTTTTGATTGTGTGCAGTGTGTTTTGCTAGCATTATTTTTGTTCGGTGAAAGGGTAAGCAGGAGGGAAAAATGAACTCTCACTGTAAATATTTGGAAAGAGGTAAAATAGGCTGTGTGAGAGGGGGCAATATTTGAGCTATGTGCTTTTGAATGTTGCTGTTACATCTGGCTGTGTTTTACCTTACATACCACAACACAAGAGAAAACTGTTAGGATTCTCCTCGCTAGTAAATAACAGTTTTCCTCCTTCCCTACAGGCTACCTCATTTTCTCCCAGCAGTTCATAAAACTGTGGCATGTCAAAAAAGGCCCTTGATGTATTTACTTGATTTTTTTTCATTAAAAATTAATTGCTTTTTGTTTGATGAATGATGATAAATAATGACCTTTGAAGTGTGCTGCGGTTTCAAGTATACTGAGAGCTCTTAGCCTTTGGTTCAATGAACTTTACAAGTATCTGCAAGTCTTGGTGACATGGAGAAGAAAGCTTTCTGTTGTCAAGCACCACGTAGACTTTAACAGTCTGCTGACTCTAACCATAAGTTTGGGTGACTTTAGCTAACAGGTTGTGTATACAAAAGCACCGTTGTTGTCCTACTCAATTTAGTGTCACACCAACATCTGACATCCGTTTTATCTCCTTCCATCCTAGAAAATCTGAATTCAGTGTATTAAAAAAAAAACCAAGCAAACACGTGTCTAGTCTGGAAATTATTCTATGGGCAAATTAAATTGCTGTCCAACCGATTTCATTCAGTTAATTAGGGGTGCGCATATGCGTGACTTGAACTGAAAAGTTTTGCATGTAACGTTTGGGCAATTCTGTGACCACCCTGCTTAAAATAACAGGCTCATGGCTTCCTATTACTGTCAACTGCAGGAAAATTATACACTTATTCAGCTTTGTCCTCTTCTTATATCAACATTTGGCATGTTGCAAATTGTCTCATGTCTTACTCCAACCTGTCCAGCAAATTCTGGCTGCATCCATGCCTGTTCTGTTGTCCAAAAATGGACTTATATCTCAGCTGTTCCACATCATTCATTGCTATCAGCTCCTGCAGCTCCTGTCATTTCTATCCTCTTCTATGTATTTAGTGATTTTTAAAAATTTCAGATTGCATTCAAATTAATACTTATGTTGAATTGATGTATCTTTGTACTCCTTGTCAATTTCTTTATTTTTTTTCATATTATTTTCAAACACTGCAAAGCACTTTAGAAAATACTAATTAGAGTCTATGCAAGATAAATTGATTTATTTTCTTAACTGGGCAATGTGTTCAAAAGGCAAAAAACTCTACTTTGTTAACCAGTTCAGCATTTCTCAGTTCTCCCTGTCTGGCTCTTCGTCTTGTGTTCCTGAAAGCTCTGCATGCAGGTGAAGCAGAGAATGTGAATGGGGAGTGTGGTGTATCCCTAAGGAGACAATTGTCTTTAAGTGCCATAGTAGTGATGTCTATTTTTCCCCCCTCAATTTCTTGTGTCTCTGGATGGCATTCTAGAAAGTCAAACCTCTTCTGTCTGAAAGCAAAGGAGCATTTCTTATGTAGAGAAACTGCATAGTGAATCCCTACACAATTTGCAGTAAGACTCTGGGTTGTGTGCATGTGACTGCAGAGAGAAGACAGAGGAAAAATCTGCATGTAGCACTTCAAATTATTATTTAAATAGGTCTGGCAGAATCTGTCAAGGAAAGGAAGATAAATCAGGGTGAAGGCAAAAACAATTGTGTAAGGTAGTTTATACAAAGCAGTTGCCATTATAAATAATAAAGCAAAAAGGCATCCCTTGGAAACTTTCCAATTCTTTTTTACCAGTTCTGTCTTAAATAACTGACAATTTTGTAGTACGTTGTGTTCTCATTGCTTTTGCTTTGCTATGGGAATCTTCACGAGTGCTCTTGGCTTCTTGGTTTGGCCATAAATCCAGATCTTTGCTTCTTGCTCTTGTTTGTTTGTTTTGTTTTGCATGCCACATCCTAAGACCTAATCGCTAAGGTTACGTTCTTTATATAGTTATCTTGGCATCCAAGGCTTGCTTCTGGCCAGAACCCTCCTGCTGAACAGAAATGTGAAACCTTGGTCATTAATATAGTGTTCTACTGGACATCTTCGTTCCCAGAAGGAAATAGTTGCCTAAGCCAGAAGCACAGGGTAAGACTGCACTCCGACCATCCACGTGGGCAGAGCAGGCAGATGACATGTCAGTAGTACACCTGAGGTGCTTGTTCATCATTGACCTGCCCACAAGAGCACAGGGTATCCCCGTGTGCCCCAGCATTGCTCCATGACAGAGTGTGGTCAGCAGCAGCCTGAAGCAGTCTCCTTTTCTCATGGTGACATCTGAATATGTGAGAAATGGACCATCAGCTACACAAATGATGGTAGTTGTGGCACCTGTTCCTAGCTGGCATTCGTCTGAGGGCCTTTCTTCCTTACAGCACTTTGATAATATGAAGGAGGGGGGGGGCAGGGATGTTGTCTTGAAAGACTTTGGGGATGTTATGCTGATAACATGTCTTCATAAATCACAGGAAACTGTGAAGGACATCTGCATTTTAAGGAAGAGTTAGACTGCTGAGGGATTCTGAACAAGACCGTAAGAAAACATCAGCACTAACTTGTCATTCAGCTTAGGAGCATGCAAATTATTATTATAGACTTTAAAATCCTGGGCAAAATACTCAAGGAAACAATTCTTCCTGTCAGGAGTAGTTAAAGAAACGTTGTCTCTGATGGCCTAAATTCACTTGGCAAGGGAGAATGCTGCCAATAGCTGTATTTAGCATCAGTGCAGCATAAAAGTCCTGCTGTCCCAGACATCTGTCAATACCAGATGAATTGTTTGGTTAAGTATGGAGAACAGAATACAGGTGAGGTTCTGTTCCCATTGCAGTCAATAATGAAATGCTTGCTGGTCTCCAAGGGCAGTGTAATTAATACCTGGGGTAATTTTTAAACCCACGGCATCTTGAAATATTAATTAGTATCTTGAAATGCCTGATTATTTTGCACATGCTTTGCTTCTTTCTGTTTGTATTGGGATAATGGTCTGATTATTTAAGTCTGAGGAATGGCATGGATATGATCACTCTTTTAATTCTGGAATGCCTATTACCCAATCATAATTTTAAAAATTTATCGCCTAGACCAAAGGGTAGGTAACGGTTTATGTACTCAAGCAGTGAGATATGTTTCCCCTTTAACTGGATAAAACCAGGGAGCAGTGTTTCTCTTTATCTAGCGGAATGCTGGCCAAATAATCAGCAATTTTGTAGTTAACCTGCAAATTACATTAATTCATATTTGAAAAAGTTAACTTCAGTACAATGAAAGTCAGCAATTCGTAAAAGAATGGATATTTATCTCTGTCCTTTGTTTAGAAAATATCAAGTAGTAAAGTTGTTCTGCAGTTTAAAAACTTGACCATAGTATAATTCCTTAAAAGGACAAATCCACAATGGGGTTTGTTAATTTAGGTGCCAGTTCCTCTTGAAATCATTCTTTATTATTTAAATTGGGGGAACTTAAGCACCGAGTACTTTTAGGATGCTTTAAAACTCTCAGTATCCACCAGGTGCCTTACGCGTTGCCTTTCAGCATCCACCGGGTAACACATTTCATGGAAACAGATGCCTGAACTGAGCACTGACTTCTTTATTCAAAATCAGGCCTCTGGATAGACAAGCTGCAGACCATCCTTTTCCAAGACATGAACTGGATGATGGTTACCTTCAAACAAGGGATTATCTAAAAATCTTGGGTAGGAACAGTCCCACGTTGAAAGTGGAGTGGGCCAGGCTTGTCCCTCTGAACTGACTGAGATTTTGTGCTAGTACTGAGAGACGAAGGAGAAGCTACAGTGAGGAGAAATGAAGGCTGTGTTGACACATGGCAGATGTGTAATTTTAAGTGGTTAAAACAAAGCTAATCCGTAGGGGACATCTTTAGTTTGGCCTTTGGGGCTTCGCTCTTTCTTCCTTCTTGCCTGTGCCCTGGGACTGGGCAGCCTGGGTGCCTCTGGGTGACCTGGGGCTGTCCCCAGCGGAGCAGCTGTCGAGCTGGAAGAGCAGGGCTGCTGCCTGCCTCTCCAGGGCCGTCACCCTCGCTGACTGCAATATGCTTGCAGCCCTGTAGCCATCCTGGTGGTGACAGCCTGATATGATGGAGAGCAACTACAAACAGCCAGGAGGTGATGGGAGTAGCTCTTGCCTGTTGTGAAAGGAAATACTAAGAGCCAAAGAGCAGCACTGCCTAGGAGGGCTCCCCTGTGAAAAGCAACTCAAGGTCCACCTCAGGTTGGAAACTGAAGTAATGTAATATTAAAGAGTGTGCTGTACCAGCTGGAAATGCAGTTGTAGCACCGCTGAGTTTGAGTGCTGCAGGACAAGCTGGAGACCTCCTTTATAGTGCCTGGCTCATGGGTACCACAAACAAGCGATGTCAGCTTTGCCATGGAGATATCTAACAGCAGAACCAGGGTTTTCAAGCAAAATATATTGTTCTGGGGCTGTTTGTTTTTGGCCATGTAACCAGTGCATCAAGTAATGTCCATAAATAGCTCAATCTTGCTTCTGCTACTGTGAATCTGTTACTGACTGCAGTAGGATTTGGGCTGTAAAGTGGTTGGTATATATCAATGTATTTCTATGGGATGTTTGGTATTGCTATTACCCTTCAGGTAACGATTTAATTGCAAATGCTGTGGTTATAGCAGCCTGAAATCTCTGTGTTAAAGAGCGCTCTTCAGAGCTGGACTGAGAGAAATGAATGACTGTGCCCTGTGTTTTAAGCAGCTAGGCCTGTCTCCTAGCCAACACAAACACATTTCATAAAACATATGTGGATTGTGAGAAGCTGGTAGAAAACTAGTTCGGGAGTTTCCATCCTTGCAACTTGTTTGTCTTCCATTCTTCTGTTATTTTTATGACTAAACAAATTGGTCTGGATGCCTTAGTTTCTACTCAATGAAACTGCAGTAGTCTGCAGGAATTCAGCAAAGCAGAAAGACAGCTTAGTGCTTGAGAAGCTGCTTCCATTTTGAGAATGTGTTTGTAGAGAAGTAGGGTGCGAGTAGATGTGGGTAGTGAAAGAAATGGCACCAACCATTGCAGTCTTCATTTCTGAAGGCATTTCCTGAGTTATTTTAAAGGTCTTGTGTATGGTTACTGAAACTCTAACTCTGAATATGAACTCTCTTTCAAAATGGAAACTTCATCACTTCATTTCAGTCTCCTGAAGTGCTTACACAGCTTTAGTGTTCTCATATGAGTTTGGTCCCTAAGATTAAAACACATCAACTTCTTCCATGAAAATGGAATAGAAAAAAGCTTTGTCTGCTCTTTCACGTCATGTTATCTTTGCTTTGGTTTACATGTATATGTTTTACATTTTTATACTGTATGCTTTTATATTTTCTGTTTTGTGATTTTCATTGAGACTTTACACCTGATTTTATAGGCTGGACTAAAAAACGCATTTTCCCTGTATGAATAAAAGTCAAATGGGTTTTATCCTAAATTAGAAGTTGCATTTGCGTATTAGCAAAATATGACACATAAAGTATGTCACATAGGACATTTACTCAATGGCTTCCAAAGTACAAGTAATAAATACTGTAGACACTAACAATTAACTTCCAGAAATTGAACGTAAACCAAGTCAAAAAAGTACGTATGTAAAACAGACCCCAAGGTAGCTGTTGTTCACATGCCAGCAATTTACACTGACTTCTGTGCCACTGCTGCTTTCTCTGTGCAGTCAGTTGTTACCACAGAAACTGCAACAACACATGGCACTGGGAGAGATAAAGCTCCTTCATTAAGAAAGACAATCACTAGCATAAAAACTCTCTTCATCTTAACCCTGCCATTTGAAGGGTGTAAAATGCTGGTCTCATTGCAAATAACATAAAGTCAGCCTTTCGTAGGGAAATGCTTTTAGTTATGCCCACTTGAACACCTTGGACAACACAGGTTTTCCTGAAAGCTTGTCTTATTTTGCTGTTGGATTGGAAACAGCCCCACAATGTAGAGTTTGAATGGAGCATGGAAGAATCAGGACAGAATTTGCCACCACCTCCAGGTATTCTTTCATGAATTAAGGGGAATGTGTTTTGATTTTCTACAGGAGCATATTTATTTAATGCATTCAGGAGCTTTTGTGCCGGTCATTCCTGAACAGAGAGTTTGAAACTGCCTGGACCATTTCCATCAGAGTGCTGGTGGAGGTGAAAAGGACCTGAGTTACCTCTATCTTTTTCCTTAAGGCAGAACAAGAGGTTGGCTATGGACTAAAAAACCCATTGGATTGAGGGAATTTGTGGTTCTCGTCAGGTTGTGTCTCCATGGCAATACAAGGGTGGACAGGGACTCTTCTGCCATCACTGTTCCTAGAACCAGTTGGGCTTAAGAAAAGTGGGCATGAATTATTAATCTGTCATGCTCAAGGGCCTTATGAAAGGAAAGGAACAGATCTTCCTGCTCCCTAAACTCAGTACAGTCCCCTTTGCCTTTACATGAAACCTTGCTTGTCAGGCTTTGATTAGAGGCTCATCAAGAATGGACTTTTCATGGCATTCCCTGTGGGGTCCCGTCTGTCCTGGGATCTCTGAGCAGGAGTGTCATGAAGAAAAAGAGAGGCAAAGGCTTTCCCAAGGTGTGATTATGGGTATTAATATGGAGGGACCACTCTCTACAGGAACACCTCTGTATTTCTATCTGTGCTTTTGGTGCTTCCTGGCTTCCCTTGTCTATTTGATGGACACCAAATTTGCTTCAAAGGGTCTGTCTGATTCCCACTCACATGATATGCAGGATGGAGTTGCGGCACCAAGCACGGGCAGTGTTGGTGTGTGTCTGCTTCTTGCCATAATATCACTGTTAAGTATTCCATGTAATGCTGATGCTCTTTGCTTTAAGAAAAGGATTTGAAGTAGCTCAACTTCCTTTAAGAAAATGATTTAGTAGGTTGTATTAAGTCAGACTTTGGCGTGACAAACTTGCATGGATACCAACAAATTTAGGCAGAGCTCTACGCCTGAGCTGCCCTAGACCTTTACCTGGTGTTGTTGTATAGCTTTAAATGAAGACATTGCCATCAATCAGCCTGTCACCTACCTCACTACCCACTTGTATTAAATGATTTCACTATCAGCTAAGATGGAGCACAGCAGCGAGTGGCATATTATAAGTGTCTAGAGAGATTAGATACTGAAATTAGATGGATAACATCCAGGCTGCTGCGCTGGATCCGAGCTCCCAGTGCTGCGGTTGCCAGCACGTCCTGTTTCGGTCAGAACCCAAAGCTGCGCTTCCTCGCTCGCCTCCCCTAACACAGGGGGCAAACCAGAGGTGTGTAAAGTCAGTCTCCTGAGAAAGTCACAATAACTGTGTGCACTATATGAGCAACATGGCATCTAATTCTCCTATAGAAATAGTGTAGCACATTCTAGTATATGCTGGAATTCATCAGATGCCTTAGCGAGCTGTAACTCCTTCTGTTTCAGTTTCTCAAACCAGTAGATTCTCAATCTGTTTTTACTTGGGGTGGTTCTTGACAAAAGATGATTTTTAAAAAATAGTAATTGGAGTATCAGTAAAAACTGGTCAGCTAAGAGATCTGAAAGCTGACAAGGCCCAGGATGACAACCATCCTTGGGGAAAGCATCATTCTCCCTGGGAAAACTGATTTCCGTATGTTGGAGTAGCATGGGATTTAAAATTGGATACATGGCATTAACGTACTGCCTTAGTTTCTCTTGTCTTATGATAGGAAAACATTCTGCTGAGAAAAAGGTACAGTAGATAAGCAATAGAAGAAAATACAGCTAGAGAGATTGATAAACAGCATTTAATTGCCTGTTTCCACTGGCGTTATCCTTTTCTTACAGAGGGGTACGAACTTTGGAATATGCAACTAGTTTGACTGGTGGATTCTGGTCTAGGAGGCTGGAGGCCTTTCCACAGAGGGCTGTCTGTGGAGTATGGTAGACAACTATTTTATGAATGCTCTAGAAATATTCAGAAATGTGTAGGAATTAATGATTCATAAGTCACACCTATAGAACCAAATAAATGGCTCATCCTTTCAAGGTTGAAGAAGAGTATGAAAACTTAATAAAAATCCCAGTACCTTCGGGTTCCAATGGTTAATGATAGGAGAGGATCTCTGCTCTATTTTATGTAGAAAAATGTCTTTTATACTTTATAGCTACACATTTGTAGAAAATATGGAAATGTTTCTCAGAGTTTAAATGTATATATGGATGTATGTATCTACATAAATTAGGGTGCTTTTACTCATATTAAATCTCAGTCTCCCTAGTTAAATGAGCTAGCATAGCATGGTCTTATTCTTTACTGGGGATCTGGATGTCCCTCCAAGAAAATAGTGAATAACATCCAGGGCGATAAAGGCTGTGGTATGCTTTTTAAATAATTTGGGATTTTTTGGTGGGAATTTTTTTTTCATGGCAGAAAATTTATTTTTGGAAATATCTGTATCTATTCCTGAGCAGCAGCATTTGGCAGTCTTGAAACAGAATTTAGGTTTATGCTGATGGTGCCCTTAATTCATATGTCATCTTAAAATAATTCCCTGTAATTTGTGTTACAACAAATTAGGAAAATTCTCCTTTTTGTTCTCTTTCGTTTGGGTGGAAAGTGGAAATAGTTGCAAAATAAAAATCTCAGTCCTGACAAGATCACAGATTAGAATTTTAGCTCAGCTATACAGCAAGTGCAGGGTGGCAGGGGTCAGCTATTAAACAAAATGCAACTACTCAGGAACTCCAGAAGAGCTGAGCGGCGCTTTATTTAACAGAGACTGACCTCAGGAGCTTAAGGTAGTCAGAAAGTCATTGCCCAGACTTCTGTTTAGCAAAGAGACTAAACTTGAGCGCTCCTTGTGTGACAGCTGATCTCAGCTGATTAACTGAAGCATTGCTATAAGCAGAAATGGGAATGTGAAGGGATAAATTCCACACATGTGGGATTTAAAATGGGACCCTTAGGCAATCCCATGCTGAAGGAAGGGGAAGGTGTTCTGGTACTATTTAGTATCCTTTGTTATGGGAGATGCCTGACTGTGGAAATTCTGCCGAGTGCCCCTGAGGTTCAGAATAGAAATGTGAATTTCAGTTTAATAGCGATAGTTTTCAACCGAGCACCTTGCAGGCCAGTAGGGCCAGGTCAGGAAGGGCAGCACCTGCAGGGGATGGGGAGGGCAGTTCTGCTGCTGCCAAGAAGAGGAGTGAAATGTTTCTGTCCTCCCGTCCCTTCTTGAAGGATTCCTCTCTCATTCCCGTCCTCAAGCATTGCCAGCTCTGATTAACATGCTGCAGCTTTTATTTTCATCGCAACAGCAAAGTATCCCATCTCTCCACTCCCAAAGAGTGGGTCTGGTTCACCTTGCCTGGTCCCCCCTGAGCGTGCTCAGGAGGGGACGGGGTCCAGCCTAGGTCCCTGCCTGCATCTCGGTGGCACTCAGTTGAGTCTACTAAGACATTTGTTTGTTTTCTAGAGAGCAAAGCCTGGCGTTCAGGGAAGAAGACAAAGATGTGACAGATGCCAGTCTGCCTGGAAAATACAGAGACTTTGCTACCATTCTCAGGGAGAAGAAATACTAGGTTTTAGAGCAGCATCCATTGGAACCAAGCATGGCACAGGTACTCCTGGATTTAGTATTACTGCTTTTGACCTGTTTAGACCTGTTTAGTGAAATCTCGGGTTTTTTAAGCAGTAGGAGACAGGATTCCTTTCTCATTTCTGTTAATGTTTTCTTTTAAATAGCTCAAGGAAAAAAAGTGGGATCTTTCTGTGCCTCAGTTTGCACATTTTGTGAGAAAACGGGAAGACTACTTGCATATCTCTCTAGAGGTACTGAAAGGATTAAGTCCTTTTTGGGAAGCATTTGGAATTTCTGGAAAAAGAGATGTTATGGACAAAGAAAATATTATTCTATGTGCATAAATACTAAATGTAGTAGTAGAATAGTGATACCCAACAATCTAAAATTCATCTGAAACATTTATAAATCCTCCTCTTTTTTAGCTATTCTTATAGGTCCTATTTCTGAGGCAACTTGTAGGCAAATCACTGGAATTTAGTGATCTCAGCACTCATGCTGATTATTTTTCTTTATCACAATTCAGTATATTTTCTTTGAGCTCCATGTAGAAGGCCAAGTTCTCAGCTGGAGTCAGTGCATTTAGCTCTGTTCAGCTGGACATCTCTATGCCTATTTCTATTAGCTAAAGGTCATGCCCTTATCCTAACATACAAATGTCTTTGTTTGCAGTGTGAAAGCTATTGCTTTCTATTTTCCCAGTAGTAAAGATACTGCAGAAGAGATAGGCTTCAAAATCCAGCTGGTCATCTGTAAAATGGTTTAGAGTTCATCCTGTTCTGCTAATATATGGCATTTGTAGTGCAGGGTCTGGTGAGGGAAATTATTAACAGGAGTTAACTGGACCGACCTCATCCAGAGGCAACTGGATGCCACCAAAGGGCTTACCTGCTATCATTTCAGAATAAAATCCTTGCTTTAGGGCTTTAACTCCTGCTGACTGTCTGAAATAAAGCTGCTGTGCTGCCGAACTGTCTGAAAAATCCTATCGTGGATAATTTCAGGCTGTCGGCAGTAAAAACAATAGCAGGCAAGGAGACTAAAAAGAATGGGTTAAATCACAGACTTCCTACCTCTTCAGTATTCCTGGATAATAATCCACCTACAGTGGCTCTATGGTGTGGGTAGAAAATGCCTACCTCTTTTTAAACATAATTTATGCACTCCTTTGCCTTTTGAAAATGATAGACACCAGCCAGATAGAAGACTGCTCTGCTGCATTACGGCTTAAAATTAACCATCAAAATGTGTGCCTGATGTGCAAGTCAATCTGCCAAGTCATAAATGTTACAAACAGACATTTGATTACAGTGTGTATTTTTAAAATATGCTTTTTGGCTATGTATCTTTAGCAAATACAGTTTCTTCCAGTCTCTGCTAAATGGACAGAGATACCTATGCTGTTAACCTGGCACAATATGGAATCTGATTTCCCAGGAGGATTTCTTCCTGCAGGGGCTGTGTGCTATGAGGCAGTGTCTCCTGGATGATTCAAAGTGCCCTTGACTTGATCTGCAGTAAGCAAGAAGGAAGGTGCCTGATAGTTTCTTCTGTGATGCAGTAGTGGCATCTGAGGAGGCTGAAAGTGTGAAGGAGACTTAAAAGGAAGCTCATTCCTTTTTCTTTTTTTATTTTTTTCCCCTTATGAGAAAAAAGTTCTTAGGCTTGGCCCTGAAGGGGTTGGTTGGTGAGAAGTTTCTGCTTTTGAAGTAAAATTCAGACCTAGAAAATTCTATGGTGGTTGCATAAGTATTGAAATTACAGCATTGCTAAAGCCTGAAAAGCAAGCAATTGACTGGGGAACATATTTCTAATAAGTTGCTTTCCAGCCTTTTGTGTTTGTTTTGCTTTGAGTTTTGATTAATTTCACATTGATTATAATCAGTGAACACTGGAGGAGAAAGGTTTTTCTTGTGAAAATTCCAGCAGCTTTCCCTTGTTCTTCCATTTGGAAGAAGAGTAATTCCTGTTACCTTCAGGAATTGCTCCAGGGAGGTCAAATTTGACACTACCAAACCCTTGAGTTAGACAACCAGGATATAAGCAATTTCAGGCCATCCCTTTATGTCATAGAGAAGCAAAACCGTGGCAAATATGAGTTAGCTGCTTTGAAAGCAGTGCTTTTTTTTTTTTTTGAGGAACACAATGGCCACTGAGCAGTATCAAAGGTGCCTAGCTGTTTTCTGCTCGCCTGTAGCAAGAATTACCAGACTATAACAGTGGAAGGAGCCACCAGCAAGTGCGTCTTGTGCTGTTCACACATCTCCACCTCACTCTGTGGTCTGCAAGGGTATTTTCAGAGATTGCTATCTACAAAGCAGATGTGCAACTCTTGTATCATCTGCCTCACTCCTTGAGTCTTCGAGGGAATAAGGAGGATACTCCCTGTCCCAACAGGCTGCCAGTGACAGAAGAAGTGTCATTCTGCTGTGTCTGTCCTGACTCCTTTGCCGCTCATCCTGATCTGTAGCAATGCCTCTGCCACGTCTGGCTGGATGTTTCCTCAGGAACCAAACAGCTTATCTTCAGTATCTGTCTGATACCTTTGTGTCAGAGGTCTCAATGCAAAGATGATGCTGGAGACAAAGCCAATCCAGCCAAGAAGAAGGTGACTGCTCCCAGTATGCGTTGTGCATTTCTGTGATTGCTCAGGGTGCTTCAGCATATGTCAGGCTTCAGCATACACAGCATCGGTGTTGGTCTTCTTGGAAGAGACCCACTTTGCTAGACACAGCGCTCATCTCATACTTAGCCTGCTTGTTCTGGGAAGGCAACGTGTTTTCTGACAACAGCCAAGATAAAAATCAAGGTTCATTCTATTGCCACTTCAGGGCTGATGAATAACTTGCTCCTTCAAGTTTGAGATCTCTATTCAGACTACACAGATTATGAAGACAATGGGTTAATTCACTTAGACTGTTTTCTGGCTTTATGAGGTTGCTGCAAACTGAGGCCAGTTAAAATGCTGGGTATGATTAACTCAGTGCTTTAATTTTGTATATTTTGCTTTAAAATGTCTATTTGGGAATACATGTATTCCATTTCTACACTTCATCATTATTTTACTAAAAGTTATTTAGTAGATATTTCAATAATCTGTTATGCACATTCTACTGGGTGTGTCTTGTGTTAATTTTTCATCTGAAAGACCAGAATCTTCTTAATTTTTAACTATTGTTTAGAAAGGTTTTGTAGATGCGGTGTTAAATACTCCTAAATTTTACCTCCCTGATCCATGAAAGCTTTGCTTTCTCATTTTCTGTCAATCTTGTGAAGAATGCTGAATAATCAGAACGAAGCAAAGATAAGATTGCCTTCTGATCCCTCTGATTTATTTTGAGAACAACTTTAGTTCTTTCTGTGTCTAAAAGATGTCCTCACTTCACCTGCTTAAAGCAAACATGATACCGGAAGTTCATCCAGTATCTCCAATTTATCTCCAAATTACTATGCAAACATTAATTAGTCTCCACAATACCCAGAAGAGGTAGATAAATAATGTTCTGTTACCCTTACTATAGAAGTAAATCACTATCAAGAAGTTGTGACTTGCCAGAGGTCACATTTGAGGTCAGATCAAGTGTTGGTTCTTCCTACACAAGATCCTACTGCTTCTGTCTGCTGCCTTGTCTCTCCTGGTTGCTTCAGCTCCATCACTGTATCCGTCACTGAATCTTAAACATATATTCCCATTGGAGTCCTCAGTGAACAGAATACATTAACAAGCCACATCTTTTCATTAGACAGCATATATTCTCAATTAAAGATTGTCCACTTATTCTGGACTTTTTTTAAATGGATATATGATTGAACAAGGGTGAAGGGGTGCATTTAACACACAATGAAAATCATGCCTAGAATAATACCTACAGGGACTGCCATACAACATCTTTTAGTCTGACAGAGCAAGAGCCTGTGGCTCACTCTCATTTCCACAAGTTCCCTGAAGTTTTTCCTGAAACTGCATTTAATCTTGAATCACAGCTGAAAAGGAGCCTGTGTGTGTGGTCCAGGCCACAACTCTTGTGCAGGACTCCTAAGAGGAAAAGCTGGTTTGGCTGGGTTGGAACACTGAAGTCTCTGCCCTAGACTTCTTAAAGAGATGAAGTTGGCCCTTATTTCTTTTTTTCTCCTCTCCTGCCAAGCTCTTGTGCCAGCCATCAGGGTGTTTAACCTTCACAGGCCACAGAAAAAAAGGAAGGCATCAGAACATGCTGTCCAAAATCCTCGTATGTCCTTACAGCAGTCTTCTCCAGTGCTAGCACTGCTGGTAGTACATGAGGCTTTTCACTGTGGAGCCTAACCTTTTTTTTTATTCTTTGTCAAGCTCACAACAGCACAATGTGCTCTTTTGACCACAAAATCAATTACTGCAAATTCCCTTCTTCCTAGGCTCTTGTGAGGGCTGCTTTTTTGCTTGTGCCACACACAGAATGTGCTGGCATATTGCTAACTCATTTGAATTATTCTGATTAGGTTGTTCTCACCTTGCTGGAAAAGGATTTGCTCTGAGTTGCACAATCTCAGATTTCAAGCTCTTGACAGTCTTTTTCTCCACTAGTAGGCTGGTGATTTGTCATCCTACATTGCCTTTCCAGGGTCTCAACACTATTTGTTTCTTCAATGTCTAGTAAACATTGAATGGTGAGACTTCCCTCTCCCCACAGTGATTGTTCTTCTAATTCTGAAGCCTCTTCTCATCTCCTAGTTACTGTTGCTACATCCTTCTCATTGCTTACATTGGAACCACTGTTTTCTGAAGGTCCACTTCAAGAGCATCCTTCTAATGTCAGATGATGACTGCAGTTCCTGCACTGCATAGCATCCCATGCTCCGTGAGTAGATCAGTTATCCAACAAGAATTAAACTGTTTAAAAAACAGAATTGATGCCACAGCCTCTGGGTGAAAGAGAGGCAATCAGAAGGACAAGGTGACGTCAATCTTTCTAAAAGGAAAAGTGGTTTCACCTCTAGAAAGGCCTAGAGAAACACAGACCCACACTGAGAATCATTTGAGGAAAAAATAGTGAGCAAGCCTGTATTTTCCTGATCTACATATAACCCATTTTTATTCTCAACTGATCTAAAAACAAACAAACCAACCCTACCTCAAACAAGCTAAAGGACTGCAAGTGGAAGGTCTGTATTTGTAAATAACTCAGTGGAAATTATAAAAGCAATTTGGAAAAAAAAGATCCTTTTCCCCTTGAAAATATTCAACAATATTTGCTGTATTTGTCCTGCAGAGTTCTAACTGGCAAGGCTTTTTTCTTATCCAAATATTTTAGCAAAATTTCTGTGCAGACAATTCATTGCTTGTTATCGTTGTCATTCCCTTTTAAACTTTGTTGGTTTGTTCTTTCTTTCTGATAACCATTTTACTTTTTCACTTTTTAATTAAGTGCGAGGGGAGAAAAATAAACTAATACTAGGGGGAAAAAAACGTCGGTATTTTTCTCATGGAGAAAAGGGAGAAACTTTGAACAAACCTTCCTCGAGAGGAGGGGGAGAAATGGGAGAAAAAATATTTTCTCACCAAAAAGAAAATCTATCTACATGTATTTGACCAGCCCTAGATCTGAAACTGCAGAATGCATGTAATACTGTTGATACTCCAAAACCTGTCTGCAAAGTTTCCAAAACCACAAACCCCCAAAAATTCATGAGCCTTTTCCCTCCCTTGCAACCGTTATGAGCAGCTGCATTTGGAAGACAAAAAAGGCTGTGGAATAAATGCTGAAGAGAGGCTGGTGACATGCAGGGTGACTTTGGGCTCATCTCTTTCTGTGTGTGTTTAAAAAACAAAATCACTTCCTCAGGATAATGGGAGATTCAGAACCATGAGTGACTATTTAGCTTTTTGATGAAGGTAGATTTAGTTTAAAAAAAAAAAATGTATTCTACCGTAAGCTGCAAGCCTGTGGTGAGTTTTGTTAACTAGAAGAATTTGTAATTTGGGCTACTGAGTTGGCCTAAGAATGTTTTTGTGGCCTGTGGGCATTTTAAGAGCAGGACTGTGGTCAGCACTTGCAATGAGCCCTAGCAGGAATTATGCAGCTTGATAGCTGCGTGTCATCTTGAGATTTTTCTTGATTACAGATAGTATCATATACAGTGCAGGCAGTGAATGAGAAGTTATTTTTTTCCGCTTTTTGTCCAAAAGTTTATTGATATGCTTCTCGAAATGCAGCTTCTGGTCTCTCAATAAACATGGTACAGGGCTTGTGAATGGATTTTCTGCACATAAATTGTCTACTGCATTTTTCTGAATGTATTTCTGAGCCCTTTGCCATCTGTGTACATTACAGCTCTTGTAGGGAGATCTTTCGACCAAACTGCTGCTGTATCTGGACAGTCATGTACAAGCTCATAGGAGAAATATCTTTATTTTGTTCTTTTGCTAAAGATGTCAAAGTGAGGAGTAAGGGAGGCCACAGAGAGGGATTTCTACTATAAGGTTTGTAGTTACTGGAATGAATGATGTGCCTACACCTACCATAAGTGGAAATTACATCTGTTAGACTGGCATTGTCAAATAAAACCTGGTTGGCTATTGGGATGAACAATGTGATCAGATATCCTTGTGTTTTTGTTTTTTTTAAAAAAAAGAGCTTTTGTTCCTAACGTTCAAATCTAGGATCTCTGCTTGAATTTACCACAATTCTCACACCTGTAAATGTGTACATCTTACATCTAAAACATATTTATGACAATCAGGATAAAAAGAGATTAGATGAAATTTCTCACTGGTCTGAATTAGATCTTGCTGCTGAAGCCAAGAGCAGGAAAAGCTTATATTTACAAGAAATTTCGTAAAAATCAAAGAGCAGTTGTGTGTGGTGCTCTCATCAGACATACAGACATACAGCTACTTCAAAATCCTAGCTGGATGAAGAGAGCACAAAAAAAGTACTTCACATTGGTGTTGATAAAAATGGTGCTCAGATGATCAAGCCAAAGGCCTCTGGATGCATCGTCCCCCTGGGCAATATTCCATAACCACACAGACCCAGGACAGGACAGGTGCGGCTTTACCCAGCTTTAATTCCTGTCTGGTGGAGGATGCGCAATGTGAGTCTTTGCATTAAGGAACAAACGGCTGTAATCGCTTTATATCAGAGTTCTCCACCTCCTAGCAGAATGACAATAAGGATGAGGTCCCCAGATGTCTACATGTGAAACATAACCTTCCCCTATTTGCAAGAACCCTGCAGAAGTTTTGTGGACGTGCCCCCTTCCTTTGAATTTTCTTACAAGGTGATTTTCGTTGTAGTTGTCTTGAGCGTTTTGCACTTCAATACGGAATACTTGTTTAAAATTCTATTTTGTTTGTATCTTGCCCTTTCTGCAGAAGTTTTTTTAAAGTGTTTTCATAAATGCTTAAGACTCGCAGAACCTTCATGATGCCGGCAGATATTGGTCCTGGCAGTCTCCTTATCAGATTGTGATAAATAGACGCACCAAGCTATCACAACGGACATTTTTAAAGGTTTTCAATGCCTAGCTCAAGAACCTTTGGGGATCAACAGCTACTGTTGACTTCGAGGGGAGCTATGAAAATCAGGATCTGGTGCTGAAATTCCTATTGTGACCTTCTTTGTAAGGTCTGTGTTGATATCTAAAGGGGAATTGTGCTGCTGCGAGATATCCAAGGTTTAGCGAGACCGCTGACACAGGAGTTAACCCAGTGTCTGAAACCTGCTTGTCATCAGCTTGTTTTCAGCATTTTTTCAGATGCGGCAGTGAGCCTTTTGGATGCCAAACACGGAGTCTTGAAAACACCATTCCTCTTGTTGCAAGAGAGTAGTTTAAAAATGTGCATATTGAATGAACATACAGAGAACAAGAGGCCTACGAACACAGCTGCAAACTTCCCGGCTTTTGCGCATATTCCTGCCACAGTTCACAGTAAGATTTCTCTTTCATCTGCATTTGCTGTAGTTCCTCTTTTCCCCCTTTCTAACAATTTAAGAGACAAGATGACAGAACAGTTTAGAAAAATATCTATAAACAATACCGTACGTAAAGAGGCATTTACCCACTGAGTCTTAAAACTCACTCCCTGATTTGGTTCTATTTTTATAAGCTTCGTCTTACTTGACACTGACAATGATTCATATAAATATTAAGTATTCATTTTTAGTCCATTGCACATAAGTGAAGCTAAACTGTAGTGTTCTTTGGAGCTTTTACCCTGCAGGTCCTTACTTAGGGTGGAAAGAAGGATACGAGGATTAAGTTCCTGAGTACTTTACAATTTGGTCCTATACTAAATAGCATAGATGTAGCATTTAAAAAATTTTCAATGCCATTTATATTTCAAAGTGGTTTTTTGTAGATTTTTTTTTCTTCTTCAGGGTATAAAAATAGGACATGTTACCCTGAATTAAAATCTAAATCTGAAAGCTGTGGAATATAACATGACTTCTTATTTATACCTCTTTATTGTGTTGTAGTTATGTAGGACAACGCTATCATTATTCTTTTTCTATATCTTGGTTTTTAATTAAATCAGTTTTAAAGTGTTTATTATCCAAGCGTTTTGTTCTTTAGACGGCACAGCAAAGCTATTTAAACAATGAGAAAATATATTTTTCAATATTTGTCACTTCTAAATTCTAATACAATTTTGTTTCTGCTATAGCAGGAGTACATTTGATAACAGATGGTAAACTGCAAAAACTGTCTCTGCTTCATTAGAGCCCCTGGCAAGACTCCTATATAAGGTAAACTACACTAGCGAGGGATATTTAACTATATACCCTTCACAGTTTTCACTAGGATTTTGAACTAGCATTATGTGTATCGTGAAGGCAGTGAATGCAATAGCCAGAATGTTTATTGATCACTTCTGCATTGGTTGTCAATGCCAGAGCTAAATCATACATGCTGTAAAAGGCCCTAATCTTGCAGAGACTTGTTCTAGTGCTTCTCCAAGTTAAATTTATCCTGGCAATAGTTTAATTTAGATAAGTTTCCTTTAATGGTAACAATGCACTTTAAAATATTTAAAAGTAATAAAATGTAAGTGATCAATTTCCATTTAAATGAAAAGAATGTTTATGTTAAAATATTGATGAAAAGGCAGCCTTCAGAGATTTTTAAGAATGCTTGTATTTACATGACGAGTCTGAGAAGTGGCAGATTGATAGCCCTGGGAAACGCAGGTCTTTACAAAACAAATGATGCGGTGTCCTTACAGTGACTCCCATTCCACTGTGACAGAACTGCTCAGACTCTGGGCTGAAAAAGTTTTATTGATATCTGCGTGTCATTTACTTTTCCGTATAATCTCCTAATTTTTGGGGTGTTTTGTATGTGCCTTCTCCATAGTGGCTGCACTAAATCATTGCACGTGGCTCATCATGGAGTCAATCGCGTGATGCTGACATACGGTTTCTTCCTAACAGGAACTGGCTTCAAACTACTGAGTGATTGAAAATAACACACACTAAAGTTACGCTGTCTCTGATAATATCACTACATGTATTTGTTTTCTGCTATTAATCTTGCTGAATTCAATACCACAGAAGTACCACACTGGAACAGCTTCTTTGTTCCACATTACTGGGAAATGCTGCTTTGCCACATACCCAGTGTGTTGGTTTGTGAATTCCTCATGCCATGCAGACTGGATCAGCTTCATTAACTGCCTGGATTATGCAGCTGTCAGAAGTTGGAAAGTCTCTTGAGCACAGACAGATGAAAATTTGAAATCCTGAGGCTGGAGGAAGATATTAAACCTGAAATTTCACATTCGAAGCAAAAACACGTAGCCACTGAATTATTGCATCCAGTGAATGTTTTCACACTACCAATATCTCCCATTTTCATTGGAGCATGTTTTTGAAAACAGCTTATATTCAGGCCTGTGCCTGTTAGTGAAGAAAAATTATAGGCATTAACAAGGTTTTGGTATAAGGCAGTTGCCAACTACAGCAGTTCTGGACATAGGCGGAAACAATACTGCAGGCACTGGGAAATTTTAATATGCACTTAAAAAAAAAATACACCTGCAGGGTTGGTGTTTTGGGAATCATAAGTTTGAACTCACATGGCTATGTCCTTTCGTGAGTCTGGCGTCAGAAGTGAAGATTTGGAACGGAGTGCTGGATTTCCATGATGCTGGAGAGACGGTGGGTGCCCAGCCCTCCTGCCTTTGCACTGGCTGGCACAGCTTATACGCACACTGCACCCTTTGAAGAATCGCAGCTTTTGAGTGATCTGCTTCATTCCAGGTTGGTCTGGGAAACAATACATCTGAGTATTGTGTAGATTCTTCCCAGAGATGCTTACTGTTTACTTGCTGGTTTTATGGCAATTTAGAGGTGTCAATAGAGATTATAACCTTATTGTGCTTGTTACTGCAAAGAACACAGAGTAAGGGAGAGCTGAAAAAATGCAAAGCAAGTAACCCGAGAAAAGTTGTTTTCCTATTTTGACAATGACGTACCAAGATTAAACGTCTTCTGTGATTCCCCACACAGTAAAATTCGGAGAAAATGAGAAGGGCTGAAGCACACCCAAATGATGTGGCTTAATGAGCTAATAAAATGTGCTGGTTTTGTGCTTGTGCCACTGTAAATGTTCATTTGCTGAGCTATATGAATACGGTCCGCCTTCGTGTTGCTAGTATGCTGTGGATGAAACCTCTGAGAGGATTCTTCAGAACTAACACACGCAAGCAAGTAGGGTGCACAGATAATGATCTGCTAGCAAATGCTCACTTGATGAGATGCATTAATTCAGTTGCTTGCAATCACCTGTCCAGATCTTAGGGTTTGGGTCTTTTTTGGTTGTGGGATTTGTTTGTTTGCTTGAGTTTGGTTTTTTTGTTTTGTTGTTGGGTTTTGGTTTTTTGCTTTCTAGTAAACTCACACCATGTAGGTCTGTGGACATGTGTGAATTGTGCTGAATGAATATTAAATATCAGCTAATAAGAACAAAGACTTACGCTGCTGTCCTAGCCAAGATAGCCTTTGAGGACAATAAGTTGTGTGACTCTAGGAGCTGCTGTAGCTGATGGTAGTACATATGTGAAGATAAATTTATGTTTTGGAGTTGAAGATGCTGTAGAATTGCTATTGAATTTCAGACTTTTCATTTGCCTTTAGTCCATGTCACTGACATGCACAAGGAAAAATGAGCTGCTTTTCTTAGTGGAGCAGGTTCTCCAAAAGATGTTTTCTTTAGAACAGTGAATGCACTTTTGCACTATTGATTTCCTGCTTCTTAGACATAACTAACATTTCAAGTAATCTATACAGTTTTGAAATTTACATTAGATCTTTTAATGAAATCACTAGCACCTTTGGGACTTCTTGGTAGGATAAACACTGAACTCCTCTCAGCTGAACGCAGAATTTCAATGTTGCTTAAGCAAAATTCAGATAGCTGATCTGCTACAGCCCCCAAAAAAGAAAATCGAACACCGCCACCCCCCAGCAATTGACTCAGTCTGGTATTGGCTGAGCTATGCTTAGGTTGTTCTTGGTATCTCCTTACAAGCGCTTTACTGAAAAAGCCCGAGTGAAAATCAGTTCCGCAGTATGCGGGACACATTCCCAAGAAGTGCTAAGACGTAATGTCACTAGATTTCTTGCAAAACTCCACACTATAGGCACTGGGGAGATCCATGCTAAAAAGAAAAAAAAGGAATCAAGAATAGCACAATGTAGCTGACATCATGTTGTGTTGTTTTTAGAGTAGAGAACAGAGGCTGCTGTGCAGGCAAGCCCTTTTGCATTGCGTGTTCTGGCAGTTACACAGTTGTCCTTGTCCTGAAAAAATTTGCCTGAAATAGGTTTGCATGGGTCTCTGGCTGGATCCCATTAGAACCAGTGGGAGCTGTGGCTGTGGCCCCAGAAGGTGGGGTGGGATTTTATTGACCGTTTCATAACTCCTTGCCGTGTCCTTTTCTGCCATAAGTCATGATCTCCCTTCCGCTGGAGGTTGTAGGTGCTCAGCGTTTTTACAGGTTTCTCCCTATTCATTTTTTTCAAGTCTGTTATCAAATTAGAAGCCTTTTGATTGAAGATTTTCATTTAATTAACAACTGGAAAAATCACAAAACTAGTCTCCACCATCTATACCTGTCAATTGATCTGGCGTAATGAAGACTGCAAGAATCCAAACTGAAAAATAGAACAGGGTTATTGGAATGAATTTTCAAAGTGAAACCTGCAGCTGAGTTTCTGATGCATGTCAAATAATAAGCAACCTGAACTGAGCAGATCTTTCTGTATCTGAATAGGGTAGTGTTTTAAATGTGGGGGTTTTTGAGGGCAAAAGTGGGCAGGAATAGGGATTCTGATGCAGTTTAAACAAGGAGCTATTATTCTGTTGGTGCATTTCTGTGGATGCTTCTCATTTTTTTTTTTGGTGAATGCTGAGTAGATGATCCAGGAACTTTAGGAAAAAAGATGGACTCAGTTTGGTTGTGAGGATAAAAATGCCTGTTTTAACTCATATTTGTCTCTGAGAAATTATAAGACTCAGTAGGAACAGTTTTTGCATTTGCTGTTTACCACCAAATAATCCATTTTACTGCTTCCTAAAAGGAACATTCTTCCCAGGTTTTCAAGTAAAAAGCAGTAGGATATTTTAAACTGTTCCATGCACCACAGTGGTTTTGACCGAACGTTTTCTCAAAGTAAATCTAGTGGTGCTAAGATTCAGTGCTGCTCCTGAAGTATCACCATAATTACATAAGCGTGTGCCAGCAGCGTGTGCCTGTGTTGGGAGCTCGTGTGCAGCACACACATCGCTGCCTGTCCGCAGTGCACTGGAGTCGGAGATTTATTGCATTTACAAAGGGCCATTACAATGCAATTTTAACTTACTATCATTAAAGGGTCTTACATCATAAGCAATCACTGCAAAAAGCCTCGGACTGAAATTTATGCATAATTTTTATAGCGTGATTTATTAGAACCCCCGTTATATCTTATAAATCATATCTGAAATAAATGAAAATCAGTTAGGGCCTGCTCCTTTCACCTTCACTTGTGTTGCGTAGTACCCTGTTCTCAGCTCGAAGGAAAGGGGGATATTCCTGGAGTAAGCTATCACTATGAGAGTAGGAGTGAAGATAGCAAAATCTGGGTCCTTACTGAGCACAGGAGATGTAAAAATTATTCTAGAAATGACAGCATTCGGTTTATATTCCAGGGGGAGGGGGTGGTTCTCCATAGATTCATAGATTTCTCTGATTTCATCTGATCCTAACACTCCTGTGTACCATTTGGAGTGAATCACGTGTTTATGTAATGCAATATTCAGTAGAGAAAGCCAAGTCAGCCTTCTAATACTGTTCTTTCCTCAGATCAAATTCAGCATGTAATAACTGAGAAGCTAATTGTAATGCAATTGCAAAGGTCTCAAAATAGCTGTTCTATTGTCTTATCTCCCAAGAATCCCCTGAAATTTCATAAAATCAAGCCTATACAAAATGGAATCTCAGTTTTGCCATCTGCATTTGCATGAGAAAGAATTACACACTTCATTATCGATTAGGGCCCGATTTTTCAACCTGAATACTCCTGCTTGCCCTTTTTATTATGAAATACAGCGCTTGGATATGATTTGGTTGAACATTAATTGAAGTCATGTGGTTTGAATGGGGATGTATTCTATAGTCCTTTGCAGTAAAAAATGCCAGTAAGATCATGAAGAGCTTTGTCAGTATTAGAGCTCTGTGTTTTGATGCAATGTGCTAAAGATGCTCATGTCTTTAAACGATTATGAAACTATATATTTGAATATGTGTGTTCCTAATAAATTACTGAGATCTATTGCGCTTCAGTGCTTTGGAATGGAAATGTGCAATGGATCTGTTAAAAAAGCAGTACACTGCAATTTTTGTAATCCTGAACCATACTGCAGGAAAATTCATTTCTATCCTTGAAGTCGGTGGTAATTTTGGCAGTGAATTTCAATAACAGTAAGGCTGGGCCCTCTGTTGCTGATTTGCTGACATCTCTCCTTATGTTAAAAGAAAGGCAATATGTATAGACTTTACTAAAGTACTACCATAAATATACACAGATCAGCCACATATTTTTACAAATAAGATAGATGAATACCATTGAATACTGGACTGCACAGCAGAAAGAAAAACAAGATGGAAAAATAGTTTTTGTATGTATAGTCTAATATATCACATTTTTGTGAGCAGTTCTAAAATAGAAATACTATAATTGATCCACAGATCTTCTTATCCTTTGTCTGATGCTAACCCAACAGAGAATACCAGTATTTTGTTGCCTTTTTTTTCCTAACCAAAACCAAAATAGCAAATGTCAGAAGAAGGGCAAAGAAAATAATTGAAGGCACATAGGGATGGATTAAAGAGAGAAGGGACCAAATATCATACTGAAACCAGTCACTAAATTCGTATTGATTTCAGTGGCACCACAGTTACATTTTCAGAAGTATTTTGAGATTGTTTAATTTTGAAGTCCTTCCTCATATGGAAATCCCACTCAGCATCGTAGGAGGTGGCAGTGATAGGAAGGCATATATATGTGTATGCATATGATGGTATGATCCATACAGTCACAGCCTTGGCTAAATCAAGTAAATTTTGTAACCTAGAAACATTAAAATTAAGTAAGATTAAAAAAATGGCAACAGATGCTGTTCTTTTTTAAGGTTTTAGAATAATAGAAATAAAATTGGAAATAGGCAAATGGATTTCAAAAACCTTCCTTGAATTAAAACTGCTAAGTCTGTACTAGCCACCCATAGATTTGTGAGGTGGATAACATCATCTCTGTCATTCCCTTATGAGTTTGTGACATCAAAGAGATTGTAAGATGTTCTGGGCAGACATCATATCTTTCTATGTGATTCTGAACAACTCAGACCAATGAAGTCACGATTCTGCATGGCTGCTACATTTTTTTATATATATTTTTTTTGGTGGTGGTTTTAAAATTTATTACTTCCTAAGTCAGAGGGACAATTTGGACAATTTTCAGGAGTTATTTGTGAATGTGCCTGCTCCCACCTTGGCTAATTCAATAAGGACTTGGTGTGAGCAGTGAACACTTTCTAGCTGGCATTGCAAAGGCTTCTTTGGACAGGATGCAGAGAAGAATACACTATGCTTACTAACGGGTTATATAAGGATTTGCAGTAACATGTCCCTTGATGAGAGAAAATAGGAATAAAATGAGATTTTTAGGAACTATATTAATAATGAATGACAGAATGGTACTTAATAGATGTCTATCTCTAATTCCATTATACTACGAGTGCAGGGGAAACTTCATGTAATGTGGAAAGATTCTCATTTTTCCAGAGCTGTAATGCAGCGTGCAGTTAAAATTAGGCTGTCTCGTTAATTGTCAAAGTATACGGTGAGAATGACTGCAGGCAGCTCCAGTGCAGCATTAGACATGCCTCTGCAGGGGAGACCTTGCAGGACGGCCCAAGGTGGGGGAGCAGCTCCACCAGCACCCCTTTGTGAATCCCTCCCCAGGGAGAGGGGTGCCTGCGGGCAGGGGAAAGCATGTGGGGTGGTTCTGCTCCTTCCTCTCCCTCCCTGCTCCTTCCTCTCTGCTCTGGCTCTGTGAGACCCCCACAGCACTGTCCATGGAGCACCTCTGTCCCGTCTCAGACGGCTGCAGAATAAGCTCCCCTTGTGAAGGGTGATGAGTATCTATTCCCACTCCCTGAGCTTAGCTGGAGCGAGGTAAAGGGTGAGCAGAAATCACCCCAGCCTCTAAGCTTCCAGACAGCAGGGTTAGTCGGGAGCTAGGATCCTATAAGCCTACTTGTACCTATGGGATCTAGTTTATATAGAGAAAAATCAGTTTAAATGAACACAGCAAGGTTGAGATGCTCTTGAATGTACAGAAGAAAACTGGAAGAAATCCCTGGGGAATGCCTTCTTCTCATCTCTACTGTCCTTTTTCCTGCCTCCTTCTCAGTGTCAGAAACTTGTCCTTCAAAAGTCACCCACTGAGGAAAGCAGATCCTCTGCAGGATGTGAAGGGAGAACATGAGGAACGGGTGAGTGAGGGTTCTGCCATCAGCCTTTCCTCTTCCAGAGCAGAGCTGTATAGCATATGCCAGGATGGCAAGTCAAGCTGTTAAGGACCTTCCATAGGACCCCAACCAGCTTTTATTTAAAAACAGTAAAAATGTTTATTTGGAAGGACTACAAAGTCTTCCCTGAGGGTTCATTAGTTGAAGCTTAACTGTCTGATTTGAATGTGAGCATTAGCGCAGAATCTCAGCTGAGAGCTCCTGGTTCCCAAACACTGACTAACCTAATGACTGCGAATTAGCACAAACACAACCTTATCCTGCTGGGAGGAGGAGAAGGAAGGGTCAAACGTGTCAGATACCAGCAGGTCAAACTCCCCAGGAAGTCAGTGGGAGCTTCGCTAGTGCCAGAACAGCATGACCAGATATATAAAGGAGAGAGGATGCTAAGAAAATATTTTTCACACATTTGTGTACTGAGGGGCCTATAAAGTCTGAGTGCAGAAGGCAGGAACTCTATTACATCATAACTCTCAGTATGATGCTTTAGTGTGTCTGTGTCGCTTTCTTTGTGATTCTATTTTCCCTTTTGAGTCTACTTACGAAGAATACAGTCACAAAGTTGCCTGAGGATGCAAAAAAGACAGTTATAAGCTTTAAAGAAACACCTCGCTGATTTAGGTGCACAATATTCATTGACATACAGTGATATTTAGCCACCTGATAAGATGCTTTTCAAAATCCACCTGGATGCCTCTGTCTGCCTGTGCACCCACTATCTCTGTAAATCTGATCTCTACCGTCACCTTATCTGTTACTCTGTCCAGAACTCCAGGTACCAGACTTTGCCTCCGTTGTCCAAATATGGATTATTTAAGTTATGGAGAAGTGTGACAGCCATTTATCTTACTAAGGCAGGCATCTAAGGCAATCTGTGATTTGAAACAAGCTACCTTTTCCTATTACAGATTTAGAACACGACACAATTTTTTAAGTTTTTCATCTTTTAGAAAGAACTACCTTATTAATTAGTGTTTAGAAAACCAGTATTGAAACTCAGCCACTGTTGTTTTAACAAGAAAGTGTTGACTATGTTGCACCTACAGACAAATAGTTATTGACTGGGAGCTTATGGTTTATCAAAGTTTAGAAATAGACAAAATTTGCAGAGTTGGCTAATTTTGCCTGACATACACAAATGTTCTTCCAGTCTCCCCTGGCTGTCTACAATGAGATCAGATGTAATTCAGTATCAGCTAGGTGCTGGTGAAGCAAAACAGTCAAATGTACTTGTCTTTGTAAGCAGTGTACATCAAAATGCCCCAAGAGTGGCTACATTTGGGTAAATGCTGAGCTTTCCACAGATGGGTCCTAAACATTCACTGAACTAGTATGTACCAGAGACAGTCCAGAAAAATCTTGCTTTATTCAGATATGCAGGTGTTGATTTATTCTTAATATTCATATACTGTGTTCATTTTACTTGCCCATGTGTAACAGTATAATGGTTATGTAAACAGATGCTTACATTAAGATGTTATTTTGACATACATTTTGGTGCCATATGTAAACACCAAACCTGCATTTAATAATCGCCATTAGTACAAGTCTCAGACCCAATTACAATAACAAATTTTTGTGATTTATTTTTTTGACAAAATGGCAATGCGAATTTAAAATTTTGCATGACTGAAATACAGTTTGTAATTGAAAGTAGCATAGGCAATTAAAAGTGAGGTAACAGTGGATTTATAGCCTGACTCTACTCACGATTGCTTTAATATACCATTCACTTGTTAATGATGCTATCAATTATTTTATTGTAAATTAGCTATTGTGAGTTTGAGGTCTTTTTGCAATGTCTGTGTTAGGTTACAGGAGTATAAATCAAACTCCTATCTCTTTTTACATCCATAACCATAACATATGGCTTTTATTGGAAAATGTTAAGTGTCTTATAATGTCTTCTTAATGGACAGTGTGTGCATGTGTTGATGATGAAAGCCATCTTCCTTCTTGCAAAATATTAATCCATATGGCCTACGTCTCCATAGATACAAGTTGAAGAATCATATTTAACCCATGAAATATTCAGTATACACTTTAACTTTGCCTAGAATTCATACTTCTCTAGTATAACAATCCTTTAAGGAAATAAAAAGAGGTAAATCAGGGGCTGAATTCTATACATGTAATTGTGAATAAACAGTATAACGTCCACTGAAAAAAACAAACAAAGAACATCATCAACAAAAAACACAACAAAAAGAGCCCACCACCAAACCCAAATCACTTTATAAAATGCCTGTTCCTAAATGAAAATACCCACAGAGAATTAGAAAATGGAATTTATATCCTCCTAGAATTCCAGCTTGTACATCACAAAGAATCTTAATATTGGTTATAGATTTTGTCCTCTGACCTAAAATATCATAATGCTTATAAGAAAAAGGGTTGTTTAGTCTCTGTTTGTATCCTTTTCATTGGGACAGCATTATCCATTTGGCTTTTGGACCATTCCACAAAATCTTGGACCAGCACACTGTCTCTACTTAACATGTGTTTTACCAACAGATTCCTGGGCACCAGACAGATCTGCTATTCAAATCAATGCCTGCTAACACTGGCCTTGATTAAAGGAAGCTAACTAAGCCTTTTGAAGGATACCCTGCAGCCTTCCTCTTCGTTTCCATGTTCCCTTGGCAGAAATCAGGGATTTGAAAGCTGCAATTCAACAGCATCATCCTTTCATCTTGTGGTAAATATTTTATTATTCCTTTATCCTCCATGCTGTTTAAAGGAATTCATTTAAAATATTAACCTCTTTGTTCAGAGAGGAAATCTCCAAAGGTTATGCAAACAAGAATCTTTAGAAATGCACCAAGATATAACTCCAGGCTGCGCTCCAGCTTTCCCCATTCATTCAGTCTGCAGACCTGGAGGCTCCTGGCTGGAGATCTCTGCTCAGACCAAAAGTCTCCAGTAGCTGCTGTTCCACCACCCATTCATTCCTACACAACCAGCTCCCCTGTCCCTGCATTTCCATTTCTCTTTCCTTCATCCGTCTGCACCCTAATCTGATCTCACTTCTTTGATCCACCTCAGGAACACCGATCATCCTCCCACACCAAAACACCACTTGTCCCTGCTGAGGGCTGGCAGCAATTATGTTGTAACAACGGTACACTTAAGAGAGGAGTAGAACCTATCCAAACTAATTTCTTTGCAAAGGCACTATTTGTCATCTGTTTTCCTTCTTATCATTATGGGTACCTTGGGGGCTAATCCTGCTGCTGCTTCTGAATAAATATTTTCTTTATTTTTGACTTGAGGAGCAGAATCAGGCCCTAATTAATGTATTTATCCTGATATGTAATAGCATGAAAGGCACCTGCTTAGAGGAGTTGTGAGACTGCTTAAGACCATCTTTATCCACAGCTATGCTGTGAACTGCACCAGTGTGTATTCCCTTTCCAAAACAAGCCCAGGCATCAGGAGGGGAGTTGTCCTTCAGCAGCCAGGCAAGAAACCTGTCACAGTGTCCCTTCTACATGAATGAGCCCTCTCCTCTGATTAATACTTTGCATTTCCCACAAGGGAAAAGACAAAGTGAGGAGGTAAGTGAGGAAGTGAATTACCCATTCTCAGAGAAGCATGATCATAAATATTTAACATGGTACATATGAGAAAAGAGAAAGAAACAGACTCTCTTTCTAGTTCAGGCTGAGAAACTCTCCAAAACCCTTGATCTCCCAGGGGCTGCCTATTCCCATGATCCTGTCTCCATCTCGTAAAGGGGAGAGAACCGTTAGCTCATAAGAAGGCTGGACAAAGTGTTTCTCTTTATTGGGGGATGACTGACTGTAAAAAATCTGTGCATGGAAGGAAATTACCTTGGTATGATGGAGATCTCCCTGGCCTGTGAATGAGACCCTGCCCCAGGCTGTGGGTTTTTAGGACCCTGTTGGGAAATAAGGGTTTCTGGAAGCCCACATATTGAGTACATGAGCTCATGCCTTGGGTGTCCACTTGTGCACCATCCATGGGGCCTGCTTGAGAGCATGGGATATGTCCCTATAGCCTTGTGCATGATTTTTGTATGGCTACACACATGGATGGCTGCTCTGCTGTGACAGTGGAGATTACCCTGATGATGCTGGGAGGAAGTGGGACTGAAGGGAGGTTCAAATGTTTTGATGAGAGTGCTGATTGCACGGCTTACCCTTGCATATCTGGAGGAGTAGGGGTCCTCAAAGAGTGCCCAGATGCGAGGCTGCCACCGTCTCCAGAAGCCCCCAGACCTGCCATCTGGGGAGTCACTAAGTGCTAGGCGTTTTGTCATCTCCAGCTCCTCTTCACCATCACCAGAGTCTCCGGTGCCATCTATGTCTCCGTCCTCGGCACTGCTATCCAGGGGAGCCCCACCAAAGCTGTCCAGAGCCTCTTCGGCGTCGCGGTGCTGCCGGTAGGTCATCCAACAGCAGGGCTCCACATCGGTCTCATCAATGCCCCAGAAGGCCAGCTCCTCCTCATACAGGGGCCCGCACACGTCCGCGGGGCAGTGCAGCTTGCCAGTGCGGTAGTAATTCAGGATGTGGGCAAAGACGCCCGGGTGCCGGTCAAAGAAAAACTCATCCGTACGGGGGTCATAGTCGAAGTGGCTGTGGGCGTCGGGTTCGGCGATCCAGGCCAGCCGAGTGCCGGGCAGGGTGCGTAGGGTGCTGCGGTAAGTCTGGTGCCTAGTCCCTCCCACGTTGATCACAATGCGGTCGCTCTCGTCGCCCTGGCCCATCTCGTCTCTTATTAGGCATGTCGCAGACTCATCCAAGCAAGCACGGCAGGCAGCAAGCCCGTAAGGGGACGGCTGCTCGGCGGCGGTGGGTGCCTAACCCGAGCCCCGATCCAGGCCCGTGGGGGCGAAGGGCCCCGGCCAGCTCTGCTCCCCGAGGGCCGCTCCGAGGGGAAGCCGGTGCCGGTGGCTCCGGGCGCTGCAGCGCCTTCGTCTGAAGTCAGACACTCGGGGGCCGTGGAAGCTGCAGCCGCGGCGGAGGGGCAGGGGCAGGGGGGGCCATGCTCCGGGAGCGCGGGCGCTGCGGTGCCGGGGCGCAGGGACGTGCCGGAGGGGGAGGGCCCTTCCCTGGTTGGACGTGGCCAAAAGCACAAAAAAAAATTAAAAAAAAAAAAAAAGAGGAAAAAAAAAAAAAGGTGGGGGGGGGAATCGCAGCACCAGCGCTGCCCACAGGTGCTCCGGGCGCTGCGGGGCGCCGGGCTGTAGGCGGGGGTGGGCGCCGGTGCCGGCTGCAGCGCCCGCGGGGTCCGGCGGGGCTGTGCCCGCGCCCTCCCGGCGGTGCTGAAGGGACAGCGCCGCGCAGCGCCCTATGCCGCGCCGCCTCCGCCCCTGCGGCCGGGCCGGGTCGGGTCGAGCGCGCTGCCGGTGCGGGCGGCGGGGACCGCGGAGCTGCCGCTGCTCCTCCCGCTGCCGCCGCCGCTGCCGGGCGGCTCGGTGAGCCCGCTGCTCGCCGGACCGCGCCGCGCAGGCGCGCTGAGCCCGCCCCGCCGCCGCTCGCCGGGTCCTAGCGCCGGCCGCGCCTCGGGGGCGCCGTCCCCGGCTCCTGCCGCCGCCCCGAGCCCTCGTTTCCTCGGCCGGCACGTCGTAGTTCCGTAGCGGTGCCAGGATAGGGCTCCCTGCTTCGGTACCCCCGGCAGGAGGAAGATTGCCCTCACTCTCCTCTCACGTCCCGAGTAACTGGCCACTTTCGCTCAGCG
Organism: Streptopelia decaocto; assembly: GCF_964273445.1. NCBI lineage: Eukaryota > Metazoa > Chordata > Aves > Columbiformes > Columbidae > Streptopelia > Streptopelia decaocto. The sequence goes on from NC_138661.1 coordinate 54,124,418, forward strand.
GCCCGATAGTCGCACTGGGGATCCCCTTGGGGAAGCGTTGGGTGCGCCCCGCACCCGGATCGGAGTGACCCTCCCCGGCACTATTGACATAAGTCACAGCGGTTCTCGTACTTCGTGGACGTGACTCACTGAAGGGCAAAGACGCGAAATCCAAGATCTTCCCAGGCATAAATTCTTCATATTATGCGCAGGGATGCCCGGGGGTTGCATTTCCTACTGCAGCGCACCTTTACATGGTCCCGCACACCTACTCTATTTCTTTATCTTTTCTTCTATTTTTCTGCTGTTTGCTTTTTTCTCCCCTAAAGCCTGTGTTGGTAGGAGGCTGCAATTTGGGTTTGTGTTGTTTATTCTGTTTTTACTCTTATTAATTTACAAAGAATGCCAAGGGAAGTTTCAGATCTACAAAAAGAGCGGTTCCCGCCCTGTGAGGAGCTTGCAGAACAACAGGGAGATGGTTGTGCGGCAGGGAAGTAGCAGAGGTATGTAGACACATTCTATAGTCTGTTTTACTTACTGCCAATAGCCCAGGAGGAGTGGGCTTATGAGAGAGCCTGGAAAGCTGTTGTGGATGAATCATGGGAGGTTGTGTCATGATGAGTGGATGAGGTGGAGAAACTACGACTGAAGCGTATATGTTTGAGGAATGCTGTTGGAGTGCAGACATTTGGGGTCAGGATAACATGATGCTCAACAGAAGAGGATAGACTGGAGGAGTGCAGTTAGGCTGAGCTTTAAAGGAGGACAGATTCGGATGTGCGGGAACAGGAGGTGAAGGACAAGCGGAGGGCTGCTAAGGAGCAAGTGGTGTTGTCAGGTTTGTGGAAGGGGAGGTGTTTGGCCATCCACAGCTTTCTTGGGTTGCAAAGGAGCATTACATGTTCAGGGTGCAGAGAAGTGGTAGGATGGTAGTTGCGGTAGGACATACCAAACGAAACTAAACAGTAGATTGGTCTGTGAAAATGATAACAAGTTGGTCTTTAAGCTGGTGGGGTAGAAGGAAGGCCCAGGAGCTGGGTACATTTTGTGTGTCACTTGTGGGAAAAGGGAGGGAAGATTGGAAATGGGGATTATGTTACTGTTATAGACAGTATCACAGTATCACAGTATCACAGTATGTTTGGGATTGGAAGGGACCTCAAAAGATCATCTAGTCCAATCCCCCTGTTGGAGCAGGAATGCCTGGGTGAGGTCGCACAGGAACATGTCCAGGTGGGTTTTGAATGTCTCCAGAGTAGGAGACTCCACAACCCCCCTGGGCAGCTGTTCCAGTGTTCTGTCACCCTCACTGAGAAGAAGTTTTTTCTCAAATTTAAGTGGAACCTCTTGTGTTCCAGCTTGATCCCATTACCCCTTGTCCTATCATTGTTTGCCACCGAGAAGAGCCTGGCTCCATCCTCATGGCACTCACACTTTATATATTTATAAACATTAATAAGGTCATAAGAGAAAATGGAAAGTGAGGCTAAATCAAGGCACCCTTGTATTTCAATTAGTGACAAAATCTTCAGTAAGAGATGCCAGATAGTCACTTGAGCATTGGGATTGACCAGAGAGGGAAATGTGAGAATCACATGCTATTTAAAATCCTTGAGAACTGCCAGACAGGGGGCACAGAGGGAGAAGGGGGCAGGTCTGTGAACCCAAGCCTGGTATTAAGAAAGAGGATGATGACTCAGTAACAGAAATAATGCAAGTAACAGTTATTTTGTAATCACAGTCACTAATTTTGATAATAATAGATCAGGGAATCACTGGGAAAGCACCGTAAGGTAGATTCTGAGAGTTACAAAGGCTGAGGAAGGTAGGTGACCCAGGAACAAGGTTTAAGGAGCTGTGAATCCCAGGCTACTTCTGGTCGCATCCACAACTGTAGAGGCTCTTTCCCAGCTTGTTAGCTCCTGCCTTCCGTGTTACCTTACCCCACATCAGTGATTCCTCTTAGGAGTTTCAGGGTTGAGATCTCAGCTGACTGTGGGGATGAAAGGAATATCTTGTAGCTTCTGTTGCTGCAGTTTCCCTTCTTGTCTGCGTATCTGCAGGAGGGTGCTACAGGACTTTAGAAATAATCTGAAAGTATACATTAAAAAAATTGAAAGTTTGTTTAAAGGTAGTTTTTATGGACTCAAGTGGGGAGGCCACACTTAAGTGACCTGTGAGGTTTCTTTGAAGATAGTAAGGCTGTAATTGATAAATGAGCATTGGTAGACATGGAAAGAAGAGTTGGGTATTTCAAAAGATGTGTGAGAAGGCCCCAAATCACAGATTGATGGGCAGGGGGAAGCTGTGAAATCTGCAGTGAGGTGGCTGCTGAAATGGGGAACTTAGAAATATAAATTGGAAAATGAAGTTTATACATTATTTTGATGTGGAAAATGAAAGAGAACATCACATTTGAAGCTTGTATTGAAGCTTGTGAGCTAAATTATTAAAAAAATAACATCTTTGTTAAACAAGGATTGTGACACAAAATAACTGCATAGTAATACAGAAATATTTCACTTTACACTGTAGATTATAGCATGATTTGCATTTGTTTAATTAGTGATAGCTGATACCACCAGATAAGTATTTGCTGATTTACACAAAATGAACATTTTAAGTCATCCTAGCAGGTGCTCTGTATCACCAAAGTTTTGCTTTAAGCCTGCCATATAGTGACATAAAATCCTGGTTTAATTAAAAAAAACCAGTTTTCTATGATTGGAAATGTTTGGGCTCTGACAGACAAAACAAACCAAGTCATTTTCAAATATCTAATTTGTGGACAAAAATTTTCCACAGAGGTTTGGTTAATCCCAAACTGTATAGTAGCATTTCTGCCCCCATAATCCCACTGAAAATAACAATATTATAATGATTTTTTTATTCTGGTTTATATTTGACAACTTTAAGATTCTTTTTGGCTGCAGAATAACTGCTTATGCAGACTTGATAGCTCAAACTACTGAAGTCTTCATCTTCAGGTGCTGGGATGCTGAAGGATCTTCCCTCACTCTGCAAAGATTCCCAAGGTCATAATGAAATCCTATAATCCCATGTGTACACGAGATGAACATATGAATGAATTTACCACACCCGAATTCAATCTTTTAGGTGTGTGTCTCCTCTGTGCCTTTAGATTTGCCTTAGAGACAACACAGTTATTTGCAGTAGCAGGATCGTGCATTTGGTCACTTCTATAACGCTATTGACTTCAGTGGAGTTGAAGAATGAATGAAATGAATGAATCAGTGAAAGTTTAGGTCCCTTGTCAATGAAATGAGAGCAGTCCTCTCTGTAATGCCCTGCTGGGTGTCTTCTCTACACTGAAAAGAAAGGTTAGGCAAGGAGGACTTAATATCATGGTGGATGTGTATGTCCAGGAACTATCTAGTTTTTCTGTGATATATTTTGTCAATTTAAGCTAATTTAGTAATTAACCTTGCTAAGTTTTACTTCCTAAACCAACTTTAATAGTACTGGGAGACTTCCGTGGGAGGTGTGGAGTTGATAGGTTGTCCAAATAGTTCACAGTCTGTTTGAAAAAGGATTCTGATAGAGCAGCAGCAGCAGGTAATGTTATCTGAAATTCTTAAAATGCATCAAAAGACATTAGCCTTGGAATTACATATTGTTTCCTGGGCTGATTCTCACAACTGGTGAGGGGTTTTGATCATCTGCCTTGAGCTGGGGCTGACCAAAACCTGGCACAAGTGTGGAAATTAAGCTGTAGAGTTTAGAAAGGCCTTTCTAAAGGCCTCCCTTTTGGGAGCTTTCTGAGAGGCCAGAGTTGTACAACCGCTACCCAGGATAGTACATATGTGCTTTAAGGAATCCTATTAAAGTCATTGGATCTACTTTGTACCTTAGCTGTTCTAAATCAACATTTTTAATGGTGACGGTGAAAGAATAACTTCAAGCCATAGATTTATTTTGGTTTTCAAACTACTGTGTAACAGAAAAAGAGAGCGAGTCCTCTTACTGATTTTTTCACTTGTGTTAGGTCACCCCACCTTCTCCTGTGTTCTGATGACACAGGAATAGTAAGTCCTTCTTTCACCTCAGTATCTGATGTCCCGGGATCGCCTTTGCTGCCCCATGCTTCGGCATCCCAGGATAATAATAAACAATGAAAGGCAAGTTGTTTTTTAGACAGAAGTCTAAATTCTGTCTACAAAGAAAATATTAGCTTATGTGTTTACATGCTATTCATGTGTTAATCTCTCTGCTCTCTACTTAGTGCTTTAGCTGAGAACTGCAGTGATTTCTAATCTAACTCCAAAGGAGCTTTCTTCTCAGTGTGAGGGATGACTGAGCACATATCCCCTAATATTCCCAAACTTAGTAACTCATAGCTTTGGATTGAAATTTTAACTTTCTTTCCCCATTTTTTATTTTTGTACAAAGACATTTTACCACTTATGGAAGATGCTGGGTTGACAGATCAAAATCAGAGAGTATTGTGAAGGCACAGAAGGCACATAGGGAAGCTTTGCTGTGTGCTTTGGTGCTTCACTAGTATCACAAGAGTATCTCATTCTGCACACCTCCTCAGCCTCTTCACTCACTGAGGTCCTAGTGAGGATACCAACAATAGTGACAGCTAACAAATCACTTTCTCCTAACGTTTAACCTACCTAGTCTGAGTTCATCAGATAGTTTATATTCAAAGAAAACGGTTATGAAAAACTTGTTGACCAATTCTAACAAATGCAACAATAAAAAAAGGGAAAAGAGATGTTCAGAGAAACTGTGACTTTGTGTATAACTATGAATACAACTGGAAGAGCACATTCAAAATGTTTTAAAACTCAAGGAAGCTGAGAGATTTATCTGTAAGGGTTATAATCTCAAAACAAAAGGCAGCCAGGGCTGGAACATCAGTTTTGCAATGCTTGAATGCTATAATTCAGTCTGTGTTCTCTTGTATTAAATTCATGACAACTCAAAAGTATTTCAATGCAGTTCTCTATCAGCTTTAGATTACATCATGCTGTGAATTGCTCTATCTGTTAATATTGATCCTTGTAAATCATTTGGTCTGAGGTCTTCAAATGGAAAGCGGTGGTGTATTTCAGCATGCAATGTACTCACTTTGTCCTTGAAACTCATTTAAAAACAAAGCAAGCTGTAATTGCATAGATGCTATTACTTTTCTGAAAGGTTAGATTCACCCCTTTGAACTGTCAACTGCTGGATGAAGGCCTTGCATAGAAAAAATGAGAATGGAGGAGAAAATTGTTGTTTGGTGCTTGATGTTGACTGAGGGAGTCATAGAGGTGCTGCCTGTCTGAAGAGCTGTGTAGCCCAAAGCCTGATTCAAAGAAGTCACGCTGCTCTTAATGAGAGTAGCCAGAGCAGCAGAAATTATGGTCAAATGCCAGTTCCTGTACGTTTATCTAGCTAGATTTTTTTTTTCTTAATTACCTACATTTTGCTTGAATATGTCCTTCATTTTCAACTGTGTTCTTCAACTGTTGCATGGCTTTGCTGTGAGCTGAGAAACGTTTACTACACTCTGTTTGCTGGGTTGCGTTTTGTTCTTCACCCATTCATACTGGGCTGCATTTGATTGTGAGTGACAGTTCTTTTTGTTTTGCAGATCCCTTCAGGATCCTTCAGAAAGAGTGCTGGTGGAGAAACATCAGTGTTGCACAGATGTATATCAAACGTGGAGAGAAATGCAGGTTTCTCTGGAAAAAGAAAAATAATGAGGTAATATTGGAATATGTCAGAGATCATCATGGGCCTTTGTTCACTCCATTAACTAAGAGAAACTCCTACCTAAATCTGTTTGGTTTCACTGAAAATTTATGGGAGAGGAACTGAGTGAATGTGACAACTGGGATGGCTGGTGTGCACGAGCGAGGTGAGGTGTCGGGACCCGTGTTCTGCTGCTCGCTAAGGGAATAGGGAGGTTTCCAAACTGTCTTTCCTGCAGGGAAAGAGAAGACAGCTCCTTCCTGGCAAGAAGGGTGGTAAGGGCTGCAAACAACTCTTGAGTTGTTTGTGTTACACCCAGCACCTGCTTGAATCCAGCACGTGGCTGGACTGGGTCAGGTACCGCGCTTCTCTGGGAGCACCTATATTGATCTGAAACAGTGTGAGTTTCTAGACATGCTTTAGTTAAGGCTCTAGTAGAAGTGTCAGGATTTCTCTTCAATGAACCATTCCCTAAAAGAGAAATAATTTTTACTCAAGAAATCACAGGGCTAAATCACAGCAAAATCTACTTTAAGTAACTGGAATTATTGGGCCTACAGCTTGGCAATGGGCCACTTTGTTACAATATGTAGTTATAGGAAGGGTATAGATTTATTTCTTCTCTTCATGCTGATCTAGGTGTGATCCAGCAAAACAAGCAGCTGTGACAAGGAAAATTCAATTTATACAGTTGGAAGATTCACGTCAACATATAACAAAAAGATGCATATGGAAGCTGCTAAATATGTGTTACTATGAGCTGAGTGCAGTCATCCTGAAGTCTCTAAATGCACATTTCTAAAAGGGTAAACAAGTACATGTACATCTGAACTATTTATCCCCTACCATGTACTATAACTAGAGTTTAAGAAATGACTAGTGATTTGGCTTTATTTTACTAGATGATTTGTTGTGCAGAGTCCTAAAAGGCCCTTGACTTTCTGAGACTGGCCTAGTCAGCTTTTTCTGGAAGCAAAACTATACTGATGCTGTCACTACATTTTTAAAATCTCAGCCAGTTTGCAGGTGCATGAACATAGCAACAGACACAAACACATAGATACAGACATATGTATTTCACATATCCTATATACAGAATACAGAACAGGAGGTGCTAGTCTTTTCTTGAACAAGGCATGCAGTTCTCAGTGCCTCAGTATATCTTTTTCATTTAACCATGAAAAAAAATTGAGGTCAGTTTCTGAGTATAGAGCGTGCTCCATTTTATACAACAGGTATGTTTAACTATCACCTGACTGTTTCTCTAATACATTTAAATAATTAGAACATTTCTTTATTCTTTCTCTCTCTCTTTTTTTTTTTTTTTTAGCTGTAGTGAGAACTTTGTTTTTATTGAATGATTCACTTTCCACAACTGTTATTTCTTCTCCAGCCCACTCTGAGTTTGCAGTAGTGACTGAAATGTTCTCAGACAAGCAGATGGAAAAATGGCCTGTAAATCGTTATTGTTATAAACGGTTTGTAAAAACTTTGGGTGCTGAAAGGTAAGAGTAGTGCAAATAAATCTCAACAATGCTGACTCAAAGGTTTAAAGCATTGCTTAAATCTCTCGATTAAACCAGTTTCTCAATATTTGACATGAATCAATAACTCTGAGATGTCTTTGCTGTTCTCTAGCTTTGTAAATATTTACACAGCCAATTCCGTGAAATATGACATATAATCCTGTTGAAGTAATTCTTTGTATGCTATGTATGAAGAAGTATAAAGCTTAATAGTTCCAGTGATGCTAGTTAAATAATTGGCAGTAAGGATGAAATCTTCTGCGTTTCTTTTGTAAATGACCAAGATTTATACAATGTAAGTGTGAGTGAATGGAAAGCAAAATCCACCTTCTGTTGTAGATCTTGGGCTGGCTTGTGCCTGAGCATGTGGCTCAGCATTTACAGCAGCCTTTTATTCCAGTCAGAGATCCAGTTAGAGAGCTAGATAGATCAGGGCAAATAGTGAGAAGACGACACCTCTATTATCTTGTCCTCGACCTTCTTTTTCTGGGATGTACTCAAGGGAACAGGAAGATGTTCCACCCAGTTTCCAAGAGCTAGGAAAGACTTCTGCAGGAATCTCAGTGCAAAAAGGTTCTATCAGCCCTCCAGATCATGGTTGGGACTCCTCCTAACACACAAAACTTGCAGCGGGTTTGTATTTAAATGGTTTATCTTACGAAGCACAGGGATATGCTTGTTCCTAAGACACCTCACTTTTAGTCATTGTTTACTGATTCAGTCTGATTCATCTGTGGATTCTGCCGGGTTTCGCAGTTGTGCTGCTTGCCTCTGGGTATTCCAGTAGAAGGGTTTGGGCAATAACGAGGAAGCAGAGAAAGATCAAAGTGGCACAAGATATTCAGAGATGGCCAACAAGAAATTAGAATTGGATCTTTTCTCAGATATGCTCCGTTCTCATGCAAAATTGGACCTTTCTGTGCTTCTAGGATGCATTCCTATCCTAGAAGAGAGCCTACAATAGCATTTTTATTGGCTTTCCTATGAAGGGATGAGAGAAAAGGGCTGCCCAGTTCTCAAATCCACAATACAGGCCTTCTTTCTATGGAATTTTTCAGCCTGTAATAAAAAATAAAATACATTTGTACAAGTTCTTTAAAGACTATTTTCTAGCTTATAGGCATCGTGCCTGTTAAAAAGTGGAGAAAAAGATTGCATTCTCTGTTATACATTTAGAAGTATTTTAGCTTCTTATTTGGTTTATCACACCAAACCCCTTAAGGACCCCTCAGGATACGAAAAGGTCTTCACGCAGAAGTACTACAGTGGTGCTGCGCTTCTGTAGCCCAGTTTGCCCACTGCATAACCCAAGCAGAGAGATGTACGCTCAAAAGAGCAGTGCACCACAGAAAAGGTGATGTGGGAACTCAATGAAATTGCTGTCAGTTTTCCTGACTGTTAGATTATACAGTCCTTCGGGCATGTTTTTGCTTGTGTTTTTACCTATATATCTACAAATATTAATACATGTAATTCTGGTTGGGACAAAACCCAGATGATTGCATTTGGATTGCTAATAGATTATTTTTCAGCTTTGTTTTCATGTTGTGTTACATTGCTTGACTTATTGACTATTTCTCCCCTCGCAAGCTAAGACCGAGTAGGATCTGCAGAATGTCTCTTATATTTAGGGATGTACTTTGAAAGAAAAAAAATTATGTCTATGCACAAAAGTTTGCATTTTCCACCACAGCTGTTTGAGGGCCTAGGAGATTTGAAGAGGGTTTGGTCCAGCTAGAAATCAGGCTAGAGATGATATAACAAAATATGAATTAAAACTTTCAGAGCTGAAAATATGAAACTAATTATCTTGCTTAAGAAAAAGTAAAATCTTTTCATTCACCCTGACCAATTAATATTACTCTTTAGATAGCAAGTTAACAGTGTATAAATAGCAATGGGAGAAATTAGTAGGGAAGACTTATGTGTACAGACATCTGCTCAGCCAACCAAAGTTCCTAAAGGTTCAGCTACAAGTCTGGAAGTGTAACCACTGGTGTCTAAAATAGAAGACATGGAAATAGATGTTGTGATTTTTTTTTTCCCCCCTTTCTACATTTTGTGATTTACCACAAAAAACAACAAAAACAAAAACAAGGCCACATGTAATAGTCGTGGTCATGGAGTGCTTGAAGGGCCTAGTTCTTCACTCACCACAAAGCAAAGACATGTCAAAGATACGTTGCTTCAGCTACGAAATATACATACAGGAAACACTACATACCTAGCAGCTGTGAGGATTAAGTGATCTGATCAACCTTTTCTGTATGTCTTTCTAATAATAATTATTCGTACTTAAAAGAGGGAATAACGTTTTGTCATCCACACCTGAGAAATAGCTTTCTTTTTGCCTTTGATGCACGGCAGAACTCAGAATTCTTATTGCAAAAGGAGGCCAGAGAGCAGATGAGGCAAAACGACAGATTCAGGCAAAACATGAGCAGCCAGCTCACAACAAGCAAGTTCAGTGCATGACAATCTCCCTGCTCTTCCCTTGGGAAGAGCCGTTCAAGAAGCAGCAGATGGAAACAGCTGCCAACAGATGAGAACTGGAGAGGATTCAAATCATGATACTTGCTGGAACTTGGGAGTTTTTGATAGCCTGATCTTAACTAATGACAGGTATCTAAGATTTTGAGCCAGACAGCTATCAGCCAGCTCTTAGCTATGAAAACCAGACAAAAACCGTTGTGGAACAAAATATATGTACAGGACATTCTCTGAACAAGCCACCAGAGCTTATTTCTCAGAGAAGTCCTCTGGAGAGAAGAAATGTTAAGCTGTGGTTGCTCATAGTACTACACATAAAAAAACCCCACTGCTAATGTATTTTTTGTGGATGTGTCTATCCCATAACTCATTCACTCAAAACAGTGGTTTTTCTTAACTTTGAGCTAAAATTTAACAGGCGGGGAAAAGACAAATTTAGGAAATCCAGTGATGCAATGCTGATACTTTAATGTCTTCTTGCATATTTTCTAGCATACTATGAAGAATAATAAGTGGCAGAAGCTAAAGTGTCCTTGGCAAACAAACAAACAAAATAGCACCCTGTGATATTTTTACCTTTGCTTCCCCTCACCACACACACTGTTTACTCCCACAGAGCTTGAAATATTAACCCAGCATGTTAATTTATTTCTTCCAGAGTTGCCCCGGCTGTTGGATTTAACATCTCTCTTGGAAGTACTTCAAACCAAATGGCTGGCTCCATCTCTAGCTTTGTTAATTAGACACATTACTTTGTTGCTTTTTTCATATTGTTTAATATAATTGGCATTTGTGAAGCATTTGAAAGGCATGTTTGGGAATACATTTTGTGCAGCTGGCTTTAAACTGCAAGCTGCTTCAAGTGCGTAGCTGTGTAGAGGACAGCCCTGGGGAGCACAGAGCCTGTGTGCTCAGCACACACCGTGCTTCCTTTCCAAAGGGAGCCGAGCGACCAGTGTGACACGTGTTCCTCCCTGCATACATTTGTATTTCTATGGTTATATATTCATAAGGGAGCGTCAAGTGCCCTGTTTGAAGAACAGGACTCCCTCTAGAAAGCTGTTGTATAGAAGCTGAGATGGTCTTTCACCCTAACCAGCTTTCAGCAACTCACAGGGATACCTTGACATATAGGGACAAAAGCCTGTGGTTTTTCACATAGAAGTGCATCTGTACAAGCCATGTATTTGGACTTGCTGTGGTAATTCCAACTGACAAGGGTGCCCATACTGTGTCAACTGCCAACAAGATTTATGAATTTACACTACACATGAATACAGTTAATTAATGGTAGTCGTCTTGGTGTGAAATGATGCTCTCTATCTCAACTGAGGAAGAGTTAGATATAAAAGTTTAGGGGAAAAAAAAGGTATGCGCTAAAGAAATTATGGCCAAGTCTTCTTTTTCATAGAAATGCTGCCCTCCAGTGGTCTGAGAAAAAGCATACACATCATTGATTGCAATAAGATAGTTGCCACTTACACTGCACCAAGTAGCAATCAAACTTACCTCTTAGTATGACAGACACATGGATTGTCTGGGATCCAGCCTCAGAAAATCCACAGGTGACATAAGACCCAGTAGAGACATTTGGAACAAAAAGGTATTGCTTTACTAGGACAGGCCCCCTGACTCAGTTCTGTAAACAACTGAATAAAAATTAAAACTCCTCCTTGCAAATGGCGGGATTGTAATAGTCTGACCCACAGTGACAGTCGAAACCCCTGACTTCATACAGAGCCACATGCAAGAAAACGGTACAGTTGGATGAATGAGTGTCACAGGACGCTTGTTGGATTGCCACTGAAAAAAACCAGTTCTTCACAGTGGTCAGTGGACCACGAGGATCCTTCTGTCCTCACAGAACAGGAATCCCAAGCCACAGAAAAAATTCAAGTTCTCCAGGTTTTATCTTTCAGTCATGGCAGCCAAGTGTGTTTCATTTAGGATTCAGAAGTAAAGGATCAATGTGAAAGGAAGGAATGTTGTATGGCCAAAATATAAGGTAGATACCTTTAGGTGTGTCCCCTCTCCACTTGCTTACCTTTCCCTTGCCTGGCTTCTAATGGCCTTTCCAAATGTGCAAGACTGTTTCTCAGCTTGTCCTGTTCTACACCTGCATGTTCGGTGGGGGTTCCCATGCATGCTGAGATGATCTGTGCCCCAGCGAGGGACTTTGCCACCAGAGAATCACATCATGGTCCTGCTGTCATCTCTTGTTCCATCTGCCTCTGGAAGGCAGCCAGTCTCCCCCTGGACCACTGCTCACAGAACAGGCCATGCAATGCCTTCAAAGACCTTCCATTTTCTCTGTCCTTCTGTCTTTCTTTTTTACTTAAAACATTTTGGTACCGTAAAGTTCTGCAGTAATAATAAAACTCCATACTATTCCTGCAATTTTTCTCTCTGTTTCTTGGCGTTTTCCGATGTATTTCTCCTGCTCTTCCTAGTGTATGGGGCTCCAGGTGCTGAGTGAAGACCTGAATATTTTTGCTGTTTCCCCACCAAGAAATTCTCTATTCTAGCAAGATGAGAAAACAGAACATTGAATTCACCAAGAGACAATTTCAGAAAGAGCTGTAATTTGCGTCTTATCCAGCAGATGTTGTTGTTGGACCGAAAAACAGCTCAAGGTCAGTTCAGGTGGGTTAGGGAAGCCTGTGTTTCAGAGGATTTCAACAGTTCTAGGATTTTATCCAGCATCTCCAGATCTGTTCTCCTTAGACCGGGAGACCTTTTACAGCCATGGACTTGCAACAGTGGGTGACTGTGCTGAGACAGACCTCTGAGTGAATCTGATTCCAAGGAAAAAAACAACACCACCCCAACCACAAACACAACATCAATCGTCTGATTAAGTGAGTATTGTCTGTCAGAGTTTTTAATGTATTTTTATAAATAGTGGAAAGCTTCACTTCATATACAATATTTGCCTCCCTATTGATGAATGTGGGGTTATTCATTGAGTCTTACAAAAAATAGTACACTTGTTGATGTTACTAAGATGCATGTAGGAGACAAAAGTGATTGATGTTTTAGAAACAAAATGTGAGTTCAATGCCATGTCAGCTGTTTTATTGGGAAAACCCTGAGGTCTTCTATTGCTCTATGGTTACAGGATAGGTTGGTTTTCACTGTTAAGCTTACTGTGTTAAGGTCTTCATTCAGAAGTGACTGTGTATGTGAGAGGTAGATTTTTGGGTCCACAGGAAAATGTCTGTGTTCCTTCTACTGGCCCAGTGGCTTTATGCCAAACATATTCCTAATTCCTGGTGGGAAAGGACTATCTGGGGGCTCTTTTGTATCACAATGGGGAGCATTCTCTTAGCCCTGAAATCTCAACTATTGAAAGACGAGCCGTTGGTCTCCACTTAATGACATTCCCAGTTGTGCAACAAACTTTTGGAGAAGGAAGCGTGCTGCATAGATCAAGGAGAGAGAGTAATGGCTGTTCAACAGATTTACTGGAAAACAAGCGATTTGAAAGGCAGAGGGAGGGCGAGCTGAGAAGCATTAGTAAGCAGTGCTTAATGAGGTACTCAGGTACACCTCCTGAGATGATCTCTGGGATGTCTGGCATGTGGGCCAATTATCTCCCTCCCACGCTCTCACACGTGCTGAACGCAGATCGTGTTGTCAAAGATTTGCACTCTGACTGTACAAAGAACATTTTATCTACTGCTAGCAAAGCTGAGATTGCCATATGCAAGTTATGCAAAATGGCCTTCACACCATCTCCTGCTATCGCAGGCTCCGTGTCAGCCACACATTTTGGAAATGTTGTAGACTACCACCATTATTGTGGGGATACTTTCTGGTTTGTCTTTTCAAGATGAGGGGAGCTGTAAAGCCTGCCAGCTCGTTCAGAGCGATGGTGCCCGGGGGATCCGCAGGTCCAAAGGGGTTGTGATAGAAATGTGTCCGTGAGCAGAGCACAAGCAAAGGGGCACGACAGGGAGTTTATGTCACGGCTTCGCACCGCCACGTGAGCGCTGTCCCAGGCAGCATTACATGCAGTAGCTTGAAACTATTCCCACTGAAACTGGAAGTTTTGCCTCTGATTTCAAGGAACAACTTAATAATTTTTAACCAAAATATTAATTTCTTCTCGTTAACATTTGGATGGTATGAGGTACAAATGTTTTCTTGTCTGTTCAGTTTTGTGTGTAGTTCTGAAGATGGTAATATCATTTTTATGAGTAAAATGAGCAGGTTTGCTCTTTGTACAATCTTCCCCTTTCAAAAATCTCTGTAAAATACAAGCTGTAAAATGTAAACTGTTTTTTCTTCCACATTCAGTGGGGTTTTGTAATGTCTTTTTCTTGTGTTTGAAATTACAAGTCATTTTAAAAGAGCAGCATCTGGTGCAAAGCAACTGCGAACTTAATATTTCTTTAATATTTTTGGGTACAGATGAGAATACATTTTAAAAGGAAAAAATACACCAGGAATAGTTCATATATTTCTCTTACTTAAAATTGGATTTTCAGTATGTGAAAAATTTCTATAGTAGCTTCACTGCTAATGTGGGAAATGGTGTATAACATAGTTATTTTTTAAAAAATAGCGACTTTCTTGCACTTTTTTGTTGTGAAATATTGAAAGTAGAAAAAGGATCCTCTTCATTCTCCTATTGGAAAATACCTGATGAAATTTAAAATCAAAGCACCTAGCCTATATAAGTGAGGTATAAATTTATTCCTGTTCACTTTTTCCATGGCAATAGTTTGAATGAGATAAACCAATAATACTGGTTTTGTCATGCAGCCCCAGTAGGGCTCTTGAGTTATCAAATCAAACATTTCTAAGACACACACTTATTTTTATTTTAAAATACAGCTACTTTAATTATTTGTAGTTGTATGACTTTCCTTTTAGAGGTAGCATTTTATGGGAAACATCAGACAACTCTAATATATTTAGTGCAAAGCTCCAAACCCACATTCACGCAGGCTCTGTAGGGTCCTACAGCTTGAGGAAAGGAGGGCTCTGGTTTCCAGGCCCCCCCAGTGTATCCCAGGCTCTGCACATCAGTGCAATCTGCAGGACTGAGGTTTTTTAAAATCATTTGATGTTTCTTTGGGTGCCCCACCCTGCAGAATATTGAACTGGAACCTGGGTGGTATTAATATGAATGGATGATTTCAGGCTACCGGTGTGTGTAGCCCATGCTAGAGTGTTTCCATACACCAAGCCAGACTGCAGTTTGCCTTGTAGGATCAGCTCTAAATGCCTAGATACACCTTCAGGAGCCAAATTTAAGAACCAAAGTTTGTAAATGTTGGATGAGTCTTGTATCTGTTCCCCAGCTCGGCTTATGTTCCCTGCCACTGTTGGAACTAAACTACAGCTCTGAATCCAAGTATTTCCAGCTTTGAAAAATGTGCACATAGACTGGGATATACTGCTGTCAGTAACATGCCGTCCTCTTGGTGCAAGGAGAGTAGAGTAACTTCAAGCATTTGTTTTAAATATATTACCTTAGAAATAGACAGGAAGAAATTGCACAGGGAACACATTTTCCTTATTCAAGTTCAAAAATAAATATAGCTGTAACCCAAACGTGTATTTATCAGCACTGACACCCTTTGGCTTTACTCCAGTGGACTTCTCTCACTGACATCAATGGGAAAAAGATGGGCTCTGTATAGGAAATCTGTGAATGTTTTTTTTTCTCCTTCATCCATCCATCTATCTATTTTGGGATGTGCTAAATGCTTGTTCTCTGTTGTAACATTAACATCAGTATGTAGAAGCTTGAGTTGCTAAAATAAATCAGTGAAATGCAATATACATGACTTCACATGGAACTGCATGTACATTGTTGAGCACAAGCGCCCCGCAGCCACTTGCTGCGCCAGCTTTGCAGCCAGGTACAACCCCCTGTGTCCTGCAGAAGTGGGCTGCTGTAGCGAGGCAGGCACGAACTTCGAGCTGGCAAAATATTCCTTGGTTGTCACGTACATGACAGTAAAATTAATACTTTTACCAGCCTCGGAATAGGGGGATGACAAGGCCTATAGTATTTCACAAAAGCATCTTCTGATCTTTTGCATTGTGGGCCCGATCGAGTGTTCGGGAGAGGCAACGAAAATTTTATTGTTGATGTGTGAGACATGGATTGGTGAGGCTCTAACTGTCTCTTTTTAGTTTTCATAAGTTCGCGATACAGGCTTCAAACTAACCCGGGGCTTATTAGAGACCCTCATGATTCAAGTTAGTATGAATTAGAACATTCTCAAGTTCACTTAATTTTTATTTTTAGTGGAAAAATGAAAGGGGCAAGCACAACATTTGTACACTGCATTGTTTTCTGCCCACGGTGAAATCAATGGGAGACCTTTACAAAGCTGGGCTTTGATGAAGTTGTTGAGGAGTGAGTGCTGCCTTGGAGTCCCCTCTGACCCCTGGGAGCCTGGGCTGCTCCGCAGGGTGGTCCTGGGCCTTGACGCTGATTTATCATCTACCATCGTCACAAGCACACGGATGAGGAAGGAATCCCCATGGCTGCTGCTTTCCCTGCCCCTCTGGCTTCGGGTGAGACGGTGAGCTTGGAGCGTGCCTCTGCCCCAGGGGGAAGGAGAAGCAAGTACAGTGCTCTGCTTGATACAAGGCCACCTATTCCTCTCCACAGAGCACTGACCTTCAGGGCCTCCATCACTAAAGGAGTGGGAGACATTCCCATGGAATTAGCTGTTCCCTCTTCCTTTTTCCTGCTTAAGAGGTAAGAGCTGCACGAATGCCCTTTTTAATAGTCACCTAAGAGAGAATATGAGTACTGATCCGTCACCAAAGTATTTAGAGCCGATGACAATATCTGGGTGGATTTTGGGGTTTGGATTGTGTTGGTTTTGTTTCGGTTGTTGTTGTTTGTGTGGTTTTGGTTTTGGTTTTTTTTCCCCCTCTCTGTGGTGTTCAAACAAAATCCAGAAACCACAGGGCTTTGACAAGAGATGGGTTGTTTCACATTGGCTGTAGCTGCTGGTTATTCTTGTCCAAATGTAAAGAGATGTCCTGATGGTTACTTACGAATGACAACCTGCTCAGGGCTTAACATTTTTCAGTTTCATGGCAAGCTTGCAAGGTTACACATATACACTGAACGAAACATAGCCCACTCGTTATTTTTAGAGTGGCTCTAAACAAGTAGTAAATCCCTGGAGTAGTGCTGCCAGGATGTGTAAAGTTCAAATCCAAATTAAAACTGCCAATCTTTGGCCTAAATTCCAACCTGAACTTGAGGAAAGCTGTGATCTGTACCTTGTACTTTATCACAAAAGATCTTTTGCAATTAGTTTCCAATACATGAGAATATATGAATGTGGTACAAACACTTGAAGGGTATGACTTGGATGAAAAGTCTGAACATTTGTCCGAGAATGTAGTACCTGGGCTTGTGAGATACTGTTGTATAAATCTTGGTATCTGCACTGGAATTTGGAGAGTCTAATTTATTGCGATTCCTACTTCTAACACATCTTCGTAAGATCAAGTCCTATAATGTGATTGTAAACTTTCGGGGGAGGAAGAGAAACATGCTTATTGACCTTACAGATCTCCTTAATAATGACCCAGTACCTGCAAGACTTGGTTTAGAAATCACCAACATACAATATGAGGAAAGTAGACCCCTTTTCAGCAGCATATTTATGCAAAGTAGTTGAAAGTAGTGCAACTGAATCACGTTCTTAATTTCTTTGCTGAATCAGAGCCTGTATCTTCTTCCTGCCAAGGCAGCGATCTTAATACCACTCCCAAATGCACTAGTAATTCTAGAAGCCCTAATGAAAGTCAAGATAACACCACAGATTTTATAAATAAGGGTCTTTATTTAGAATACTGTTGAAAACATTCTTGGCAACCACATCGTATAAATATATAAAGTTAAAGTTTGACACAACAAACCAAGCAATATTAAATATTTTTAATTTTTTTCCCTTTTTGTTTTGCTTTTTTTTTCTTTTCCTCTTCCCCTCCCTCCCTTTTTTTTTTTTTTTTTTTGCAAAGCAACTCTTATTTACAATTATACAAAAAGTTTTATAAAAAATGGTCCACAACCTTATTTTGGCCAGAACAGGAGTAATATGTTGGATCTGTCATGCCACTACTGTTGTAGATTTCTATTCTTCTCTGCATTCAAGAGTCAGGTTTCTATTCCCCAAAGCCCAGATTAAAACTTGGCCATTTCATGGTATACAATTTTATCTCTAAACATATTAAATAATTTTAGTTTAACAACCAATAAATAACTAGGTGTATTTTGAAGTAATACAGGTTTGAAAAGTTATATATTTGAAGGAATTTTGAGTGATATTTTAAAACTGGAACAAGTCTTGAGAAGTTTTTTCAGTCTTACAAGGCAGGTCTTGGAGCGTGGCTGAACGGAGCAATGATTTTTCGGTGCAGTCCAGCTGGACCTGCCTTATAGCACTTGGTAGATAGGGTTGCTGCTGCTGCTGCCATTATCCTGGGGTAAGGGGGTGCAGTTGGTGGGAGAAGGAATTTGGGCTCCACTGTCATTCAGACTCCCTCCTTCTGGGGGGGAACAGGGACTCCCTTCAGCAATGGTTTCCACCGGCGGCAGTACAGGACATGTGGAGTTATCTGTGGAAATCCTCTCTACAATGCTTGAGAGGCAATCGAGGCTGGAAACAACAGAACTCTTCCCGTGCTTTGGATCTAAAAAACAGACAAAAAGGTGATCAGTTTATCCAATGGGTACTTAACGTCAGGAAGATGTGGTCCTTTCATAAAGCTTACAGTATGCGTCTGTGAGCATGTAAAAAATCAGAGGAAATGAATGTTGGTGAAGGATGCCAATTATCAGAAAACAGAGATTGTAATTTGCAAAATGGAAGAGAGACCTAACCAAACTATGCTCTGTCTGGGGCAGGATCGATCCAGGGCTTCTCTTCAGTCCAAAGAAAGGGAAGATCTGAAATCAACTGTAAATTTCTCCAGTAGGGGTAAATGGTAAGGTAGAGTTTGAAGAGTCTTAAGGCAAAACATGGTTAAACACTGAAAATTAGTTGAAGAGAGGAATATATTTTTATCCAGATGTTGTATTTGCAAAATAAGAAGTGCAGCTTTAATATAACCCCATATTTGCAAATACATCTAGAGGAGTACAATGCTTCTATTAGCACCATCAGCTCGCTGGTTCCTCTTTCAGCTGAGCTGGGGTCAGCTATGCCTGGGGACGGAGAAGGCACGGGGAAGTCTGCTGCCCTGACTGCCTCCGTCTCCATGTTTCACACAGCCGTTACAGCACATACTCACCGTTCGGTGATTCTGTGTAGTAGCTGCTGTCATAGCTGTTTCTTCTGCGAGAGCTGCAAGGAGGCCCACTGTACTCCATCTGGAAAGGAGAGCAATCTGAGTGAGGTCACTGCTTGGGGACAGCATTTACCGAAATCCTGGTAACCGTTCAATTTCGTATTTCAGTCCCTAGCCTGTGCCATCATTCCAGTCCTGGCTGAAACGCCATCAAGTTCTAGGTTTTTTGGATGAGGCAGAACGTAACTTGGTTAGAAGATGATTTACCCCAGAATATTCATTGTGGCACAGCTCTTCCAATGGAAAATTACCATTCTTGTTGCATCGAATGCTGTAACTTTACAAATGAGATCAAGTTTTCCAGCATTCTGATCAGACGCTGCCCTTCGCATATCTTCAATTTACAAGAGGGAGGCCAAGAGTCTTATGATTTAATTTTTGAAGGTTTTTCCAAACATGAGTTCCTGTTAAAAAGCCTCTTGTCTACCTTTGTCCCTTTTTATTTCCTTTAGTTTCTCTTCTCATTTATGTTTTGTACAGAAAAAGCCCCAGTGTATTTGTTTCCAACACTTTAATCCACAATAAAATCACTCTTTCTGACAAAATGGCTGCATTTTGAGGAGGGATCATTTCTGTGAATGTTCTCTCCAATCTGCCAGCTATCTCATAATCTCAGATATTCAACTCAGTAACAATTATACCCACCAGAGCACTGAAAAAAATCTCAGGTCTTAAAGTGCTGTCAGGATCCCGTCCCAGACAGCTGTCCTGCAATGCAGTCACCGTGTTCCTCCACCCCAGAGTCAGACCAGAGTCTGAGCCTATAGTCCCAGTGAAAAGATGCGGTGATGAGACACCCTCTGGCACCCAACCTTCTTCTCCCCTCCCCGTAACATACAAGCAGGACTGAAAGCCTGGGGTCTCCTGCCTGTTGCTGGTAAATGTCTACGGAGGGGATGAAGTGAGAGGCGAAATGGAGAACCTTTTTCTTAAAGGTCAAGAAAAACAACTCCTGTTGCTTAGATCCTCCTCCTGTTATCATGACGAATGGCAGAAAACAAAACTCAGACCCTCATCAGTTGCCCTGTAACTGCCATGACCAAGGGGGACCTTCCTCTGTGCTGTCCTTAGAAGATTCAAAGGTAATGATAGAGCAGAAGATGGAAACAGATGTCCCAGGAGCTATGGGAACACAGGCCAGGGCTCAAGACCTCAACATGCTCCCAGGTACCCATCCCAGGCAGCTTCCCAAAGTGCTCCCCTAGCAGCTCTCTCCTTGCTCCTCGGGGACACGGGGAGACCTGCCTAACTTCTCACCCCAGGGAAAAAGTGTAAGATATTTTTATTCTTTCCCATAGATCCTGGCATGCAGGGACCCCACCTCCCTCTGCTGCTGGAGCTCAAGGCACAAGAACGAACTTTGTCTTCTGCCTGGGGAGGTATGGAAGGCAGCTGCTAGAAGAAACGCAGGAGGAGGTGACTCCCCCTGCACGGGTTTGTAACAACAGCATTTGGGGCCCCTCGGTGGCAGGGTGTCCTCCCTGGGGCACTCACCATGCCGTCAGAGCAGTTGGAGCGGGGGCTGGAGGCATCTGATTCCCCGCTGTAGTGCTCCAGCACTGGGTAGTAAGTGTCCTCCTGCTCCCGCAGCAGTGCCTGCAGGCTCTCGATGTAGCGGATGGCGTTGCGCAGGATCTCCACCTTGGGCAGGCGCTGGTTGGGGTTGGTGGACGTGCAGCGCTTGAGGGTCTCAAAGGCTTCATTGACCTTGCTGAGCCGCCGCCTCTCCCTCATGGTGGCAGCCTTGCGGCGGTCAGCGTTGGTGGTCTTCCTCTTACAAGCCTTGCAGGCCCACAGCAGGCAGCGGCCAGCCTGGTGGTGCCCGCTGGGCGCCCGGACGTGCTCCTCCTCATGCGGGTGCCCATGATGGTGCCCATGGTGGTGTGGATGCTCCTCGGGCTTCAGCAGCCCCCCCACGTGCACCAGCCGGGGGTCCAGGTCCTCAAAGAAGTGCATGTCCGACGTGTTGAAGCACGGGTCATCGTAGAAGTCATCAGCAGCCGCGAAGGAGCAGAGGGAGCCCTCTGTCATGTCCATGGGGCCCAGTAAGTCCATGGGGGCGGTGGAGGAGACAGTGGCTGGGCCAGAGAGGGTGAGTGAGGGGATCAGAAGAGAGGGGGCTTCGATCGGGCTGTTCAGCGGCAGCCACTGGCCAGGCGGGTGCGCAGAGCAGAGGCCCTCACACCCTCTCCCAGGCGAGGCCACCAGCGCTGGCTGCTGCTGCTGCCGCCCCCTCCCCAACCGCGCCGCTCGGGAGCGCCACTCGGGGCCGTATTTATGCCGGAGCCCCCCTGCGCGGCGGGTCGGGACGGGGCGGGGCGCGGCGGGGCGGGGAGGGGGCCGCGGCCGCCGGAGCCCCCGGAGCAGCGGGGGAGAGGAGGGGGGCAGCGGGGTGCGGTGTCCCACATGCGCGGGGCGCCGTCGGGACGGTGTTGCGGGCACTCGGGCTGTTGCAGAGCTGTCGCCGGCCGCTACCGGCGCTCCGCTGCACACTTGTCTTTCTTCCCCCCCCCCCTTTTTTTTTTTCACTTTGAGCAGCTCGCCCTGCCCAGCCAGTCCGGGAGAGCACAGCTCCCGCAGCCGCCGGCCGCTCGCCCGGGGACAGCGCTGCTCCCGCTTCTGCCGCCCGCCCCGGCGGGCCGCGTGCTCCCGCCCGGCGGCGCGGGGCGTTTTGCAGCGCGTTTCCCTGCGCGTCCCGGCCGGTGTTCGGCGGCGGTGGGCGCTGTGCCCGGGCAGGGCGGCGGCTCCGCTGGTTTCTCCCAGGGAAGAAAAGCCCCCCCGCCCCGGGACAGGTTTCTCCGCGCCGGCCGCGGCTGTGCGGCTCTGCGGCCACAGGGTAACTACTTCGGGGGCATTCGTGAGGGCGGACGGTGCGGGCGGCACCTCAGGGCGGCGGCGAGGCGCCGGGGCCACGGCGGGGAGCTGGGGCTGCGCCCGCCCCGCGGAGGCGGCGGGTGCGAAGCGGCAGGCAGGACGGAAAGGTCGCGGCCGGGGGAGCCGGCGGGGCGGCGCGGCCGCGCTCACAGTGGCGGTCGCCTGGTGGCGCTGCGCCGGGCGGGAGGCGGCGGGGGGGACACGGTTGCCTCTAGGGGGCGGTAGCACCCCGCTCCGCTCCTCCTCTGGGTTCGCGGGTTCGATTCCCCCGCTCCGCGCCGGGAGCTGGCCGGGCTGGGGAGGGCACAGAGGCGCGGCTCCCGCTGCAGGGCGAGGGGCCGCCAGGTCCCCGGGACAGGGAGGCTGAGAGGGAGCTCGTCACGGAAAGCCGTGACCCGGCAGCCAGGGCTCCCAGTTCTCACCTGGGAAAAAAAAAAAAAATCACAGCAGAAAAAGCAGGTGTGTCTGGGGCCCATTGAAGTACGTTAGTGTTTTTCTCAAGAATCAGGGTGTTTCTGCCCACGTCTGACCCAGGTACAGTTCAGAGATACATAGCGAGGATGGAACATGTTCAGCAAGACTTAAGTGCAGTTATTGAAAGTATTTGACCTCAGAGCAAAAAGAAGTTGGGTGGGAGGGTGAGGCCTGGAGCGGCTGAGACACCCAGCTAGGGCCTGAGCAAACCACAACCGTATTTATCCCAGGAAGTATTTGATTCCTCCAATAAAGCAATGCAGTAATGGTTTAGTAACGACGTACTGGAGGAGAGCTGAGGCCTGAGTTACATTCAGCTACCACTTCAGCAAATGTCTCTTTTCATATGAGTTATGATGTATAAATTGGCTTTTCAGGTTCCTCTTTCAACTCCAGCCTCTGTTTACCTTTATTCTGAAGTCTTTGAAGAGAAAGACTTCAGCTCATGGAGTAGCATTTTGCTGCACATGCAGTTGCACTGCAGCTGGATTGCTTGTGCAATAAGAGTTCATTGTTTCAGGGAACAAGCAGTGACAGAGTTTGGACCTTGGAGAAATGGGATGCGTTTTGGTAACGTCTCTCAAGGGTGCTGGAGTTTTTACTCTGTTTCTAGAATATTATTTGAGGTGGTTATTTTTTCCAATGCAGAAGCAGTTCAGCAATTCCAATGTGTGATTTCATTGACTATATTATTAAAATAGTTATGGGTATT
Organism: Streptopelia decaocto; assembly: GCF_964273445.1. Classification (NCBI taxonomy): domain Eukaryota; kingdom Metazoa; phylum Chordata; class Aves; order Columbiformes; family Columbidae; genus Streptopelia; species Streptopelia decaocto. Next base: position 54,147,515 of record NC_138661.1, read on the forward strand.
TTTGATGTACCATGAGCTAAAATTTATCTCAATTCTGCAGTTATAAATGTTGGTGAAATTTCAACTCATTCAAAATCAAAGGGAAGGCTCCATCTTCCCTGAGGCAAAGGGCTGACTGAGCAAAACTGAAAAGGTAGAAAACATCCATCAATGATCTAGTCCCCAGTCCCAGTGCCTATGTCTTTTCAGAGGGTCTATTGTGAGGGTGGCTTCTTTTGTTCTATGATTTGGTTTTTGCAGAAATTCCCAATCTTCAGTCCCCATTTCCTACTTACTTAAATGTCTCTGAGTACAGACAATAAGAACTGTTAGTCACATTCTGTCATTATCTGCAAATGATAAAATTTTTATTTTAAGAAAAAAGTGTATGTTTTGGACTCTGTACAAGTTTGTTCTTTCACTGTATCGAATGCTGAAAAGCGATATGTCCCAAGGAGATCAGCTATTGACCACCCTTACACATTTAGAAGTGTATCTCCCAGCTGTTTCTGAGAGGCAGTGTAGCAGACTTGTGGAAACACTCACTGTTATTACAGAAGGAATGAACAGATTTTTTTTTTAATCTTTATTGAACAGTTAAAAAAGTAAAAATAATTTATATTCCAAATAGTCCTAGGTATACAATAATGCATAGTAAGCATATATGAGAAAATAATTGTATGCTGTAACAACTGAACATGAAAATTGGGATATCAAGGCCTGGTGCTGGCTGCGTGACCCACTCAAGACACTTAAACTCTCTCCAGATCATTGTTTCATTTGTAGAAAGGGTAATTTTACCTTTTATTTAGCCAGTGTTGTAGTATATCCTGCCACTGTGTGTTTCTAGGTTATATTTGACCTCAAGAAAAGGTACTCTGGGGCTTGGACACATAGTGGTTACCTTGGGCGGGGTGATAACAAATGGCAGGACTTGGATAAGCAATACAAGGAGACTGCCAGTAACTGCCCATGAACGTGCTTAAGTGCATGAATTCGCCTAAGTGAAAAAGTCAGGAGAAGGCTGTGACCAGATGGTGAATTCTGCTCGGCGGCGTCTTCCAGTGAAGGTGCCCTTGAGGGCTCCTTCCCTTCTGCTGCCACCAGAACGAACATTCATTTTCCAGTATTGTTCCCAAAGATGGGTTTGTCCAGAAAGATGTTGCCATATACAGTGGGGCCTGAAAAAAGAAGCCCTTGTAAAGAACAAATCCTGAAGTGCTCTTCTCAGTTTTGTGTGGCCATAGTGGAGAGGATGAAGGGCAGCATCATCTCTACTGGAAGACTTTAAGTGAATTCCTCACTCTGAGAGCGCACAGCAGCAAGGGCTCTTTCTGGGTGACCACAGCTAGTGCTTGTGGCAAGCATTTAGAAGTATGACATGGTTAATACCTGTTTGGAAGCCTCAGTGTCTGTAACTCATAATTTCAGTAAGGGTTAGGTCCATCCAGAGCTTCCAGTTTGGATGCTGTCCTTAGGGTACTGGTGCTGCTGTAGCTTTTCTGAGCTGCCCCAGATTTTGTGTTTGGATGGGCTGAGCATTGCTTTGGAAGTACAGATACAGAGTATGTGTATGAACAGGCATTCAGCAGAGAATTTGTAATGTTTCTCTAAGTGTTGCTACCTTTATACCTGTTCCACATTCATGCTTCATCTCCTTTTTTTCAGGGTGTCACTGAAAAGGAAGCTGGGAAGTTGGAGGCAGATTGTATTTCCTGTGCTGAGCAGCATGGACAGACTCATCCTATACACAGTATAGACAGGTATTGTTAACAAACTTTGAAATCATATTCACAAGAATATGTGCCCGCTCAGCAGAAGCAGCATGTGGACAAGAACAGCTTGTTATCTACAGTAATTGACTGATTTATATAGTTGATTGTGAGTTTATCTGAAATTAACAGAATCGTTTCTTCAGGAGGAGTGCCCAGAACCTCATTTGGAAAAGGGAGAAAGACCTAAAAGGTGTGGATACATTTGGCTATGAAGATGAATATGAAAAGAGTTTCTGAGAAACAGACGTGGCAATATTTCAGGGGGAAAAAAGCACAACAGGTAAGTCAGTCTTGCTTTGACAAATTTAAATGTTGGGGTCTTTTGTTATCTTGGAATTCATTTAAGGTAAAAGATACTCTTAAGTACTGGAAACTGTGGAAGAGGCCATACTTGTACTTCAGAAGGTCACTAACTCTTAAAGGAGAAAACTGTTGTAGGTCAAACATTATCAGTAGTATCTGAAGTGGGTTTATATGGTACTGGTTTGTAATTCAGTTAGTAGCTTTGCTCTAACCATACTTAGTGAGCTATATTTTAATACTGAGAGGGATGGATTCCATTGCTCTTATTCATGTTGACTTGCAGTCAGTGGAACTAATTGTTGAATAAGGTATGCTCAGCATGAGGATGGGTGATAGAATCTAGCCCAGATGGAAATATCTTTTAAACTACTGCTGTATTAGAGAGAGCAGCCATCTCTACACAGGCAAATCCAGCATGTTGCTAGAAGTGCTTCAAGCCATTCTTGGGGCACACTGCCGTATTTTTACAGATGAACACAGGGGTTGTTTTAAAGTGATCTCCCAGCCCCTCCCCCTAAGTTGAATCATATTAACAGAAAGATTGGGAAAGCATCTGCAGTGTACGTGTGTGTCCTGTGTTACAACACTGACAGGAAGTAGGTGGGATATTGCAGTTTTGTAGAAATGGCTACTTAACTGCAGCTGTGTATAAAAGTCAGAGTTTACTGAAAATGTTCCATTTGTGCAGCGTTCTTAATGCAGTTTTTGGACATTTATTTTCATTCTGTGCTATACTCTTCCATGTTGTACAGTTTCTTAGTAGTCAAAAAGTACTGGTGCAGTTTTGTATACATATGCAAAATCTCTTGGAGGATACCTACATGGTAATTGGACGAATGCAATGTAGATGCAAAGTGCCGTTTTTAACATTGAACTAAATTTATTTTTAAGCATAATAAGAGTATGGCTTGTAGTATTACATAAAAGTGTGGGACAATCTCTCACTGAAGCAAACTCCAACTGCATAAAAGATGTTGTATATAATAACAAAAAAAGTAGCTGCAGGCAGCTGATCTAGTCAGTTGCTCTTTTTAAGTGACCTTGGTAGCCTGTCAACAGAAAGAGAGGTTCTCCTGGAGGAGATGAATGGAAGGAATTTGGACACCTCTGAACTTTAACCAAGCTGGCTAAGTTAAGGCCTTAGCTGTGGTGGTGCTAATAGCCTCCCTAATTGAATGCTGCCCTAATTGAAACGCAAAACTAAAGACTGGCCCCTCTTTATGATGCAATTCTAGCTAAGCATGCTGCATTTTCACTAGGATCTTATTCTTCTACTGAGGACCAAGATAGAGAGTACAAGAAATAGCAGTAGTACCCCAGTAATACCATAATTTAGCCAGCTGAAATAGGGGACTGTATGGTAATTGAAGCAACCGTCCAAGGTTAAGTCTGGACAGAGCCCTAAGGCTCGTGTCTTCAGAGACACTTGCAAACTACACACTAGAACCTGTGAAGATCACATCTAGTGAGAACCCCTAATTTATCTCTCATCTGCTTTCTGAGGATGAGAAAAGCCAACTAGGCAAATAACTGTAGAGAAGACCAGCACATTGTCTTACTCCTACTGTTGAGGGAATGTTTGTATCCTTCATCTTGGAGAAGTACACCACTAGAAATAGCTGGATGATAAGTATATGAATTAGACTACTTATTTAAATTGCTACTATGACAGAAATGAGACAAGAAATCTTTGTTTTAAAAAAAGTCTTTTTAAAAAGTTCACTATGTTAGTATACTTGTTAGTAAGGTAAAACATCTGTTTGTAATATAAAATATTTAATAATATAAAACTAAATCTTTGGATTTTCTGCCTCATAGAAGTTTCCTTGCACTAAAGTTGCATTTTTTTTAAGAAAAGTTATATATTCTGTTAAAATAATTTGTACTAACTAATCCTAATAATCATTTAAGACAGAAAAGAGGCTTAATAGCTTTTGCTTTCTAGAAAGAATTGCATAGATAAAAGTGTGACTAATGCCAACAACCTAGGTAACTAGCGACCTTGCTATCATTTAACCAAAATAATAGTATGGGCTAGATTTTGAGCTGTGGCCCAACAGAGGATGAGAAGACAGAGTGTAAAACTGGAGTAGAGATAGAGCATCATGTCTCCCGAGTCCTGATCTCAGGGCTGCCCTGTGTACAGGTCTGGCTTAGGAGCTGCCCTGGAGCTGCAGCAGCCACAGCACTAAAGTCCCTCCCTGCTCTGCTTCACTTTTGCTCCTGTCCCATCGTTACCCTGTGGCAGTGGGGTAGTGCAGTGTATGGTTGCATATATGGGCCCTATGCCATTTCTGTGCTGGGCAGGTTCTCTCTGGGGTCGCTTCAGACCCTCTGCAGCTCCTGTACACTGCTGGAGAGGCGGGCAGGGGCTGCACTGCTGACTCGACTCTAGCTCTATGCCTGTTCTGAACTCTTTCTGCAACCGGTCCATAAAGTAATCCCCAAGACTACTTCTGCCATCTTGGGAACAGTCAAGCCTGCGAGCATTGGTCAGTAGATCTCCCATCAGCTTGATCTTCTGGATTTTGGGCCCAATAAATTGTTTCTTGATAGTGCTTGCGCTATGAGGGTCTGCATTTTCAATACTCAGCGCATAAAGCTCTTCAAAATACCGTATCATAGTTTTCCAGTGCACCATGGCTACTTCCAGGGCTTTCATCAGACCGACTGCATACTCATAGTTTGGTTTCTAAAAACAAAGACAGAATTACATTTATTCAGAAGAACAGCTCATCTTACTTTATTCATTCATAGTTTCCAGCAACTTACCTGGTGCTCTAAACAAGATGTGCTTGGATTTTGCAACAACTTCTCCTAGTTTGGAGCATCTGTTGCTTTTTGCAGGGTTGGATGACTGTAATCATACAGAAGTGGCAGAACCCAAGCACTTTTTCAAGGAACAGAGATCTAGATAGCAGCAGCTATGCCTGAGTGTTCTTACACCAGGAAACCTTATTATAGAGTCGTAGAATGGTTTGGGTGGGAAGAGACCTTAGAGATCATCTAGATCCACCCCCCTGCCACGGGCAGGAACACCTTCCACTAGACCAGGTTGCTCAAAGCCCCATCCAGCCTGGCCCTGAACACTTCCAGGGATGGGGCATCCACAACTTCTCTGGACAACCTGTTCCAATGTCTCACCACCCGCATGGTAAATAATTTCTTCCTAATATCTAGTCCTACCCTCTTTCCATTTAAAACCATTATCTTGTCCTGTCACTAGACATCTTTCCTGTAGGCTCCCTTTAAGTACTGGAAGGCTGCTATAAGGTCTTCCCTAATTTAAACTGAATATTTAGAGAGCTTTTCAAGATGGCCTTTTTATTTTTATTTTCCACAGCTTAACAACTGCTATGATAGGCCAAAGAAGAGCATTCTGCATTAACTGTTTACAGAATACTAGTTTGGTAGAGGAGAATCATCCCCTTGGTCTTTAATAAATGAGGTGGGGTTTCTTCCTGATAACTTTGAGTTACTCTTTTCACCTGTGCAAGCCTGAGCCAATCTCTAGTTCAAATTCTATTGTGCGCTGTGCTCCAACAGATCAACTACTGCCCCAGGCTGGGTGTTTCTCTTACCTCCTTCATTACCACATTTCTTAGGTACTAATAGCTTCTGGGCTTCTATTTAGTTTCACTGTGGAGACAAGTGGGCTATTTCAGCACATTTTAAGGAGAGTCTCATAATCCATTACAAGACACAGGAGACAGCAGCCTCCAGTTGAGTGGAAAAAAAAAAAAAGGGACCATTGTTCATATTTTTGGGGGGCTAGAAAGCAATGACATAGAGCTAGGACTCTGACAGTTTCTAGACAAGTATAATCAAGAACAGAATCACGTGCACTGATATGATAGGGAAATTATATTTGGAAATCTAATAGTAGATGAATGCAGTAATCTGAAGTACCAACAATATGATGCAAGAAGTTAATTACTGTGGATTGCAACTGCTTGAAAGCTTGTTGTCTGCTACCCACCTGGATGGTTCTAGAACAGTAATGTCCTCCTCTTTCTTGCTGATACTTCATCAAAGCCTCTGCAGCTTTTCTCTCTTCCAGAGCTTGATGCAAGAAGAACTTTGAAACATTTGGTAGAGCCACCTGTGACTGATCAAAGTATTCACCCTAAGCACACAAGAAAAGAGTGTTAAGATTTGCTGGAAATGGGACTTACAGCAGAACATGGCTTTATCAGAACTCGGGAGACCCTCCCAATGGAAGCTGTTCTACCAGCACCATCACTTTGAAGGCCTTAAGTCAAATTTCTATAATAAATGAAGTAAGTAGTTATGGTCTGAAATGAAAAATCTCTATACTTTTACTAGAACACCTTCTGTCCTTTAATACCAGACAGGTAACTGTAGTACTGATGGTCTCTCTCTGTAGCACTCACAGATCCTCAGAATATTTTACTTATAAGTGGTTGAGGGGGGAGGAGAGGTGTTAGGTGTTTCGTTGTTGGTGTGTTTTGTGTGAGTTTTTTTGTTTGAGTTGTTTTGTATTATAAACATAGTGTCAACACAGGGAACATAATATTTATCCCTTCAGGTCAGCATTCCAGTAAAAAAAATAGCTTTTAAAGGTATGAGAAAGATGCGGCAAATACCAAAAGGGAACAAGCACAACTTTGCATCTATTTATCAGCTTTGTTATTGATAAAGTTATTCCAAAATAAAGAACACTGCTACTGAACTATACTATAAACACCTTTAATATTGTATGTAGCTCATGCCTAGGAATACTTCAGAAGTATTAAAATCCTAAACCCACTTCAAGCCTTGTTCTGTTCTATATAGGAAAGTAACAACTTCAACCACTGCAATATTTAACTATTCTAACAGATCTATCAGCTCTTACACTAGGATAATTTTGTCCATGGTATTACTGTCCCAGAAAGAGCAGGTATTAGAGACAGGTAGTGGAGGAGAGCCACCAGGTTACAGTAGTTTCAACACTGACTATGCACAACTCTGATGTTGAACAGAATGAGAGGCAGGAGCTGGGAATATGCCAAGAACCGAATTGAGGGAGCTACAGCATCTTGATCCGCTAGTTCCCCAAATATGCATATGCAACACACCACAGCTTTTGTCTCAGGGACAATACTCTGGCTTGCAATACTGCACATCAAGCTTTTAGGAACAAGTATGTGCCATAAGGTTTTCTGCTTCTTAGTGTCTTCCACACTTTCATCTATTACCCAGTTTAAATATGAAATACTTGTGTTTCATCTGTGTTGATCTATTTAGAAAAAAAAATGCAGAGAAGTTATATACGCAATACAAGTTTATGTTCTTCTCTTATATTTTTATGACCATCTGGGATACCCCAAACCTGTGACACATGCACAGCTGAAGAGAAACCATTCAAGAGAAAGTACACACTGGAATGTTTTATTAAGAGCATTCATTGCAATATTTTCATAATCCTTTTCCTGAAGTTATTAATTCATGTTTCTGTTGACAGAAGAGTCAAGATTCAGTGTTTTATAACCAGTTCCTCAGTGCAAGTGTGCTATGTGACTTCAAGTTGAATACAAGTTACCACACCTGCTTAACTGTTAAGGTAAATCTTTTCTGTCAATCATGAACCATTTATGATATTCACATTTCTATGTTTGATTTATCTATAGTCAATTTGTAATTGAGCTTTCTCCATCCCACCCAGCTACCAATCACTAGTATTACTTTAATCCACATGCCTAACAAGCAGAGGCTTTACTGCATACTTAAATTTTTATTGGACTAATAGTTAATACCTAGCTTGATCAAAAGATCTTGGGCATATGCTGAATATAGTTTGTGTTGCTTCTCAGGGGATGCTTGGCATCAGAACGGACAGCATCAATAATTTTGGGTTTTTCTTTTAATGGCTTTGTTAAAATATATATTGCCTTAATATTTGATATGTAGCCAGACAATTTCAGCATGCATGTTACATGATACCAGAGATAACTTTTTTAATCCATGTCCAACGTTCCTGCTGCAGAATGAAAAAAGCCCAAGATGACAGCAATGTGCACAAACTCTTCTTTCACCAGTTAACCACACATGACTATTTTATGTACAAAGTTTGGAAAAAAAAAAACCACAACCCCAGAGTTAAATTCCAAAGCTGTTGGCGTTCTCTGTTCCTGTCCCTTTTTCCACAGGCAGAACTCTCGCTGTGAATTACCCAAAATACACGAGTGACTGTTTCATCACCCACTAGCTCCAGACCCTGTCCGCCGTTTCCCCAGCCCTGTCAGCGGCCACCCGGGTAAGAGATCCCCCCAAATCCCGCTGGGACAAGTAACCGCTCTTCTGTCCCTGCCCGACTGCGGAACCCTCCTGAGCCGCCGACAGCGGGACTTGCCCCGGACCCGGCCGCCTCCTCACCGCGCGTCCCGCGGCCCGAGCAGGGCGGGCTGCGCCCCGGCTGCGCCCCGGCTCTCCCCGCCTTACCAGCGCCTGCAGGCAGTAGGCGAGCTCCAGCAGGGCGCCGGTGACCCCGCACAGGCCTTCCTCCACGGCGGGCGGGAAGCTCTGCCTGACGCGGCTGCCGGGCAGCTGGCGGTGCGCCGGGCAGGCGGGCAGCGTGATGCGGGGCCGCTTGGAGCGCGGCTCGGCCATGGCCGGCGCCGCCATGGGGCAGCCGCGCCGCCTCCCCGCGCCGCCTGATATAGCGCGGACACCTGCGGCACACCTTGCCGCGCTCGGCGGCGCCGGGCCGCCTCTTCCCCGCCTCCCCGCCGGCCTGCTGGGGCGTGGGGCCGCCCGCCCTCGCCGAGGGAAGGGGGGGCCGTGGCGGCCGGGCGGGCGCCGCCATTCGGTGCGTGGCCGTGGGCAGGCGCGGCGGGGACGTGGGCGCTTCCTGTGCCCGCGGAGCCTCTTCGCTCGGCGGTGGCCGCCGCAGCCCGGCCTGCGCGATGGGAGGCCGGCGGTGCACGGGTCGGCAGGGCCGGGCAGCCGCAGCCCACGGAGCGGTGCGGGACCTCGGCCCGCGGCCACGGGGGTCGGCTGCCCGGGCGAGAAGGGCCGAGCGGTGACTCGGTGTTTCCAGTGTGTTTGAGGGCCGGTAGCCAGGGGCGCTCCGCTGAAATGTCTCCTGTAATAGCGAGCGAAGTGCGAACGAGCGGCGTGGCAGAGCCCAGGCCAGCGCGGCTCAGGGTCCCTCGCCGTGGTGGGAAGAAGTGATCTGTGGAAAAAAGTCCTGGGAACTGAACAGAGTATCTAGAGATCTCTTGACTACAGGAGTAAATTCTTTATCTTCTTTGGTTTACTGTAAAAAAATATTTGTGTCGAGCTGGCCCTATCTAGGCAGATTAAACCACCTTCAGTATTTTAGTGATTTACAATCCTTGGTTTGTACAGTAATTTCAAAATACAGGTTTCAGACTTTTTCAACTGGTTTACCATATGGATGGAGCTCTGCATGTTATTGCTTGAGCATTTATTTGCCTTTAATAGATTCAGACCAGTGGAGTACAATTATGAGTAATCTCTTGAGGGTACTGGTGGATGAAAGATTGAACATGAGCTGGCAATGTGTGCTGGCAGCCCAGAAAGCCAGTTGTATCCTGGGCTGCATCAGAATGAGCGTGGCCAGCAGGTCAAGGGAGGTGATTCTGCCCCTCTGCTCTGCTCAGACCCCACCTGGAGTCCTGCATCCAGCTCTGGAGCCCTCAGTGCAGGAAAGACATGGACCTGTTGGAGAGGGTCCAGAAGAGGGACGTGAAAGTGATCAGAGGGCTGGAACAGCTCTGCTATGAGGACAGGCTGAGAGGGTTGGGGTTGTTCAGCCTGGAGAAGAGAAGGCTCCAGGGACACCTTATTGTGGCCTTTCAGTACTTAAAAGGGGCCTATAAGAAAGATGACGACAGACTTTTTAGTAGGGCCTGTAGTGATAGGCCAAGGGGTAATGATTTTAAACTAAAGGGCGGGAGATTCAGGCTGGACGTGAGGAAGAAATTTTTTACAATGAGGGTGATGAAACACCGGCAGTTTGCCCAGAGAGGTGGTAGATGCCCCATCCCTGGAGACATTCCAGGCCAGGCTGGACGGGGCTCTGAGAAACCTGATCTAGTTGGAGATGCCCCTGCTCATTGCAGGGGCTTTGGGCTAGATGACCTTTGAAGGTCCCTTCCAACCAAACTATTCTGTGATTCTCTGATTCCACACCCTTGGCATTTGATAATTTTCTGTTCAGTGACTTTCTGTTTAATACCCTTAATGTTATATGCCGTTCTGTGGAATATTTTTCTAGCAGATCACCCCGCTCTCTGACAAACCCAGGATGCTATTGGCAGAATCATTATTCCATTGCACAGTTTAATTGTTATTGGATCTGACTACCTAGAGCCGAGCACACCTCATCTGAGAGTAGCCACGTAAAGATGTGAGAAAATTGCTTATGAGAAACTTATGTACTTCTAGTTCGGTGCCTCCATCTCTTATGCTTTGTTTACTGTAATTGTCCATTTTTCCATTCTCCTGATTCTTCATGCTGTGGTTAAATTAGAAGTTTCAGCAAATAAAGTGCAAAACAGTGTGCTAAGTACCCATGTAAAAAGTAAGCATATGCTTATTTTAAGTGTTTGAGTAAAACTGCATGTGAGTAAAGTATGCCTGTAATGTTTGCAAAGCTAAAGTCAGTACTTAAATTCATAAGTTACAAAATATTAATTTCCAAGGCAGTTCCACAATACACGACCTTGTTCTGAATTTCTCAGTAAGGTGCCCCTTTTTCACTGGGCACTGAGAACTTTTGCTGGAAGATTTGCATCTGACAGTTGCCTTTTAGCTCCTTCCTTTCCAACTGTCTTCATTTTAGCCAGTAAAATAGTTGCCAATGTTTTATTATTCCAGAGTAATCCTTTGAGTGCCTCAGAAGAGGAAGAACAAGTGTGGTGTCTGCCTGTGTGTATGCCTTGACATCCTAATCTAAATGAAATACTTGATGACCTCCTTTCTGTGGACAGTCCAAATAATGTGAAGTGTGAAATTGCAATATAAAGGAAGTTAACTAGTGTTTCTGTGGAAAAGTTTATAGTTGTATTTTGTTAGATGGGTGTTCATTACAATAATTTCTGAGCATATCAGCTCATAGATACTTGTATCTGTATTAGTGGACTTCTGGTCCCAGCATCAAGTTGTCCCGTTTCAGTGATGGAGAAGTAAGACACAAAGACATTTCTTAAGGCCACCTGTGGTGTATGGGTCTGATCTGAAAACTGACTCTAAATTTCCTTAATCTCTATATGTTCTTTAATCCCTCTTTTTTTTGTGGGAACACTTTTCAATTTATTTGGCTTTGTGTTTCATAGAACTAGAGGAAATATACGTCACTTGCACTGCAAGCAAACGTAATGTAGAAAAATTCCATTATGAAGTAATATTTGGATTCTTGCTACATAGGATGAGGTGGTGTCACGTACCGGTCATATCTGGACTGAGGAAACTACCATCTGTTCCCAAAAACTTGTGATCTCAAATCTCAGTTTTCAAGAAATGCTGTGTCCTGGGGAGCAAGCTCTTTGTTCAGTTTCTTAGTTACAACATTTCAACATGACATGGAGCAAGTGCAGCTGCCTGCTCTCAGGTAGGGTTGTTTTTAAGACAGGTTGCTTTTTCGCATCTGCCCTAAGCTAAGTCTTGTATCTCTCCCAAACCTTAGAAAAGTTGTTACCCTCTTGGGGTAACAGTATCTGTGGATGGGTTGGATACAAGTCAATCAGGGTTAGATCCTATTCTCACTCAATCCTGAGGTATGAAGGTACTTTACAGATTTCCTCAATGAATTGATGTTGGGGTGAAGAGGGTTGAGCCCTGAGTGATCTTGACTGAGGGGATGCAAGAGCACATAGTTATGTGCAAGTCATTGCAAGAAGGGTTGGTGACATCTGTAAATAGGGTTCGTGACAGGATTGACCCTGTTTATTCCCATAATTTAGGATTATTTAAATGCATAATGTTAATCACATGCCTTGAAAAGGTACATCTGTATTAATTTTTATGATTTGTCATGTTTTTGATCCAACACAAAGAGTGTTGAAAGTGGTATGGCAGAGTGGGAAGCCAAATAACCACCGTGTGTTATACAGAACTGCAATTAAAATTCCAGCAGAATAAGATCTCTTACACACACATCCACACCACACCCACCCTTCACACACACACACACTTGCCCTCCTTTCATTTATTGTTTGGCAGAGTGCAGCAGAGGGACTGTAATTGTCAATGGCTTTAGCAATCATCTGAAAATACCCTTTCTGCTGAGACTACTTTGCAAACATTTAGTTGTATCTTGCCATTTTCTACCTTGAATCTCTCTCATTTACATCTAGACTCTTTCAGCTGTACTTTTTAAACTGGAGTTGATATTGTTTGCTATTTAACTGCAGGTAGGAAGGGTTGTGGCTGTTGCTTCTCTCCAGCCACCATCTGTCAGCTTCTTTCTAGATGTGACAGATTTTTCACGTGCTTTGCAAATAGTGTATCTAATGCTGCCAAACTTTGTTCTTATGTGATCATTCAGTGCCCATCAATAGCTATGACGAAAATGGAGGGCTATGTGAGGATAAGGTAATAAATAAGTAAATAAATAAATGTATGATATGTATGCCTATGAATTAGCCTTCTTCATTTATGATTTTGTTTCGTAATTAAGTGAAACCTAAGCTCTCTGGCAGGAAATGGAGAATGATTCATGTGAACACCCATGAATTCACAATTGCTTGTATTGGACCTGAAGTCACTTAACCCATTTATCTGTGTGCTTTTCTGTTCTCAACAGGTGCTTCATTTCACTATTTTATCTAGTCCTACTAGTTTTTATTTCCTTTATCCATGGTGGAAAAGCAGCAAGACTTCTGAGTTGCTTTGTTGCCTTTTTGCACTGTATGACTCATACAGTTAAAAAAGCATCCTGAAATTTGGGAGATTACTACTTAAGCATATTTTAAACTGTCTTACAGTAAAAGTAGTCATCAGCAAAACATGAGATGGCCCTGGGGTGACAACAGCACTGTGACTGGGCTGTGAGGTGGACATTCTGGAAAATGATTCATGTCTGTATGTCACTGAGAAAATGGGAAGGTCCACTTTGTTGTAGTGCTGTGAAATGAGCATGTTTCAGCAGTACAAGACAAGGATTTCCCAAAAGTAAGAGCCTAGTCCCTTTGAAGTCTGAGTCTTGATCTCTTGTTGGTATCAAACAGAGCAGCCAAGAGCCTGGTTTGGGGGCTTATAGGTACTAAGAATTACCATGCAGTGCCGTATCTACACGTATTTTATACATATTCAGTTAACTAAAATGAGGTTTCAAAATGAAATCTGTTGGCAAAATACTTGGATTAGTTGTGATTTTGGAAGTAATTTTTGAAGTGCTTTTTTTGACACTTGCCTCAAATAATCTAAAGTTTAGTTTCCCATTGCTTTCCTTTTCTAGAGAGGCAAAGATTTTCTTCTGCTCATTGATATTTTTGTATTTACAAAACATCGATTACTACAGTGTTTAAAGCCAGCTGAGATGTCTGAGGTTGTTCTTCAGTTGTACAGGAAACAAATCTATCTTTTTTGCCTTCAGTTTTCCCCCTTTGCACCAGGAGTCTGATAAAGTTGTGACACTTTGCACCTCTGATGTAACTTTTATCTCAGGTTCAGTTCCATGGGCTTCCTTGACACAAGTCTGCATGGCACAGATAGTGAGAAGTTGGCTCATTTTTCTTTCTTTGCAATGAATTTATTTCACAATGTATTTCTTTCTTAAGGAACTTTACAAATGTTGGGTAATATAACCCATTGTGATATATAGAGAGTCCTTTGAAACTTTACTGATGGAACCTGTCCTTCAAGCAGAATATGCCCACAGCCTGTGGACATGACCATGCCACGTCTAAAACAAACACAGAACACAAGCTCGTAAGAGTTTCTGAAATACAAGCAAAGCTTATCTGTAAGAGAATGCTGGGAGGGGATCTCATCAATGTTTGTAAGTATCTCAAGGGTGCGTGTCAAGAGGATGGGACCAGGCTCCTTTCAGTGGTGCCCGGTAACAGGATGAGGGTCAACGGGCACAGGCTGAAGCACAGGAGGTTCCATCTGTATATGAGGAGAAACTTCTTTACTTTGAGGGTGAGCCCTGGAACAGGCTGCCCAGAGAAGTTGTGGAGTCTCCCTCTCTGGAGACATTCAAGACCCACGTGAACACATTCCTGTGCAATCTACTCCAGGTAAACCTGCCTTAGCAGGTGAGTTGGACTAGATGATCTTGAGGTCCCTTCCAACCCCAACCATTCTGTGATTCTGTAACCTTGTGTCACAGAACAGGTACAGAGGGGTTTCTTAATTCAGGCTATTTTCCTCTCTGCAGTGCTTAAATTAGATTATCTGTAATTAATGTTTGCTTTTACCATGGGACCCTTCCAGTAGCAGACAGTTTGCTTCAGGTAGTGTCATGAGGACAGGTGGCCTCGGCTCCTTTATAGCAGGGTGCCGTGGGGCCCAGGTAGCCCAGCACTTTTGGTGAGCCTCCGTGGCTGCTGTGGCTGATGCACAGAGCTGCACTGTGACCTCGGTGTGCGGGGCACAGCCTGCCCACACAGCGCCTGCCCTTGCCCCCTGCTGGTCCCCAGGCTGCCCTCTCCCTCTGACTCTCCTTCTCCCTCTCCCCCCATGCCCTTCCCTCCCCTCTCCTCTCTCTGTCAGGCTCTTCCCAGCTGCTGCCACAACCCCAGCGCTCATACAGACTCCTCCTCTCCCATTGCTCCCACTCTCCCTTCTGTGCACCCTTGAGAAAGCCCCGTGCCAGCAGTGGGTTTGGGGTCTGTGTGTGCGAGGTCTGCAATCAAGCCTGGAAGAAGTAGCTGCGTCCCAGCTAGCTGCTTAGATAGGCTTGTCCTGCCTCAACCTGATTTATGTTTGACACCTTCAGCTACCCTGTTGCATCTCAAGTCAAGCTGCATGTGGCCGTGTTTGAGTGTGTGTGGCAGCGTGCATGTGCATAGACTTCTTAATGCTGAGCCTGCAGGTAAAACTGCACTGTGGCCACTACTAACCTGTGTCTGGGAGCCATATATTGCTGTTTTCTCTTACACACATATCACTCTTACCAATGCAATGTTAAATGTTGATGATGCACCTACACTGACTTATTCTCCCCTAGTCTTTTCTCCTTGTATTTACAAAATGAAATGTGGTGACTAAACTTCCCAGCTCATCCTTGTGGTTGAGCACCATGCCTCTGCCAGCGCTGAGGGGGCTGCCAATTTGGCTTGGACAGAGGGGGCAAAGGGAGCAGGATCTGGGGGCTGTCTGTGCCCAGCCTCTGCCCACGGGCTGGCGTCCAGGCTGAGCCAGCCTCAGCCTCCTTAGCAGCCTCATACTTGGCTCTTCAATCTCTATTTCTTCTCTTATAAATACACTTAAGATGGAAGTGGACTGTTAATTTCAAGTGGTACTGGCTGATACTATCTGTTTGATTTTTTGAAAGAGTATGTTAGGAATATGTTAGAATAAATTGCCAGGGTTCATCTGCCTCTGAGATTTTGTGATTGTTGTCTCAATCCACATTTTTGAAAGCATAGGGTGGCAAACTGAGGGCTCATCCTTGCAATCTGTCCATGGCACATCATAAGTCCAGTCACTTACTGCAGGTTGAAGCCACTGGGTCTCAGTACTGGAGCAAATTTAGGAGGATTCTGTGGAATTTCTGAAAACATGTGGCACACCTCAGGCAACATGCTGCATAAGGGTGTTGTGCAATCCCAAACTGCCTGAAGTCTGTCATAATTTGTATATCTTGCCTTTCTGCTCCACCTTCCTTTCCACAGCTGTGAATAAGAATCCGCACGCAGTTTTGGACAACTGAGAAAACAAGTCTTGATGTGTTGAAAAAGGCAGTGCCTTCTTTTGGGCAGCCTGTGCCATCTGAAATCAGTGAGTGCAGGTAATGCCTGGCAGGCAGCGTAAGCTTTGATAGGTGTGCTCTGTGCTCGAGATGGCCCTCGGGGGAGCATCATGTTCTTTGAGGTGAGCATGAGCAGGTGCACTCTGTACATACTCAGAAGAATGTGGGCTGGCAGAAGCAAACTACAGGCAAGGGATGAAGGTCCAGAAGCTGTTTATCGTCTTGCTGCTATGTGCTGCTGACAATCAGTGTTCACAGAGTCCTTGCTAGTACCAAGAGCACCTGCTTCTGAAGTACAGGTACTCCTGGGAGTTAAATGGTTTGACTGATGCCATTTGCTGCTTGGCTTGAGAGAGAAGAAATTAAAGCTACAGATGGGGTGAGAAGTGTGCAAAATATTTGCAGGTGAAGAGAAAATGATTACAAATGTTTTAGCTTTCATATTCACCCAAAAATAATGAGTGAACCCTTTTCACAGTTTTGTTTTTCTTTTGAAAAAGAATAATTTCAAAGCTTAAATGAAACTGCTTGAGAAAAAAAAAAATACTAAAAGGTTCTTTATTGAATCAGACAAAATAGAAGTGGATAATTTCACTCAAACATCGTAGACCTTAAAGGCAATGCTGAATTCCAGTGAAGTAATTCCTTTTCTAGTTTCAGTCACAAACAACCCTTTATTGCTGCTTAATGCTCAAAACACCTCTTTTAGGCCATGTCCCTATTATCCTTCATAGTGTGTCATGATTCCCTAGGGTATCTCTTTCCCTATAATTTTGTGCCTAATTTCATTTTAATGTTTTTAAATACATTATAAAAATCTTACAATGGTATGTGTTAGGTTGTAGTCTGTTTGTGGCAGTGTGTCCCAGGAAAAGTCTTTTGTGGCAATTTGCAAGGATTAAACAAATTGTTTTCAATTTCAGAGTCTTTTTGCAGACCAGTTGTCGAATCGGGCGTTGTCCTGATTTCATTGGAATTAGGAGGTGTAATTTGGAGTGTGTGTGGCTCCTATCACTTAAGGTAGTCAGCACTATTAATTGATAATCTTGGGAAGTTATTTATTCTGATCTTCAAGACACAGTGGCATTACAGTGATACAATAAAATGCTTTACTTTTTAATTTTTAAACCACTGTCTCCTGTTGCTATCTTTTTTACAATTTAGAAATTACTGTGCTGAGTATTTTCAAATTTCACAGAACATTTTGTTCTGTGATTTAAATCCTGCATACCAAGCGCCTGCCTGGGGCAAAGACAAAAGAAGTTAGCTTTGATACTCCAGAACTGGTTGAATAAATCCCGTGCAGCTGGCCTGCGCGAAGCGTGCCCAGGGACAGAAGCCGCAGAGTGGATTCGGAGGGTTAGGAAGAGCTCTGTGCCTGTCAGATGCCAGGAGTGTTTTATTGCTTTTGCTGTGAAGGGCAGTAACATATAGGTATCCATACTGTGCAGCATTAAGTGTGCAAAGTGGTGATTGCCACGTGGTTCCCTAAGGCGTATATGTGAACGAAACCCATGCATAAGTGTGCAATGTTGCCTTCTTTGTATTTTTATGCATGCTTTGATGTTTTCCAACTTTGGAACTGTGGTTAAAGCCTCAAAGGGAATCCGTGAGTCTGCAGCAGCTGAGAAGATGTTTCCAGCACTGGAGGCTCCTGTGTGGTTGTGTGAATGTCTGTGCCTTGGTGAGGTCGTGGCATTGGCTGGCCTGCGCTGCAGTGTTTGTCCAGGGACATTCTCGAAGGCTTACTGAAACGGGCAAGCCAACACAGCACCATCTACACTGCTGTGTGCTTGTGGATGAAGTGCCAGTAACTGTTACGGATTGGAGACAACTTTTTCTGCCTGTGCTGTTCTTGCAACCAGCTCTGCTCCTTCAACTGTCTCTGCTTTGCCTCTCTTTGTAACATAACCCAGCTGAGACATAGTCCCAAGGGGAAACTGACTTAAACAAATGTAAATCTTGGAAAGTCATGAATTAAAAAATGCACAGTTCAGAAAAATACATTTTGGAATACAAGGTTATGAAGGCTGTGACCAGTTCACGTGAGCGGCTTGTAGCAAGGTCACGATTTCCTCCAATAGCGCATCAACAGGAGTTTGGAGAGCCTGCTTTTACTGGTGATGTGTGACTAGAGTGCTTTTGGCATTGCTCTGCGGTGCTGCCTTTTGGAATCCAGCTCCATTCTCAGGCTCCAGAGAGTTTCCAGGTTCTCTGGAAACAGGCACAAGAGCAAGGATTTGCAGAACTGACCTTTGGAGCTCAGAATGGCAGGACTCAGAAAAGAAAAAATATAGAAGCTGTCATTAATACAAACATTTACCAGTAGTACACTAAGAGGGACTTTAAAAAAGAGATTTGTATGCATTGGATCATAAACCACTTCTTTTAGCAAAATGTGATAAGAAGAAAATTATCCTTGGAGCCATTTGGCCATTAGCTGTTTCAGGTAGGGCTTTTTTTGTAATGGCCATACACTGAAACAGTGCACTGGGCTACATGGGCCACTGGCCCGAGCAAGAGCATGGCAATTCTTATGATGCGTGTGCTGAAAGACTTATCTTATGGGACTGTGATGGGGTTTGATTTGATTTGTTCCAGAATGGGATTGTCCTTGTTCCGGTTGATGCAAGTTCATGATTTAGACTGCAAGACTCGAGCAGGACAGAGGGACACATCTTGTCAAGAAATGGTAAGATTGTGTTACCTAAGTAGAGGGGGATGTTGAAGATGGGTGTATGTAGCTTGTGACTTTCAGTTGTTTGGTCTGAAGCAAGGGACAGGAAGGTGTTTCTTTTTTTCCTCTCCCTCTCCCTTTCCCTCCTCTCCTCTTTCTTTTGAAGGAGGATCAGTGCAGAGCAAAGAGAGGAGGTAAAAAATCCTTAGGATAACCAAAAAGAGAAGAGAAGCAGCACAGAGAGCAGGCCAAATGTTTTACTGGTGGATATAAGCATTATTCATATAACTTCAAGAGAGTACATGCTTTAGCCGAGCATGTACGAGCTGAGGACTTGGCCCATAATGTCCTTTATAAAGCTCTGATTCCTCCCCAAATAGTTTTTCCCTCCCTCTTCAAAGAGACACCTGTTGTTGGTAGAGTTGGTGATGATACTGGATTAGTGCACATGCAGTCAGCCTGCTTGGCCTCAGCCCTTTGGACCCAAAATGAACTCCAGCTGCTGTTGCCCGGAGCAGGTGCTTCATCCAGCCCCAGCAGCTGTTTGAATGTACACTGCTGTGGCCAAGAGGAGGGGGTGGGTCCCCTGAAGTACCCGGAGGCAGAGCGGATCAGCAGGAAGTGTGCCACAGAGACCTGATTTTTATACCCAGCATTTAGCAGACAAAAGTCGTTCTAGTATTTCCTTATGGAAATGGGGAATAGCAGCTGTCACTCTGCATGCACGGAGCCTGCACGGCACCAGGATGGATGATGGTCCCCAAAATGATGCTGAGGCACCATTGAAGACCAGCAAGGCCATGACAAATGGTTGATCTCTAAACTGCCAAATCTGTATTGTGAGCTGAAGAGATGATACAGGTACATAGCCATGTATGAGAAATTTTGATGGCTGGCAGTGTTTCACAGTTCTTCAGTGTTTGGAGTTGTTGGTTTGAAGCTCCAGTGAGCACCCCAGCGAAAATGAGATTAAGTGAAGAGCAGTGTACAGGCAGTAGTCTGCTCCAAATGATGGCGTGGGATTCACACTCACACTGCCAAACCCAGCAGCAAGGGCAGAAAACAAAAGCAGAGAGAATCTGGGGTTATGAAGCAGGCACAGGGGACAGTGTCAGGGAAATGTAGGATGAGGAGACAATGCGGGGGCACATAGAGATGTGGATGGTTGGGAGGTGGCAGAGTCTGAGGAGGGGGCACAGATAGCCCATGTCAGGGTAAAGCAGCAGCAGCCCAGGGTTTGAGTGAAGGGGACAGAACAAGGATGCAGGGTTCTTGGGGTAAGGGAATCACAGCCTTCGAAGAGAAGAAGGCAGCTGAGAGTACAGGCAACGCAGACCCAGAACTTACTCTGGGAGCATCCTGTGGAGCAGGGAATCTTATGGTATGAGCTGTTCAAAGTTATTCCCATTGCTGTCCCCAAAACCGGCCCCTTGAAAGTCCCTTCCAGCATGCCTTCAACTTGCTCTCTTTGGACTGTTCTTACTGACCCAGGAGAGGTCTCTGTGCAGTCCTGTGCTCTCTGATTATTCACATACTGCCAGGGACAGCCCTTCTGGCCTCTGTTTTCATGAGCATGCACTCTTTTGGCTGTGGCTGCATATGTCACTGTCAGCATTAACACTGAATTCAGTGTGACTGCTTAGGTTCCTCTCTCCTTAGCCATGTTTACTGAAGTTACCGGAGTCCCTACAGTTTCTCTGACAACCTGCATGTCAACTTTGTGTCCCTGTGCTGTGCATGGTTCCAGCCACATCCTATCATCCAGGCTTTTCATTCTGTGCATCTTTGCTGATTGCTTAACCAAGTTCCCACTGAGCCTCCATAAGGAGGAGTAAATGCCAAGCAAGGACATTTCCCTGTGTAGCTGTAAAAGGATTATTCAGACCATATTTCATTACAACATGGCCTCAGAGCAGGAGAAAAACATGCATATTGGACCCCACTCTTTGTTGGGAAATGGGATTTCCGCAGGTGCTCAGTTGCAGATGCTCTGCATGCCTCTAAGGCTTGGCACATGACATTGCTGAATCCTGATTCAGGATGCAAGAATGTCTCATGGTCCCTGCCATATAAACTGGTGTCTGGCCATGTTTGGAAATCAGCCGTCAATGATGACAGTAGACGAGTATGGGTGAAATGAGCAGCTTGGCTTCAGCACTAAGCTGGTCTTGTTGAACATTGTAAATACAGATGTCCAATTCATATTTTGAATAATGAAAATTATGACCTTTTCTGTAGCAAGTGGTATGAAACTGGATCGTCTTTCTTCATCTCCTCACTGCCTTCCCAGGATTTGAAAGTGTGACAAAGTATTTCATCTGTTTACAAGATTAGGTAAGGTTGGTAACCATAATTCTTATATAGATTTACATAGAAATACTCTAGACAGCCAAATATATTGATTTAAGATCATCTATGTGGTGGCAGGGTGATTGTTTCCATTTTAGTTCATCCACTTCTTGAATTGGTCATATTATCCAGCTGACTTCAGTTGTTTGTTCTTTCAGATGAAAAACTACTCCTGCTGGTACAGGCACATGCGATTTCTGTCCCAGTGTAGCTCTTCCATCAGGTATTCCTCCTACTTGTATTGCTTCTACATTGCAATTAAGAATTAGAGAAGTAGCATCAGAAACTGTACATGGATGATATTCTCAAGGCTGTAAGGAAACAGATGCATTAGAAATAAGTGGTTTCTGTGCTCACATCTCTAGGACACGTCACTGTTAATCATGGAAAGAAATGTCACACATAACTATTACACATGTGTGAGGTACATCTGTGCAATGGGAAGACATCCTCTGATGTGTTCCTGGTTAGTGTCCCTATGTTTTTGCCACTTTCAGTAAATTACAGTTGTCTCATGCTGCTGTGGGTTTATCAGCAATAGTTGCCCACTGTCTCCTTATCTCTCTGGTAGCATGGCTGGGTGATACACACACCCACTGCTGCTTCACTCTTGATGAAGTGGCAGGTGTTGAGCTGCCTTCTTCCTCCGTACTTCTTTTCCTTGGCTTCCTTGCACGGTAGTGTCACTCAAAAAAATGGAAGTGAAACTTTCTACTCCTTTAGTTTTTGGTTTGTTTTTTTTTTTAAAAACAACCCAAATGCCATTCTCAGAGTGGCCTGAGATCTGTATTTACATGTGGCAACACATTTAATTTTGTTTTCCAGAGACAGATGTGGATAAGAGTTTTTTGAAGTGTCTGTCTCTTGCTGATCTAAATGTAATTAGGTACCAAGGAGCTTTGTGGATTTAAGCTATTCCCAAAAGGTGTGTCGAAATGTCCAATGTGATGTCTGGAGAGGAACAACAAGAGTGGAGCACTTTAGGTGTAGTAAGTCATAATTTACTAATTGCTGGATTAAGACGAAGGAAATAAAGAGCTTTTTAGCAGGCCTCCGTGTTTTGGGGATCTGGTTTTCCTTTCTATGAGGCCCATGTTGTGCAGGAACTCCCAGTTGAGGGGCAGAAATACTGAAAGTGCCCTTTTACCATACAGCTGACAATTAGCTTGCTGCCAGTAGGAAAAACAACCATTAAGTGGTGAGTGAAAGTAGCGTCAGAAATGGACCTTGACAGAGTGGTAACACACAGTTAGACCGAGTGACATTCTTCACACCTGCTGTGGTGCATAACAGTAGCTGGCGGACTTAACCCGCAGCTCTACAAGCAGAGCATTGTGCTGTGGCACAGCCTGGACAGCGATTGAATTACACACCGATTAGGTCTTCGGCTTCTCTCTGTCAGTGTGGACAATGAAGAATCAGAGAAGTGGACACGAGAGCTTTAGCAGGCCTTGTGCTCTCGAACGGAGGAGGATTAGTTTGTAAATGGTAAATTGTGTCGGGGCCAAGAGTCGTAAAACCGAGCTCTTGCCCTTCTGCTGCCTCAAAGGCACAGGCTTTGCAGAAAACCCCTGCTCCCCGCTACTTCTGCCCACTGCTGTGATCAGGGGAGGAGCAGACATGTGGAATCTGCTCCTCCTTTTCTCTGCCAAAGAAGGAAGAAGACACTGGTACGTTTGTACAAATTTTGCCCCACACTATCTCCTGTCTTTTCTTAGAAAGGGCATGGGGTTAAATTAATTAGCCTTCTGCCATTTCCACAGGGATGCCTATTTGCCTCTCACTGAAGTGCTGCTGGCTGGTTCACTGCCTGGTAGAGCGTGTCTCTAAGGCTTGATCTAACCTGAAGCATACACTTTCTCAGGAGGTCTGCAATAGGGCTGAAGAGTTGCAGATGTTGCCTCCTTTCCCTCATGTCCTCTGCCTCCACGTAAGTGCAGTGCCTGTGCTGTGCTCTCAGCCCACTCACCCTGCAACACTCCTTGTGATGGAGGTTTGTACTGAGCTGGTGCAGAGCAGACTTTGCATTTGGTGGCAGTATCCCTTGTTGCTGTGTCGTTCACAGAGATGACAGGTTTATCCTTGCCTTTATTCCACTGGGACCAGCTTCTCTATACACAGGAACCAAAAGTGGCAAATCTTTTGTATCCTCTTTCAATTTTCTGTTGAAGGTCTACATCACATGAACTTCTTGAGGTTTTTGAAGAGGTAGAGCTTTTGGGTTTTTTTAAATAAAACCACGTTTAACGCAAGCTGGAGAAACAACTGCATCATGTGGCTGATACAGTGCATGGGAGTTCAGCACATTCCCGTTCCATCTGGTCTTGCACATCCACTCCCTGCACATATTAAATGTGATAGCTGGTAGTCATGAGGATAGACCCAGAGATGGGCAGGACTAGTGTGCCATGCAAACATTTATCTGCTGATCCCATCCTATTTTCTAGAACCAAATATTTCACTGTGATAAACTGGACATCTTAAAGCATTGTGGGAGTTGGAAGGATGTAACGACACTTAACCTGAACTTGGATTAGGCATATCTCATATCTTGGAGTTTGCCAGTAAATAACAAGGTATATGATCAACAGAAATATTACGTTCTTAATCTAAGTACAAAAAAGAAAAGGGTGGTTGTGAAAATTCAGCAGTCTTTCAAATCATCTTATGGCATATTGACCCTGAATAGTCACAGTAAAATTCAACCAGGGTGTTCCTACTGGCGATCTAAGAATATAGATGCGGTTGAATACATGGAAAACTGTATCTTGTTCCAGTTATCTTTATTACTGTAATAAATGATACTAACTCACCCTACAGACTTTATCTCATCTGTTTATAGTGTTGGCATTTATTTTATTTTGAGCTGGGAAGCAATGCATACCGAGAGACTGTAAGATTGTAAGAGGCTTTATGAATATACCATTTAAAAAGAATTGCTTGTGCTCTGGTTACTAGTTTGAACTGAGAAAAGTTAACTTACATTTCCTACTCCTGAAAGCAGTAGCAGATTTGCTATAATACACCAGTTTGGAGTAATTTTTCTGTAAACTATCAGTTCCAGAAAACTCCCAAATCACATTTTCTCTAATAGGTAGAAAATCCTTAGTACCTCCCAAAAGCTGTTCATGAGTCTGTGGGGTATGAAGGCTTTGCTTTGGTTCATTTTTTCAAAGTTCGATAAAAAATTATGAACAATAGAAATTCAGCTGTTGCTCTGCGTAGTGTCTACTGATAACTGATTGTTTGCTTTCAAAATTGGAAAATAAGCGCTATTCTAAATTGCCATTGTTGGCTTTAACACTGTGGAGTATTTCGAAGATAAGTTTTAAAGACAAAAAAAGAAAAGCAGTCATTCAGTAGTGCTGATACAGGAATGACAGAGGTTAATACCACTGACATCATGCTGGAACTGTATAGCATTTTGTTAATGGTTATTAATGCCCCGCTGCTGGGAGACAGACAGTGCCAGCTGCCGGTTCGTGTGGTGCCTCTCGGCGGGTGCGCCTGGGCCTCTGCTCCGAGAGGAGAGGGGCACGAGGAGGGCTCGAGTCTGCTCCCTACTTAGTCATCCCTCCGCTGAAACAGGAGGAGAGGAGGTGTGGAGAGAAGGTGGTTACAGCGCATTGCTCCTGTCTCTGCTGGCTTCAGAATGGGTCTTGGAGACCGAAGCACGAGCAGCAAATGTCTACAGAGCCACATCCAGAAGGCACCGAGGGCTTATGTTCATGTCAGATCTTCAAGACGATACTCAAGTTACACATCCTTTGGAAGAGAATGGCAATAAATTCAGACAAACATGCATGGAAATGGTTCCAGTAGGCCTGGGGAAGAAGCCTGCGTTCATGTGTGAGCCTTAGAGCTTTGGACATCAGTGGAAAGAAGTCAGAAATGCTATAGAATAAAGGAAAAAAGCCCTTGAGAGGAAGGGGAAGGAACTTTGTAATGGCAGAATGATGATGGATATAAAGCAATTAATTAGCTTTGACTAAATAATATTCATCGTACATCCAGATTTGTAGGTTTAGCCGCCTCACTTGGGGCTAGCTATTACTTTGTTTAATATCTTTGAACTTCATCCACCATAAGGGAGTGAAACAGATACAGAAAGGTGCAATACATCAGTGTAGCGTATCAAATTCAGAAAGGCATTTTTAGCAGTCTGTACTGAACACAGTTTTAAGCCAGATTAGATCATTCCTTAAGTGCATTGTTGTTATGACAAATCTGAAAGGAGCTAAAAGCATTTCAGTAGATGGAGAAAGGAAACTTTTATTTCTTTTCCCACAGCCTGCACCCAAAATGGGATTGCCAGCCAGGTTTGCACAACCCGGCCTTGTACCACACGAGCGCCCTGTGGTGAATGTGAGAGGAAGACGTAGAGATCATCTGCGAGTCCTGCGGGAGGAACTGGCTCACCAGGCCTCTCCAAATCATTCAGCTCCTAGATCTCTTAAAATGCTGGTGTAATGTAACCTGAATAATATATTCTGCCTGATGGCCCAAGGACATTTTGATGATAAGCATTGTCTGATGTGCCATACAGACTATTGTATTCTCTTTCATGCTAAGAAAAAAATAGTATATCACTACTTACAAATGTTTTCTAAAAGGGAAGATGAATGTTCGATTGCATGAGCCTCAGATCTGGGACACAATTTCGTTTTAAAACACATTAATTTTGCACACCTGTAATTATTAGAAATAAATGAAACATCCATGTAACATTGTACATGTACTCTCCAATTATGTAGCCTAATACTTGAACACAGTGATTTGTACAGACATTTTATTTTCTCTGGCCACTTTTACAGATGGAGTTGCCCATACAAATAGTTTTCAGTCAGTTGCCTTATCTTCAGTGCACCATCCTGGGCTGAACTACCTGGAGCAGCAGGCCAAGTGCAGTGGTTATTCCCCTCTGCACAGCATCGTGAGAGGTGGCATCTGAACCATTGTGTCCAGTTTTGGTCTACCCTGTACAAGAAAGTCAATGTCATACTTGAACGGGCCACCAAGGTGAGGGGCTGCAGCCCATGGTGCACCAGAAGAGATGTGGGCTTGTTCAGCCTGGAGAAGTCCTGTCTCTCACTGTCCACAGATAACTGCTGGGAGGGTGTGTGGAAAACAGAGTCAGACTTGTCTTGGACAGGCTGAGAGGCAAGAGGCCGCAGTTTGAGCAAAGGAAATTCCAAGTAAAGGCTAGAAAAAATATCAAAAAGAGCACACTAGGCTTTGGAGCAGGGCCCCAGAGTGGAGGTGGCGCCTCTGTCCTTGGAGATGCTCAGAATTTGACTGTACAAGCCCTGAACAACTTGGTCGAGCATGACTCTAATCACTAGACTAACAGATCACTGGAGGCCCATTGCAACCCCCATTGTGTCTGTGGTTCTGTGATAATACTTTGCAAATAAAAAGATAAATGGAACTATTCGCACTGGCATGAAACAACAATTGCAAAGCCAATAATGCAACTACGTGTAGTGAACAGTCCTTTCATTTTTTTAAGCCTGTTTCAGCTACAGGCATCTTCCATAGTCACTTTTCAGTGCCTATGTAACTGCAGTTAAATTGTTTGTTCGATTTTAAAGATTTTCTTTAAGGGTAGCTAATTAAAATAGTTCATATTGTTCTTTCCAGTAGCTCAGACTTCTCCTTTAATTATTACAAAAATTTGAAAAGAAAAAGTTATTTAATTTCAAACATGACTCTTTTGAATGTCTTCAGAATGAAAGTAGCATTAGAATTCTGTATTTTTTCAAGAAAATAGACACTTGTGAACCTCTAATCTTTAATTACTCTTTTACTCTGTTAGTAAATCACATTTAGAAGATTTCAATTGCAGGGACTCAACTTTTCATTTGCATTTCAAATCTCTGCAAATCGAACAAAAGCTGAAAGAGTCTAGGGAAGCTTCCACTCATCCAGCATTATCAGTGTAGTGCACTTTGGTGAAAGGGCAGCCCTGCACCCCCAATATGTTTTTAGGTTTTGCCTCTCTTGACATTTTTTTTTTCTGGGGAGAAAGAGGAGAGTTTGGCTTTGACAGTTTATCTGTTCCCAGTAGAATATTTTGGGGTAATCATAAAACTTGTGTGCTGCACATTTACCTTTTCTTAGTCATTCAAATAACTGTTGTGTCACAGGTAGTACGGGCACAAAAAAGTAGCGAGGTCAAAGGATACTAGTGGCAAAACTGGAGCATAATTATCCTTGAGCTTATTGCTTAAAAAAACAGGAGTAACTTTATGTAGACTCATATTTTCTATGCTAATGTGCAAAGTCCTAAGCAGACTAAAAAAACCTCAAACCCAACAAACGATGTTGTTGGCTTTTCCGTTGTCTACGGTCGTTGTGCATTTAGCCAAGACAGCAGAAACAGTCAGTTAGTCCAGTCCTGTCCCATAGTAGGGGGAATTACAATGAATGCAGCTACAGGTGACTCCTATTTTCTTCTCCCAAACATCTCACAAATTAGGTGCACCTGAACCTTCTCCACCTGGAAACCAGTCTGAGGCAGTTCTCTGACCTGGGATATCTCAGTCAGTTCTAAGTCTGGGACTATAACTGTAAAGGAAAACAGCCCAGGGAACAGAAGTTTGGTGGAGTGCTCTTTGCAGAGCGGTGAGTCAGCGCCACTCCATGAGGTGTGTTTGTGCAGAACGAGAGCTGCAGCTGCGTGCCCTGGCCCCGCCGGCCACAGGTCTGGGCCCTGGGGCAGGATTGCTGCCAGGGGACAGGGCGGTGGCGGGAGGCAGAGGTACCCCAGCCGTCTGCAAGAGCCGTGGGGGGACCGAGGCTGGTGGAGCGTGTGCCAGCTGAAGTGAGCTCCGCTGATGTGGAGTTTTTCCTCAGAGCAACAATCAGCCTCGAAAAGGTACTTCCATTGTAAAGTGATAATGAGTACAAGGCCACTTCCAAAGGATAAAATAACAATATGGCTGGGGTGGGGGTTATTTTGTGGCGTGTGGGTTTGGGGGTTTTTTGAGTGTAAGAAAATATGGTAGCAGATTCTGATGCATTTTATTATGCATGTAACTGACCCTTGAAACTTGATTTATTCTAGAGTTGTAGCTGGTGAAAGGGAAGTTAAAAGTAATACCTAAAATCTGCTCTATAGCAGATTCAGGTCCTGCAGAGCAGTCAGGTATGCTCCAATGCACTGAGGCTTTGGTTCTTCTCCTGGGTCTGGCATTATGAGTGTGTTTGAAGTATTTTGTTTCTGTCAAGTTTTGACTATGTTTGCATTTTTCTCTGTTGCCAGAGTGGTATCTGTCTGGAAGTTAATAATGTTTTGTTAGTGTGAACATGAACTGCTTGTCTGAAAACCTGGCTGGAACGGCTGAAGTTATGTGCCCCAGGCTCGTTATCACCATATGTAACTGCTATGGACAGAACTGTACATCAAGCTATTTCTTGCTGGGCCTTTTGGGTGTTTTGAGCTGAATTCTGTTTATGGACCTAATGTGTGTGGGGGAGGTTCTGCCTCCATTGAAAGAGAATAGGGCTTTGAGTTGATCAAGACAGATGACACTAGTGAAGACTTCTTTGTGATGTGTTCTGTCACTGCTATGCTCACTGTAGAGATGAGTAACTCCCTGACTTGAAATCATGCATGCCAGGGCAACCTCTTCACTAGCTCTGCAAGAGCAGCAGCGTAAAGCTCAATTATTAAACAGACTTTTCCGAGTAAGTCATTATACCTTTCTCCTAGAAACAGGTAGTATTATCTCAAATGGCTTCACTTAAGCAACTCCAGGAGTTTTAGTATGAGAAATGCTGGGGAGAACTTGTTTTCCTGCTTTTCTTCTCTCTTTCTCACAAAACTGTGAAGGACTTGCACTCCTGTTGCTTCATGGGAGCTGTGTTAATTCAGCATAGGCTTTTATATGAGGGCAGGTTTACAGTGCTGTGTCACCAAAGTTATATCAGAGAAAGGTATAACAGCATAAGGGAAAAATGAAGTTCAACACCCCTTAATTAAAAGTGCAAGTTGCAGATGTGAACAAGGTGCAAAGCTATTCACACTGGGAAGGAAATAGGGGGAACTTATTTCATTGAGATCTGGAGATGTTAAATAAACACCTTGTGTAGAAAGGATCCAGCCAAACCCTGGGCATGGGGCTTGGCTGCTGGGGAAGCAGGTGCTGCTCCGAAGCTTGTTTTCTGTATAAGGGCACAGTATGGAGTGAATGGGCTTATAAACATTAAAACTTCAGTCACATGCCTCTAAAGAACATTTCTTCAACTTGTGCCCATTATAAAGAAAGTGGATTAAAATGGGAAGAGCTGAAGGACTTTGTTCAAGTAGCTAACCAAATATCTGGGAACAATCAAGTCAATCAGAGTTGTCTTCTGAAAATAATGGTGTAAAGCCAAACTTGTAGGCTAGCATAAGCATCTGTCTCTGAATCTGCACATATGCCATCATCAAATTGCAGAAGAGGGTTCACAAGAATGGTGCAAGATTGTGGTTAGTAAGGCTTGAGGAGAAGGGCAGCTCCTAGTCTTCAGAGACTGCTTGCTTTTTAAAAATAGAGGGCTTAGATTCCACTGCCACAACCCTGTGGCGATCGGCAGTGCTTCAGCCTGATCTATGAACTTAAAACACATTTGATCTGTATGATGGTGCTTACTGCCAGGTCCTGCCACTCCACCTGAATAACTATCACATGCTCATAAATCAGGGGAGAGCATTCCTCTGTGACACCATCCCAAATGCCCTACTGAGCCGAAGCCTGTGTTAGCCATCAACGCCTCTTGCATAAACATGTCATACTTTAAAGCAGAGTCTTGCAAAAAGCACAAACAATATACTGGCATAGAGGGGCCACACAAAGTCAAGAGCTGTTAAGTGGGGGGAAGAGGAGGAGGAGGAAGATCTCTTGATAAATACATCTCCACCAGATACATGTGGAAAGAAAATAGCTAAGCCTAGGTTACATTCTGTTTTAAGTAAAGGAGTCAAATGTGGAAATGGTTGTCTTATTCGTTGTAAAACCAGCAAAATAATGGTGCAGGCAACTGACTTCTGCTGCATTCACTTCAGCCCAGTGAGTGACTCTACCTCATGCATCACTGTTTCTTGCTTTGCAAGACCTGCAAGTTGGATGTTCATGCGAGATTAATAGTTCTTCTAATCTTAAAATGACTTAGTTAAGAAGGATGAAGAATTTCTTTACAGGACCACTTGAAACCCTCTGTGATGTGCCATGAGGTTGTGTATCTAGATCTTGAAGTAGTTTGTGTATCTGTTTGAGTAGTAAAAAATGCTGGTTTGCATTTGGTCCACTCTAGAAAGCTGAGTAAGAACTATGGCTTGGTCCTGTATGTGCGTTCAAAACTACTTACTAAATTTTGCTTAAAGTCACCTCATTCTCTGGTGCCAACACTGTGGCTGGTAGCTCCTGTCTACCTGGTCTTAATTTTTGCACAACCTGATGCCAGTTTTAGGCATGGTGAGAGAATTGTTAAGGAGCACACCTTGTTATAGTGCCCAGCTGAGTGACTTGTAAAACTCATGTGTTTGTGTTGATGCGGCCTTTGATCTGAATCAGTAAGGAAAGTGCTCCCACAACAGCAGCTGGAACACACACAGCCAAAAGTGACACTGGGCTGTAAACAGTGTCTCCAGCCGTCCTTGTCAGAGGGGTCACAAATCATGGGGGCTGACAGGTGCCTGTGCTGGTGTCCTGCATGCAGGGTGTGCCTTGGTGTGGAGCAGCAGGTAGGAAACCTGCGTGGTGGGTGGCCAGCTTGTGACTTCAGTACAAATAACTCAAGTTCTCTGCTCAGGAGCAGCCTGTTGCACAACTTGGTGCAGAAATATAAACATTTGCTTTTCTTTAAAGTGGGCTGACTGCTGCTTATGCTCTGACTCCAGAGTAGGTTGGCAGCACCATGTGGCTGCACTGCAAAGGAGAGATTTATTCTGCATCTCAGAGCTGCTCAAACAAGGCCAGCAGCCTTGGTCAGACTGGAATTTGTGTATAAACCACGAGCCGCTATTTCACTGTTTCCACCAGCCCTTCCCTCAAATGTGATTGTCTTTAAACTTCTGCCACTAAAATCTGGTATTAGTAGCTTTTAAATTAGTAACAAACTGTTACTTTAAAACCAGTTCTACACTCTGTAGCAGTCGTGATAGGCTTAAAGTCAAGTTGTAGTATTAAGGCAAGTGCCTTTTGTGGAACACCTGAGCCTGCAGTTCTGCAGTTGCTTATGCTGGAATTCTGTATTCAGCACTCAGGTTTCTTTCCCAAGGAGGGGGATCCAGCATGCAAGAGGGAGGCGTAAGTGGGCATCATCCCAGAAGGGCTTCAGGGCATTTGGACTTTTTTAAGGATATGTAATCTATCACTAGGAGTAATTTTTTTCTAAATATATTAATAGTTGGACGAACTTATGAGTATTACTCTGCAGTGGGAGCCTGAGCCATAGTTAATACTTGATTGTGATGACCTTCCAAAAATGCATGCGGGACATGTGACACAATCTCTTTCCACTGCCTGCATAGAATTGGTTTTTACTGCCTGTATACGCTTATTTCTGCACTGCTCTTATCCCCTCATCACCTCCTTCTGTATATAATTTAAGGTCTTTAGGGCCTGATCCAAAGCAACCAGCCTGGAGTAGGTGGCTGTTTTCATCCTAACACCTTGTTCATCTTAACTGGAAGCAACTTGTGTAGGCAGAGTAGTGCCTTGTGGCAGCCCTGTCCTTTCACATGCTCCCGTTCCATGAAGCAGGCAAACTTTTGGTCAGAGCGAATAGCTTCCACGTAACTGTTTTTAGAACCACGGCCGCAGGCTGAAACAGCAGCTCTGAACACGCGCTGCCCCGGGAGAGGCTCCGTGCTGCTGTGCAGCTGTTGTGGGAGCCGGGAGGACGTGGGGCTCCAGAGGGGACGGCCGCATGTGCTTGGGCAGCCCTTGGCGGTCAGCAGTCCCTCCTCAAGTCAACTTCTGTTTAGGTGATAGTTTGTTTTGTTGTTTTTTTTTTTTTTTTTTTTTTTTTTTTTTTTTTTTTTTTTTTTTTTTTTCCAGAAAGTCACTTGATAGGGTGTAATCCTGTAAGATGCTCAGCAAAGAAGTTGATATGGTAAAGTATTTCTGCAGATGCTTAATTTTCAGTGAATAAGTAGTCCTTTTATGTGGGTGGGAGCACTCATGTGCTTAAAGTTAAGCACGTGCTTAAGTGCTTTCTTGGATCAGGGCCAAAATGCTAATGTGCTGGAGGTTCCATTGCTTTCTCAAGTAACAGGCAGTGTTCAGGACCCTCGTATGGACCCTGGGCCTGCAGGATTACTGAAATATACCCATGACTGACACGTATTAGACACTTATGTTCTTAAAATTTTCATTTTCAGCAAAAAATTCGTGAGTTTTTGCCACACTGTGACTTTTACACTTTGTGCACAAGAATAGTCCTTAACCAGGTCTGTGGCAGACTTGAAGAAAAATCTATTTGCCAACTTCAAAATGGTTTTATTTAACAGGATATTTTATTTTTCTGTTTGTGAACAAAAAAGCTTCCTGCAGCATCTTCTGCTCTGATTCCACCACCTTATCTGTAAACTCTTTCTGCTGCACTTCTGGAAGAAAATAAGCCTTTGGGCACCACTAAGATGTTAAATTCAGACTACTGTGAGTCTCTTGTGTGGTGTTGCAGTAACTGATAACAGTCTGCTTTGATGACAGTGCTGGTAGCAAGCACAGGGACACATGTTGGAGATGTGATGGGGTGTGCACCTGTCTCGGGCAGGGGCACGAGGTCTTCCCCTGTGGCAGCCCCCTTGGTGGCTGTGCTAATCACCACAAGTGACACTCGCCATGCCCGGCAGGCTGAGGAACGTCGCTGGGTGTTGTGAGTCTAAATACACAGCTGCTTCTCAAATTATAATGCAGAGGTTCAGAGGTCAGCGCAGTAAAAGCAGATAAAATTATGCTTTCCACCACAACCACGCCACATCAAAATGGTGAACTGTTTGTTTTATAGTGGGTCTGTCAAGCTATTTGCCTCTACTATAGCAAATGTTATTTTTTTCAGATCAGTTGTAGTGCTTTAAAAATAAAGGGGTTCGATTTCCAAATATCATGCTAGAAATTTCTTTCTATCCACTGTTATTCAGCCACTGCTGGAAAACAGGGCTTTTTAGACTTTAAAGTGTTTGCTCGGTGGTCAGCCTGGAATGAGGTGGCCCAGCTTGGAGGTTTGGCAGCCGCGGGGTTGGCAGTGCTGCAGGGTCTGTCTGCTCCAGCCCCGCTCTTTGTGGGCACAGCGGCCCCTGGGCTCTCCCTGGTACCTGGGGCTCAAAGCTGAGCTGTGGGCAGACAGCTGTACGCATGATGAGCCATCTAGGTTAATAACCTGGGCAATGATGCTGTTGGACATTCTGTGCATTGCTACTGTTTCTGTTTAGCAAATAGGGCAGATCTTCATCCTGCATGCACCATCCGTTCGCTTTTCTCAAAGCTGAGTGATTCTGTTTCCACTCACATCTTCTGTCAGTCTTTTGCCATCAGCAATGGTTTTCAAAGGACCTGTGTAAGTATTGCTGTCCTCTCTTCGCAACTGTGGAGTGCAACTCTCAGATGCTTTCCTCCAGAATGGATGGTGCCAAGGAAACTGGGTGTTGCTCCTTGTTGATTTGTGGTGGTGCCCTCTGTCAGAGCTCAGAATACTTCTGAACCTCTTGATCTTAAGGGTTTATCCAAGATGGACCTGTTCAAGGACATGAATTTTGGGACAGTCCTTTGCCAAGCTGGTGCCTGGACTGTATGCTGTTACTCATGTAAGGAGCCAGCACTCAGTATGAGCTCAGACTGTCTGCTTCTCCCCCTTGGCCCTAAGAGGAATTTAGCAGGGTAATACTTCTCGAGCTGTCAATCCCCATCACCATAGGGCAAACAGGAATAGCTGGAGGGAACACAAAGTTCCCAGGGGTGCTTTAAGCCCTGGGACCACGGAGACTTCCCATGGGCAGTGGTGCCCACCATAAAGCTGCTCATGAGCATGTTGTTTCACTAGGTCAGATGGCGAGGATGGCTGTTTATTCCTGGTTGGTCTATGGGGCAACATAGGTACAGCCAGAAAAACAGTTTGTCATGAACTGGGTAAATACCTCTAGAACTACTTGTTTGGTCACTCTGTATTTCTTGGGAGGCTGAAGGGAAGAACCTCTCTGGTGTCCTTTCCACTCTGGAATTTGTATTGAACAAGGCATGGGGCTTATAAGAAATTTCCTGAACTAAGAGTGAGAACCAGGCTGGAAAAAACACAAAACAAAACAAAAAACAACATAAAAATTCAAACATGTAGGGTATAGGATGCTTTCTACAGCTTTGACTTGTTGTTTTGTTTTGTTTTGTTTTTCCAGTTCCTCTTTATTGTGAATTGCTTGTTAATTTTTTGTTAAATTCTTCAACCATAACTGTGACCAAAGAGAGGAATGCATTTGACAAGTGCAATAAAGCAACTGTTCCATGTTTATGGCAAGTGCTATACTTCTATGCTATTAATTCAAATTGCCTGGATTCTTATAAAACTGGGACAGTGTAGGATTACCTGCCTTGCTGGAACACAGTTGAAATGGATCATACTACAAAGTAGTACACATCTCCCTATCAAATTTTTAGAGGAAATAATCTTGGAGTCATAGAGTAGGCGTATGCCTCTGGAGGACAACTTGTTTTAGATGCATTTTTGTATCCACTTGGAAGCCTTTAATAGAAAGAATGGAAAAATTACATTAAGTAAAATAGAATAGTTCAGTGTAAAAAGAATAACAGTTGCACTGCATGTGAGGCAATGACACAGTTTGGTGCAGTACTGTACATAAGCAGAGGAGGCACTGGCTACGTGTCTTCAGTAGGGAGTCCTCTCTGAAAAGTGTTGAGAAATATACGTGGGGAAGCTCTCTTAGCACTGAGAAAACACTAGCACTGAAGGCTTCATGGTGAAGGTTCCTTTGAACAGATTTCTGCTGAAAACCAGAGGTGTGTGAATGTTTAGGTTTTTTTCTTCAGTTTGGTGGCTGGACAGGCAAGGAAAAATTATTTGGGGCCAAACAAACTTCTTAGAGATTGCAGGAAAACATTAGTGTGTTCTAAGAACAAAGCACTGCTTCAGTTTCAGGGATTTTTAAACTTTTTTTTTTTTCTAAATAAAAGCAAGAAATCATTTTTTTTACTGTGTAGAATTGAGAAGTTATATACAGCTTCAAGATACCTGTGGGAGGGTGCGTGGGGGGTCTCCACCTCTTTACATGTGGCCTGTGGGGTAAGCATGTGTGTTCCAAAGCTGCTGACACTGTCCTGTGAGCCTGGCAGGGCAGAAGGAGAGTGAGAGTTCAAGTTTCTGTATCTGAAAATAGTTCTGACCACTGAATGAAGGATATGCAGTAGAAAAGCTAACAATGGCCACAGTGAACAGTATCCGAGTTCCCGTGCAGATGTAACTTCAAAATATGGTGTTTTCTGTGACACTGTGGGGGGAGGAATGGGGATGGGGCAGGTTGGACAGCCCCAGATAAGCTGGGAAGGCTCTCCTAGCTAAACCTTGCCCGACACTACTTGCGTTTAGGGTCAGTTCATAAAAGTAACTAAATACTGACTGTTGAATTGAAACACATTTAAGTATGTTTACAGTTTCTTTGAAGCCTGGTCATAAAGATTTTTGGTACTGAGAGAAAGATAAGCTGCTCTGCTGTCACTGGTGTGCTCTACTTGGTCTTGGTGTCCATGGTGCTCTTGGTTACTTCTGGTTGATGACTGCAACCCGATAGCCAGGGCTAAATCTTCAGCATCTTATTGAAGTGACTCTACTGAATAGCACTGGGCTAGTCACCGTGACAAGAATAGCTTCTGCTTGTATTAGGATCTGAGTGGGATCAAGGCACATGGATTTCAGAGGTGGCTGCTTGTGTGGCAAAATGTCTAAATCCCTCTTTTTGGCAGCTCCCCATCTTCAAGGGAAACATCTCTCCTTTGCTGAATTAATTTCCTTGTGATGCCTGTGAGGGGGAAACTGGGTACCTACAGTGTCTAGTGTGTTAGTCTAAGCTCTAAGTACCCACTAAAGGACTTACTATGCAGATGTATGGGTGGCTTCTTGAACTTCACTGTTTAAGTCTTAAATGTCACTTGACCTTGAGGTCAGTGGACCTCACTGTTCATCTTGGACAGGTTCTTTTTTTATTGTCAGACTTCTGTTCTGGAAATGCAGATATGCTCCTCGCTGTCACCCTCACCAGTGACAAATATCAGGCAAACAAAAGGGATTTATTACTAATCCTGCGAAATTAACTTCATAACAGAGTTGATCGACTGAACAAGCAAATATAGCTGTGAAGACAGTGTAAGATATCCTTGTGTGATTTGAGGCAACTTTGTTCTACTGACAAATGCCAAATATTTTCACCTATACTGTTCTGGAACTCATGCATTTTTACTACTGTCTTAATCACTTCAGTGCTGTGGTGCTCACTCAGGTCTTTGAAGTGACTTTTAACACTAGTGACAGAAAGAACAATCCATAGATGCTTTGTAAATATAAACTTGAGGTGTGTGGTACATGTCAGCATCAACCAGAGTGGGTCATTCCCTGCCTGTCATGTTGATTTATTTTTTCCTTGTGCACGAGAAGCAGGCTTGTATTTGGGCTTTTACCTTACACCTGTGTCCTCTCTTTTGAAAATCATGTCCCTACTAATAATTAGCAATTCTGTTCATCCAGGCAGTTCCTGAAGGAACTTTTCTTCAAAGATTTGGGAGAGTAGATCTACAATAATGAAACACTCTGCTGCTTGGGCAGACTTCCTTCCATATGTGCCTTTCTTGGAGTCCACTGTTAGATGCTCTGTGGAGCCTGGGACAAGTAGGTCATCACATGCTATATGTTATTCTATAGCCAATGCCAACTGTAATTTCAAGTGCTCCACACTAATCTCTTCCCTTCATGCATTATTTCCTTGTGCAGCATTAGCAAACCACATGCTGATCCACTGTTGCTTCATGGATTTAGGAAATAATCTACAGGCCCACAATGATGTAAAACATTAAATATTGTTTTAAGTATTGGAGGCGCCATCCTGCCTACACGGTACTTAGGGTGGGCAGCATGCCAGCATGTTTGCTGGCATGTGGCTGAGAAATGGAGCATGCCCGCTCACAGCAAACAAAGCAAAGCCCAGGACAATAAGGCAAGAATGATGACAGACAGAAAAGAGCTGGTTTATGGGTTGTGCTATTTGACCATAATATCAACTTTGGAGACTATACTGTCTGGAAGGCTGAGAGTTTCTTTCTACACTCCTGCCTTACTGCCGGCACCTGCCCATCTGAGGGCAGGCAAGGATGAAAGGAGACTTGATAGGTCTTCCAGGAGCTTGTCAGTTGGTTTTGCATAGCAGGTTTGCACTAGCTGCTTAATACTTATTAGCTCACTCTCAGCATTACCAAATAACACTGGGCTGAATGCGTTTTTTTCTGGATTTGCTTCCCTCTTTCTCTTTGTGACAGTAAAAAGCCTGTATGTGAACATGTGGGGAGAGCTGGGGAAGCCTGTGTGCTGCATGTGGGACTGACGGGGTGGGAGTCACTGGCTGGTAGGAGCCGTGAGCACAAGTGTGGGAGCTGGGAATGGCACTTTCACCGGCATCTTGGGAATGATGCTTCAAGGCTCCTGCGTGTGTGTGCAGGGAGCACAGGCGGGGTACTGTCTGCTGCACCGTTTTGGGAATGATCTGTGGAGAGCCTGTGTGCAGACACCTCCGATCTGTGCATTTTATTTCTGCTCCAGAGGACTCGATTGTCTCTCCAGCCCTTCCCATGGAGTGGCTCATCTGCACTCTGTGCTAGTTGTTCTAGCTGATGTGCAGGGAGTCCTGATGGGCTGCTCATCAGCCCTTGGCTTCCAGCAACAATTCTGTGCCTAGGCTCACCTCCAGCCAGGACCAGTTAGGAGAGAGGATGTTTTTTCTTTTCCTTCCGTTGACTTGGACCAAAGGGCTGTGAGTAACCACAGGGAGTCATACTGTTTCCATATTGAAAAGCTGCAGTTTTATTATGTCAACCTAAAAGCTGCAGAACCTCTGCTGGTAGCAAGTGTGGTGTGTGCAACTGCTCACCCCTCTGAGCCCAGCCTGCCCAGCTGTGTGCATCTGCCAGGCATAAACTGTGCTGTGTCCACTGCCTAACGACTGGAGACCTTGTTGTTACCTGGTGTGATTCAGATGTTGGGAAACCAGCAGTCACCTTGAACTTACTGATCACTACATCAGCTCTGGTCTTTGCTCTCAAATTCCTTGGGAATCTGAGCACACATCTTTTGCAAGGTGGTCCTGCACATCTGAACTCATGGCGCAGTGAGTCAGGTTTCA
The DNA here is from genome assembly GCF_964273445.1 of Streptopelia decaocto. NCBI lineage: Eukaryota > Metazoa > Chordata > Aves > Columbiformes > Columbidae > Streptopelia > Streptopelia decaocto. The sequence goes on from NC_138661.1 coordinate 54,185,866, forward strand.
GCAAGGAAAAGCTTGAAGTACTGTTGTAAGCATCTACCCATGAACTACATCATTTTAGTACAGTATATTACAGTGTCTGTATGGAACAGATAAAAGGGTTGCCCGTGAATACCGTTGGTACTAATGAACATGGTATTAATGCAGCAAAGGTATGGCTTATTTATATACCCACCCTTTAATACATGTGAATGTGCTATTTCTGTGAGAACTTGCAAAGCCACAAGCTATATGAACTTGGATGCCACACACTTCTTAATGCATTATTTCTCCTTTTGTCTGTAGATCCTTCTGACACCAAATGACGCAAGAGCTTCAAAGACATACCACGACTTAAATCTGTCCTTCATGCTTTCGCTTCCTTCATCATCTTGCTGTGTTAAAGCCAGCCTGTTGCTGGCTCTAGATTCAAGCTTTTAAATATAAGCAGATTATAACAGATCATGCTACCTGGCCTAGCTGAGCTGGAAATAGGCCCCTTGTCTCATTGAAAAGCAGGTTTCTCTCTTACACTGGACTCAGACTCCTCATTTGCCTTGAAATATTTCTCACTGTTCCCACTTCCCAAGTTACAGTTTATTTAATCAAATACATTAGTTCTTATTTCCAAAACCTCCTATATCTCAGAGGGCATAGAAACAGATTACAAGTGTGACTGTAATATAGGTAAGGTACCTGATCTAATTTTAATGTGATTGGCACAGATGATTTGCTGAAATTGCATTCTTCTCTAAGAGATGAAAACAAGCCTTGCAGAGTATTGGTGTGCGGTCTTGGGGCTTTTATAGGGCACAGATGAGACTCCTGAATTTTTCTCCTTAGATGCTTGTCTGTGTTTGCTCAGATTCTCTTTTGGAGAGTTGCTGTAACTAGTTAAGTTGGAAGGAGAAAAAGAAAACAAAACAAACAAAGCAGAAATGCAACTTAGCTACAACCCCCTAAATGCAGTACTAGAATTTTTAAACGTAGCTGCTGAACAAGATAAGAGATATGCAAGTGATACCTTCCATTTCTGCTTGTCCCAGTATGCTGCTCCTTCCCTTGCTGGCCAGCGGCAGGCAATGGTCTCCTGTCATGGTCAAGTTCCCAGTGGGTCAGAGTTCAATGAGATTAACTCTTGAGCATATGCAGTAGGCTTGACAAAATGGAGAGCAAAAGGAAGATACCACTATAAGGATATATATGTTGTCTGTAAATATAGAGTCACCTTTTCTTTCACTGAGCTGTGACTAGTGAAAAGATCCATGCTAGGTTGTGTCTGAAGAAGATACTCCCTCATTTAACTGCCCATATACATTGTTTCAGCCTGAGCATCCGCACTTCGCTTCTGGTGTGTTGGAAGAATGTGATAATGTGTAAAACTGAAAGTTATGTGTGAAAGTCATGAAGATGCACAAAATGATGTAAAACTGAAAGTTATGTGTGAAAGTCATGAAGATGCACAAAATGATGTAAAACTGAAAGTTATGTGGGAAAGTCATGAAGATGCACAAAATGATGTAAAACTGAAAGTTATGTGGGAAAGTCATGAAGATGCACAAAATGATGTAAAACTGAAAGTTATGTGGGAAAGTCATGAAGATGCACAAAATGATGTAAAACTGAAAGTTATGTGGGAAAGTCATGAAGATGCACAAAATGATGTAAAACTGAAAGTTATGTGGGAAAGTCATGAAGATGCACAAAATGATGTAAAACTGAAAGTTATGTGGGAAAGTCATGAAGATGCACAAAATGATGAAATTCCATGGACAGAAGGATTTTGTTAAATGGACTTTAAAAATTCTCATCAATATAATTTTAATGTGGTTTAGTTTTGTTTTGTTTTCCTTTAATGACTTATTCATATGATAAGAAGATGTTTCGTTCCACCAATAAAATGGAGCATTAACTTGGAGTACTGGATTACTCACAGCAGAAACATGGCTGTTATGTGCGAAGTTTCTATGTTCTGCCAAGGTCAATTTGTGGGGGCTGAGACAAAACTGTTTCCTAAACTGTGAAAGTGATCCTGGGTACCCAGCCTCCTGGAATGCCTGGAGGTTTTATGGATTCCTCTCGCAGGGTATCTGCTAGTGCAGGCTCCCTCTTCCTGCCTGCGTCACTCTCCTGAGGCTGACTTTTAAGAAGGGAAAGCACCGCTTTGTTTTGACTCTCAGTGTTGTTTTCTGACTCCTTGTTGGCTTCCAGAGGGAACACTTACAGCAGCCTTTACTGTAGATAACTAAGGCAAAAAGGACTTCAGGTACTGGACAAGATGAATGTTTACAGACTCATGTTTGAATATGACAGCAAACCCACAATAGGATTTGGGGGATGTTGGCTTATACTCAAATCTACTTTCATAACACCTAAGAAAGGTGTTACCTGCTGTCAAGTGTTCAGTGACAGTCCTGCTGGTGACGGGGTGGGCACTGCACATGCTGTTGTGCACGTACAGCCTGTGGTGATTCGCAGCCCACGGGGAGGTGCAGTGACCAGGCACAGTGTGGCCTGGGACCCTCGCTGCCCGTGACCAGGTTTGGGGACTGACAGGCTCACATGAGTAACTACTTGAAGCCAAGCCAAGAGGCAGAGTTAAACCCAGGCAGCTGTAAGTGACTCTAATTTGTCTCACTCCTTAGGTGAGGACCCTAATTTGAGAAGGGCTGGTGAAAGGTCTTGTGTCATTCAGGTGGTGGAAACAAAAGATCACAAAATGGGTTTTGACATGGGGCTGAGGATCTGCAGTGGGCTTGTTCTTCTCACCAATTCGGAGGGGAGATGTGATTTCTGGTCCTATGACCAGGCAGGTCTCAGTGGTGCCTGAAGCTTACTGGAAAGATCACTCTGGAGGGCATCTTCCAAAGCACCAGGTGTTGCCCCTGTGTCAGGCTGACTTTGCATTTCCCCCCTGTAGTTCATGAAGTGCTGCTGGCTTGGCCCTGCTTGCCCAGCAGGTGACCACAGCCTCAGCCACGGCTTCCAAGTTCTGGTGGCTCAGAACAGAGCATGCTCTGGGAAAGCTTGCTGTGAGATGCATGCACCAAAGTGAAGGTGGCAGAGTGGTTTCTTTACCTGCTTGAAGCGGTGCATTTACAAGCCATGTCTGTTTATGAACATGCTTTATAGAAGAATGTGGAAGACTAGTAGGATTAAGGTGATGAGCAGCTTTATCTTTCTAGGTGCTGCTTATGTGCTATTTTGCTCTATGTAATGTAACCCCTAAGGTTGTTTAATGCATCTCCTTGATGCTGACTGGGAACTAGTCTGACTTAAATTCAGGGGTCATATGCGACTATGGAGAGTTTGCATGTCTTACAACACAAAACCAATCCTTGCCTCTGCAGAAGTGAAGAGCTGTGCTGACTGCACAAAGGTGGCCACGCTGGTGTGGCACACAAGTTGACTAGAGTGAGCCTTGATCATGGAGATAATGGTTCCTCAAGGACAAGACTCACCAGAGCTGTCTTAAATAGATCATAGTCTTTGAGATAAATCCATTCTCTGTCTGCGAGGCAGATGAAGTTGGAAATATGGGCTCAGGGTGAAGTGGGGGAATCGCACTTGAAGAGTCAGACCCAAATTATATTCCTAAATCTTCATTTATCTGCCTTCTGATGTTTGAAATAATTCACGCTTTGTCTGTGCTATATAGGATGTTCATTCAGGGACATCTGGCTTTGCTGGGATTTCCAGGCTTTCACAGTGTAGCTGTCAGGCTTGGGTCCTGGGAGGGTCTGTCTTAGGGCAGGACCTGAAGATGAAGGTTCTGTGTTAAGTACCAAAATTTAGTACCAAATTTCAGTCAGACCTAGAAGGAAACAGCAGTGAGCAGAAAGATATCTTCCCTCAGCCGAAATAGTTGCTCTTTTCAGAGCTGCAAATAAGACGTTGCCGGAACTCCCTGAACTTGCTTTAAAGTACAGCTGAGATCTCAGTAGATCTTGGGTCTAATGTATTTACTGTCTGAACAGAAACACAATGCACTATAGCCTCACCCTAATTTTATCTGTATCAGCTGGAGCAGAAGCAAGAAAAAACAAAATTAATATCTGAATAAACAGCCCATTAACTTGATGACAACTGTTGTTCTCCATTTCAGGGTCCAAAAAGCAGCCTGGGCAGTGAGCTAATGAGAACACCAGAGATGTGCGGACTTGGGGGAGGTGGGGGGTAGAGAAGAAAACAGAACAAACACTCTTTTTGTAGCTTGGAGCTGAGGGGATTCAGCCAAAGGTTAATTGCTTTCTACCCTAAAATGCTGTGAAGTGTTGCTGCATGGTGTCATACAGCTGCTTCATTCCAGCCCTGGGGTGTCTGTTTCAGTGGTGGGTGGCATAAGCCAATATCCTTTTCTTAACCGCACGGGGGTGTTGCGAGGTCTCTTTGGTTAAGACTTCCAAAAATCTGGTAGAGCTTGGCTGATATTGTTTAGGATGTCACTGCACTATGGAAGCAGCGAGCAAAAATACCAAACGAGCAGCCTTTCTGTCTCCTTGCCTCTCCCTCACTGGCAAAAATGCGGGGAGGGAGTGAGTGGTAAATTCTTGATGGATGATCCCAGAGGAGCTGGGGACTCAAGGAAAGGGGCAGACTATCACTCTGTGGCCACCTGCTTGTGCAACAAGCATGTTTGCTGCCTTCACTGCCAGTGGCCAGTCAACTGCCCAATTCTGGGTGCTTGCTCAGAAGTGGGGGTGCTGACCTCTTATGCAAGCCATCTTCTCCCTACCAACATCCTTCAGCCCCAAGGAAATTGTGGAAACATCAAAGCATTTTGAGAAAAATGATCAGGGGCAATAACAGGCTGTAGCTGAGACGTGAGGGTAGGCCCAACAATCCAGGCCTGCAGCCACCTGGTACACAGGGAAGGGGAATGGAGCTTTTGTGTTCATCACATCTGCCTTGCAACTGCTTCTCTTGCCTCATCATCTCCCAACAACATGGAGAGGAGGTCTGTATGCAAGACCTCCATTCTGACTGTATGGCCACCTTTGTAATAAAAGGGAGAGTCCTTTTGTTTCCCACTTGCACTTAACTTGGTTCCAGTAACTTGCTGCTTGCTCTTCATTAGGAATTTTTCTTTAGGGGATGTAAGTTCATTGTTTTCTCTGGCTCATCTTTAGACTATAGGACAAAAGATGCTACAGGAATTAAAAGGTAAGTACAGAAAGGAAGTCTGGAAGAGACTTAAGAATTAGAGGAATATAAAGTCATTCACAGAAGACCTGGCCATCTCAGGATGGTAACAGGATGGGTTAGATTCAGACACTGAACTACAGGTTTGTGAAGTGAGAGCCGTTAGGGTCCCATTATGGTCAACTTGCTGTACAGCAGCCTAGGAGCGTTTACGGCATTTGTATGTTCTCATCTTTACCGGACCTCTGCTGCTGGTGCATATATGTGGAATAACAAATCCTGCAATTTTCCAAGTACTTTCAGGTTGAGACTCTTAGACACTTGGAGTAGACCTCCAGTTGTGTGGAGAGCACTGAGTCTGCCATCTGTTGTGTTCTTCCTAAACCCTGCTGGTTGCTTTTGCTTGTCACCCAGTATGGTTGAGAGAGCCAGATCTAGGAGAGTCTAATAGTAAACTTCATCTTAATGTCACCTTTGTCTCTTAGCCAGTGTTTCTTGTGTGAACTTCAATTTTAGTGATCCAATCTGTTATTCCTTGGACTTTCTTTCCATGCACAATTTTGTCATGCAGCTTCCCCACTGTGCAGGACTTAGAGCAATAAAATAACGTTCTACTAGACTGAGGCTGTTATGACAGCTTGGAAGTCTCCTGCTGGTTGGTGGGAAACCAAAATTCTTAAAAACACAGGAAGGGGGAGAAATTGCCCTGTACGGTTGTGCAGTCCTGTGGCACTGACTAGGTTTCTCTGCCTGGAGGTCATCATGGTGGAAGAGAATTAGAAGAGAATTTTGGTTAGAAGGGCCCTACAAACAATCATCTAGTCCAACTCCAGTTGACACTTGCATGATTAGATGGAAGTAAATGGAAATCATTCTGGTCTCTGACCTATCTGTAGAGTGGATAGAGCAGATAAGTTTCTGACTTCAGTGTTCGAAGGGGAAGTCCCAGTATTGCAAATGATTCTGCTAATATCACTTCTGTGGCCTGCTTGTCACTGTTTCTCCTTCCTGGTTATTCTGCTGGTTTCCTTGTGAACATTTTTTCCTTGTGCTTTCAACAGCTATTTTACTTCATGACCCCACATCTTAAGTTTATCATATATAGGATTTAAATTCATTACCTGTTTTTACTAGCTAACGACCTTCTCTAATTGGATTCTGATGATTTCACAGTGGCTGGTCCAGATGCAGGATGAGAAAAACTTACAGGTTGGGTCTATACTGGAATCTGCCTGTACAGGAGGGCAAATAAATCAGAGGAATAATTACTTGATTAGTAAAAGTTTATAGCTCAGGACTATATGCCTGAACCTCAATTAAGCTACAAAGCTGCATGAGTGGAAAGGATGCATTGTAGCAGCGCTTGTGTGAAAGGATTTTAACTTCCACTGCCATTGCTGAGTAGGTGTGAGCACGATGCTTCCCCCCGTGGTGTTTGCTGTGGCAGCTGCAAAGAGCAGCAATAGAAACTCTCTTCCTCGGGAAGGCTGAGAGCCCTGACCTGCTGCAGCAGCACCAGCCGCCTGGCACCATGTGCAGTGGTGGGTTTTTTCCTTGAATGTGGGTGCGTGTGGAAAGAACTTTCTCTAAAAGTCTGTGAAAACTTAGTGTTCTTTCCTGGCTCCTGTGTAGCCAGGATAGCATGGCTGAAAACTGGCTGGTTTGCATCTCAGTGCAGGCATCCTGTTCATTCATGTTTCTGATAATGTCATGGGGCTACCATATCCAATTGTCTAGATATTACAACTTCTAACTCTGTCTTGTGAGTATTTTCTAGTAAGGCTTGGATTATTCATAAGGCTGTTGTCACTGGCAACAGATGCTGCCCTGAAGAATAAGCTTTCTGCCATGGAAAACCTGTCTTTGGTGCCTCTCTGAAATTCTACCTTGAACAAAGGAGTACTCTAGCCAAATTCTCATTAACTCTGTCTTGGTCACTGTAAAGCATGACTGTCTCCTCTTGATCTTGCTAATGTTTTCTGGCTGAAACTGAGTGGTAATATAAAAACCACCTAGCCTATTTCTGTACTACTAACTTGTGCTTGAGCAAGTGTGTGCTCATTTAATGCTGGAGCTTGACTATTTTGAATGCTCAGCTTGGGTAAGGCGGAAATGTTTCCTCTGTAATTTTTATACTGAATGACAGGATGCTCTGAGAAAGCCCTGCAGGCTTTGTTAGTGCCTCTTCCTATCTCAGTCATGTGTGCACGGCTCACCCTGCAGGGCTGTGCACCCCGTCTGGTTCCACCCAGCTGCAAAAAGGCAAAGTGTAGGATCACAGCACTGTTCCAGATAATCGAGCTTTTTTCCAGACTTAATCCCCCTCAGGAAGAAGATGCAGGAAACAGGGGAACTGGGCATGGGTGTGCTTTGGGCCCTCATTTGCCCTCCATGTAGATCTCTTCCCCTCTGTTTCTGACAATGAAAGAACAGGCTCCAGTTGGACTGCTTCTAGAGAATAATCTTAACCTGCGTGATGCTCAGGCAGCTGACAATCAAAATTGGAGCACGAACAACCCATAGTGTTTGGTAGGCTGGATAAATGGCCACTGAGAAACCTGCTGCTTATCTGGCAGCAGAGTGCCTGGAAGCCAGTGGTACAGCTGTCTTCTTACAGCACAGAGCTGCTGTTCCTGCTGCCCGGTGTCCGTAACCCTGGCAAGCCCTCCCGTGAGCTGCCTGGTGAGGGCTGGCTCCTCCTGGCTGATGTGCAGGCAAGGTGGGTAAGCAGGTGCCAGGTTCAGGTGGGAGTGCTCCTCAGCCCTGGGTGAGTGGAGGAGCTATCCTGGGGTTACTGCAAGCTTTCTGTCCCCAAGGTAGTGCTTTCATCCCTCCCTACCTCTGTTTCAAAGTGCAAACAATGTGAATAGGCCTTTGCAGTTTTGCCATATGTAGAGTGGTTTAACCACATTTTCAACAAGTTTTTAATATGTGTTCTGCTTTTGAAGTCTACTGCAAACAGGATGATGTACTCTCTGCTTGTGTTTGAGCTGAGTATTGCAAATAAGATGAATCTCTCTCTGCATTTCAGTACAATAGAGAACTGTAAGTTTTACTAGAAGAAACTTGTATGAGTCTGCAGGATTGCCTAAACTTTTAGGGAAAACTACAGCCCATGCTACCAATGGTAGAGTTGCGTGGTATCACTCTCCTGTTTTCTTTTCCCTGCTTGCCTTCTGGCCTAACTGAAGGTGCTGAAGCTGACTTGTTAGTTTGCAAGGTGCATGGTCACTGAACCTGTAGTAGGGCTGGGGAGAGGGTTTGTGATAGTACTTTCATGGCTCTATTAGCAATACTATGTATGAGTGAGTTAGTAGAACAGTGTTGTTATGAGCCACCTGCCTGCAACTGCAGTTGCTCAGTAGCCTCAAAATACACTTTGAAGTCAGCTCTAGTAGAGCTGACCCTAGTAAGTTCTTGGCTTTTATTCACAGAACTGTTGCACAAACTTAACATGAAATGCTATCTTGGAGTCCTGGATCTTGTCAATGAAGCATGTGGGAAGCCTGAAAGATTTTGCAGGGTCTGAGAGATCTCCAAAGTAGCGTTAGACTTTTGTGACTATTTCATGGGAAACGAATCTTTCCTTGTTTCTTTTTTCCACTTGATAATACCATTAAATTCATTTTCTGCAAACCTGCTTTCAACTGTCTGCCTAATTTATACTGGAAGTAATTGGACACACCTAATGAAAAGCATAGTGGAATTTTGCTGTGAACTGCAATGTTCTCTTCAAGTCACTGGTCCCTTCCATTTGATAATTGTCATAACAGCAGTTAAGTAACCTGACTTCTCCCCCTCTCCCCCCACTGCCAGTGATGAAAGCTTAAAATGAGTCTTCAGGACAGTAACTCTTCTCTAAAGTTTCCTTAACACAACAGCATTTATTACTTTCTTAATGTCTTGCTATCTGACATTAGACTGCTGCTCAGCCTTCAGAGAGCTCTCACTGGAATAGTTCACCATGGCAAGGGCTTTAGGCACTTAAGGACTTCTGCTTATCTTGTTGAGGAGTCCAAGGGGATCATGGTGATCCTGTTTGTTTAACTGCAGTCTTCTTGTATAGAGACAATGTTCATCTACTCTCAAATCCATAGTATATTAATATTGTGTACTTATCTACTCATTCCATAATGGGATCCTGGTCCATACCCAGAGCAGTAGCATTTCTGGGCAACAGAAGTACTTATTCCGGTTGCAGGTCTTCCTCACAGCCCCTGGCATGGCAAGTGCCACATGTAATGTGTGTTGAGTTCTCCTCCCTCTTCCACAGGGTTCACTGAATACTGACTTTCTTGTGTTTTGTTTGTGAAGGCATCTCAATCATGTAGACTTCTTCGGCCTTCTGAAAGGTTGTGGTGATGTGTAGATGCCCATGAGTGGCTTTTGAGCACAGAAGGCACAGCAGAGCTGTTGGCGGTGAGCTTGTTGGTGCCATCTACCAGCTAGTGTAGTGGTGGGTGCTCTGAGCTTTGCCCTGGCTCTATGGACAAGTGTCTCTGCCTGGGCCCATCCTCTGCACTTGGGTCCTTCTTGCAACTTCTTGCAAGAGATCTGCTGACACAATAAAGTGTATGTCCTGGTTACATCATGAAGGCCCATGAGCCTAAAGCATCTGACTAATCAACCCAGAGATGTCTGCTATGGCTGTGTCCAAAACAAGCTTTGCACTACTTCTTTCTCTAAGACCTTGGTGTGTCTCAAACGTCCATCATGTCTTTCAAGCAGATGGAATAATCTGAAGCACCAAGGGATTGCAGCTGGGTCTAACACGGGCTTGCCAGGCAGCGAGGCCAAGTCACTCCACCATCCGCAAGAGTAACCGCAATGAGTCTGTTTGGGGAAGGTCAAGAGCCAAGCAGCAGACGTGCAAATGCTCAGCAGCCTGTGTTAGGCTGCAACCCCCCCTACTCTTTCCAACACAAAAGCTGTAGGGCAAGCCCACCTCCGAGGTACCGCTCATAGCAACAGCCCTTCAAAGACTTAGTAAGTAGTGTTGCTTGTCATTTAGCTCAGCAGGCTGCGTCCTTCAACTCCTATGGCTGTCCTCTCTCTTCAGAAACAGTGTCCTGATAATGCTTCCAAAGAAAAAACTGGATTTGTCCCTTCAGAGGTGTGAAGTTAGGCCTTGATATTCCTTTTCCATGTGGTTGGTGTATCCCTGAATGGTGCAGGTGTTGCTGCCCCCCCAGTTCTTGAGGCAGCTGAAGGAGGGCTGAGAGCTTGGCCAAGGGGGCTTCTTGTCTCCAGAATCAAACTCTTGATGGAAACAGATGCCTTGTCTCATCTCTTAAGACAAACCAACTTTGCCTGTAAGTGCATTAAAACAACAACAACAAAAACCAAACACCACCAAAACCAATGTGGTTCTAAGGTTTTTAAAGTCACCAACTGGTATAAACTTACATAGGGCAGACTTATGCTAAAGGGTCTGGTCCCAGAAGGCTTTTTAAGCCATCAAGAGAGCTGGAAGGCGTTTGGTCTGCTACAGTAAAGCTTGGTCTCTGCAAGAGCTTCTGCTCCATATTCAGTCCATCAAGGCTCTTAGTCTGTCCATAAGAGAATAGCTGTAATGTTATGAATTATTATCTTTAGCTATTCTGCTTAGTGGGTTTACAGGAGCTTTTTGAGTCTGCTTTTAATGTACTTGTGTTGGTGGGGATTCTGAGTGGAATTACATGCCCAGGCTTTCAGATAACTACTGTAAATACACAGATCCACTCTAGTCTCTTACTTCACAGTAGCAGCTGCTGCAGTATTACAGAAACTTCATAGCTTTGACTGCATCTTATTAGTTCAGCACACTATTAATACCCCAGCAGCCTTTTGTATTAGTTTCCACACTTAATATTGGTTCTCCTTCCTTCTTCCCTGCCCTCCTCCCCCTTCCCGCTTCCACACTCAGTGATTAAACTAAATTCATCTTGGGGCTGTTTCATTTAAGATGCCCTTGCTGCCCACACCAAAGAGGGGAATGATGCTGGAAGCAAAACAGTTGTGCTAACAGTCACCAGGTATATTTAGTGGCAGTGTCATCTGACATGCATTTATTGCTCAGAACTAGCATCTTTCTGCTTCCATATGGAGCATTTGTAGCACTGGCAAAATCTTTCCAGAGAAACGGCTGCTGATTGGCTTTTCTTGTCTATTTGGGGAAGGATCTGCCCTTAAATACTTAGTTATTCCAGTTGCTATAAATGTCGTCAAGCACTTGGCACTATCAGGATGGACTCAAAACTTTACCGAGATGAGTTGGTTGGAATGCACCAAGACCAGGTGAATCCTTGTCTCCCCCAGAGAAATGACTGCACAAGTACCAGCAAGAAAACTAGTGGGTGTAGGTACATCTTGGGCAAGTCACTGCATGAGACTCTAAAATGCAAATTACAGTCTTCCCCTGGAAGTTTTTAGAACTAAATATCACATTATTATGGTTAAGTGGCTCTGCTGAAAAGGCTACAAGATTGAGGTGCATCTTGGCTAATATTTTTTCTTAATGTAAAGAATTTCTATCCCAAATAGAAGCAATGCCTCTTTGTGTATCTCAGTAAGGTGGAGAATACAGGTTGTCTTCTGAGTAGAGACAGGGAGCCAACTTGCCTTTACCAGTCTGAAGAAGTCTCCATCAAGCATTTGGCATAACTTCCCCAGCTGCCAAGTGACTGAACATGGGGCTGACAGCTAATTGTCAGTGAGACGCAGGTCCTAGGGTGGGCAACTCACCAAGGAGAAAAGGTTTTTACTCTTTTGGTTGAGAGTAAAGGTTCGCTACTTGTTTCCAGAGCTCACAAGGTCAGAAAAACATGACATGCAGACAGCTGGCAGAGTACCGAGACATGGGCTGCACCCCAGAGCCTGGGCAGGTTGCTCCCCTCTGAGCTCTGGCTGTGACACCACACACAACTGTGAGCAGCGAGTGGATTCATGCGATACCACCTGGAAACAGGGTGACTTAGGGCAGTCTGAGGGTCTAGGACATTGAAATACCCTCCTGCTTGAAATAGTTTGAATTGATCTATATGGCATGCTGCCAGCCTTCAAGGAGAACTGGGGAGGCCTGGCTACTGGTCAGCAGGCTGGGCCATAGGAAGTTATTAATAGCTGCTCTTCCATGGAAAGAATGAGTTTGGCTTAGATGTACTAGCTAGCAGCTTCACATCACAGCAAGCATATGCTGGACGTCTTGTTTATCAACATTTGAATGAGCAACTTATGTCCTATGGAGAACTTTGAGCCTCATGGCCTGAGGTCTCCTGGCTTTGGCCTTTGAATCCAGGCCGTGTGGTCAGGCTGTGCAGGAGCAGATCTGAAGAAAGGAAGCTGCCAGCTCTTGGTCAGCCTCAGGGTGTGGTGGGTGTTTGTTCTGTTCCTTGGTAAACGTAGGTTCCCTCAGGTTGCCTTATGCGCCATTTCTCACCTATAAGAGTCAGCTCTCTGTCTATGAAGCAGCTTGATTTAAGGACAGAGAAGTAAGGAAGATGCTTTTCCACAAACTGTATTTTTTTTTTTTTAGATAATCCCTTCACTAAAATTTTAAACTCAAACATGACCAGTGCAGAATAAAGAAGGGTGGAGAAGATTTGGAGAAGTAAACAAGTAAAAGTTCCCCTCTTGAGTAGAATGGCAGTGAGGAACTCCTTATGGAGGATTTAGCTGGATCAAAGGATACAGTAAAGCACAGAAGTTTAATAGCTTTTCCAAGAGTCATGCATATCAGTGCAGTATGAACACATTTACCTTTCATGAATTTCCTTAACTCGCTGAAAGAATGTTAAAACTTAACACCCTTCAAGGTCTGGAAAAGCCACTCTCAACTGAACAGGAGCCCAGTTTTCTAGTAGATTTGGACATGGTTGGTCTACAACTTCACTTGGAGTATGATGAGGAAAATGCCATAAAGTCTCTGTGCAGATAAAAATCCACCTCTGAAAGCGTGTGGTTGTGACAGCCTCTTGCTCAGCTTTGGTGACAGCTGGAGGCCCGTGTTCTGATAAGCAGTAGCTATCGCACACCCCACTCTTCTGGGCTGAGGCTGGCTCCCGCTGGAAGAAGAGGAGGCGGCACAGCACATCATGGAAGGTGCTTGGTCGTAAACTATATCAACAGGTCCTCTCCTTTAAATGCCTTTTGGGCAAACTATGATCAGTGTTGCTATAATGATGTTAGTGCAGGTATCTGTTGGGTTTGTTCTTGTGCCTTTGATTGGAGTTTGCTATTCCATTGGAGTTTGTTTTTTGAGGGGTGTGCTTGTGGTTTGTTGGTTTGGGTTTTTTTGTGTTTGTTTTGTTGGTTTTTTTTGTTAGTTGATTGGTTGGGTTTGTTGTTGTTATTGGGCTTTTGTTTTGTTTGGTAAGGTGATGGCTAGGAAAATACAGTGGAATTGTCTTCTGTCTGCTTGTATTTCCCTTTGTATCCCTCAGTTCCCTTTAGGGACAGCTACCACTTGCAGGAAACTAACACAAGGCTCTGGCTTAATACCGAGAGGTCTCCAAGCTAAGCCCTGGTTTAGTGGGACTTGGGTTATACAACCCTTGTAACAACTGGTGCTTCTTAAGGGAGCTGCTATCTCCCAGAATAACTCCGTGGATCAAGTTTTGTCCTCTCCTTTATCTCAAAGTTCACACTTCTGATTGTCCTGCTTACGAAGAGGGTTGCCGACAGAGAAAGACGGGCAATGAGCAGGAGCTGATGGAATATCCTTTTCCTATTATTAATAACGGTTCTTATGAAAGTTGTCCTTGTCCTGACTCCTGCAGAGAAACTCTGTTTCCTTGGTGGTTGTTGCTGATCTATGTTCTTGTCTGTTTGACTTCCGCCCTGGAAAACAGGTGTAGAGATGCTATAAGTAGCAAGGAGTCTAACGCATGCAGCGAGTTCCTTGCAGACTCTAAATTACAGTTTTCCTTCCTGTGCCACAACCTCAGGTCCATGACCTGCAACTGCAGCATATTTTCTGTGACTAACAGCTGTAATTCCCTAATTATCATGCTCTGTTCTCCTGCTGTGCTGTAGATTTTGTTACCAAGGAAGCAAACCAAGTTTCCTCATTCCTGCTCTTGCTCTGTCTACTTCCAACTGTTTTAAACCCACCATTTGATGCAGCCCATAAAGACAAATGACTATCTCTTCTTTCAAATATTCTAAGTCTCTGGGACATATTATGTATCTACATGCTGGGAAGAAGAGGGCAAAATAAGTCTTTCTGGCCTTTTAGTGAGGGCAGCTGGTCCAAAGCTATTCCTAAGTTAGAAAAAGTACCTTTATTAGCTGTAACCATCCTCTGTGGAGTGCTGGAATAAAAGTCTTCTCCAAGAGTGGGTCCAAGTAAATGGTACTTCTATGAAGTGACTAGTAAAACTATATAAAACTCTGGAAAAGGAAGGTGTGCATCAGACTCTGACAGCAGGCTGCATGTGTGTGGTGTAACAGGGATACAAGCCTCATTATTTGAGAATGACTGACATGGTAATGGGGCCAATGCATCACTTTCTTTTTGCACTCTCCATTATTGAGGTTGGGGACAAGTGACTGCATGCCAGATAGAAAGGAGAATAAACCTGTGCTAATCTACATAATTAGAGCAATACAGTTAGATTGTACTGTGACAGATAAGTAACTGATTAAAAAATCACAGAAACACGTTAAGCAGCAGGAAAACCTTCTACTTTCTACAAAAACCACAGCTAAATATTAACCTTCTAAGTACTGCAAAGTCTACTGCTGCACCTTAGGCTTTATTGGATGATGCCCACAGGTAAGCCTAATGCTCTAGAAAATTGTCAGTTTGGACATCAGTCTAATGTGGCTGTGTCCAAGACACTTGTGTAAAGCCCCTGTTGCCCTTGGTGGGGGTCTGATACACAAGAATGCTTCCTATGGGCCCAGCCTCCAGTAATTAATATTTCACATCTCACCCCAGAAATAACCAAGTTGCAACATGAATGATGTCTCCTAGGTCACAGGATAAAAATTACTGACTCCAGGAGAATTTGCTGCTTGGCTCTTCTTGCCATTAAGAAGTTCCTTCCTCTGGATCACTGGAGTTAAATCCATAACAACTGGGTCTAGCAAACATGACACCCCAGGGGATCAATAAAGGAAATTATCTGTTTGGCCTCAATTGGAGGAGGCAAAAAGATGAAATACAGCTGCCAAAAAAAAGGAGTAAGTTTAGACACTACAGCAGATCCCTCCATAAGACTGTCCAGCACTACTTTATCAGCAAACTTCACAAGGGTCTTTGTGAAGTGCATTGAACAGCTGGCAAGCATGACTTGTATGGATGCACACAAATCTGTGGGGCCTGATGTAGATGTATCTGTACTACAGATTAACAGTAGGAAGAACTAGATGACCTCTAAAGATGCTTTTGTTCAGATACTGCAACTCTGGTCTTGTGCATAAGTGTTTAAATGTACACTTTAGCATATACTTCATTTTAGTGTAACAGAAGTTTGCTTTTAAGATGCACTGAACTCAGGGTTAGAGGCACTAGAGTCAAAATTTGTACTTCATAGGAACTTAAGTTATGGTGGCGAGAGCTCAGTAGATGTTTTGACTTCATGGCACTATGACATGGCATTATGCTATAATATGCTTTTCTAGACTGTAACAATGCCTAATCTGTGCTAGCATGCGAAGTCTGAATAAAATGTAAAGGTGTTGTGGTTTTGTTGTTTTGTCTTGTTGTTGTGTTTTTTTTTTTTTTTTTTTCCTGTGAGAACTGTAGAAAACCACTGGGTTTGCCAGCTCTTTTGGATGAATTCAGTTGTACTTTGATCACAGCTAATGTTTGAATAGGAGTGCCCCTTGCACGAGCTCTGTGCAGCAGAGGGATGTAATGAACTTGGAAGAAAAAATGTTGGTCTCTGTGCCTGTGGGATAATCAGTCCACACCTCTGCCCTGGCAGGAGAGCTATTGAATAAGGGTGCCAAGAGTTCTTGGCTTTGACAGATGCACCAGTTGTACTAATGTCTTACCCAGCACATCTTTATGTAAGGCAGAACTTATTGTTTGATGTAACTGTAACTGGTTTAGGCTTCTCTGGCTGCTTACCGAGTGTACCCCTTCACAATGTGTGAGGTTTCCTGTGCTGGCTGGCAGATTGTAGTGGGAAGGTCCCCAGCACATGTTGTGTCACCTGTCCATTTTCCTTGTGTGACCCTTCCCCAGCGAGGTGTGCATGTCCCCCACACCCCTACCAGCGCTGTCATTCTCTTTCAGTAGTATCAAAAGCCCTTCTAAAACAGGTGTTGGATGTGTAACCTAAAACCTTTTGTCAGGTATAACAAAGGATCCAAGGTGTTTTTTCCCTTCAACATAGCCTATGAGAAATCACCTTATAGCACTTTACCGCTAATACTCATTAAATTGGTAACTGCCTCAGAGGGGCAGAGTGGGACATAGTCTCATGCAGTGAAGAAGCTTAATGGTCTTGGGGTTTGGGTTGGCTTGGGTTTGGTTTTGTGTGTGTGTAGTGTTTTTTTTTTTTTGGGGGGGTGTTTGATTGTTTTATTTGGGTTGGTTTGTTTGTTTAAAGTGCAGGCTTCCACCACAGCAATCCAGGTGTTTTACCCTATCTGAGCTCAACAAAAATAGTGCTTTTGGGCCTGGCTTAGTTCATTAACACCACCAGGAGCAGTGAGGATGTGAGAAATCTGGGTGTAAAGAGCACCTGTGTACTGTGCACACAAATGCCCAGATGGAGCAGCAAGATGTGTGTGCAAACCCTGAATCCCAGCTATGCTCAGCAGCCAGGAGTGCTGTCCTGCAGCATTCCTGCTTGGGCACGCTCACAGCTGACACACTCGTGCTGTGGCACTGGGGACTTGGGTTGCACAGAGATGTGCTGGGCCACAGCACAAGCACAGCCTGAGCTGCCTGGGTGCTACCTCTGCCTTGCTGCTGTGGAGGTGGCATTAGCTGGGGCTGGCAGACTGTGTCTCTGAGCCTCCTGAAAGGAGAGCGAGGGTGCGTTGAGAACCACCTTGCTTTGATTAAATACTTTACTTGATGTGAAGTACATATCTGGCAAAAAAAGTGAAGTGCTGACCAGAACACTGTGACTAAAGTCAGCCAAACTGAAGCTGAAACTGCAGAGAGATCGTTGCTGTATCATAATACTGAGTTATAAAAGCTTATGTTCTTTTCTGGGTTTGGTTTTGTTTTGTTTTTTTTTCAAACAAGAAGCAAAGCAGATACTTTATAGTCATGGACATTAACCCTTGTTTGGAGGAGCAGGAATGAGCCTCAGTATCCACCCGCTACAGCCATCTATTACTGTGCTCTCCAGCTGCATTTGTAGCCCTGCACAAGGCTTACATACCCGTGTGCCAGCTACAGCATTGCCTCAAGCAGGGCATGAAAGCAAGCTGGCATGGGCGAGGGGCATGGGGATAAAGGCCTTGGGAAAGGTACAAGCCATAACATTTGTCCTTGACCAGCTCAGGCTGCTATTTGGTTGTGTAGTTATAGGTGACAGGTAGAGGGAAGGACTACAGCTGAGTAGGCTGGATGGATGGTGCTTTCTCCTCAGCTCTATGACTAGCAGTGATGTGCTTTGCTTTTGCTGCTTGTCCATCCCGCCAGTGTAAGAAGGTGAGTAGATGGGAAACCTGAACTGTAGATGAATCCCCTAATGTGCAGGGAGTGGTTGACAGGTAAGTTGCAGGGTGGGCTGCTGTCAGGGGACAGACTAGGAGTGTCTGCCACATGCAGGCATGTTGTTGAAGTATCTGATGTGAGTAAATGGTCCAAATATAAAATAATGAAGTAAACATGTCTAAAAAACCTACTGTGCTTACGTTGTAAGACAGCTTGACAGGTGTGCAGGGAACACAGACATGCTGGAGCACTCACAGCACACTGCCCTGCTGGTTTGTGACTCACCTGTCTGTTGTACAAGTAGCACACTGGGTATCACCAGTGTGGTTTGGATCCCAAGTGTCCAGCATGCACCTATTCTGTTTTCCATGGGCACAGTGCTTAAGCTCTGTGCCTGAGTGCATTTTGTTACTAGTGGGTGTTGTTTTACATGTGGAGGGGTGTGTTTTGTGTCTTGAGTGCGGTGTGCATGTGCAGCATGCACAAGTGGTTGGTGACTCACATCTGTGGCGAGGGGTTTGTACAGTGCATGAAGATGCCCCACTGGGTGCCACTGAGGTCCCCCCCGCCCAGCTGCCCTCCAGCCTGCTCCGACTGATCGCATCCCCCTCCCTCCTGCCCAGTACGGGTGTTGTCATGGCCGGCTGCAGCTGTCTGGGGATGAAGCACCCTGTTGGGGTGCCAGCCAGTCTGGCTGCTGTGCAACAGGAGCCTGCCTGCAGCCCCACTGGCATTTTTTAAAGGCTGGAAGGGTTTTGTATGTCCCACTCCCCCTCACTGCACAGCCCTGCTCTGTGAGTTGGAGCCCTGACAAGGTAACATCCCCTCTGCATCCAGCAGCAGGATTCTGGTACAGCAAGACCCACCGTATCAGCCACAGTCTTGAAGGGGAAGGTGCAGGCAGGGCAGGCTGCTCCCTCTGTCGCAGCAGGGGAGATGCTCAAGGTACAGGAACATGTCCAAGCCTCATGGGACAGAGCTTGTAGCTCCTGGAGCCAAGCCGCCTACTCTGCCTCCCCTTCTGCTCTGCCCCCTCATGGCAGCACATCCGCAAAAACCTAAATCCAAAGCAAGGTTAACAGCTGGAGCCATTCCTCATTGTAGCAGTCTGGCTTTGTAACCATTTCTCTAAGGGCACTGCCTGCCTGCTGGGGGAGAAGTCTTGAAAGCATCTGCACTAGTCAGGAACCAAATCCTCAAAGGGACTCTGGAGCTGCTTGGGTGCTTCTGACCATTTACCCTGACCATAACAGTTGATCTAAACACAGAGGAACATCCCTGGGAGGCCTTAACTACTTTTTTTCAGCCCACTTGTGTTTTCATCACAACTCTGATTTATACAACCTCATCAACTCTTCTCTGGTTTTGCCATTTTAACTTAGCTGAAAGAAAGCCATATGTACATAATATCATGCTGAATGTTAGAAGCATTTATATTTTGATTTACAAAACACCTCTTTAAAATAGACAATAATAATAAATATACACAAAAAAATAAATGAAGCAGGTAGAAGGGGTGCTATTCACACCTAACACACTAAAACAGCAAGACAAAACCACATGGTACCAATTTCCTTCCCTCCTTCATGGTCTTTCAAAGATCCAGTGTTTCATCCACCATCAGAAAAGGCCAGCTTGGGCTGCTGGGCGTGTGCAGGGGGGATTTCTTCAGTGGAACTCCTTACCCATAGCCTGCAGGCTCAGCTGCTGCCTGAAACAAGTGTCACACGTTAGAAGAGCTGCAAAGCTTAGACCCTGCATCTTCTGTACCAATTTAAAGCATTGCAGCCATTTCTCAATCTGGCAAAAAAAGCATGCATGCATTTGATTTTTTTTTTTAATGTGCATGTACATACATGCTATATATATATATACACGTATACCCAGTTGCACATAAGTACATACATATTTCTTTACCTTTATATACAAATATGGGTAGACAGATGAAGATGGACATATGCTTGGCTAAAGAAAGACATTTAGAGTGTCCAGTTAACAGCCCAGCACTTCCTACTCCAGTTCAGCAATGGCTGCAATCCTGTGCACCTCACAGTCCCAGCTAGTAAATTAAAATGCAACTTGTTCTGTTTTAGCCTGTGTGACAAATGGCACAAGTGCTCAAGCTGAGGGCCAGCAGCAGGTAACCTGCCACCCAGGGCCATTCAGTGACCCGTTTCCATCTCAGCAGCTGAAACTGTGGGCAGTGATGTTTCAAAGCTCCCATACCACAATTTTTAGACAGGGAGCAAAATGAGGCTGAGTAGTAAGAGACAACAGGAGTGGGGAAAGCTGCATTTCCAGAGACACAATGGTTCCTGGTGGCAGACAAGAGACTTCCAGCTTCTGCTCTAGGGTGAGCATTCAGGGTGCCAGGTTCTACCGCCTTCAGGGACACGGGAAATAGCTTGTGAAGCCTGGCCCATCATTTCTTCCTGTGGTTTGTGCCATCCCAACATTTTCCTTCCCCTGATCCCAGTCTGAGGTACCCAGCTCCAGCCTGAGACACAAGCGTTAAGTCTCCTGCTGTGCATCCAGCATCTACGGAAACTGCCATGGCCCTTTATATATATAAATATATATATACATATATATATGTATATATATACATATAAAAATTTATGTTTAGATATACCCAAAAGATAGAGAAGATATTTTATATACTCAAACATATTTTCTCCTGACCTGTATAAAGACATCTAGCATAAACAACTGACCATCCACTTCTACCCAAACAATCCTGTTACTCACAAACGAGTGCAGTAACATGTTACCAAAAACAAGGCAACTGAAAAACCAGCTGCAAAGGCTGGGAGTGTGCTCCTGCACCCATGGCGAGTGCGTGCACACCACAGCCATGCCTGTCAGCCTGTTTCTTGGACGTGAAAGCACAGGGTAAGTAAGATACTCTGGGGTTTTTTTTGAGAGAAAAGCATTCAAAATTTACAAGACAATTCTATAGCTGTAACACGAGTTTGTACTGTACGTGCTTCTTACGGTGCCTTGTGACTAGGCTCATGCTATAGAAACCTCACTGTTATATGCAGAAGACTTTGTCTCGCTGGGCATTTTCTGCACCAAGCTTTGCATTCCTCCCTTTTTCCCTAACCGTCCTTCCCCAACAAAGGCTCTTTTTGCAGGAGAATTAACGTGCAAATCATCGTATCTGTTCCAAGAGCAGAGTGTGTCGGTCTTATTTACTCTGTGAGGAGCACTGGCATTCATGGGACACCAACAGCTGGATCTGAGCATTTCCTTTAATTGAACAGGTTTATAGTCTTTCTGTGCTGAAGCAATTCTCCACATCACACAAGCCTGCATACCAGCATAAAATGAAAATTTAAGAGCGCTGGCTAACAAGACCGAGAAGCTCTTTGTTTAAACAGAGGCCGATTGTCTGGGTACTTGAGTGCCCTGTTCCTCCAACATTAAACCCACACGAGGGACAGCAGCCTAATCCACAGCTTGCCGCCAGGTGGTATAGAAATTAATCTTCCACTTACCCGGGCTATTAGTTGCGGTATTCATAAAGGTTTGCAATCCAATGAGGCAAGTGACTGAAATTTTCTCCTTGTCATGGACAGTCGTGGCAATGTGGTGATATGAAATATCAGTCTTCGGGGGTGTCCCCTGAGGCAAGGGAAGTGTGGACAATGCACATTGTGGGGAGACTGCGGAGAACAGCCCCCAAGACCTTCTGGTTCAACGCAGACAGCTGGTTCAGGTGTTTATGAGGAAAGGAACTAAATACCAATTTTTCTCACCTTTTAGCAACACCAGAACTCCCATTTTTAGTCTCACAGGACCCTGGGAGTGCTGGACATGCAACACAGCGACCCTCGCTAGGTCTCCCAAAAACTCAGGGGCAAACTGCAGATCTTCTTGTCAGGACATTTAACTCATCTTCCTAACAGGGTATTAGCAGAACAGAGGAGGAAAAGAAATCCAGTAATTTATTAGACCGCTGCTCCATTAAAGTCCAAGGAAGAAAGGGAAAATACTCAGCAGCAAGCAGTTGATCAAAACAGGGACAACACAAGCTGGCCCATGTGAACATTTGGAAAGGTAAAACCTCACTAGTGTTTAGCATGATTGCTTCCAGTATTCATCTGCTCCCATTTCACTGCAGACTGAATTATTTGCAAAGCACTGCAAAAGCTTTTCACAACACCAAGATACACATAACTTGGATGCAGATAATATTGACAAATATTACAACCGTTTTCCCCATTCTTCCCTAGTGTTTTCCCAGCGGCTTCCAATCCCATCTGGCTACAGCTTTTCTTCCTGCCCTCTCAATGACATTCCTAGCCCCAGGAGCTCACCCTCCTGCCACAGCCTCTTAATTTGCCTGCGTGGTGACCGGCCTACTCGCTGTGTAAATGGCAAAGAGGACAGTCAGGGCCAAGTGCAAGTCAGCCCCACGTGTTGGCACATGACTCTGACTTGGTGCCCAGGTATGTCTCCAGGGCGTCCCAGGTCATTCCCCATCCTGGAGAAATGCTCTGCAACACACAGCAGCTTTTTCCAAACGGTAACACCACAGTGCCCCTTTGCTCCATATATTTCTCCTCTCAGTGTCCTCACGTAGCAGCAATGTAATGGTTCATGCACTATCTTCCCCATGTCTGCTATCAAATTTCCAGCTACACCAAATTCTTATTTTTCCAGTGTTTAATTAGGCTAAAGGTCCAAATTCTGCATGATAACAGAAGAATTCAACAAATCTGAAAGGCTTTAATGCAGATTTTGATGGATCCCACAAATAGCAGCAGAGCTAATGCAGAGGTGGCACTTAAAGGAATTTGAATCCGAATTATTTTTGTTTCTTGTTTGGCTTGCTTTATAAAACATGCAGCAATAATTCTAGAGCCACTGTTCAACTTCTTGCTATAAATAACAATTTACCATTGAAAATGAATGTGAAGGGCCCGACCCATGCTTGCAGATTCATGTACCACCCACAAAAGGAGCTTCCAAGAAAGTTGGACCTAGGCTGAAAAGTAAATTTCCCAAAATGGGAAACAATGGGAAGAAATGAACAAATAAGGTATTTAATTCCTTCTGTCCCACATCTTCACTTAATCTGGTGTTAATCCCATCTGTATGTACTACCCCAGGATAGACAACCACACACCCAGACCCAGCCTCCAGCCTAAACCTAAAAGGCCAGGCAAAGAGCAGAAGCAAGTCTGCAGTCCCACTGCTAACCTCCATCCTTAGCTATCACTAGATCTAGCCTTTGCTAACTCATTCTTGAATTAAAAGTAGCAAACCAGTTACGGGGACCAGCTGGGGTCCTGGTAGCAGGAGCTTCAAGGCTGGCTCTATTTTAGCAAGATGTTGTATTCCTGACTAACACTGAACATGATAAAGCATTCTCCTTTTCCTTGTCCAACTTGGACTAAAGTACAAGGATCCAGGAACTGAACCAACAGCCTTGGCTTCCTAAGCTGGCATCTGTATCTCAGCACTAACCACTGCCTTAATACTACAGAAATGTTTAGTTCACTTTAGGAAAACTAAAACTTAACCCTGCCCCAAAGAGAAGCAGGTTCCTGAAAGTGCCAGCTCTCATTTTACCTGTGCAGGACTGTGTTCCCACAATAATGTGATGACAGCCACAAACCTTGCTCCAATTCTACTCATAAACAAAGCCACAATCAGCAGACCTAGTCACAATCATCATGGGTATTTCTGGCAAATGCTGAACAGAAATGTGTGTGTTAGCTAAAGCCAGCCTTTGTCTTGCAGCTGCAAACATTAAGGGATCCACTAGTTATGTAGGCTCAGCTACCTCTATTTTTCTGAAACAACTCTATTTCCCAACTTTGTTACTAATGCTAAAATCAACAGCAGCCTACCAAACAAGAGGAGCAGCCTGTGCCTGAGACAGCTGATGTCTGCCCTTAAACTGCTTGGCCAAAACTGGCATAAGGCAGCAGACTTAAGACTAGCTTTCATCTGAACCAGCCAGAAAAAAACACTACCCTGAGCCATGACGCAGTGAGCAGAGACAGCCAATTGTCCGTGACCTGCTCTGAAAGAGTAACGAAGCATTTAGTGATTCTAACACCAGCTCTCGGTTTGGGTGGATGAGCTTTATTGTGTGCCTCTGTTACCTCAGTCAGACAAGTTCTCCAATTCCAAACTTAATTTCATCTCCACACAGCAACCAACAATGTGCTGCCCTTTCAAACCACTCCCTCCCCCCCTTATAGCTAGACACCTCAAACCTTCTCTTTAAGACTAACTGGAATTGTTGGTAGCCACTTGTATTGTAGTTACAAATATCACAATATGCTCCAAGTCTTAGTTTACAGTAACTCGCGCAGACTCCAGTCTGGACCAGCAGCCATCTTAAGCAGGTACCCATTCCCCTGTGTGAACCACCTACTAATTGCAGTCTCTAATATTTTCCATCACTATTTTAACAGATGCTGACTTCCTAAGGAAGGATGACAGCTTCTATGAAGTAAGAGTTCTAATATTGCTACCATTTGAGAGGGTACGGATATTTCTCTTCTATAGCCTACTGAAGGCTGGGCTGTAACATGACTACAAGCTGTTTCCTCTCGGAAAAGTTTGTTACTCAGTATGAGAAAACCATTTCATTTTATAATCTTTACCTGGAAGTATCTTTGTGTTTTATGAGCACTGAGAAGTTAAATAAGTTGTCTCACTATGTATCAGAAATAGTTACTGACTGAAGTTTTACAGCCAGGCCCATTGTCTGGTAAAAGAAAGTCACTTGGGCTACTTTATTTCTCTTGAAACACGTAACTGAGTTGCACTTTCACAACAGTGATTTGCTAATCTTTATATCTAGAACTTACTTTCTAGGAGCACTTTAAAGTATTGGTACACTCCCATCACAGTCCTAGATGAGCCATGTGCTACTCTATGCAGGTAGAAATTACGGTAGAAGTGTGTGCAATGGTTTACAAGAGTGACAATCTTTGTGAAAAAAAAATCAGCCACTCACGGGCTTCGCACAGTCATTCCTATAGAATACAACTGGGCAGAGGACTATTTACTTTATACATACAGCATTTTTCACACTGTGCTTCAAACACAGTCCCATGACTGCTGCAGGTACCCCAACCTCAGAGAAATGCTTCAAGCTAAATTCTGCTTTTTTAGAAATTCCCATCCACAAGTGTGAAACTTTTGTGGCCACGGGTTCTGCACAAAACCAGCATCACTTACTGGGCACACCACCCCAGCACCCTGCACATCCCAGCATGGCAAGCATCTCTTCTCTTGCTCCCTGCTATCATACCTTGAGGGATGATAGGGATGATTTTTCTTTTTTGGATCTTGCTCTCATGTCCACACTGGCACTTTTGGCACTGTCTTCTAAAACATGATTCCAGTCTTGTAAATGTGAACTCTTGTCCACACACACTTGGTCCACATGTGATGATTTCAGTAAGAGCCCTTGACAGAGGACCACGCTGCCACCACGCCAGCCAGAGCCTCCCTTCTCCCTAAACCAAATTTGGAAGTGCAACAGCATCTCCCAGAGAGCTCTCCTCTAGTGAGGACAAATCAGAACATCTCAAATTGTCACCATTACCTTTTTGTTCCAAGAGAACACAGAACACTAGATGACCCACAACCCAACAGCTATCCCAAGACACAAGCTTATCTGCCACTGATCCATTTACAGACTCTGCAAACATCATACAGGGACCCACGGCATTAAGGCAGCACTAGGTAAAAGCTGGGAGCACTGAGGAGCAGGTCCATCTGACACCCCACAACTCTGCCCTCTTCCCTTGGGACACGTATTCAGGCATGAGGCTTAACAGGCTGCAAGATGCTCAGCAGCTCTGAGGATCAGGGACATACAATATAAACATCTGCAGCTCTCCCCTTGACAGTCAGGGAAAAGAAGTGTCCAGTTGAGGGCAGGATTCACCCAGCCTACTGGAGACACCAGTTTCAGGAAGAGATGCATTGTTATTTCTGTCCACTGACTATCGAAAAGGAGCAGCTCCAATGTGGGTATCTCTTTAGTGGTTTAGGAGAGTCCATCTGCCACCCCCCCAATGCAGAGTGGTACTTCAGTGGGACTTTTTAGTGCTACGATAAGCTAATTATCTATTCACAATTACCAAAAGTTGACTATACCTAAGTACTGGTGCATTTGTGCAAGTGAATATGTGAAATATTTACCATTGGTCATTCTTCCTGTGAAAATTAAAGTCTTTATGGCCAATATCTAGCACTTCATTTCCAGATTTGTCATGCTCAATGGGGATTGCTGGGGTAAAGCAGAAGCAGGAGTCTTGGTTTTCTCAGAACATACATAAGTTTGGGTATACTAGGAAAGAAAGAAAATTTGGCAGAGCCTCTTCAGTCGTGTAGGAAGGAGGCGGGCAGGAAGCACATCATAACTGATCCATCTTTGACATTTTGCCCAACAACATATGCAGTGTATTTTCATGGGAATGTTACAAAGGCAACCACTAAATGGAAATGTTTTGCCTTAAAGTGCAGAAGAGCTACAAAAGTCTCTGTGGAGTCTCTGCTCATAGCTGCTTTGTGCTGTTTAAGGTACACTTCTCTAGAAAAAAAATAACATTCATTTTTAGGTCACTACAAATTATAATGAGAGAAATAAACAAAACTTAAACACAATTAGAAAAAAATACTAGAGAGTTCTTCTTCCAGTCCTTCTCCATTGCAGAGTATTCTTTATGTCCTTCATCAGCCTTGTACTTGGTTACAGATGGAAAATATTAGCTCTGGTTTACAAAACATGGCCCCGTTTCCTGTAACACGGCACAGGTTGGACAAATCTGTCATTTGAGTAGTGTGTCTATTCTGTGGCCAATTCTGTAATCTACCAGCAATGTGATCCTAAACAAGGAATCTCATGTTAGCGGCCAAGACTGGAAAATCCCTGTTTAGTACAATTGCTGCCAAAACCATCTCACTTGCTAAGGACAAACTAATTTTCAATCTGCAGTTTGGGAGCTGTTGCTTTTCCTTTTTAGTTAGTTTGTTTGTTTTAATAAATAAAACACAACTCACTTTCTAAGGTGACACAAATATACACTTGATTTTTAAAAGTGCAAAACAGATTTAGAAAAAATTCTAAGTATATGAAGAATATCACACTGTCTATAAAAATGTTATTCTCTTTTTGAATATAATTTGAACAAATGCCATTTTTCAAATTTGAAAAGTATTTCAGAACAAACAGCAACAAGATTGTTTTGTACAAATAAGTGGAGAACATCAAGGGAGAAAAAAAAAAGGTGTTATACAATACAGGTAGGACATAGATCAAGAATGACCTAGATACAGTTTTAAATGAGAACTTAACCTCAGTTTTCAAGATGGATCAGGGTGTTACAAATAAAGGCAATGAGGATAGGAGATGATCACAACTACGGTGGAAGCAAAACCCAAGAAGTTTAATATATCCATGTTGATGGACACAAGTAAAAGGCAGAAGAAACTACATTTAGTATTTATGATAAGTTTGCCAGGTCACAGATACTTCCAGCTGATCAAAAAGAATACAGTGCAAGAATATAGTGCTGATATTTAAAAACAGAGGTCAAAGAAATTACTCCAAAGAATTAGATTTAAGTATTCAATGCTTTTGAAGAAATCTTGAAGAAGAGAGAAGCTTGATGAGACAAGGGCAAAAGCAAATGTATAACAGACCAGCTTATGAAGTATTGTGTGTACCCAATTAAATGGCTTTTTTTCTTCTAGAAAACTTTTATCAAAGAAAGCTGATTGAAGAGATCTCTCATGTTTGGACATCAATAAAACATTTGACATCACAACACAGGAGAAACATTACTCAAAAGAAGATTAAATATTACCAGAGAAACTATAAATTACATTACATGATCCAAGACAAAATCGAAATGAGTGGTTTTGAGAAGTGAACTATCAGACTGGAGAAAAATTTCTAGCAGAAACT
Source organism: Streptopelia decaocto (assembly GCF_964273445.1). Classification (NCBI taxonomy): domain Eukaryota; kingdom Metazoa; phylum Chordata; class Aves; order Columbiformes; family Columbidae; genus Streptopelia; species Streptopelia decaocto. The sequence continues at coordinate 54,213,534 of NC_138661.1, forward strand.
GTCAAGAACAGCTATGGGACAGATCTTTAAGTATTTTCATTCACTATCTTGAGACAAAACCCACCAAAATCTTTCAATGAATTGCACTGAAAAGCATTGCCAGCAGAAAGGAATTTGGGGGCTGCTGTGTACAAGGAGCTGGCTAAACTTAAGAATATGCAAGTAAGGGTGCCCTTTCCATAGTTAATGCACAATATTAATGCGCAAGATTAATTGCAAGAGTTTATTTTTACAGTTTGATAGCTCATTAAAAGCTGCAAAGGCTTGAGAATCAGTTGTGTGCCTGAGCTGGTCCTGCAATGACTGTCAGCATCAACATGATGCACTTACGTAACAGTGAACGCGATCTTACAGGAGACATGCTTGGCAGACACGGGAAGTATTCATACTGCTATGCAAGTGATGACTTGCCTAACAGTATTCTTTTTTTTTAAGAAATAAACTTTTAAAAATAAATATAACTTGCATAGCAGTATCTCCTTCAGTGTATGTGGTATGGTTCAACAGTATTGAAGAAAGACAAATTTCATCTGGAATATGTGCAGCGAAGGGTCACAAAAAGCATCCTGAGCCAGAGCTGGCCTCATTTTGTATCACATGTACCTTTTCCAGGGCTTGAATTCTTCTCTCTTTGCCCTTCTAAATGCTTCTTCTGCAGTTACCTACGTGAAGAGCTTCTTTCAGTTTTAAGAAAGTTGGGATGGAAGGCTGTGGGTTTTGTTTGTTTTTGTTTGGGTTTTAAGTTAAATATTACTAATGTTGATTTTTGTTGCCTTTTCACTCCTTACAGAAATTTGAATTTGTACACATTACATCTCACACTTTGCCAGCCTACTGAGCTCAGGGGATTGATGGCTCCTCTTAGGAGCTGGGTGGTCAAATAGGAGGAGAAGGTTGCACTGCCAGAGCAATCAGTGTCTGGAGTGGTTTCTCAGTGAGAAACACATGAGCAAGACTCAAGGGTCTAAGGGTGGGCTTGGTAAGGTTAGGAGAGGGTCTGCCCCACATTTCCCATGGCAGAGGGCTGTACAGGACAGGAACAGGAATCCCAGTTTTCCATGCACTACTCACATGGCATCCTCTGAGCATTGCAATCCAGGCACAATCATCACTGTTTGCCCAGCAAGTCTGTACTGTGTCACCTGCTTTCAAATGAAGTGTCACCCCGGTCCTGCCCAATTTGGTAATGCAAAAAAATGTTCCATTTTAATTGTCCAAGCTGCCTCTACTCATTACATTTTTATATCTTATTCAGCACACTTAATTACAATGAAGAAATCCTTTTTAACAAAAACACACTGCAAGTGTTGGACTCAGCTGCACGATCACCCAGCACCTCTCTGCATCCATTGTCCATCATCTCCGTTGTGGCGCAGCCTGGTCCAGACCAGCGCCCACTGGGAAACACCAGTCCTGAAAGCTGCTGTGTGGGACATGGGTGTGGGAGCCTGCGGGAAATTCCCCTGGGCTCCTGAAGAGCTTCTCCCATCCCATGGATCTTCTCTAGCAGAGTGCAGGAGCTAATAATATCTCTCTGCTTCTGTTATATAGCATTTCCTCCTCTTTATTTTAACTTTTACTGGTTGCATTACCAGCTGCTCCTTTGCCTCTTGACCAAGTGTCAAAAGAAACCATAAATCAGCTTATGGTATTCATTGAATGGCAATAGTGGCGCTTTCTCCCCTTCTGAAGGACTACAATTTTAAATGCAGCTCCTAAATATACTTTAAGATTTTGTTATTTTAGTTAACATTGAGAAGATTTTTTAAAAGACAATACAAATCCAGCTTTCCTTGGAGAAGGCACGTACTGAGATCTCCTCAAGAGAGTCGTAGCCACTGATTGACATGAGAGGGACAAAGCCAAAAAGCCAGCACAGCTCACAGATCTGGAAAGCAACCTCCAACGGGAGCCAAGAAGCCTCAATACAAGACAAGCATCAGGGAAATGAGGAACCTTGAAACAACTCTTTTGCAATGTGCTGTATTATTATTATTTTTAATGGTTATTTCTAATAAAACACATAAAGTGTCAATATAGTTATTTATTACTTTCTAATATAAGTGTAGCAATTGCACATTAAAACTGGACAAAGTATGTGATTATGAATATATGACATTTAGTTTATTCTTATCAAATTGGCAAATAGCTCTTCTCTTGATATTAATATTAAAATATTTTGTCTAGATAGTTTCCTGAAATATTTTCTCAGCAACAGTGATTAGATTTCAAACATTAGATTGAAATAATGAATGATTGACCACAGGGAAAAAAAAATAGAGCTAACCTTTTTTTAAAATTCAGCAACTAATTTTGAACAACTGAAATTTAAGCTGCTTGTGTTCATCTAGGAAATACTAACAGGAAGAACTATTTGCTCTCTATTAGCACTCCGTCTTTAGTTTCGCATGAATGATAATCCAGGCTGCTTTTGCCTTGGGAGCCGTGGGTTATGTTTCCCACTGACCTTCTACAGAGGCTTCCAAAAATAGGGAACCAGGAGCGGGATGGCACTGAGCGCCTGTGGAGCACAGGCAGCAACTCCTGCTTTGCACCAGGGATCCAGAGCATTTCAGCTTTCATTTTCCTAAATGCTTTTTCAATGTTTCTCTACAAAGATGACCATGAAAACACTATGAAAGTCAAACGTCTTTTTTTCTGTCGAGGAACTCATCTCTTTTTCTATTCTAAACAAGTAATTTTAAGATACTTCCACAAATGCTCAGGAATAACATTTGCAGCTGTCAACTAAAAGATCCTTCTTTTTAGGTATTCACTTTCTCAAGGCACATATATATTTTTTTTAATGCAACAACTAAAATCTAATGACATCCATGGAATATGCAAGTGTAAAAACGAAATGAAGCAATAAAGAGTGAAGACGTATGCAGCAAGGACAGGACAAAGTGAACGAATATTTAATATAAAAACTTATGTGGTATCCCCTCTTCTACAGTTCCTTGTAGCTACAAGATAAGAAGGAACAGAAACAAGCTGTTCATTTTTAAGATGACTTTTAACCCTATACTACTTGTTTTCAGGTCCTAAAAGACCAAATAGCACTGTACCTGTTTCTGGTTTTGTTTCTTAAAAAAAACGAAGCAAAACCACACAACTCCCTGTTACCATTCTTGAAAAGCAAAAGCCTTTCACAAGGAATACTAGAATAAATTCAGCCTTGCAAGTGACACTCGCTCACAAAATTATTCCATATTTAATTTCAGGAGTGAAAAGATGTGTCAAAGTCTTTGACAGTACATTTTCAGTATATATCACATTCTGCTTTACCACATTTGTGTTAACTCCTGCAGCATGCTTTTTGCTAAGGCACAACAGACTTCTTTTCAGGAGGAAATAATAATTGTCTTAATTGCTTGGAATTTCATACCCCATGCAGGTGTGAAAGGCTCCGGTGACTATTCCTCCAAGCGGTGTACATTTCAGTGGTAAACCACCAACTATCTAAGCATAAATTACACTTAAAAAAAGCCGGGGGGTGGGGAAGCGCGCAGTCCTGCAGGCGTTTTATGTAGCACTGCCATTTCTGACATTTTGATGACAAGTTTTATATTTTTATTTCCCCAAAGAAACTTCACAAGCAATTTTATTCAGATACCTGATTCTTGAAGGTATTTTCAGATTATAGATGCATTCCACCCCAAAATAGGGGATTTAAATAACATAACCATTAAGAGCATGAAAATAAGATTCAAGGGACTAATAACTACTGAGAAGTCATAGTTCAGCTACAGCACAGTGGTTTGTTGAGAACTCAGCAGATGCCTAAGTTACAACACTTTTTCTCAGAGACTCATTAAACTGTGCTTATGTCTTACCCTACAGACTGTCATAATAAAACTATAAACAATGCAGAAATCATCCCCATTGCACAATAGCTTGGCACAATAGACAAGGTACCTAAAAGAAACCTTGTCTGAAGATAGGGAGGCACATTCCCATCCCAGATAGGGGACATTTTTACCCTGCTGCCCATCACAAAACTCCTAGAGTTGAATTTGCATTACAGTGTTGGATTTCCCTGCAGAGGCACACACCAAACTACAGCTGATGAACTAAGAGTTTATTCCTCTGGATAAGGAAAAACAATGTCCTGAATACTGAAGGTCTAAATGTCACCCAAGGAGACAGGATTTTAGACAGTAACATGTGCCAGCTTTACCGAGAGCTCCACAGGAGCCGCAAACCCAACAAGAAGAGAAGATTTGTTTGCACTGACAAGCCACAAAGAGGACAGCTGGCAAAAAAATATTCCTCTGGGCCTCACTGGAGCAGTGTTTCCCTCCCCCCTTTGCAAATGCAGATATATCAGGGTTTCCTTTGCTAATACCGTCATGGTTCTAGGTGGCATCAGGTATTTACTTTACACTATTGCTTTACCAGTCTCTTGGATGCTCATGAGCAAAAAGAATCAGATGAGCATGATCTATAACACATTTATTGCTATCCAACGCCTGACCCCCCGAACTGTGAGCAAAGAATATTGGAGACAGTGATGACATTAAGCTGATTTTATACATAATAGGATATATAACAGCCAGTCTCTGTCCTTCTCACCTACTCCAAAAAATGCTGGAACCTATAAAACTTATCAACAATGTGACTTTAGTTACCCCAAACCTTTGGGGTAACTAAAGTCACATTATTGATAAGTTCTATCCTATTTTCCTTTAAAATTCCCCTAAAACTATTGCTGCCTTTGAGGGCACAGGGAATGACATTTTCCTATCGTTTATGGAAATAATTCATCAGCTACATCTATTAAACCTGTGTGTGCTACCACTGTAAAAGACTTCCCAATAAAATGTATATGCTAAATAACAGCTGCCTCTGAATTGTACCACAAGATGATGATTAGATACAAGGCAAACTGTACCCACCTGTGTATGCAATAGAGGCTGCCACTAGGAAAAAACGATGGCATTGTGAAGATGACAAAAAAGGCCTGAATCTTTGCTAATTCATTTACGAACACATGCACAGATTCATATTATAGATATATTTGCATTTAAATCAATACAGCCATTTGAAGATAATATGAATATACTCTTACCTAGTGTTTATCACAATTTTACAGAATTTTTTTCTGTTCTTCCAAGAAGAAGAAAAAAATTAAAGGCTATTTTGGTTCAAAGTATTTTCAAAATATTTTGGCAAAGCAATTTTCTGCATTTGTCTGAGACTTTTTGGATGTTGGAGTTGTACTAATTCCAACCTGATATCCATATGTGGAGAAGACTGGTACCAAGAAATTGCATATAAACACCAGTATGTGCAAAGGTATTTTAAGGTGATGAAAAAATGCCTCACTTCAAAACTAAAACTAACAGAAAATTTAATTAAATTAATTTTCTCTCTAAAGTAAATCTGTACATACAATATGAGGGCATGCAAGAATGCAGCTTCGGAAGAACCTTAATCCAAGCAGATGATGAGACTCCCAGGGGATTTCTGTGTGAAATGTCACTGACAGCGTGCAAGGGATAACTTCATGTGTACATTATCTCCACAAGTCAGTGAAGTACTTGGCCTTGATATCGTGAAGGCAACAGAGCTTGATTCAAAAACAGTCTAATCAGCAGCATATCATAAAGAATATAGTTTATGTGTGTGGAAAATGTTTTCTTCAAAAAAACCCAATACAAGAAATCCTAAATGAGAAGGTGGCAGATGAATTTATAATTAAACAATATATAGTTTTATATATAATTTACATATATAATTTTATATATAAAGAAGTTATATGAAGTTATATTGATGACAACTCCTAACTTCACAGGTAAAATTATAGACTATGAAGTGACTTTTATTATTCAGGACTGAGATTTTAGAGTTTTAGTACCCCTTCTGTCAATCTACCAAAATTTAAGAAGCAGTCTGAGTGGTAGGAAAATGGAAGTGAGGATGAAGGAGGATAAATCATTACGACTTTGAACAAAACTCTCATCGTACCCAGATCACCCTCTTTCCTCACAGGCTGCAGGGGGATGCACTGTCCCACTCTGCACAGCTCCTGTGGCAGTGTTCGGTGAGAGGATGCTCTTAAAAAGAGCAAACAACAAGTTGCTCTCAACATTCCACCAACATAATCACCTTTTCAGTTCCCCTAGATCAGTGCAATAAGCTGAGTTTCCACCACCGTTTTATGCTTTCACTGAATTTTGCCAGTTGCCAGTAGCGATATTATTTCTTTAAAAAAGTCACTTCTTTTGCATAAATAAGTGCAGCACATAAGAAAACCTCACAATGACAGTCCAGACTGGGTCCAGACTAGGTCTAAAGCTCAGATCAGTTTTTCTTCCAAGTCTACTCAAACCCTTCACCCAACAACCACCCTGGGCTGAACCCTGCCCCGTGCCACCAGCCATATATCCAGCACATTGGTCCTGGGGCAGGGGGACTTTGCAAGCTGCAAACCATCACAAGCTGTCAACAGCCTCAGCAAATCTCACAGACATCTGTGGCTTATCAAGCCAGCAGCATTTTTCCTACATTAATCTCCACTAGGCCTGCCCAGCTTTCATTTCAAAAGGCTTGGCATGGTATCTTAAAAAAAAAAAGAAAATAAAAAAATTGCTCAATTTCTTCAGATGCAGCTGGTTGGGAGGACCGCCTTTGAAATCTGAGCATGTCACAGAAACGTGGACATGCTCGTTGCAGGCAGCTTGCAGCACAGAGGACGGCACTAATGACTGCAAAAGGCTTTTTGGTGCTGCCCTTGGGCAAGTCCTCCCCTTCCTTTGGGGGAGGTTGGTTTGGGGAGTGCTTTAAGTAGCTTTTGGGTTAGGGGGCTCATCTGGATACAGCACACTCATGTTGAACACTGTCCTCCAGCCATCAGTTGTCGTGGCAGCTATCAGAAGCCAGCCAGGAGTGTTGCAGCACCTTCCCACTGGTCACCAGTGATGGGTGCACATGTTCTCCAACGCTGGCATAGAGGGGTGGCACCCAAAGTAAGGCAACAACCCTCACTACTGATGCTGGGTGATGAAAGCCTAGGAAACTGCTCCACCACACTGCATGTGTCCAACTTGGACCCCACTACCCCACTCATCATCCCCCTTCCTATGGCCCTGGCCACGACATGGTTCCCATTCCCCTGGCTGTGTCCTGATGCTTGGAAACACAACAGCCCCTGCAAACAGGCTCCCAAGGGCATATCTCCTCCTCACTGCCCTAGAGATGCTCCTCTTACCATTACACGTCAACTCATGTTACAACACATTTTAAAAAGGCAAAAAATCTCCACTGCACCACTCTTACTAAATGCTGAAATTCATCTTCAGTCAACAGAGATTAATTACTAGAGGTTAAACTCCTGTTAGGATCAGAGAGCACCAACCCGACTACCACTAAGAGCATGAAAATAAGATTCAAGGGACTAATAACTACTGAGAAGTCATAGTTCAGCTACAGCACAGTGGTTTGTCGAGAACTCAGCAGATGCCTAAGTTACAACACTTTTTCTCAGAGACTCATTAAACTGTGCTTATGTCTTACCCTACAGACTGTCATAATAAAACTATAAACAATGCAGAAATCATCCCCATTGCACAATAGCTTGGCACAATAGACAAGGTACCTAAAAGAAACCTTGTCTGGAGATAGGGAGGCAAGTTCCCATCCCAGACAGGGGACATTTTTACCCTGCTGCCCATCACAAAACTCCTAGAGTTGAATTTGCATTACAGTGTTGGATTTCCCTGCAGAGGCACACACCAAACTACAGCTGATGAACTAAGAGTTTATTCCTCTGGATAAGGAAAAACAATGTCCTGAATACTGAAGGTCTGAATGTCACCCAAGGAGACAGGATTTTAGACAGTAACATATGCCAGCTTTACCGAGAGCTCCACAGGAGCCGAAACCCAACAAGAAGAGAAGATTTGTTTGCACTGACAAGCCACAAAGAGGACAGCTGGCAAAAAAATATTCCTCTGGGCCTCACTGGAGCAGTGTCTCCCCACCCCTCCTTCACAAATGCAGATATCGGGGTTTCCTTTGCTAATACCATCATGGTTCTACCCTGCCTAGTAAAGCCCATAGACTTTTCTCAGAGCTTCATGAAACAATTTGTGCTTGATCCAAAGCATCTCTTGATGGACAGCAACTGGGTCTTAATTTTTCTTACCTTTTTAAAAATAATCACCTGAAGGATCTCTTATGACCTTTTCATAAAAATCTTATGGCATAAGCAGTAATTAACATTCATTTTCAGTTAATATTTGCACAGCCAATAAATATTAACACAGAAGTCTAGTTTATACACACAAAAGTCTAGCTGCCAGTGTCTCAGTTTGCCTGGCACCTTCTGGTGTACAGGTGGGGTGTGTAGACTGCCATCCTTATGGGTCTAAAAGCACAGGAGGAGGGGTGGCTGTGCTCCACACAGACTGAAAGAGAGGATTAATGGTGTTTATAGTTACAGCTCATCTTCAGCTCCAGCTGTCTCAAAGCAGAGTGACATAAAATACGTAAGTTGGTTGTATTTCATGAGAGGATATCCCTACCCTTTTATATCATACTCAAAATGTTGAAATATCTTTCCATGTGAAGCATGCATACCAGGAAAGGGTCAGAGTGGCATTTTCAACATTGAGCATACAGTGCCCAACACCAAGCCAACTCCTCTCTGCCATCAGCATCTCAAACTGAGTTATTAACAGCCTTCCTCTTTCTCTCTATAGCAAAGCTATGAATTTAAAAGCAGAAAGCTTAACGCAGTATGTGAGCATATATATGCACATATATATATATATATATGCACACACACAAAAGAGAGTATCACTTCATCTGAATCATAATACATTTAGAAATGTAACCCAAACTTTAGATCAGTCTTAGCACATATCAACTTCTCTGGTCAAGAGAATGTTAAAAATTAGATTTGTAATTGTTCTAGAAACTCAACTAAGCAAGTACATCCTTAGTATGTTCAAGAAAAGAACTGTTGTCTCACTATCTATCTATCTATAGTGGTCTACACATGTTCAAGGAAAGATTCTTTGCATTGTGGGTTTAAAGTTACTCACATTGAAGTAGCTTGAAAGCGGCTTTCAGCATCACCGGACGTCCAATGGCTCCATCAAATGAATGGGACATGAAGATGCTCGGGTCTTCAGTCACAGTTCTCCCTGTCTTACTGAAAATGGACTAACTTAAGATGTCTTGCGATATGAAACTTTTCAGCTGATTCATCCTAGTCCTGAAGTAGCTGAACATTTATAGCTCATTTACTGCCTTGAGGCAGGGATATAGTGAGGAGAGGCTGGAGTCCCATCAACTTTGACATAGGAATTTGTTATATTCAAAGACCAGGAATTTAATAAAACCAGGGTTTTATTAAGCGGACTGCCAGAAACAGCCAACTGATATCTCATGGGAACTCTGGTCTAGACTCGGCTCAGCACTAGTCAGAAAAACATAACTCTGCACCAATTATTTAACGATTAATCAGAAAACAAATCTACCCAATAGTCACATTACTTTAAAAATTAGATTTCTACATAACTAATGTGATGAGGAATCAAAGCCACAAGGAACTTCAGCCCACTGAGTTTATAGAGTGTCCTGTCTCCTTAAAGTGACATTTCCAAAGCAGAAGAAAGTCTCAGAACAATGGATGAGCGTCCCAGGGATCATGCACTCTTCTCCAAATCCCATAACGTAAAACTAAGTGCTCGAATTTGATGATAACTCTTACGTTTCATTATCAGTTGTAGGGAAAAGAAAAAAAAAAAAAAGACTTCCTTCCCTCAGATAAATAGGTAGTTCCCCATCGATAGACCCCAACTGAAAGAATTACACCAAAATCACTACAGTTGCAATAATGCAAACACTAAGCTAAATAATAATTTATTTTTCTCTCTACTCCTAACATTTGCCTTTCTCTGAGCTACTGTAAATCTCTATAGAGATATGGGGGAAGCATATTATTGTCCAGACCACCAACTGGTATAAATGGACGTAACATCACTGAGGTCACCTTTATAATTCCAGGACCAAAATCTTGAACCATGAATTGTTTCTTGCTGGCTTGATCTTTAAGGGGAGAATGCACCTGCATAGGAAGACACTTGACTAGTCTTAACTGACTGATTTTTCTTTTTTTCTTTTACGCATTTCACCTATGCTACCTCATCTTGACCTATTTCTTTATCTCAAGTGCTGTTATTCCCAGTCTTTTGGCCTACTCGAGACTAGACCACCATTTTTTCTGATTTCAATACATGTCCAACCATAGTGATCCATCAGCTCTTTGTCATGAACTGGAACCATTTATATTTCTTATTTGAAATAGTCTTACCCATGCAAAAAGGGAATGTTGCTTGGCTCACTCTTGTTACTATAAGATTTTTTATACATATAGATTACTTTATGTATACAAGGGACATATTTGGATGACATCTTATTTAGACTTTATTTCATCAAGACTTCATGTAACTTGAGGATTTCAAACTGGAGGGCTACTGACTGTTCAAGATCTAAAAGCCTTTCTGCAAACCAGCAGCTTCTGTCTCCCAGTGCTCACGATACTCAGCACTAGCCCAGCCATGACCTTGGCAACTTTCCTTGGTGCTGGGTTTGCCCGCCACCAACTAAAGCACAGGAAAAATAAACATGTTTCATTTACATCTTGTCTGTTCTCAGGTTTGGTTTTAGGACATGTTTCAGTAGCTCTGCTTCTCATTCGTAATAGCTTTTCCACATGAACCAGTAGGGTTGTTAAGCTGTTAGGCTCATGCTTCCTTGAGGCTTTGAGTCAACTGATAACATTTTCAGGCTTAATGCAAGTGTTTGCTTTTGTAGCAGTGACTTACAGCACTCCTTGCTATATCCAATAACGCTCTTCAACCCTACTGCACTCACCATACTTGGGAGCACTTTCTTGACAATATTACTATAAGCCTGATGTCATCAAATAACAGCTCCCATATAAAACCAATAGTTTCACATTTTCTTTAATTTTTCCAGGCCCCTTAAAGCTCCTTTGCTATTCGTATCATTCACAAGTCTGTAACTGTGTCTATAATCTGTTTTTGTGTCTCATCCAATTTTATGAAAGCTTTTAGTTAACTAAAAACAGTGAAGAAGAACAGTTTCATTATCAGATGTTTCCCCTCCCAAAGAGTTCTCTTTCCCTACCTTATGTTGCAAGAAACCGGGTATGCACAACACCACCAAGAACAGTATGGGTCAACTTCAAAGCAGGCTCCTATTGACATACTAATTCCTTACCACCTCAGAGATTTCACATGTCAATTTCTTCAATAATTAGGCTCTGCTAGCAAAGAAGTGAAATTATTATTTTAATATTAGCCTTCCTTTTATCTTTGAAAAAGAGCATTTGTTTTGGCACTATCAAGACAAACCTTAATAAACTGACTGGCAAACAGTATGTTTAGCAATGAAAATGATACCCGGGCAGGGATTACAGTGTAAGCAATAAGAGGGAATAGAGAGATTTAGGAAAGGATGTGATTTATAATGACTTTAAGGAGGATAAGCTTCTACATCTGTGATTGCTTGATTCTATAATATTTTAATTGATTATCAGAGCTAACAGGTTTATTTTTTCATGTGAATAAAAGCTGTTTTACTTTAGCTTTTGTTTGCATTTATTTAACAGCCTATATTAGCATGGATTTTTTTCATAAATTTTGGCTCCATCATCTTGTACTCATTCCATAGGCTTAGAAACCTAAATTAGCTTGGGCTAGAGGAGGGAGCAGGGAAAGCCTGTGGTTACACCTGTTACTCCACACAGTAGTGGAGGGGGTTTTCAGGATTTTAGACCAAAAACAGTATCATTCTGCACTGACTCACCCTCCTTTCTTTACTCTCCGCTGACAGGTCCCCCATCAATTACTGCTCTCCCTTTAAGACTGATTTTCAGCCACGTTGACAAATGCGTTGGAAAAATCAGACAAAAACAAACCAAAAAACACATTCTCCCTGAATTCAAGGAGGCACCTGAAGCCATCCAATGTGCATTTTTTGCACCCTACTGAAGGCAATAGGTCCTAAGCTGCTAACTCCCCCTCCACACTCTTTGCTGAAACAAGATACGGGTGGCTGTTATTTCTTTCTCTATATACTAATTATTTTCTTACCAACTCAAACTCAGGGAAGTCTTTAGGTGCTGGCAAAAATGGACAGAAATGTACCATACTGCTCAGATTGGGCTGCTCTCATACAAGTGGTTTTAACTCACATTTATGAAAAATGTGGGATTTGGAAATATTTTCATTAAAATGCTATTATTTGTAGAATATATTGTTTATCATTATTTACAAACATGGTGCAGGAGTGAGGAGGGGAACACATCCTGAGCTGTAGCTGCTCCACTTAGTGACTTGCATGGGGTGGCCAGAAGTACCTATGTCAGAGCTGGACATTTACAATATAAACATATGCACCAGAGGAGACATTTGGGTCTGCTTTTTATTCTGCTCAGATCAGGCTCCCAGCAACATCTAAAGCAGGTGACTAACACATGCCCTTTCAATTGTACCCAAAAAGAGCCTTTTGCTCTCCACCGACCACAAGCTATCTCAGACAGTTTGTAGGAATCTAGTGTTAGGCAAGATGAATGCCATGCTATATCCTCCAAGTCAATTAAAATGCTTAGGAATTATCATTGTTTAAATTAAATAATCCAAATTCAGAATTAAGGACTTTTTGCCAGCTGCACATTTCTCTGAGCTCTGTCGCTACCCTGTGAAATGAAACAATGAGGAGCAGCTACAGGATACAGCCAGAGGGCTGCTCAGCTCCAGCCCCTGCCTGGCAGATCAGCAATATGAATATTAGGCACTTATTTCTGAGGCTTACAAGAAAAATTTTAGCTTTTGTACACTCCCCCAACCTTGTCCAGCATTTGGGGACAGAGGCAATACATCAGTAGAAGGTTTTGGGATTTCTAAAGGTACCGGTCAGGACATGATAAAACTGGGGGCAGCCCCTGGGAAGGGGGCAGAAGCAGGCAAAAGCTCAGTGGCTTTCAGTAAAAATACTAGAAGAAACCATTTACATATTTTCTATGACTCAGCTAAAACCTGTCAGCAATGGATTCTAAATCTAAACAGCGAGGACATTTTGAAGACCTGACACGTAAGAGCTCTTATCTCCTTTTTCAAAAATGCAATTACTCATAACGCTGCATTTGCATAAAAACCAGGTCAAATTAAGTTATTCCTGTGCGTTTCCTACTTGGCTTTCCCAACAAAGATTGTTATAAATTTTTTAAGTGTTTTCAGGAACTTTTCAGCATAGTTTCTCAACAGAAAGCCCTAGAAGCCAAAAACTGTACGAAACATCTACTTGAGTCGATTCAAGTAGCTATGTGAGAGTAGACTCATTTGGGGGTGGGGGCCCGGGGAGAAGGCAAAAGAAGAAAAATCAAGGTCTACATGTAGATGCTAAACTTTTTCTAAGCAGCGAGCCATGCAGATATCCTAAATGGATAAGTAAACAAGCAAAATACAGGTTCAGGCCAGGAGGGTTCTGATTTCCACGGTGCAAGCAAGAAAGCCTGCCATACGTAAGCCTACAAATTATTTCAGTGACATTTGTACTCGTAGACCAGCCTTTATATCTGTCAACATTTAACAGATTAATTAAATATACTCAAGATAAAATGACTGCTCACTTTTCTCTCCCTACAAATCTTGCAAACCTTATTGCAAAATTTCCAAGGAAAGAAAGTAAATCTTTACTTCTACAGTCTGGGGCTGAATGTGATTCACATACAAGTAAAACATTTGCTTGTATTAGAACTGTCAGGAAAGAAAAAACAAGATCAGCCTTAGCAGTGGATTTTTTTAAGGGAGTAAACAAATTAAATTGAAAGCCATCCAATAAAATGTTATGCAGCTCAGATTGAAATCTGTGCCTATGAAGCTTAGTAGTGATTTTGCATGTTTCACCTGTATGAGACACTTGTAGAACGTCTTTCTCCTGGCCCAAGGAACACCTGTACTTTTACTGTATTGCAGTGCCAGTTTTACCTTCCAACACTTGATGGAGCAGTTTCCCTGGGTTTGCACTTGCCTGGGTCCCACTACCTTCAGGCTACCTCCATCCATCCGGAGTGTTTCCTATCAGTTTACTCCCTTGGAGCTATTAACAAAATGAGCCCAGATTGAGAGCAATGTTCACAAGCATCCTACCAACTGTAACCTCACACAAAGAGGAAAGTCAGGAGCTTAATATTTGATTCCTTACATTCATATTGCTAATTTTTAAAAATGCTGAATTCCTCTCTTGGTTAAGTGGAAGCATTACAATATATTCTGACTAAAGGTGGGGGGGAGGGGAATAAATTAAGCAGGGATTTGGAGAACAAGACTTAGGGCTCTGATCTGGAACATCTTTCAGAAAAGAAATTGAATCACAGGCAGGCAGTGTCAGTTATGGACAGTATCCTCCAAAGGATACTGAAGTTTGCTCTTACCCCAGTATAAGAACAGACTTCAGCATGGGTTTCCCCACTCATATGAACACTGTCAAAAATCTCATTCTCTCTCACAGCAAACTTTATAACAACAAAGAAAATGAACGAAATTCACCTAGACAGCAAAAGAAATGGAGCAAACTAATTGATTACATCTCAGGAATAGGAGACCCCATATTTTTTATGAAATAAGATCTCCATTTTATTAAAGATATACAGTTACAAGCTAACACAGAAATAAGGGTACAGGATGCTGTTCTGAAGGCTTAAAAAATCCTATGTAATCAATATACTGGCAAATTACAACTTTAGCAGCCACAGTTTGGTATCTGGCTTACTCCCTAATCCTTTAATCTTGTTTGCTACAACTAAGCCCATACTGCCAACAAATGCCATGCCATACAAGGTAGGTATTCTCACATATTTTCCTATCCTTTGCATGATTAGAGCTTATATCTGCTCATCGCAAACTTCCTGAATGATAATGGGATTTGGGCAAACAGTGAAGATTTCACAGTGACACTTGTGAACTGTAGTCAAGTCTTTGGATGAAAAGCATCCCTTGAAGCATATCAAGGATCAGAGTTCCTTCTTCCCTTTTCCATTAGCAAATTTTAGCAGTCTCACTTTGTGAGAAGAGATTCATATTCCTTATTTATTATGTAAAATTTTGTACAGCCCCAGTAGCAACTGCTAATAGAGTTGATGTCATAGGTGACCCACAGCTTGCAAACAAGAAGTCTGAGAACTGGAGAAACCCATGTCCAAGACTGCTAACGGCTTGCCTGGATCTATTTTAAAGAAAGCTGCCGTACGCTTCTTGTAGTCTTGTGCTGCAAGGTGCAAGGTATCTATTACATATTTTGGACAAGAGAAAGACATCCTAGGAACAGGCAACTGTCAGTTCACACCTCAGGAGTTGAGCCAAAACTTCTTATATTTCCACTGGAGTTGACATTCAAGAGAAAAACAAAGTCAGGGACAAAAAAACCCACACAAACCCTAATAGCTCTGCTTTGATTTCATTCAATGCATTTCCAAGGTTGACAAACAAAATGTATATGAGCAGCGGTAGTAGAGGAAGGGGGAAAAGAGAAAGAGGCAGCCCTAACATGGACGCAGAGCTGCTGAACTTAGCTTTGAAAATAAAATTCAGAGAGACCTCACCCTATCAGTGTTTTAGCCTGACATCTTGGGCCAAGTCCCCAACTGGCATAAATCATAGTAGCTTTGCTGAAGTTGTCTCTATTTATAACAGATAGGGTCCTGGCACTGCAGTCATGCAGACATTAGAAGAGCGGGTTTGTACGTCTGGTATGGCTACCAAGTTCACAACCGAGAAGTGTACTGAAGGCAAACCTCACATACTATCATGGTGTCAAAAAATCAGTCCCTATTTCCTCCTAAATCACTGTAGTAAACTGTCCAGGATAATCTGAAGAAAACATACCATGTCCTCCTTTGCCTTTTTCTCCTGCAGCACTGGCACTTCAGGCTTGTAAGGACATCTTCTAAACATTTTCTCTATCTTTATGAAGGTTAGAAATTACCCTTGTCCAGGAAGATAGCTGGGTTTTCTTTTAATCTGATGCATGGTGTGACTAAGACAACATGAGTATTTGTTCCTCATCACTCCAGGGCTGGGCACGACGTAGCCTACCCCACTTTTATTAAGTTGGAGAGCACTGCATAAACTTGCTTAGCTTATTTGCTTTGTTATTCAGCTTAAAGAAAAACAAAATCCAAAAACATTCACAACAGAAATAACACTGAGCAAGAATGACAGAGCAGTGAAATTTAAAGCAAACAAAAGCAAACTTCTTCCCCATCACTTGTCAAACTCCATCAGGACAGTGGCAAACTCAGACCCTTGAAACTACTTGGTTTAAAGGGTAGTGAAACCAAAACCCAAGATCCTAATTCTGGGAGCACACCATGTCCCACTCTGCAGCAGGAGGGTGCTAATGCCAGGCTCTCCATAGACTGTATATCCAACCACCCTAAAATTTCTGCTGTCATAACCCAAACTGAATTGTTCCCAGCTTTACACCCTAAGTTTTTATGGTACTTCTCCTGTGTTGCTAAGGGATTTCCCTTTTCCAAGCAGAAACACCTTTCAAGCTCATTGCTCAGCAGACCTTATCTGTAAGGAGCTGTGGTCCCTCAGGAATGTAGTGGAAAATACGAAATCACAATGAAAGTTATTATCTGGAAACTTCGCATGTGATGAGCTGAAACTTTGTTATGGGAGATATGTTGCTTCTGTTCAGCAACAACCTTGGCAGAGTTAATTTTTTTTCCCAGAAATCAAGTCCCACATTGCTATGCGACAAAAGTAAATAATGACTCATTAAATGATCCTAAGAAGAAAAATTGAAGGCTTGCTCCTCTCAAAGGTATTTGAACTGGGAAATTTGATAATGTCACCAACCACAGCAACAAACATTACTTGAAGATTTTCTCTCTTCGTTGAGCCAGCCAGCAGCATGCTGAACCCACTGCTCTACATGGCTGTGCAGTCACCTTCACAGCAAAGCTTTGTTTTTCCATCCTCAGACAAAGATGGATACAGAAAAAGCTATACGTCAAAAAGGCTGTGTGAAGAATTAGATATAAGCACTGCCACAGCTGGTCGTCTCAATGCTAGGCACACTGCTCTTAGGAGAGTAACTCTCTCACTGGAAGGAATATTTTAGTTCTACTTGAGGTTGACTATGTAATCCAAAACCAATTCCTTTAACACCCATTTACAATAGTACTAAGCATTTGTACCAAGTAAAAATTCATGCAAGACTCTAAAAGACAAGAGGTAGACTTAACAAAAAGAGGGAAGACCCTAACTGTAGCAAAATGCAGAAATTGTGATAGGCAAAGTCTATGTGAAATGTCTGATACTACACAGGAAAGTTGCCATGGAGCAGGGTCTTGAAGCCAACTCCAAAGGCATATTTAAAATAAAATAAATTATTTTTGCCCTCCATTTCACAGCAGTTCAGGCATCAGCACTGTCACATGTTAAGCAGGAAATCTGCTTTCTCCTCCTAAGCTACCTCATCCATACCAAGTTGTCTTGGTTGGGGTTTTGGTGGGGAAGAGGGGAGGGTGGGTTGTCTTTCATTTGCAACCATCACGTGGACACTGTAAGGTCTCTGCTACAGGAATGGTGCTCTGACCTTTGACAGACACTATAGTAGCAAAAAGTCATATATATTAGGCCAAAAACTAGATAAATTCTATGTAAGGACAAATGAACCCTGGCTAAAATTTGTAGCATATTCAGTCCTGGAACTTTAGTCAAGGCATTAAAATGCAAAGAAATTAGATGTAGCAGTCTACAGTAATGATGGTATTCATATTTGCAGCTTGACTCTCAACTCTATTTTTAATAAATTTTTATCCAACTAAGTATATATAAATAAACCAGATACAATATTTCTATAATGATTTCTTGACACAGTATGTTTATAGCTACTTTCCTTTTTCTTTTAATGGTCATATCCTTCTGTGTGCACTCCTTTGGTACAGGTTGGCATTGCAAGGTGCTCCTTATCACTGGCTGCCACTGCCAAGTTGCTCCCCACACAATCCTGGCCATACCCAGCCACAAGCCCAGGTGCTTTTCCACCCCAGTGTGTTCTCCTAAAATAAGCCTTGAATGCATTAACTTTGGGGCAGTGCCCATCATCCTTTTCACCCTTCATTTGTCAACATGACAGGACTGTGTCTGTCTTAGGGGAAAAAACTTTGATACTCACTGAAGAGAAGGATATATCCACCAGAGGAGGGATGGTGCTTCATGTGCAACACTGGGTTGGTGGTCGTCTTGAAATGCAGGTTGATCCTTTCTAACTCCTTGCCATGTGCTTCTCTGGGCCTGGATAACATTTGCCAAATGCAAAACCTCTCCCTTTATTGAGCTTTCACAAAAAGTGAGCCTTCTTAAGAAGGATTTTTTATGTTCATATGCTTCAAGGTTCCAAAACTTTCTGAAAGACTTCAGTTCCCACGCCCAAAAGTGCCCTTGGACTGGGGCTCTTTATTTTCAATACCCGACTGCTTGACTTATCTTCTTGCACGATGCATGGCTGCCTTGCAGACATCTAACACATTTATACACTGTGTTCATTGCAAGAGGCAGAGTGCTGGAATATCTTCCTCAATTTATAAATATGGACATGCTCCTTAAGCCTTCCCTGATGATTCTAGAGATGCAGAGAGAACAGGTTTTGTATCTACCTGTAAAGCCTTAGGTCTGCCATTTCTAAATAGTTCCAGTAAGGAAAAAGCTGTTGAACAGTTTCTGTTCAGCAGGTACCATGGGGTCACACACAAATATGTTTTAACCCTCTGGACTCCAGCTCAACCAAGCAACTGCTTGTCATTCCTACAAGTGGCTGCAGTTTATTGTGACATTTTCCTTAAGACTATCCTCCTTTACAATCTCCAGATCACAAAAATCCTTCTGATAATTGAAGTGACTAAATTCTGAATGTTGCCAATGCCATGATCTTACATATGAACAAAGTTGCTGCTCTTTTTTAACACGGAAAAGCTTTGTTGCTACATTATGTTTAGAGTATAGGTAGCCATTTACATAGTGGAAATGCTTTACTGTTATCACTGGGTTTGAAGCAGTTCATTTTATGGCAGTTCCACCGCCTCAGCAAATATTTAGATATTTTAGTCCCATTTAAGTCACATAAAACCACTGCCTTTTACCTTGCCAATTACATGCACAGGGTTTAAATACAATATTGTGGGCACTAAGTCTGTCTCTAAGTTCTCTTTCATCTTTTCTACTCTCCACCTTCTTTCCCACTGTCTGCCTCCTGCTTTCTCACATCTGTCTGATAATAATAAAAATATTTTGGTAGGGGAAAAAAACAAACAACAAGCACAGTAAAATTCTAAGACAGACGGAAAGCCAGAGCAGCATTCTCTTGATGTACAAGATTCTTGCCTCCAAAGTCAATATTCCTTGTGAATACCATAAGCATGTCAAAATTAACATGCTGTACCCACAGCCATGTCTCATTTCTAACTCTGCCCCTCCAGCCAGGTTAGCACAAGCAGGAAGATGCTGTGCTTCCACCCCGGCACATGGAAAGTGATGCCACATACATTCAGCTTGCTCTCTTCACTGCAGCCATTTTCAGACCAAATGTCCAAAACATCCATCCTTGTTAGAGGACAACCTTTCTAGGGGAAAGGAACGGCTCTTGCTCACAGGAACAGCAGGCACAGCCACCCACACTTAGCAGATACCATGTACAGCACACCCTCCTGAAGCAACACCCAGCAACGTTACAGCAGAGCCTCCAACTGCAGAAATTACTCGAGCTCTGCTGAGGTGCGTGAACCTGTGACAACTGTCCCCACCTGACAACCTGCTCCAGAGAACATGCTGCTGTACCAGTCACATCAGCACATACATTCAAACTACTGTGGACTATTTAAGGAAAAAACTAAAGGAACAACTCAAATTCTTGTTAGGGGCTACTTTGGCTAGAAATACCTAGTCAGGAAAGGTTAGCAGAAAGCATGGGGCTTTCTCTGACAAAGACCCTACCAGAGCTGCTATTAAAGGTTAAACAACTGGTATTTCTAATGAGTAATCTCTAACTTTCATCTGCAGATTGCTACTTGAGCGGATCTCCCCTGAGCAGCTCAGGCGTGCCCCTGCACTGCCCTTCTCCCAACGAGCTGCCGTCCGCTCTGGCGTAAGGGAAACTGGCTCAGCCCACAGCGGGGTGGAACTATTTTAAGTAATGGTGTCTGATACTAGAGGAGCGTGAAATTCAGCCCCGTCATAGCTGAAATACCTACCCCCAACCCACTAAAAAAAAGAAAGCTATTGCAAAAACCCTCCCAGAGGCTTATATACTGAACTCTTGAAATGTCTCACAAGTTGTAAGGCAGTAAAAGTTCTGTATCTTACAACTTACTATTAAAATAAATAAACAAAATGCATCTCTTCACAACATGTCACTGAGTTTTATCTATTGCTTAAGGACTAAGTTGTGGAGATGAGGTTTCTTTCCTCTATTCTAAGACCTGTTATTGTGTGTTCAAAAGCAGCCCATATAACTACAACACGTGCTGGCTGATTTATATAAGGCAGCAGAAGATGCAGGGGAGAAAATGCACTGTCACAATAAACACCTGTAGGCATACAGCCCCTCACTGTCTAATTCAAACACCAGGACCGAAGAGTCCCATTGCTTTGGCTTTAGTCACAGCCGAAAACATATTGGATTACATCTAGAGAAATTAAACTCAACTAAAACCATAGAGAAGGGAAGAAGAAGATCCATAATTATTCTTGATATTATCTTCATCATCCCACATAAGCAGTGAAAAACCCCTGTACCAACAAATGCTTAAAGCTGATGTTTGCTGAGTTTTCCACTAATAATTTCCCCCTCTCAAAGAAAGCCACAGACAGTGGGCAGCCTAGGTTAGCCCCGCTCTGGTGTATTACTTTTTTGAAAAACAAAACAAAAAACCCACGCAAAATACCCCAAACAAACCCCCACTAAAATGTTAGTTGACCTAGAAAGAAACTGATTTGCTTAATCATGACAAATTTGGAAATCATGACAAATCATGACAAATTAATCATGACAAAACCAGGAAATGTCAAATTTGGGGCACCCAAGTGCCCCAAAATAATAGACTTTTAACCCCCTCATCAGTAGCACTTCCACAGAGCCAGGAAACTTGTGTGTCTCCTGTCTGCCCGAAGGCAGAGACAAACAGCCAAGAAGGAGATGGTGAGGGCCCCGGCACCCCAAAGGGCCCCTTTTCCCCTGGTACAAGGCCAGAGGAGCAGCTCCTGCCCCAGCACTTGTGCACCTCTGCCCTAAGCTCCTGCAGGCTTTGCCCATGTCTTAAGCCCACGCTACGTGCTTTAGGAAGAGACTCAAGCTTAAAGCAGGCACAAAATCAGGTTGTTTTTCATTTATATTTTTATATATCCGCATATATATATGGGAGTTTTTTTAACACCTGGTCTTTTCTCCAGCTTCTTGCATCATTCTTCGTGATATAATACACAATTTTAGCTCTCTGTGTCATGGGTTATTGGCACAATCATCCCTTGCTTAATAGTGTAAACAATCTTTACATGCTGTCCTAGCCTACTAATTTCATTAACGGATATACTAAAATATCTCATTAAATGCTTTTCTCATTCACTGTAAATAAGTCATGTAAAAAGATAACTGAAGCTTTTTTCAGAGCTGGTATTCAGCTGACGTTACTAATCATAATTTGCTGCACTTTTCTGCTGCAAGCAGAATGCTTGCTCAATGTAATTCAATAGTTGTGGAGGAAAGGGCAGGCCCTTTGCTGGGGCAAGTTGTCAGAAATCCCCTGAAAAATGCAGAACTGTAGCAAGACACCAGCTGAGCATTTGCCCTTAAACACCGCTCTAGCCATAAGATGCAAGAAACACTTCACTGAATTGTATCTTTACATGATACCATTCTCTGTCTTAAAAATGATAATAATACACACACACAAAAAAGAAGTGGACTCGGCAAATTTTGTCACACTATGGAGAAGCAGTGGCATTGCCATGGCTCAACAGACACTTGGCAAACATGTTGAAAGTGCAATTCAGAGTAGGAGGGAAAGCCAGTCCTATCTCTCAGTATGAAGTACAGACTTCTACTCCCTTTTACAACCTGAGTTGTCAATTAGTGGAAGAACACACCTGAAAATTATACAACCACTTCAGAAGTGAGGAATATCACTTTCCGGGATGCATATTAGTCTTTTGAAAAACTTAGATGATGTCTAAGACTGAACAGAGCCAGGAGACTTGTTCACAAATGCAGCAGCAGAGGGCAAAATCACTGTTATAACTCCAGGTTGCTTAAACACTCATATACTAACATGAAGATGTGAAAAATGTTGTTACATACACATAACACTTTCTGTCTTACTCAAAGCAAAGAAAGCTCAGTTGAAAACTTGCAGTCTTCTTGGGGATGGCAGAAAGGCAGAAATACAAGGACTAACCAAAAGAAGAGGGTTTTTCTAAATATTTTTGTCATGAGTTGAAGTATTTTGCTATTCTGCTCATGAAAATAGCAGCATGTGTCAATACTGATGACTACAACCGAGGCATAAATTAAAGGTAGGTTAAGGCAGTGACATATCATGCTGAGCTTGTAAAGACTTTCTGGCTTTTTTGCCATTTCGTCCCATTTCTCCCTTGCAAGTGCTCAAAGCCTGAACCTGCAAGCAGCTTGTTCCTCCAAGGCCCGCCCTTCACCCTGCCCTCCACATTCAGGTGTCCAAGGCAAATGCAAACATGCTGTCAGTAGAAAAGCTGAGCACACAGCTCCAAAGGCAAATGTTTAGCACAACGATAAATGGTCACTTTGCTGTCCACGAGCCATGTGTAATATTTTGGGACTTTAAATCTTCCACATTTAATGGAGAAACAACAAATAAGTGCACTTCAAAAGGTCATGAAGGAGAAAGCCCTTCTTCAAAACATAAAACAAGCTTCAAAGTATACCTAAATACAGGTGGCACCTACCTATCCAGTAAGAGATATGGGGACTACTTTGCCAGACACTATACAGACACACTTTCCTTGTATTTCTTATGAATGAAGAAGGCTTGTTTAAAAAAAGCAAGAGCAGCTGTTAAGTTGAACACTGGGCTCTTTGAAAGTTATATGACATCTTTAGAAGGAAGAAACTATAACTCTATCCACAGAAATGCATTGCTTATATAAGTGATGAAATAGAGAAAAGAGCTGAAGGATTATTTTTTTTTAACTGCTTACACCATGACTAATGCGAGTCCTCTTTTGTTTCTTTCCACGGAAACATCAGAGTGTAAAAATATTACCCACCTATTTGGTGTATGCTGGAGTAAGTTACTTTGCCTGTGCCACACTATAAATAATGATATTAGTGGCAGAGAGTCAACTGCTCAAATACTAGCAGATCTCCAGGACTCTACTTGTCTGGGCAAGCAAATGCTTCAACTCCACATATCTTTTATAATAAAAGAGCAACTGTTGGCCACTAAATCTTATGGTCATACTTTTGGGTTGTGTTTCTTTTCTTTGGTTTGGGGGGGGGGGTGTGGGGGGCGGTTGATTGGGTTTTTTGTGTGTGTTTGTGTGTGTGTGGGTTTGGTTTGGTTAACAGTTTCTGCTTTTCAAGAAAGCAGAGGGAAGCACAACCCCCCACAAGAGGTACTTTTTCTCTAACCATTTCCTTTTCCTTCTGAAGGCTACCCCCCAGCTTTCTACTTGCATTTTGTTTGCAACTGGATCAGAGGTAGAAATAATTTATTATGTCAAGAGGCTTGTCACTATAAGCACAACCAGGTGAAGTCCTACAAAACCAGGAAATGTCAAAAAACCCATTTTAGAAACTGCCTCTATTGCTCACCAGTTCTCTGAAAATGGGAAGAAGAGAAAAAGATTTAAAGATGTCCAGCACAGTCTAGCATTTGACTTGGCTGTGTGTTTAAATAAGAAATTACCTGAATTAAAATGAATAAGATTTTACTCACTTGCAAAGTTAACTTGACAATGTTTCTGCCGAGAGCCACATTGTAATCCTTCTCTATCTGGCAAGATAATGTGCAGTGAAGGTTTTTAGGTCCCTTAGAGCATCGCTGTACTGCTTTGAAGCACAGAAGACATCCAGAAATTGCAGAGCACTTGGTAGCGTTCATAACACATACAGTTGCCATTTTAATGGCAAACTCCAGCAAACCTTGGATGACGCTGGATTGTCATGAGCCAGAAGAGCACTCTGCAGCCAAATGCATTTAATAGAGTTTCTCCCCTGGTCCTGTAACTGTTTTTTTCTAACCAAGTAAAGGCTCCATAAAATCAGGACCTTTGGTGCTTTTTGACTGTATTTTATCTTACCTGCATTCATGACAAGTAGCTGTGTTAGATAAGCTACACAGAGTCACCACTTTATTTAGGGCTGGTATCTGTTACCTGTACTCACTTACCCTAGGGAGAGGTAACTTGGTACCAGTTTTCCCACTCCATTCACAAACCAGAATTTCATTAAAGGGATGTAGTTGTTTATAAATGGAAGATTTGCCAGGTATAACAGAGGGACATAGTTTGAATGTTCTTATATACCCCTCACTGGGGGCTTCACCACCAGCCAGCACTGTTCATCTTCCCTACTTGTACTTGCAAACATTGCTAATTTCAGAAGAAAAAAATAAAACAAAAAACAACCAACAATCCACACACCAACACAAAGCACACAAACCCAAACACACATTTTCACCATGTTGTGTGTTAACTGCTCCTTGAATTGCTAAATCTGGAACAACAGCCTTTGTTTGTGATCTGTTTAGAAGGGCTAATATTAATACAGGTAATGGAAGTCTCTCCATCTGAAGTTTTAATTCATTCAAAAACAAAACCAACT
This sequence comes from Streptopelia decaocto, assembly GCF_964273445.1. Classification (NCBI taxonomy): domain Eukaryota; kingdom Metazoa; phylum Chordata; class Aves; order Columbiformes; family Columbidae; genus Streptopelia; species Streptopelia decaocto. Next base: position 54,238,437 of record NC_138661.1, read on the forward strand.
TTTCATTCTTGTTTCATATCTTTCCTTCAAGGGGGGAAAAGTTGCCATGGATTGTTTTCATCCCCATGCACCAGGTTTCCTTGTGAAGCCTTGCTCCAGGGCAAGGCCTGCACCCCTCTTGCAGACAATACCACTGCTGCTTTCCTCTTGCTCAGAGCTTGAGAAATGCTCCCCATTGTCTAGAAGTAGCAATTCATGGAGCATGTAATATGCAACTCTGGAAGGGATTTTTAAGAATCTAACATATATGGCACTTGCTAGGAACTGTTTCTAGGTTCATACCACTGGCTGTTTTCTCATTAATGTCTAGAAATAAAGGAAAAGTGTTTGAAGATACGACAAAGCACGTGAAGGGAACTCTTCTCATTCACATGCTGGACCTGCTATCTCAGAAATATTTCAGTTGGAAGTGACCTCCAAGGGTCATTTAGTCCATACCCCCTGCAGTCACACTAGATCAGGCTGCTCAGAGCCCCATCCAGCCTGGCCTGGTTTATTTCAAGGGATGGGGCATCTACCACCTCTCAGGGCAACCTGTTCCAGAGTTTCAGTGCCCTCATTGTAAAAAAATCTTCCTTATATCTAGTTTGAATCTACTCTCTTTTAATTTAAAACCACTACCACCTGTCTTTTTTCTTAACTTCTCTCATCCCAGGACATCAGGCCAAGAGCATGAGATGTGTTACTTCAGTGTCACTTAATCCAAAAAGCACCACCACAGCAACAAACATTATAATTTCAAATAAACCACACAGAAATGCCAGACACTATATTATTAGAGGCAGGTAGTCTCAAAAGCAGTGTTGGATACAGTCTATAGGCTATAATTAGGATCAGTGCTAGAAACACACAAGTTGTCCATTTTCCAGCCATATGACACAAGGCAAAATCAGCCCAAGGAAATGAGAGATACCACCAAAAATTAGGTACTCTTACCAGAGGAAATAATGCAAGTTCCGACTGGAAGTTAGAATAGAAACCATAGCCTACTTATATTTCATTAGCAATATTTAGTAGGGATCTACACATATTTTATGTTGTAATTAAACTAATTCCAAATGAAGCCTTTTGTTCTATTGAAAGGCAATGTTGGAAATACATTTTTTATTTTATATAAATACTTATTTATTTTGAGTTAAACTTTGATTTGCCTAAACCCCTTTGGTTTAAAAGCCTCCAGTTGCTCTTTTTTCCTCAGAACAAGGGGTGCCAGATTTGATTTGTCTTATTTATACTCTTCCCCTTTGTTGCGGGTGAGAATGTGTTATACTTCAAAGTCTTGAATAAAGGAAGACAGTTTCAGGCTTCACTATTAGAGTTATTTTTATTTCAGAAAGGATTTCCTTTTCTTTGTATACAGCAACTTGACTATCTAAAAAGCTTAAAATGGGATGAATAACATGCTTGGATGACATGTGCACCAGCTTCATACTTACACTCGCCTGCCCCACCAGACTCACACAAATAGAATGTGCAGGACAGACTCCACGCTACTCCCAGTTAGTCCCCCTCGACAGCCCCTGCCTTTGCGTCTGAATTCCTTGCTGAGGAAACTACCCAGGTGCTGCAGTATAATTAGCGTATCACCTCAGCCATTGCTCACTATGATAGCAAAAAACCCCCAACCAACGAACCAACCAACCAAACGAAACAACGACAAAAACAAAAACACCCACACCAAACCAATGAACCAAACAAAAACCCCAAACCAAACAAACAAAATACCACAAACCAAAACACACCATAAAACACAGGAAACCTAGCTTCTGTCCAAATAAGTGACCTAACCTTAGCAGTGATTTACTCGATGCATATAATTCCCAGGCCTCAAGCTGAGATCGCATTTATGAAATAAGTTCATCATTTTAGTTGATGTTAAGTCTTTCAGAAAAAAACAGAGGAAGAAACATTCACTTTCTCCCCCAAGCAGAAGTGAATTATGGGAGATTATGCTTTTGTTGTTTAAGCATCATTTATGAAAAATTGAAAAGCCCTTTAAAAGACAAACTTAAGGTGAAGTTACCACTGTCACACAGTATTACTACCATTAAGTTTCATAAGTGTACATTCATTTTTCCACTACCAAATAGATTTTAGATATGTTGCTGATGACCTTAACAATGTATCAATATTGATAAACAAATCTAATGGAATTTTTAATCAAGGATTTCTTCAAATATCTAAATGATCATGAAAAAAGTTTTGAAAGATAGGATAAGAAAAAAAAAATGAGGTTCCTTTTGTCTGTGACTGGAAAATACAGTAGTCTGAATTGTCTCCATGCCTGCAGGATAAATCGAAAATAAATCCATTGGTTTCAGCCTACAACCATACATCTCCTGCAATTCAGAAGTGACTCGCCCTAGTCAAGAGGTGCTAAACATTTTTTTGGGAAAAAAAAAGGTTCAGTCTCATCTATCTAGCAAAGTGCAATGCCAGTTCATGTCATATTCTGGAAGAGTAACCAGATATCTTCTCCAGGGCAAGGAGAGATCATGTTTCATGGTCCGTGACTTGTGAAACTATTGATCTTTCCTTACAGCTGAAGGAGTCTGGCTAACACGGAATGCCTTATTAAACATGGGTGTCTTCTCCCTCACCCACATGGATCCACAGCAGTCACTCAGCTCTATGCCTGCCCCAAGGCTGCAGCTCCCTCACCAGGCTGCTGCCGAGACGGGGTAAGGACAAGGTTTTCCTTGTGACTGGCCCTGCGCTGTGCACCTTCCCAGGTAAAGCAACTAAAGAACATTGTTTCAGCTCCCCTTTTTTAATCTAAATATACCTCTCCCAGCACTCACATGAGCTATGGCAAGTACAAACTGTATTCCATGGTTTGATTTCACTGCAAGAAAACTTAACACCTCTCTGTTGCTACAGGACTTGGGAGATATAACACTACAGATAAATAATAAATCAATGAGACCACACGGCACGTTCACCACTATCAACTTCCTCTGCACGTTGCCATCATTCTCTTCAGGCAGAGTTGCTGTAAAAGGTACAGCCCATTTACACAACACAAAGTTACAAGACATCTCGTTAGGGAGACCGGTGATAGCCGTGAACTCTCTAGCCACTCACAAATCATTTCCACCCTGCCGCGCTACCCGTGAACCCCTGCCTGTGAGACGCTGCCACCCATGAAGCAGCACAGGCATTAATTAGTTCTGCCCCATACCCAGCGAGCACCGACGGCACAGCCTGGCTTCCTGTGATGGGGACCACCAGCTGCTTTTTATTCGATGCTCATCGGGGATCCATCTTCATATTCACCCTGCTCCACCTCCAAGGGGAGGGCACAATGTGCCGCCTCAACAGCCGAAACGACTCTGCCATGACCTGACCTCCACTCTCACACTCCGCAGGTGGCCCTGTGTTATCCTCAAAGATATCGGGGCACCATCTGCCGAGAAACACCACTCTTGCTCCCTGCAAAGCCGGTCGTGCCACAGCCAAGGCAGCCACCTCTGTCCCCCAGGAATGTGCGACAGACACGACCGAGTCCTTCCAGCAGCAAACATCTTCCCAAAACCCAAACCGAGCAGGCTGATCTGACAACCTACACTGAAATCAATTTTTTTCTGAGTTGTCATTTTTCCTGGAGCAAAATGAAGGCCAAGAAATACCTATTCAAAATCCCAATTTGCCATGATGTGGGTATATAAATATTTTGCATTTAAGCTCTCCGCATGACATGAAAGATTACACAGAAGTAAAACCAGTTTGTGGGTAGAAGTAAATTAAACAGGAGCAATATGCACAGCAGTCAGCAAACATTTACAAAATGAACAGATATAATTGCAAGCTTCAGGCAAAATTCATGGCTTTTTTTAATCTCTATGTTTTTTCAAAATTTAGTTTGGCACAAAGTTTATAACATCACCATGGAGACCACATGTTAGGTGACATAAGTAACGGTAACCAACTCAGACCCAAGAGCATCTAACATAGCTCTAAGAGGTAAAGTTTTATGTCCACAGACTATCTACAAGGGTAGTAAAACCTTTACTCAAGTGAATGCAGAGGTTACTTAAGTGAACATGCAAACACAAATAACAGCCTTAAAATTATTCCACATCATTTTTACCACTTTTTATACTTAAATCAACTAAGCAAAGGCTGTATCTTTCCACAAAGTATTATTTTTAAGTGTCTGCCACTTACAAATAAAAGTTTCAGTAAAGAACTGAAGGTGTGGATGACTTTTATGTAACTGTCAGGCATTGCATTTATGAGTTTGATAGTTCCACTGTACAACAAAGATCTGGAATGCCAGCTCTCCCATTGCTGGAGACATAAAGGGACTGTGCTGGTTTTGGCTGGGGTAGAGCTAATTTTCTTTACAGTAGCTAGTACAGGGTTGTGGTTTGGACTTGTGCTGGAAACAGTGCTGATAACACAGAGATGTTTTTGTTATTGCTGAGCAGTGCTCACAGAGTTGGGGTCTTTTCTGCTCCTCACACCACCCCACCAGTGAGTAGGTTGGGGATGCACAAGAACCTGGGAGGGGATGCAGCTGGGACAGCTGACCCCAACTGACCAAAGGGATATTCCATACCATATGGTGTCATGCTCACCACATAAAGTTTTCAAAGAAGAATGAAGGGGGGGACATTTGGAGTTATGGCATTTCATCTTCCCAAGTCACCATTACACACGATGGAGCCCCGTTTTCCTGGAGGTGGCTGAACACCTGCCTGCCGATGGGAAGTGATGAGCGAATTCCTTATTTTGGTTTGCTTGCCTGCACGGCTTTTGCTTTACTTACTAAACTGTCTTTATCTCAACTCATGAGTTTTCTCACTTTTACTCTTCTGATTCTCTCAAATAGACAAATACAAAAATTTCAGTCTTGAATACAATATGAACCTGTCACATGCATGAGCGCACATAATATAACTTCCTGTGCATAATTTTTCACATCTTTTAATCAAGCTGGAAGAAATTCTGACAGGGACATATATACGCCAGCAGCTAAAGGGATACAGTGCCAATAAGCCTCTGTGTGCTTTTTCGTAAGTGAAGAGCACATTAGTATTTCTGCATAAACAGTCAAGAAAAGAAGGTACAAATCTTTAAAATCGATAAACTGATTTCAACAGGTGGAAAATGTTAAAATTACATTATGACTGCTGTTGCTAGATTAACCTTGAGTCTCAAGGGAACAGAGAGTTCACCAACATAAGCTTTCGCTTACGCAAGAAGGTGTAAAAGGTTACTCTACCTACCTGAACATTTCTAAATGAATGCTGAGCTACTTTACACCCCACTTGGGCATAGGAATAGTAATAATATCATTCTACAGTATAAAACCACATTATTTCAGCAGTTACCTGGAACAGTATAGAAGAAGGGCAGCTGATGTGAAAGTCTAGGAGATCATTACATCCTTTGGTTAAAAACATTGTGTGCAGGTAAGTACCAATCCCCAGTCACCACTGCATGGGAGATGTAGGACAGCAAAGAGGTCCCACACCAGGTCCTGACACAAGCAGCCACGTATTGCGCTCAAGTTATCCTGTCCATAGACCACCCCCAGCAGCCCTTTGGGCAGCCACATACCCTAGATGATAATCATCTGCTGCAGAGGTTAAACTGGCATTTGTAGGGGAGAAAAGCACCAGGGCTCTGCAGGCACCACAATGAGTAAGAGGACCTGAGATTTCTTCTGGTGGCTGAAGTAAGAGAAGACTTGTTAGCAAGGGATTAAACACAGTCCCTCAGGGAAAGTACCATGATACATGTGAGAAGTTTTAGGAGCACCCAGAAGGGCAAGTGGGGATTGTGTCTGCATAAAGCATTATTAGATGTTGCCAATTTCAAGCTATGAACAAACCCAGAGCTGCCACATAACTTCTGTGGTCACACTGCCAGACCCAAACCCAGGTAATGGCTAAATGTAGTAGCATAAGTAGCATCCAGGAGAATAACCAAGAATAATTTCCAAGAAGCCAGGGAATATATCACTTCTTTGATATCTGATCATTTTTAACTAAAACCAGAGATAAATAACTCAATAACAAAGAAAAAAAAATACTTCTCAGTATTTTCTAATGCATAGTACGACAATCGATCCTTATTCAAATACAGAATAAGAGGGTAGTTGCATCTCAAATTAATACCACTGACTTGCAATGTCAGCTCAGTTTTACTTCTCATACACGTGCACCTTATTGCCAATAATAGGTGAAACTTGGCACACACAGAGAAGAAAAAGCAAAGTAACAAAACCCAACAACAGTAATGTTAAATCCCATACCCCAAATCTAGAGCACAGACCAAATCAAGAGCAGTAGTACAGCATTGTCTGATACAAAAAGCATCAACTGACCAGAAACAATGAAAAAGCCAAAAGGTATTACAACATGATGTTTTTTCCCCATTTGTTACTCAGGTCTATCAGGAACAGAGAGAGGAAAAGGAGAAGCTTGACCAAGTTAGTCCTCTAACTTGTGTCTTATGAAGAATTAGATTTGTTCCTCTATTGATGTTAATCTTTAGAATATTAACTAACATGTATTAATTAAAAATTAAGAAAATATATTAAATGTTAGTTAAGTATTATTTTTCCAACATTAAAATCTGCATTAACTTTAATTTAATTTACTCAACATAGTAAAATCCAGAGAGCCTTATTTTGGCGGTATATCATACTTTGGAATAATTTAATTAATCTGGTCTTAGTAAAACTTGGAATCAAAGTACAGCTGTTGAGCCATAATGGTTATTGAATCCCTGGTATCATGCTGAAACTCTTCTTTCCTGCATTTGTACAAGATGGTCTGACATTTGGGAAAGTTTAGAAAAATAGCACTGCAATCAATTTATATTTGTCAAAAGTCTCATTGCTCTTTAAAGTACTGATAATCAGGACTGAAAAATGCTGCCTTCCCTGGTCACATACTTTGATGACTGAAGCAGTCCCCAATTTGCACGCTTTTTCTTTTAGCGAGAGCCTAGACGGCAATTACTAGTGCAAAAATAAGTGCTGAAGGGGCATTTCAGTCAACAGTCTGAGGTTGTTTTCTCCTCCTACTCAACATATCCAATATCCATCTTTTTGTTGCTGTTTGCTTTTGGCTGATGAAGTCTGATGCCACCAATAACAATTCACACTGGAAGCTAAAGAACACCCCAAACACACCCCACCTTCACTTTACACTTTAATTCTCTCTGCACAACTCCTGCATTACAACTGCAGGCAGAAATGCATTTCCTTTACAGCAGCTTTGAAACAGTCTTCACAGTTTATCTTTACGCTTAATTCTGCACAGCTGTTGGGGGTGGTGGCGGCACCGGCCGCACGCGGGACCCCGCTACAGCGCCCCAGAAGCGTTCTGTCATTTCTGCTTTTCTCCCCCTAATCCCCTCTGCTGGCCACAATCCGACCAACGCCTCGTGAAAAAACAGATGGCAGTAACCGATACGGTCCGTAATTGTGGCCAGTTAATAGCAGAGGATAAGAGTGAGATAAGGACCAAGCGCTGGTGGCCAGCTGCTGCTGAGTTAACCCTTCCCAGCATCACCACAGAGCAGCTCAGCTGCTTGCAGAATCCCAGTGATGAATTATGGTTATTTCCAGTTCCCCCTCTCCGCTTTTTGCCATTTCACTCATTTCAGGGCTTTCATGCCTATCAGGATAATGAATTTAAAGCCTAATTTTTCCGTTCCACCTTCTAACCAAGGATCTCAACGGCCCCTACCATTACTGAATTTCTTGGTGGAGGAGCAGGTAGCCCTTGCTCTGTTTTAAAGAGGTGTTGAAGAGGAGGAGAGAAACTAAGTGACTTCTCCCTTCTCCAAAACCTCTGGACCAGATATACACTGGTATACACCCAGCATAACCTAACTTAAACAAATAAGTTGCTCTATGTTTCAGTAAACTTCAGCCTTCTCTGAGTAAATATAAACAGAAATTTCTTATCCCAAGCTGTGAATACCTGGCTGACCAAAAAGCTACGATACATGAAGCACAACCATTTAATGCCAAAGCAAGCTCTATCCTAGATCAAGTATTTGGGATATTGCAGCTTTATTTTCTAGTTGTGTGTTCCCACTCAATAAAACTTTATCTTGTCTATCTCCCCTTCAAGCTCATGGATATTTTAAAGTCAAGGCTTTTGGAGAAAAAAAAAATCTTACTTAGAGTGGGGGCAAGATGATAAAAATATTTACGAAATACCTTGTTTCAATGTTTTAGAAAGGAGTTATGTGCAGTTTTACTTCAAAAGTATTTGGCAACTTTCATGTTTGATCTAGAAGGTATGAACAGAAAAAGGTCAAGTCAAATATATACAGGATTTTTTAACTAAAAAAATGGTTTCATAACTTACTCAAAGTTTTCCCTCACAGAAAGTTTAACTATGTTTTTCACTCTAAGCTGGAAGAGTTATTTTCTAAATTCTTAAAATGCTACGCAAAACCCCAGTATTTTCATTCTACACAGTATCTGTGACAGCCCTAAATTGCTCATGCAAAAGGGCAGGACTGGCCACATGCAACAGGAAACCCTCCTACCTACAGCTCAGAGTAACCATAAACACCAGTCTTATGGATTTGGTATTCTAATTTAAAATATTCCTGTAGAAGAAAGAAAAAAAGAGGAGGTAGATATGAAGTAACTTCACCACACAACATAAAATGTCACTATTTTAGCCTAAAGCCTGTGGTTTATCAAACTTCTGCACTTTTCTTAGCAAATGAGATTGAATCACTGCTGCCTCACTTGCAGGCAGTCCCTGAGCACTCGCAGGCTGTATTCCAGCAGCACCTTCCCAAACCCGCACTGGCCAGCACGCTAGTGTAGGTGCACCCCTTCTGCAGCCAATGCCTTTTTCACCATTATCTCAGCTCTGAATGTACTTTAAAACAAAAGGGTATTAGCAAATTCTCTTCTCCTCCACTATGAAGATTAATAGATGAACCCCTTCAGATCCTCTCTTTCAGTCTGTATCTCCCTACAAACAAGAAGCACTTGCTGTTCTTGAGCATCAAGAGCAAGTAAAACCCAAATGTTGGCCTGTACAGGCTTTCTGTTCGCCGTTCTCTAGAGATGTAAGGCAGGTACAGTCTCCTCTCTCAGCAACAGTGCATGCGGGGGCATATCCTATCCTCTTATTAATATTACCAGCACTTGGAAAGAAAACAGGCCACAGTTAAATAATAAAATACACTATGCTACAATAGAAACCCACCACCAAAACAACTTCAGTAGATACAGCATCAAGAAGTCAAGAAGTCATGGCAGGATCAGGCTGTGCAGGCACATGTACCCTACTGTGAAAAGCATCAACTATGATTTTTTCCACCACATAACTAATATTCTGCCCAACATTTTGATTCACTTCATGGAAAAAAAACTCTGAAACTATTTTGGAGACTTCAACCTCTCCTCTGCTTAATAAGGAAATTCCTTGAGGGTTTCTCTCCATTGTGTTTGCTTGGGAGGCAGAAACATGACTTGTGCTAACACAGACCTCAGTATGCCATTTGGGCATCCTGTGCAAAGAGAGTCAAACAGAATCAAAGTTTATCTTGCAAAACAAGTGAAACTTCAGAAATGTAAAACATTAATTTAGGGCAACACATAATACAAATACAGAATCAGTTTTGCTTATCTTCAGAAGTGTTCGAAAAACATGGCAGATTTGGGTAACTCAATTGTTTGGTTTGTCAATTAGTAAGAAACTGAAGGTGTGGTTGCATATACTATTTCCTCCTTGACCCTCTTCAGGCCACTCAGGCATCTGTAAAATGCAGCTTTTTGCTTCAGCTCAGTTAGACCAGAAGTGAGTTTGGCCTATAGCTGGCAATGACATTATTTTCTTTTACTTCTTTGTGGATAAAATGTATCTGTTTCAAAGACTGGATTTTTCTTCTACTGATTAGTTAGATTTTTGTTAATAATTTTATCGAGAATCAGTTCCCAAATGGGCATTTTAAAATTTGCCACTTGCCTTGTGGTGCATCTCTGCACCAACACAACAAAGAAAGTATCTCCTTAAAACTTGTGAGCTAAATTCTTCAGTGCCATAGAGGTATTTCTTGGGTACAACATCCCAATGGCTACGGCCTGAACCACATGGAATATATGAAGTTTTAGCCCAAGTACAGACTTTGGTTGGATTAAGCCAAATATGAGCCACACAAGCAATGGCAGAGCAACCGTCACTTGATCCCTGTATAGTGCAGGGATTGTAATGATTATACATTTTCTAATCCTGCTTCCTTCTGGCGAAACAATAGATTTACTATGACTTTATAGCCACTGTATGTCAATCAGTTGGGTTTCCATCACCAGCATTCCTCCCTCACCACTGACACGTTGCTTCCACTTGGCCATAAGCCACACACTAAACCCTTTCGTGCTGTGGAGTTTGATTCAGGCAGGAGGAACAGCCCAGCTCACGTGCCCCTCTTGCAAGCGCAGAAGGCTGCAGTTGAACATCTTGTTTTTTCATTTGCTATAGACATTTGTTCTTGCAGCTGACCATGTGCAGGAGAATTTGCTCATGTTCCAGAAAAGGACAGCTGCATCACAAATTACCTTAAACCTCCTTGCTCCAGGGATTATCTGGGTACAGTGAAGTGTGTGTATCCTAGGGCAGGGGCCTTCTCTTACTATAAACAGGGTTATTAACCTCTTATTTACCAGAAGTGTTTATAAAGTCAGTAATGGAGACAGTTTTGATATCACTAGTCACTTCTTTCTAGCAATACTTTTTTTTTGGATGGTCTATCAGTCTACACTCACAGGCTGGTTTCCTTGACTACTTTTGTAGTTTTCCCTCATGAATTACATCTGCTACTAGCTACCTGTACTTAGGGGACAACATACACCCCTTGGGGTTGGAGGCACACAAGACTGGGTACTCTAACCCCTCTTTGCCACATTACCCTTTTCGGATTCTGCCACAGTAACCTCTCAGAGGTCTTCCACCACCCTTTTTGAGCAATCTCTGTAGTAATCATGCCAAGCACCTGTCTTGGCTCTCAGCAAGAGCAACTACAGGAGCACAAGGAGCATCATTAAAGCCAAAGACAATCCAAACAAACATTTCCATCTCTAAATTTGTAAGCATCATGTCAGCCACACAACTACAGAGATATATCTAAATGCAGGCAGCAAGCACAGTCACCAGCTGACTCCTCATCAGGATCAGGTAAGAAACCAGCCAAGGGACAGGCAAAGATAAAGCCATTCATACAGGACCAATGAGAATACCAACTTTTCACAAATCTAAGCCATAATGAAGACATAACTATATGGAACTTCAAGACATAACTGCCTTCGGGCTATTTAATTCTTTTAGTCTTCTATTTCTTTCCTTCCATGTTCATGCAAACATTTTCAATATAAAGAGAAGAGGCTTTTTCCATGTGCTTCACATAAAAATGTTTGGCTGAGATCAGTGTACTACCTTCTAGAGTCCTGCTCTAAAACTAACACCTCCACTTTGACATTGCAGCAAATTCTCTGCTACTGCAAATAGCTTCAGAGAAGCCCAATCCATGTCCAGCAGCAGAGGTCTTGGCACATTTCCCTCAAAGTTCTTCTCCTTTCTATTTAAAGCACCACAATAGACAAGAAGTTGACGTGCTTCACACACACAAACACACTTGTTTTATGAAACATTTACCTACAAGTAATGAAGCTAAAACAAAAATGAAAAAAAAACAGAAAGCAAGCTTAATGGGAACCCTTATAGAGAGTTCTCTGTTTTTACATCAATGATGCAAACATTTGTGAAACTGTGTCTTCAGTCTAGCTTCAAATAGGACACAAGTGCAAATTTCATGCATTCTCCAACTCTTCATTTGTAATGGGATGCCAATTAAGAGGTTTGGAAACACATGTCAGTCAAAAACCTGGACCATAAGAGATAACATGCAGATTAAAAAATACTATAAAACACTGTGACCAATAACTGTTTCCTCAAAATCATTTTTAAGAGTTACTGCTTTGTTAAGCACAGCTGTCCAGCTGCCACGGTGCTCCAGCAGACATGCCATTCAGCATGTTTAACAGGACTGGTGGCAGCATACTCCTGTCACTCGCAGTTAACCGGCTCCCTCCTGGCTTCAGCACTTAGCTCAGGACTAGACAAGGTGCAGCATTACCTTTCACTGCAGCTCCCAAGCAGCAAACCAATTTGCATCAGGCAGGGGACCTGCTGAAATGGGAGAAGGTACCATGAACCCAGAGGTCTTGGCCCCATGTGGCAATGCTGGCTTGATGGCAATTCTCAAAATTTTTAGACTTTTCTCCTAAGCTGATAAAAAAATTAAGTCTTTCAAAATTTCTGCAAGCTGTAAAATTGAATATAAGTTCATGTTTGAGGTATCCCTCTTAATATGCATATTAACAAGTCAGATTTCTTTAAGATGGTGAGGATCTCATGTAGATACAATAGAGAGCCAAATACAGAATATATTTAGGGAGACATTTTTTACATGCAGAAAAAACACCAGCAATGTCCTCCTGCAAACTTAGAAATTAGATTCCAGCTGTTAGGGAAAAAAATAATCATAGCTATTTAAAAAAAAATAGAGAAAAAAAAGAAAGTACAAAGTACTCAGCTTCACACCTAAAGTGGTTTTCAACATTTCTAATCATAAGCTGCCCTGATAAAAGTACTATGAGCCACCATGTTCAATGGCATCTGATCTGGCAATACATTGGCTGTCATGTCCACAGTCAAACGCCCTAGATCCAGATATTCCTGTATTTAATTTTTAGGCCACATTTCCATTCACAATACTTGGTAGCAACAGTTGTGAGCTATCTACATATATCTCATAGTTTCAGGATCTCATCTAATAAAAGAATATGACTACCTATTAATTCATCAAAGCTTTAGCAAGTACAAGCTATAGCATCTTTCTAAGAAGTGTTTCCATTTCTTCCAAAACTGTCATTCTGATTCCAAGTAGCATTATCGCTGTGATGCTTTTATCTAGGATGTATATTGTATTACACTTCTAGAAGTCAAGGGTTAGATATTGCTGGGAAAACTATGCAACATGGATTCCTGAAGTGTACTGGCAGGCCACAGCCACATCAAGACCAGTCTAAAAATAAGTCAATTTGCTCTGGTGCAGAAAGCAAAGAAAGAAATCCTGGAAGGAAGAACAAACCACTACTCTTTGTTATAGTAGAAAGTTGTGAGCTTCAAGGCATATTTTAAAATAAAATGTCAACACTGCCTGTGAAATCAGATTTCCAGCCTGTTTCCATTTCATCACACAGTCCTCCCTCTCTGCACCTTGTAGGCTCCATTTAAAGATCTGTCTGAAGAGATCACAAAAAAACAATCATAAAATCATAGAACGTCCTGAGTTGGAAGGGACCCACAAAGATCATCGAGTCCAACTCCTGTCCCTGCATATGACAACCCCACAGTTCACACCATGTATCTGAGGGCATTGTCCAGTCTCTTCTTGAACACTGTCAGGCTTGGGGCCGTGACACCTCCCTGGGGAGCATGTTCCAGGGCTCCACCACCCTCTGGGTGAAGAACCTTTTCCTAATGTTCAACCTAAACCTCCCCTGGCACATCTTCCTGCCATTCCCTCAGGTTCTGTCATCGGTCGCCAGAGTGAGGAGATCAGCACCTGCCCCTCCTCCTCCCCTTGTGAGGAAGCTGTAGACTGCGATGAGGCCCCCCCTCAGTCTCCTCTTCTTCAGGCTGAACAAACCAAGTGACTTTAGCTGCTTCTCATACGGCTTCCTCTCCACTCACCAGTAGCTTAATATCTTTTTTATCCTGTGGCGCCCAGACCTGCACACAGTGCTCCAGATGAGGCCGCACCAGTGCAGAGCAGAGCGGGACACTGGCTGGCAATGCTGTGCTGGATGCACCCAGGACACGGTTGCCCTCTTGGTTGCCAGGACACACTGTTGGCTCACATTCAACTTGCCACTGACCAGAACCACCACGTCCCTCTCTGCAGAGCTGCTCTCCAGCATCTGGTCCCCCTGTCTGCTATGTGCCAGGTGCAAAATCCAGCACTTGCCCTTGTTGAACTTCATGTGGTTCTCCAATTTGTCCAGATCCCTCTGCAGGGCCTCTCTGCCCTCAAGAGTGTCAACAGCTCCTCCCAGTTTTCTGTCATTGGTGAAATTCTTAGTATTCCATCAAGCCCTGCATCCAAGTCATTTATGAAGGCATTAAATCAGAAAAACAGAGAAAATATTCGAGTTTTTTTTTTTTTTTTTTTTTAAGAGACCAAGAAACGAACACATTTGTACTAGTATTCTTCACTTATCTACATGAACTGAAGAAAAATCTCCAACTTTTACCATCCCTACTTTCCACTACAGCATTTAGAGAAGTCATCCAAAATACTGGGAGCTGCCAGGCCTGCTAGCAATTCTTTGGAGTAGTTTCCTTTCTACAGGAAAGTATGGAACAACCATATCTTCGGATCTAGTGCACATGTACTCACCATCCTTGCCAAAACTGCCAACTCCTTTCTTCTACTGTCAGAGCAGAACACACCTTCATGGAGATCAAGCGGTATCCTGTTCTGACCCTTACCTTTTTAATCCTTCTCAGTGGAGCTTCATTGATTTAACATGGATAAGCCATATTTTGTGCAGGAAAAAAAAAAAAAAAAGTCTAATGCTTACTAATTTAGTACAAAGAGCACCTGAGAATGAGCAAAGTATCTACAACCTGGCAATCCTTTCCTGGTGGGTCAGACTAATAGGAAAAATGGGAAAAATGTAGAGTTCAATACTATAATGGATACATTTGAACTGGAATCAACAGGGTCACCAAACAAAGTGTACTTTGTACCATATGTTTTCAGGCGAAGTTTTTCTGAATAAAAAGACATGCTTCCACTGGTGGCATAAATATTCATTGATCAGTCTACAGTTTTCCACAAGTCTGTGTGCTAGAAAAAAACACACATCTTATGAAACAAAAGCATGTAATTCTGTTGGCTAGAACACATGAAAGCATACTCTCCCTTTTCCCTTTCCTTCTGCAAGAGAAGAGGCTCCCCAAACAGCTGGCAAAGACTCCCCTTTCCAGATATCCATGTTTCCTTACAGTGTCCCAAAAGTAGGGGAGAGGGTAGGGATGCCCTCCTGCAGGCCGGGAAAAGGCTGTATTTCATCAGGGAACACAGCAGTTCCTCCACCCAAGCCAGAAAGGGAGATGAGAGCTCAGCAGTTGCAGGGAAATCACTGCTCCTGAATGAGGCTGGAAAACTAATCATAGAATAGTTTGGGTTGGAAGGGACCTTCAAAGGTCATCTGGTCCAACGCCCCTGCAATGAGCAGGGACATCTTCAACTAGAGCAGGTTGCTGTGAGCCCCATCCAGCCTGGCCTTGAATGTCTCCAGGGATGGGGCATCTACCACCTCTCTGCGCAACCTCTTCCAGTATTTTACCACCCTCATTGTAAAAAAATTTCTTCCTCATGTCCGGCCTGAATCTCCCCTCCTTAGTTTAAAACCAATATGCCTTGGCCTATCACTACAGGCCCTACTAAAAAATCTGTGCCCATCTTCCTTATAGGCCACTTTGAAGTACTGAAAGGTCCCAATAAGGTCTCCCCAGAGCCTTCTGTTCTCCAGGCTGAAAAACCCCAACTCTCTCAGCCTTTTGTCATAGCAGAGGTGTTCCATTCCACTCATAATTTTAATGTCCCTCCTCTGGACCCTCTCCAACAGATCCATGTCTTTCCTGTACTGAGGGCTCCAGAGCTGGATGCAGTACTTCAGGTGGGGTCTCACCAGAGCAGAGGGGCAGAATCACCTCCCTTGACCTGCTGATCACACTGCTTTTGATGCAGCCCAAGATATGTTTGACCTTCTGGGATGCCAGCACACAATGCCAGCTCATGTCCAGTTTTTCATCCTTCTAATGGGAAGGGTTTGGCTTCCTCAGAAAGTTTTGTGCGGTGAGGAGGAATTTTTATGTTTATTTTTTTCCTTTCCTAGAGACTTTGAGGTAAGAAGAAAACTGAACACGGGATGCCGAAGAGCCTGAACTTAACACCTCAGGTGCATTTATTTCATTAATAGGCAATTTCAGATTTAGAGAGCAGAAGCTATAGAATGTATATTGACTTTTATTCACAGGAAGGAGCCACATCGCATTAGGATGCTTATGACCTGCACAGACAGCTCTGGTGGAAGGCAGTGGTAGAGGTTATTCAAATGTGTGCCCGCAGGGAGCAGAGCCCCACAGCACCCCACACACTCCCACACAACTTGGGGCAGCCAAGGGCAGAATTCACTCTTCTGACCTCCCCATGGCTACAGCACCCACATGATACAGCAAAGTAAAAAGGGAGGCACTTATCACTTCCAGGAGAGCTATATGAACACAGCCTGAATCATAAAGTATATTTTGAAATATTCGGCTTTCGACATGCAGTCACACCACTGCTATGAGCATCACTCAGGACCTTCTGAACTATGGGACCTTTGTACAGAGGAAGCGAGATGCTGCCAGGCCATTCAATGACAACAGGGCATCCCAAACTCTCACAACACATCCAGTACATTCCAACCAGACAGACTGACAGGGGCTTCTTTTCCTCTCAAAGCATTTCCTCTCAAAGAATTAAAAAAACAAAGCCCACACTTCCATAGTGTTAATTACATTGTTTTGTATTAACATTACAAAATGTGCCCCACTTGCTTTTTACATTCACTCAGTCTTATTTAATGTGCACTAGTTACGGAAAGAAGGCAGCATTACTGAACTGAGTGACTGCAATTTTTATACAAATAAAGAACAAAACCACCCCAACTTGGATGTCTTTTCAAAGAAAGTGTTGGATTTTTATAAAGAAGCCTTACTTAACATGAGAGGGAACTGAGGCAAATATAAGATGATAGTCATGCATCAGAAAAGGTACACAGAGTTGACTCTGGTTTTCCTGGCATCTCATGTCAAGCTCCACAATATTCAGCAAGTGACCCACTAGAAAGCATTTGAAACCACAAAATATGTTCCAAATAGCAGCTCTCAACTCATATCTCCTTGCCATCTTTAGGTCTAAAACAAAAATCCAATTTCAAGTGTTTAGACTATCTGAAGAGAGGAAAAAGAAAATTAGGGCTGAAAGAGTTAAAGAGTTTATTGTGCTTTTACACATTTTAAGATATCATCTTTCAACAATGGCAGTAAAATCAGCATGTAGCCTTAATTTTCTATGGTTGAACCTTGAACGTGAATCATTATATTACAATGTACTTATTGATTTCAACAGGAAGAGGATTAAGCCCAGAAAATCAGGTCAGGAACCTGAAACTGGACGGAGGAAAATGGAATTTTTCTGGTACTAAAACCCTCTTATGTTATGTACAATACATTAGAATTTTAAGTATGAGATTTGGCCAGTTGGAAAATATTCTTAACATCTTGAAACCCAGCAGAGATGTGACAAGATCAGTGAATAGAAAATCTGGTTAGTAACCAGTGCTCTGAATAAAAAGCCCTATTACTACACATATTATACAGTAATATCTGAATTTACCTACTTGCACAAACAGGCATATATAAAATGAAAGGCGTTTTAATGGAACATTCAACAGGTATAAAGAGAAAACATCTGTGTCCACTCTTTGCTAGACACCAGTACCAAATTACCATGCTTCCATTGTGTGCATATATATAATATACATATGCAGAGTATACACAGTCTATATGCTCTTCAAGTGCAAACAGAACATCAGGTGACACCATTTTCAGTTACCTGTTTACGGAAGAACCAGGCTGACTGAGCCACAGGTGCTGGCACTTGCTCCTGCTCCTCCCTCCTGCCACCACTTAATTTGCTGTAGAGCAAGTAACAATTTTTAGCTGCAAAGACATTAACCCTCTGTGCATTATTATTATTATTAGCTAGCTGGTGGCAGCACCGCCTCAAATAATTTACCCAGAACACTTCCCTGTAGAAATCGTAATTTGGAAGTTTATAGTTTTGACAAGCAAATAATTTGGACAGAAGTTTTCTTTCATGGACGTATTCCTCTCTAAGTTTCCTATGTGTTCTATCAAAGACCCCAGTTGAAACAGGTACTTGCCTGCATCTATAATTAAAAGATACATATACGTCTGTGGAGTCATTGGAAGCTTCTAGTACTTACAGGCTTTGGAACAGAAACATGGCAAGGACCAGCCCGAGCACAAAGATGGTCACTTTAGCCTGTAAAAATTCAGGTAGTTCGCCCAGATCTAGTTGTTTTCCCACACTGCAGTTCAGGCAACCCCAGCTCATCTACACTCCACCAACCTGTACCTCATACATGCCAGCTGGACCAGGAGAAAAACAAAACATCTGAGAAGAAGAAGAGGGAGAGAGGCAGATTTGTGGCAGGCAGAAGCAGAGAAAGCCGGGGGTGAGAAGGCAGGCTGCTCTCATTATTTGGGGCTGTTTCATTACCATCTGTATTGCCACAGCTTTCAGACAACCCACAAAGGAGATTAAATTAAAACATTAAAAAGAAAATATAGCCTCTTTTTTTTTTTTTTTTTTAAATATGCATATGTGACACCCCATCGTACCACTCTGCCTTGTCTGTGTATTTCTAACCTCTACTGACAATGCTCCAGCCACCTGGGGACACGGCATGTGGCTTCAGCAGACCCACTGCTTGCAGTAAGAGAAGTGGAAAGTGGCTTGAACACTGACACAGGCTGGCACCTATTATTCAAATGATTTAGAAGAAATCTTGCCCAAATTCCACATCTAACAAACATTTCTTTAAATGCTCAGATGAAGATTTTCTTGCACAGAGACGAGCAGTATCTTATTTTAAAGAGTATGCTGCAAATATTTTCAACTACTCTGATCTTCAAATGACCTGGTAACAAAAACAGACTGTAAGCAATGAGCAAGTCACATAATTCAGTGAGTAAGCACACAACTCATTGAAATTTCAAGTTGTTACGAATACTTAAATCACAATTAGCTGTGTCAGAGAAGAGGGAAATTAATTCGTTAAACTTCAGCAGGAGGCCTGGGATGCTGGTAATAGGGTGCGAATCACTCCTGTGGTACTATCTCATTTTTACTTGAAGCTGGTTTGGGCAAACATAGAAGTCTGATAAAAACATCTTAATCTGTGCATGGTGGCTTGAACTAGAATATGGAAGTGCTGAAAGTGGCAAGCCTTCCATCAGGAAAAAGAAAACAAGGCAAAAAAATTGCTTTATAGCAATGAGCAAGCACTTCCACTAGCCACTTCCACCAAGTAAATTTCTAAGTCTTTCCAAAGTTAAATTAACAACCTGACCAACAAAACCACCATCTTGCTTGGATTTTGGCTCTCCAAGTGTAATGTGACATGCTTCCAAAGCCCTAAGGTACCACATGTCTCTTGGGAGCTGACACAGGGCAGTGCTGGAGGAACATCAGAGGAGGCAAGAGCCATGAGCACCCCAGCACCTCTGCATTAGCTCCTGTGTGGCCAGAACAGAACACAGAAACGGGTGCAGACCAGGAGTGTTGATAACCGGCTTAGGACTCTTATTGTCAAAATGGAGCTTCGTGTAGAAAGTAGAATATTCAAGCTCCACAAAGGTACAAACAGGTTACACCCAGAACATCTCAACTTTGAGGACAACTAGTATGCACTACCTACCAGCAGCGTGGCTTCCACTCAAGGTAAAAGGCGGCAATAATGGAGTTCGCCACCAATTATGCAGTCATGTGTGAAGTGGAGTATCTGAAAAATGTTGCTGCATACTGGAAACATACTGCTCTTATTTGATATTGCTGTATAAGCATCAAGCTGTTTTGTTTTAAAAGCCATGCTAAATTTATGAATGAAACTGTGCAAGAGGGATTTAATAAGAGATCCATAGCAAGTGTTCAGTGGTCTGGTCGTTGCCTGCCACCAGGGTAGCATGAAATCATTTGATAATTAGACCATGGCCATGCAGGATTAGCATACCATAAAAATATAGGGCTGCATTATTTTTATTTATATAACAGATGGATGTTTAAAAAGGTCATGCATTTTTAATGAATGCAACGTCACGCCAGTGTTGACAGAAGATTTAGAAGTGCTACAATATGGCCAAATCTAAAGCCTCAAAACGCTACCTTCCCTTCCCCCTTCCTCATCCTCCCTCTCTGCCAGCCATGAAGCCAAGAGACAAATGTGCAATAGTGCTGTGATTTTCAGTCCAAAAACCATCTTAAGTACAGCATTTATAGGGCACTCAATTATATTTTCTTTCATTTTGTGTCCATTGTAGTAACTGCAAAACTCCCGTTACTAGAGATACCTGAAGGCCCCATACTTCTTCAGCCTCACAACACAGGAATAAGATAGAAGAGCAAGTGCTACTAGAAAATATAGTAAAGTGCTAAACCTATATATTTTAAAGCAGAGCAATATTTGCAAAACATTCTATTAAATACAGGTTTGCAGAATATTTCTTCTTACTTAAAAAAAACACAGGTGAGAGACTTGGCTATGAAGTACCAGTTCCTGCTACTTCAAAGAACATCAGAAATCACGTTTGCTTTAACTATCTACAATTCTTTATTTTGGTGGTCAGCTCAAAGCTTCACCACCCAGCTCTAACAGAGAATGAACATCAGTGTCCTGCACAGCCGCCACCGCTCCATCGCTGCCTATAGACAAGTCCCAAACCACAGCCCTGAAAAAGCACAGACACATCCCGATCTGAAATAACTCACAGAGCCAGAAGCCTCCATTAAAAATCCCACAGGCATTTGCTGGGGAAAGCCTTTTTGGCTTGCTCTGACCCTGCTGTGCCACCACCAACAAAACACATGGGCAGTGGGGACTGAATACATGTGGCAAACCTATATCAATACTACACAAAGGGGAGGTTTAGATTGGACACTAGGAAAAAATTAGGAAAGGGTTGTCAGACATTGAGACAGGCTGCCTAGGGAAGTGGTGGAGTCACCATCCCTAACTTGGCATTCCAGGGAAATATATAAGCAGGAGTGTGACTTCTCTTCCCTTCTCCACAGGGTCAGTTGTGCCCCGGTGGGTCCTACTGCAATCCTGTCAGACTGGCAGTGGAAAAATGCTTTTAAGCAACTACCTACAGGTACAGCACTGGGAGAGGCCAAGGGGATTTCCAGGTGTGGAGCCTGAAACAAGCACAGGGAAGCTATTTACCAAACTGAGCATAAACCCTGCATCAGCAAAATCTGCTTCCAGTGCTCAAGCTGCCTGCACACCACATGGCCTTAAAGAGGGTTATGGAGAACCTACATGAAACAGTAAGTTGTACCAACAGCCATGGCCTATTCCTCTCCTATAAGCTGAAAGCCACCTGTGAAGCCTTGTGTTTCCTCACAGCATCCAGTTGGCCTGTGAAATTAATTGCGAGCAATATCTTTGAAAGTTTCTTTATGACTCGTACAAGATGGGAGACTTTGCTATTACACCATTGGATGGCCTGTTGGCATATTTGGCTAAACATGCAAGTTTCACATGCAAAATTCTGGATTACATTTTCTGTTCCAAAAACACTAATCTAAAACTTCCCTCTTTTTGCAGTTTCCTCTGGAGCAAGAGGTTGGAAAGAGAACACTGGCCGGTACAAGCAACCCAACCAATACAAATTTATGATCTTCATGGGCTGCTGCCTGGGTTATCTGTTAACTTCTAATCACTCCAGCAATATTTACCAATAATGCTTTGCTTTAGGGATTAACCATCATACAGATAACTTCTGCCACACACCAAAATAGTTTTGCTTGGGCAGGGTGGGGTTCTTTTATGGGAGGGGAAAGGAAACCCAGCAGCTGTCTTCTCCCGATAGGAAATGGAAGAGCACATTATAAGTGATGCTCCTGTCTTGACATCAAAGGATACCACACTGCATACAGCCAGATTAGACATAAGGCCTATTAGGCACTTTGATGCCATTATCTCAGTGGATCCTTCTCAGTTTTTTCCCCTATTTAGTAAAATAAAACATCAACATAGGGCTCACTAGGGAATATGGTCCAGAAAAGACAGTTTGGGGATTAAGAACAGAGATCAAGAACAGGCATGCTTTTGGCATTTAGGCATTACTTCAGATATTGTGCCTTTGATATTCCATGCTTAAGATCAGACTTCTGCATTATTAATCAAAAAGAAATTCTATTAAAGTGCTCTGCTATATTTCTTTTTCTTTCCAATCTTCTACTACACAAGCCACACATTGGACAAATCTCATATATTCAATTCATCAACTAACATCAGTCTTGAGGAAAAACAAAAACAAACCAAAACAACCTAATGTTCCTTTCAAGTGTGTACCTGAGGTCAGAATCTGCTCCTGGGCAATTGTATTAAATAAATAAATAAAACAAAACCAAAATAAAACAAAAAAAACTACCACAGAACACCAAGCAGTCAGCAAAGGCCTGTATATAGAAAAGCCTCTCTGCTGCCTGAAACTCCACTCCAGATACTCTAAATAGCTAAAGTGCAAAGATGTTTCACAGGTGGGTTTCATAACTTGCTGAAAAATTGCATTACCTTAAAGATCTTGGAAACCAAAAGCTTAAAAAGCAACATCACAAATCACCCACAAGAATCAAGCCAACACCTACACAATAAAAGGTCTATAAAACAGAAGTACTTTAAAATCCGCTCACCTTATAGATCCTTTCCAGCTAATAGAACACCTCATCATGGCAATAAACACGTCACATTTTTCAAATTTAGCTGCGCTTTTCCATCTTGAAGATTTGGCTGATGACAACATCTTTCTTCAGCTCTAGAGATACAGGGATAGTTTGGGTATAGCTGTCATATGAAGTAAGCACACTTTAAGACATACAGAAAAAACTGTACAGGACCAAGTACATTACATTACGTTACATTCAGCTTAATGCAAATCAAATATTACCATTCATCACCTCATATCAAGAGATTGGATAAAATATGCCATACACACTGTCAGAGTGGCTAACTTTTGAGCCTGTCAAGATGACTTTAACCTTTAAGGGTGAATTTCATTCCAACTAATTTTAACAACCTAAAAATGAGGTGCCTATTGACATCTTGCCATCCAGCTTCTCTCTACATTGCAAAGGAAAGATGATACATCTGAAGGATGATTCATCACATCAATCTTATTTTAGGATGGGATGAGTCACTCTTTGGATGCACCTCTCTTTCTTCAGTGATGGATAGAGCCTGGATACTCAGGTTAATTCAGATATCTATGTTGTAAACAGCTGAAGTGAGCTGACACAATCAAAGCCTTTACCAAAAGTCCATACAGAAAGCAGATCTGAGAGGATGGCAGTCTGTCAGGTGCTATTTCTAAAGAGGTTAGATGTCTTCATCACAATGAGAGGGGATTTCAAAAAAACAACCAAAAAACCACCATCTGCATAGCAGCTGTGGCCACATTTTAATTACCCATGGCTAGCCACTTGCACTGAGGGGAAAGATGATTGCTTGAGCAGAGATAAGAGTGAGGACAAAATTTTAAAAATTATTTGGTCTGACTTCATGGACTGCATACTTGAGAAGCCATCTGAGGAGATGCAAGTTATTTAACTTGTGACTAATAGTTTGCATTAGACTCTAAACCAACAGATGCAAATATTTCAGATTTACTTACCAAACCACCAGGCTGCACTATTGCTAATTAGAGGAAGCATTACTCAAGAGGCTGTTATCCTGAGACCAGATCATGTAATAATAACCCAGACACTGAGAGTTTAGATAGCACAATTGATATAATTATATTTCTTTTTAAAGGCCTTTCTTAATGGTCAATATCCATCATACTCAAGGCTCCAGCTGCCAAATCATTTATATTTTCCTGTGAATCATGGCTGGGCAAGCTTACTCGAGGTAATGCGAGTAAAGTGTCTTTTAAAGGAGGTAACAACAAGCAATCAGCACCATGACAAACAAGCAATGTTTCCATACTCAAATCACTAAATATTTTATTCAAAGATGGAAAACAATCCAGGATTGAAAATACTTTAAAAAGCTAGTTTTAACAAGATACTTGCCTATCATGTTTCTGTACCTACATTAGGACTCACTTTTGTGGAGAATCTCCACATATCCAAACACATGTGAGACCCACAGGGGTGGAGTAAAGTTTTGAGACTTGTGAACAAGTGTAACAGGCCTCAGTTTCAAGAACGTGGTCAGGGTTTCACTCCCACAGCATTTTCATTCATATTAAACAAACCAAACAAACACTTATTCACTGTGATGTTAGAGATCAAGAATAAAACTATTCCTGCCCACTATTATTATATACATATTTTCTCCCCTTTGCCCGCCCCCCCCCCTTACTTAGTCTCTCACCTACCTTCTGAGTAGAGAAGCTTTCAAAATTTGGATTTGGTATCTTTATTGACGATAAACAACTTCACAACGCGCCCAGCCCTGCAGAGCAGCAGTCACAAGATGTCTGCCAGAGGAACTCCAACAGCATTCATTCGTTTGCAGGAATCACCTAAGTACCAATTCTGAGTTTGATCTATGTTAATCAGCCTCTAGAAGTCCATTTCTGCAGACAGCCTTGACACCAACAAATGACAAAAAAGTAGTGGGCATTAGTAGCTGTTTTGCCCCAACAATCACCACAGTTTCAGATTTACAGAAGCGAGGCAGGTCTGCTCTCCAGCCAAGAGCCACCACCCCCCGCAGAGCCTGAGGAGCTAATTCAACATGGTTGTACAAACACAATGGCTTCCAACACCACCAGCTTTTTTATGTATTTATTTGCTGCTTTCCCAACCTGGAAGTCAGCTGTTACAGAAGAAAAGCCTACCTTTTCAAATCTTTCTCACAGCCACATCAAGATAGACACAGGGAAAGAACAAAGACCTCGTAAGGCCACTCACCTCCCGTCCCTTGTTTTACAGCCCACAGACCCCATATCAGCAGGCCAGTCCTCTCTTCTAAAATAACAGGCTCATTCAAGGAAAAAGAGCACACACAACACACCTCCACTGCCCCTTCCACACTGCTCCTATCCCCAAACACCCAGCCCAGCACCACTACCTGCACCCCCCGCCGTTGACCCCAGAAACAGGCTCCAGCTGGTGCAAATTGGCTTTTTAGCTGGAGGCAGAGGAGGAGGCCTCTCCTTAACCCCTTCAGGCTGCCTCTGGCAGAGCAGCCAGTGCATAACAGCAGTGCAGGTATTTCTTCCAGCCCCATCTCCCTGTCTGTGAGGGAGCAAAGTCCCTCTGCTCCGGCCTCAACACCCATTGCTGCCCCAGAAGTCACCCAGCTGAGGTGGTTCTCCAGAAGACTACCCAGTATCTGCAGGACAGGCAGCATTGCTGCAACAGGAACAACCGTGACAACAGAGCACGTTGTGGCAGCAATGCTTTTAGAACATGAGTTTCCCTCCAGCAACTTACTTTATGTGCTGAAAACAGGATTTAACTTTTTTGCTTTAGGAACTTACATAAAGGCTCCAGTATTTCATTAGCTCCAAGTGCACATGTGCCTTTGAGGATAATAAAGACAGAAAATTGTGACAGTAAAATGCACATATTCTAAAGAGCATAGCTTCAGTGCTGTATACCCTTCATATTACACCTGTATAATCAAGCAAAATCAACTTCTTAGTAAAAAGAAAGTTGCTTTAGGACTCAGATTTTGTTACAATCCAAACACCTCCTGCATGGGAGAGTTTGATGAAACCCACATCTTGCTGAGGTCCCTTTGGTTTCTGAAGAAGTGGAAGTACAAATTAGGCAAAATCTTTTTCCATAATATTTTTCCTGCTTTGTCACACACTGGATAAGATAAACACACTGTAAGGGCCCTGGGTTGCTTTGAACTAACCACAGATAGGCTAAGCATCTGTGAAAGAACTTAACATGGAGGCAGGGATAAAAGTAGCTTCCCTGTCAAACCATAGGCAGTTGGGATCTTTCTCCTTGTTTCTCCAAGCATAAGCCTAATATTTACAACATCACAAGTAGGTACTTAACACAATGTTTATTATTTTACTCCTGAAGTAGAAGCAGTAGCAGTGTTTGATTATAGTTACTGGATACACTACAGTCTTCTTTCTACTCTCGCTGCCAGCGTTTATTTGCTCTTCAAGCACGAGTTGAAAGTTTGGATCTTGACTGGTTTTCACAGGAGCGGCCCTGAGCTCCTGGAAGCAATGAACACTTTGCCATTACCGTGAGTGGCAAGAGGATCCTTGCACTGATCTGTCCCTCATGTTGGTGGTTGGCACTTCACAGCAAATACCATCTTGCTTGAGAGCCAAAGTTCTTTTTTTTAATTCCTACCCTCTAGGGTGGCATCTGCCAGCTCATACTGAGGGAAGCTGAACTTCACCTTCGCAAATGCCAAAGCTTCAATGTTAGGCACTTGGGTTCAAGGACTTGTTTTCCAAAGGATGCACTCCTCCCAAGCTCTGTCCTTTCTCACTCCTTAGAAGATGTCTTTGAACAAGGAACACATCTTACAAAATGGGTAGTGACTGCACATATTATTATAGCTAGATCTTAATGACTCACCTGGCCCTAAAAGTGTAATCATCACCACACAACTATAACAAAATGCCTATACTTAACTCAAAACAGTCTACTCATTGCAGTCAATGCCAAGGGACAGTTTAGGGAAATGCTGTGGAAAGGAAATATGCAGAAATCTACCCTCCTTTTTTCCCTTATTTTTCCAGAACAAACAGCCTGACAGTGTCAGAAATGTGTTGTTATACTTTGATACACAACCATTTTTCAGGGTTTTTTTTAATAAAATGGCGTAGTGGAATTTTGCATTTCAGAGGATGAAAGTGAACTGAGATGGAATCAGAAAAGGATTCAGATTCCAAAGATTTTCAAAAATCCACATGCAGGTCTTCCTTGCTGCAGTGTTAGATCATTAGTACCAGTGATAGCAGCAAACCCTAAAATTAACCATGTGCACTGCTGAAAAATAAATTAGTAAACACGATGTGTTGAATCACATGATAGTAATCTTTAACAATGATAGCAAAATTACTTGTAACAAAATAAGACTTCCTGTTATTTATTAGATATTGTAAGAATGAAATGTACAGTATACAAAATTAATATCAAAAATGTTCACATGATTGATTTTAACCACACATTTTTCTTTGGATTAACTGCCGATTAGCAGCTTTTTAAGAAGTTATGCTGAGATCTGTCTTCTATTATAGCACATAGTGATACACTTGAGATCCTATCTACAACTTTAATCTACAAAATCAAAGCTACTGAATTTTTGCTGAATCTTGGCATTTGGTGGAAAAGAACAGAACAGCAACATTAGCTTAGAGAAGAAAAAAAAACTAGTTTGTTACAACAAAATGTTAGATGTTCAAGTTCATAAGCAAAATTGCTTTTGAAATGTCAAACCTTACAATTGTACATTTTCCATATCAAACACTTGCCATAAGAAGTCATATTCTGCTATACCAGTGACAATGATTTTCAACTTTGTTTTTCTTTTAGACAAATACATAATCCTGGTTTTCTTTTTCCTAATGAATTTGCACATCTTTAAAGTTACTGCTAAAGAAAGTTCATTCTTCTAAAGAAACAGTTTAAGTATGGTGCATTTCATAAGCTGAATGTTTTCATTTCAGGTATTACCTGTATATAGGAATGTAAAATGTTTTTCAATTGTTAAATCTGTGTATTTTCAGTTTACATCATATTGTTTAGCAGAAAGATAAACTACTAAAGACTCATCTAGATAGCCTAAAACACTCTATCTGTTCCATACATTACATGTTTGCCATAATGCTTTTCACTACAATATAAAACACACTATAAAAACTGAAACTATTACCAGGGAATATTACATACAGTTATTAGTATTGACAATGTTTCCCTGATTAAAAACAAACAAACAATAATTTCTCATACATGCTCTATTTCACAATAGGAATATGATTTAAACTGAAAATTCTTCTCATGTTGTCCAAACATTTTTTCTTAATAGATATTGAATGTATTTGCACAATTGCAATGCATTCAAAATAATGAACTGCTGCCAGGTAAGGCAGTCGATGATTTAAAACAGGAATGTGTGCCTGAAAAAGAGTGTGCCAGCCTTCCAGAACAAAATAGATGGTGTTCTTTCTCTTGAGGTGTCTCTAATGTAAATCACTTCACCTTTTAAGTTGGCACCTATTGCAAGAACTCTTAAAACAATCCCTGTGGATGAACATGAAGACAAACCACAATACAAACAATGCAAAGCTATTCTTCAGAAATTTCGAAGACCCTCAAAATATTTTTATTCTTCTACCTTTTAGCATTAACCTGCTAAAATTCAGTTGACCAGGTGTTTCATTTTTAATAGTGAAACTATTCAAATTATGCTGGGAATAGCTGGGCTTGTTGTTTTCTTTCCTTCTAGGTTTTTTTTAAGACCATTGGCAAGAACAATCTGTAGGCTCTTGGACTGAATAGCTGACCCAGGTTGAATTACTGGCACAATACAATTGCACAGTTCGTCTCTGTAGTCCGAGCTCCCTGCAGCATTTGCAGAATCTTGCGTATGTGTTGATGTTGTAGTTGTAAATGCTTGCAGAAGGGCACTTTCCATCACACGAAACAATATTCACCTGGTAACGAACATGAAGAATCATCAGCAAATTGAAGCAGCTAGGAAATAAAGTTAGGAGTTCTCAAGGATGTCCAAAGATATCAGGCACCCAGATCCAATGGCAAAGCAACCAAAGATTTGGAGGCATTTCCAATAGTCCCTTATAAAATCCCACTATATCTGAGTAATAAACCCCAAAGTACGTTGCGCAGAGAGGCCTCAATTTTTATCTTGCAGAGATTAATGATGACTTTCCTGTCATTTTCAGTAACAGCAGATTTTGTCTGTTATCACAAACCAAGAAACAATTTCAGTTTTGAATTTTAAAGTATTTTTAACAAACTTGGCTTGAACATAGCACCAAATGTTCTCTCCACAACTTCCTACAGTATTAATTTCAGTGATACACTGATGTAGTGTTGCTATACGGGAAATGGTAAAGAGGAATATAAGGAATCAAACTTTGGAAAGCCAAGGGGAATTATTACTAATTATAGCAAAACTGTAATAGAGGCTGTAACAGAAACAGTCATATAAACTGATAATTTTTTCAAGTTTAATAGTCAGGAGTTGCGTTTCTATTCAATGAGACACCGAGACTAAATTTCCTGGCTGCTCAACAGTTTACTCTGCAAAATGTACTCTCAGAGTCATTTTAGAGGCTACAGCTGTTTCCCTGTACTCTTTTATTACAGCTTTTCCAGGCACTCTTACACATCTCACACGAGACGTCTGTCTGCACTCTTGCTGCTGCTCCCGCTGCCTGGCTGCCCAGCAGGACACTGGTGGTGTCCTCCTGCAGTAAATCCTTCGGCAGACACGCAGATAGGGCCTCATTCTTCCTACGCATTTCACAGTACGCTCATGCTGCAGTCTAAAAAAAACCCTTCACGACCCAAGATTCCTTTCTTCATGAAGCTGGCATTTAAATACTTTCCCTAGACAGATGGAAAATTAAACATATCTGTAGCCGTTTTAACTGTAGCACATCACTGGCAAGATTCAGTTATATCAAAGTTAATTGTGTTATAGGGTGAACTGAGATCTTGGATTTGCACTAAATCAACATGTGCCTAAATGCATACAAAAGCAGAAGTCACATCCCCCTTTTTCTTATTATTTGAGCATGAGAATGTAGGGAAACATTACAACAGCTCTACGAAGCACAGAAACCTCAGTCTGTGAGAGATGCAGACAACAGCCATGTGGAATTTGTGTTCTCCTTCTTCCTTCTTTTTATTTCTTGTATTATTTTCCTTTTATTAAAAGAAATTGTGATATTTACTTACTGGTGTGTTACTCCTGCAGTCATTCTTGCGTATAGTCATCCTAACAGTCACCTTTTTACAGAATTTTCCATCTTCCTTACCTGCAAAATGGGAATTGATTGAAAAATATCAGCTCAAAATCCTAAAAATTTCAGAGACAAGAACATTCCTGAATGTTTTCTGGGGTCAAGAGACACAAAGTAGAAAATACCCAATACATCACTGCACATACCAAACTTTGGCAAAGTGACACTAGCTATTACATTGTATTGCTTTAAAAACTATTCTATGCTTCATGCATTAAAGTATCTGTCTCATTATATCTTCAATGATCATTATAAAAGGACTATTCTTCATTCAGAAGCCTTTTAAGAGTAAATCCACTGTCTTTTAAAAATTGTTTTAAAACTGGTCATCCACTCCTGTTGTAAGGCTTGTTAATAATGCATAAAATGAATTACCTATGAAATAACTGTAACAAACTTTAATAGCAGCATTTGCATTCCAGTGGTGTAAACAAAGTTTAGAACAGTAGAATCTGATGAAGAATAAGGATTCAGGGGACTACACATTTCTGTACGTTTTTATTAAATGAGAAAATATCCACCAGTAAATAAACAATTTTTTAAAATTTACATTTTTATTAGCATTATTTACACACATTTTCTCACAGAAGTATGTAAAAAGTACATGGATGAAATAAAGATAAAACAAAATCGCAAAATGAAATGAGGAGTTAAACTTAAGACAAGAATCCTGAATATTTGAAGAGAAGCAAAGAAGTTCAGTATAAAGTTCAGATGTTAGAGACCAGAAAGCACAGAATCTTCTGACCATGATCCTCTCTGTGCTGAAGGAGCCAGATCACATTGCAGATCTGCAAGAGAAATGAATAGTCCGTTCCATTATAATGGCTTTCACAGTTCCACAGCAGTTTTTACACAGTCCCACGTGACTCTCCACTTACAGAGCTGCATTTTCTTTCAGTCAAGAAATCCAAAGATGTTGACACAAGGTGAATACCGTTAGCTCCAGAAAAGCAAGGGCCATGAAAGACTAACTCGTTTGACCAATACCTAATACTGAACTGTGACAGAGGTTTATTGTATCTTCATGTGCAATGTCCAATTCCCTGCTCTAATAAATGTCAAAACAGGTAATACTGCTTCTCAAATAGAAGAATTTTTTTGTTTCTGTTGGGGCTATTTTTTCTTTTTGTTTGTGTTTTGTTGTTGTTTTTTGCTGGTTTGCATTTTTTTTTTTTTAACACAAAAGCCTGCTACTGTTTCTAGACATAACACATGTTTCTGGAATATGAAAGAAAGCACAGCAACTAAACTTCTTGGAAGCAAATAAAAATCTACAATTGGAAATGGCTGGCTATTGCTTGACTACCATTGAATTACATTTGCTTAGAGAAAAAGTAAATTAAGAAATGAAGAAAAAATAAATTGTGTTTGAAAATAAAAAACTCACCATTATTTCATGTTTCTCATAGTCCTATTCATGTCCTTTCTTCTTTTACATTATCCATGGTGTGTAGGATGGAGAATTTAGTGCAGCTGTAGATGTGACTTCATCCAGGCTATAGTGAAAGTACATTATATCTCATATATAATGTATTTCCATGCATGTACTTTAATGTCCAGTGGCTTTTAATAAGCTCTGCAATGTAATACACTTTTCCATGAACAACCTTACAAAATACATAAGCATCTTATACATGTCATGTTATAGTGAGATTCTTTTTTACAGTCAGTATGGTTAAAAATCCTTGCTTTGTTTTTGGGTTGACTTACAACAACCTTGTCATTTAAAGCGATGTCAATATGAAAAGAGTAATATAGATTTCAGTGTAGTACATGAGTGTAATTTACAGAAAATTACAGGCAACATCATTTCTCTTACAGAAATACAGAGAGAAGTTTTCACAAAGTAAATGCCAAAACAATTGCATTCATACCATGTTACAATTCAAAAAATTATCATGCTCTAATAAAAAGAGCAAACATAATCTCCAATTTTCATGAAGTAAATGCAGGCTTGCTATTTTCAGTATACTGTTCTGACTATGGATGGGAAAGGAATAACCTGCTTCTACTGAGTATGCCACTGGAAGCAAAACTATACAACACATCATCTGCAAAAACATTTACACAGTAAGCTTTAACAAGCAAAGCTATTAGTCTCTATGTTCTACAGCACTATAAACATAATGGAATTAGCTTACATTTTTAAACACAGCAATTTTACACATGCAGCAAGCTAAAGACTATGCAAGTACTTACTACCAACAGTACATTGTTGGCTAACAACAATGCACTGCCCACACAGTGCAAAATGAAAACCAAACCACAACCGAAATGTGAGCCACTTTGAACCATGAGCAGTTACACTACACTGCAGCTTTTGGCGTAATTGGGGAGCGTGAGGCCTGCTGCTCCTATCAGGGAGTACATTGTTGGAAATCAACAATGATGCTGTTTGGGTTGGTCCTACTTATTTTAAGGAAAATGTACCTGTGTAACAGCTAGCATAGGCTGTGGGAGTGACTGGGCTAACAGGGAATGGGAGGAACACTGACACTGTAGAACCTGGTAAGAATATTATATATTAATCAGATTACGTTACATTCTGGAGTCATTAGATTTCGGTATATTTGAGAAAAGAATTCAACTTTTACATGTCTTTATATTACAGGATCAGAGAATGGCTGAGGCTGGAAGGGACCTCTGGAGGTCATCTGGTCCCACCTCTCTGCTCAAGCAGCCAGCAGCTTAGAACCCTGTCCAGGTATTAGTTGCATTGCTAAGCCTAATATAAAAACTAGTAAGAATCTGATCTACACTGGTATAACTAAGACAATCTGGTATCCTAAATTTAAGTTGTCCTTTAGGGCTACAAGAAGGAAATAGTCTGATTTCCTCTGAGCCACATTTGTAAAAACCCTCTAGGTTTTGATGGAACTCCTGGGACTTAATTTTCAAATACCACTTAAAACTGAAAGGAAAAATCACAATGGTTTCTAATGGTAAAAGACTTCAAAAGAAAACAACCTGAAAACCCTTCTCAGAAAACTTCTCACACAATTAAAATTGACTAACAGCTCTCATGCCAGATTTGTTTGGAGTCAGAATGAACTACAGAATTCACAGAGGTACTATGTTGTCTATAAAGAGGTGTGAAATCAAAACTGTATGAATCTACTTGGTAAATGCAACTCTGAAATCACTGGATTTTTCAAGGGTTTAGTTTTGCGTTGTAATGCATGCTCCAGATTAACAACTTACACTTTCGTCTTTATTTCGGAGTGTGGTTATGATCTAAGTATAGTTAGCAAGATCTTCTGCCTTGCTGAAAAGTAGCTTAATGGATTTTAAAGCTTAATGGATTTTCAATGGTCTTAATAAATTGTTTGTTCAGAAGCTGTCTTAGATGGCTGCTAAGGCACCGAAGCATAATATCAGATAATCAAAAACTAATCTCAAACTATGGAGGACTAGCTTCAGAACTACGACAAACACAGGTCCATCAGAACAAAAAAATGTGAAGAGATGTTACCATTCCCTTACAGTGATCAGGCACTGGATAAAAGCAGATAAATCTTCCCATTTCAATAACCTATGTACTACAAAACGCAATACATAATGAATAACACCGAAAGGTACCTCCCAGTTGGCCACATATAACTCAGTGCAGTAACTGTGCATGTGGTACCTTGTCTGGTCATCATGATTGTTCAAGTCCCATCCCACCCAGCAGGAAATAGCTGCATTTTTCTCCAGCTCTCTCCCACACTACCACCTTCAGCTTTTAGATCACTATTCCAGCCACTTGTGCAAATGAAGTGAGATTTTTCCACCTTTTTAAAGATAATCTGATACTGCCCAGTATAAAATCTCCTTTTCAATTGCATATAGCATTGTCAACTCCAAGTATTTGAGCTTAGAGTCTTCAGGTTAGGTGTCTGATTCTGGTTAAATTCTTACAGAATCAGCCAAAATGTTTCAGCTATGTACCATTGTGCTAAGAAAAAACGTACTCGGCCATTGATTTATATTAAGAATTAACATACTTGGAACCTATTCTGTAGATAATGATTTTTTTCCAGATAAACTTTATTAGCTCTCTTAGATGTCAAAACTTATCTTGGTAATCAAGTAATGGGCAATTTTAAAATTTTAATTTATTTTTAAAGATGTTGCCTGAATGCTTCTAAACTATGTCTATTAATGGAATCCAAGACTATATTAAAATCAGTTAAACATTTACTGCATTAACTTAAAAACTGCATAGATCAGTCTTCATGTTTACCAAACATGAAGATATGAAGGTAGACAAAGCATGTTTTAAGGTGCCTTTTGAAACACAGTATCTTTTATTATACTAAATGCAGTAACCAATATTTTGAGGAGTTTTACATGAGAACTACAAAATACTCAAGGTAGCAATTTTAGTGACTTAGTCAGCCACAGTCACTATCAGTGGAGCAACCCCTTCAATGTTAAACTACTTCATTCTGATTTAAGCATGAGTGAAACTGGGAATAGCACAGTCTTTCGAGATCAGTGCATCAAGCTTTCATGCAGGAAAGAATCAACCTTATTTCTAAGGAAAGAACAAATCAGACAGACTTGTGAGTCTGCAAGTGTCATTAATCACTTACAGGTTTTGCAGCATCCTTCCAAGAATGGTACAACATAGCCTCCAACCTGGCCAGGAGAGAAACGGAGGAAAAATATTGATTTTTTTCAATCATTCATTCTCACACATCTGCACTATACCCATATATCTGCACTACTAGAAATACCTTCCAGATAAAGCTCTGCAGTGTTATTCAGGCAAATGCAGCACTCTGGTGAATGGATGAAGGCTTGGATGTAAATGATCTAACCTGACTGTTCTAACACCAGTGAGTACTAAGCGGCTGTCACTGAATGCCACTATACATCACCTGCTATCAAAAAGCCAGGTTTGGAGAGGGTACAGCTGTGTTTAGACTGACTCCATTATCTGTTACTTAGAATAAATCCCTGACTTCTTGTAGAAGCCATACTGACAGTCACAAAAAACTGATTGTGAAACCAAAGCAGGAAGAAGTCTCATCTAAATGAGAAGCCACTTGGTCCCCATAATGGAGACCATGGCTGTCTGCAGTGCTGTAGCATGAAATGAAGCGTTCCCCAGAGCACAGCGGGAAGAAGAGCTGCGGCTTGTTGCAAAGCTCTCTCAGGATTACCTTGAAGGAGAGTTCAATTTTTGATGTCCACCTCAGTATCTCAAGCCATGATAATCTTTCTCTCTGCCTTAACATTTTTAGTTTGCCTGGAACAGCAAAAGGCCTTTCACCAGCTGTGAAACTGAGACTCTCTCTGAAGAATGAATACATTCTTATCTGCGAGGAAGAACTACAGCCACCCAGCCCCTTTAGGCCAGTTCCTTGCTTGTGTACCATCATTAATTAAGGAAAGTATCCCTAATCTCATTTTGCAAATTCAAATAGAGCTTTGGCTTCTCCTGGAAAATTAGTCCACAAAACCTCCTGTCTCAGTGTAGAAATGTTTTACTGATATTCAGACAATCTTTAATTTTCTTCAGTGTTTTTGACCACTGTGATGAATCAAATTGCTATATGCAGAAAATCAGCTAGAAAGAAGTCCAGCCCGGAAAAGCATCCAAGTTCAGACAGCTGTGCAAGGACTAGTCTGACATTACAAGCATCTATTAGAAATACATAAATTCTGAGGTTTCTCCAGGAGTGAGGTGGCACACTATATGTGTATAGTTAGAGCTTTGCACCTTCAAATGTCTGAGCAAAATGCAAACGTTGCAAGAACTCATCATTTTTCCCTTCTTGAGGTAAAAACATCTTTTGTAAGTGTTAGTCTTTTCGTGCAAACATGAATCAGAGCTGGAATGAAAAAAATGTATTAACACTGACCTTCACACATTCAGTTTCATTAAAGGGCGGGCAGCCAACTGAAGAGGAAACCAGAACTGGTCCTATTGCTGTGTTAGTGCATTCGTATCTGATGCAGTTCGAAATCCAAACAGTACCGGGCTGTTTAAAATTGTAAACCAGAACCTTTGCTCAGCAAAAACAGTACTATAAGTATTTATAATAGAATTCCATTGAAAGTGATCTTGTCTGAATCAAAAGTAATACTTACAGCAAAATATAATTTGGATGCATGTTAAAGTTCTGTTTAACTACAGAACTTAAACGTCCACTAAATATAGAATGTTAAGCAGGTTCTAAAATAGTCAAGTTGATAATAATTCTCTGATACATCAAAATGCCTTAATCTTTGTAGACAGCGATATGATTTACTCTACAATAAATTAATTTTGTGTACATGCAAAACTGTTCCTAGTATTCGGCCAAGTAAAGTTGCTCTTTGCACATTTTATATGGCCAAGTGTGTACAGTATCTCATTTTTTTTGTTTACTTCTAGATATTTTGAGGGAATTAGATGTAAAAACATACCTTAAAATTGGAAACTGTGCCATTGCTGAAAGTGTGGAGACAAGACAAGTTCTTGCAGCTTCCACAGCAAGTTGTTAAATCCTTTGGAGGCTGATAGACTTGGTTCTGCCAAAACCAAATAGAATATTCCTTGTATGAGACCATCTTGCAGCTTGACATTTTACTACTGTAATAAGCAGATTTTTTTTCAGGAATCTGATTTTAGGTACAGCTTTTAAATAACTTTCAAAACCACATGGCTTACATGTGTACACACTGTACATTCATTAAGCTTTTATAAAATACTTTTTTTCTTCATTGAAGTAAGTGGGGAGAAGTTCCAACTCTAAGAGAATGAACTGGTCTTTCAACCACTTTCAAATGTGACAGAGTTCAGAAGATGGTGATGAAGCTGATGAGGGGCCTGGAGCACAAGTGTGATGACGAGCGGCTGAGGGAACTGGGGCTGTTTAGCCTGGAGAAAAGGAGGCTGAGGGGAGACCTTATCGCTGTCTACAACTACCTGAAAGGAGGTTGGAGCATGGAGGGTGTTGGTCTCTTCTCCCAAGTAACAAGCGATAGGACAAAAGGAAATTACCTCAAGTTGTACCAGGAGAGGTTTAGATTGGATATTAGGAAAAAATTCTTCCCAGAAAGGGTTGTCAGGCATTGGAACAGGCTGCCTGGGGAAGTGGTGGAGTCACCATCCCTGGAGGTGTTTAAAAGGCATTTAGACGAGGTTCTTAGGGACATGGTTTAGTGCCAGAGTTAGGTTGTGGTTGGATTTGATGATCCTGAGGGTCTCTTCCAACCAAAATGATTCTATGATTCTATGATCTTCGGGAACCACTGAAATTTTGATTTTGACTTTTTATGCATTAGACATCAAGTAAGTACATAATTATAAAAACTGATCTATATAATATTCCCATGGTAAGGTACCATACTTGGTAAAAATACAAGGTATCATTTCCTTCTTTTATAAAGCTGTTTTCACCACAGTTATAATTATTCTTCTATTTATAGTTATTATCTTCCCAATTCTTTTTGTGCTAATGTCTGCCAGGAATTTGTACCAGTTTGCGCATAATGCAGTTAAAGTCACGCAGGGATGCCAGGTGGCAGTATGCAATATACATTAGTTTGGAGAAGGTTTACACGGGGGAGAAAACAGTGAAGGGAGTGAGACTTCTGTAAACTTGTATCAGAAGTGCGGTAGCACATCATTAGAGGGAGATGTCAGTGTTACTCTTTCCATCTTGTTCATATGACTGTAATCTACTTAACAAAATGCAGTTAAGACCAGCAGTCACAGTGTACACGTCTAAAATAGTGAATTTCTTACAGCTTTGCACTTGACAGCACAGTCTATTGAAGATGTGTTTATTCGGTAATATTTAGTGGAGGGATCAATCACATTTGTACAATAAGAAACATGGCAAATGCCATCTGCACTGTGTTCCACGATTGTCTGTCCAGGACGCAGCACACCTCTCTCATTACTCAGGCAAACTTTGTCTCTCACTACAAGAAAACACAAAAAATAAAAAGCATGGCCACGATAGTCAGCTTGGTATCAAGACTGTTAAAAAATGTTTCAAAGAGTAAAACAGGAATGAAAAAAGCTACTCTACCTCTTTAAGAATTATGGGTCAGATTTTAAACAGTTAATAGTTGTCTAATGCTTCAATACAATTGCCAAATTATTTCAAATATAACATGAAGGAAATTTAAATAAATATACAATATTCTACTAGCTGCACCAACAAAATGACAGTGCAGACTTTTTCAGCAAATTTGTTTTATAAGTCTGCTTCAGGATAGGAAATGTTCCCAAGAAATGTCTATTTCTGCCCACTGATTACTGAGGGTGCAGGGGGCTCAGAAGTACCCATCTTTGTTGTAGAAATCTAGGCAAGGGCAATCCCCACTCTGTCGGCCAACTGGGTGCCCCATAGGAATTATTTTTTCCTGAGTTTTCCCAGATGCTACTGGGCATGCTCTAAGATGAATTTGCATGGTGCTGAATGCTATCCTTGATCTTGTAGAGCACATAAGCATGTCTACCAGCCTCTGAGTAGTCCCATAATGGGTTAGTGGGACTTTTCTTCACGTGGACATTGAGTGGTTTCATTTCTTGCTGGGGTCCTTACTCCAGCTCAGCAAGGTGCAGGCTGCTTAGTCAACACCACCCAACTCTCCCAAAACTGTCTGCCATTTCCCTGCACAGACCTCCTGCTGCAGGAACCAACAAAATACAAGGACAGGTCCTAATCAACCAAATATTTAGTGATGGGTCCTGTTTTCTTGCTTTTTCTTATACTATTTGTGAATTATGTCAGTCAATTCTTTCCTCCTCAGGACCATGTTCAAAGTGAACACCTGATTTATAATTCCTAATTAACTTTAGCACTTGAAAGGGTATTTTTAAAAATTAAATTATTTTCTGACTTACCACAGATGTACTTAACACAGTTACAGATATTTTCTGTGCTGTTCTGAAACTGTTCATCTATCTGAAGTTTCTGCCCCTATGTGTATAAAAGCAGAAAAAAAAAAAAAGTGAAACAACAAAAGAAAGTAAGTGAAACAACAAAAGAAAGTAAGTGAAACAACAAAAGAAAGTAAGTGAAACAACAAAAGAAAGTGAAACAACAGTGTTTTCTTATGTGTATGACTTTTAAACACTTTTCCTTCGGTTTTTGAGAAGCACTATCTCTTGCCTCTAGAAACCTGTTTTGAATCCACTTTCATCACCCACAGGGGCATTTAATTTAGTAAAGATAAGCGAACAGGAATTTTTTTTTACACCTGAAAACTAGGAATGGTTGTTGGTGTCAGTTGTTTGTTTCTGTCATTTAGGACAGAAAAGACTAAGGGAGGCCAACAACAAAATGCAATGGCTTGCCTTTGTACAGAAATCTCCATGTAGGCTAGAGTGTAATCTTTCATGGAATAACTTAATGGATATCAATAGCACCACCATAGCACAGATGTACTTTTTAATTTTTCCTTGTATTGTTTATATGTATGCACATTAATATTTTTCTCCCAGTTTTCTGCAAGCCCTTATTACTTATGCCCAAGTTTCTTCATCTACAAAATTAAAGTACTAACAACAACCTCGCTTACAAAGCATTTTGCGCTTCTCTAAAAAGTAAGTACTATTTCCAGTTCCTTCCTAAGACTCCAAATTATAATCATTATAAATTATTCCCATTGCAATATTATTTTATGGACAAAATAATGACAAGCAAAACCAAAGTATACCCAGTACTGAGAACCTAACTCAGCAATGTTAATGAACACTTTTGTAATGCAGAACAAGTCACAATGAAATACAGTTTAAAGTTCTGCTTAGTCAGTGGTCTGAGTGCATGACATTTGACACATTCACTATAACAAATAACATTAACAAAACACTGATGCTCTAAAGCATTTAGTTCTGGCAATTTAACTATTATATTTTATTGTTTCATGCAGCTCCACTCTACAAGTACTTCAGGATACAGCTGTAAAAATTCCAGAAATATCAATGTTATACAGCCATTTTATTCTGCATGATATTTACATTTAACTGACTTCTTAAAAAATGATATGTTTTTGTAAAGCAATTTTTAAAATGAAGTCTTTTCATATTTCACTGAGAAACCTACTAGTAAGATACTGATAGATGCATTTATTAAGAAATTAATAAAATAATACTGCCAAAGAAGATGCATTTCATACCAGTTTGCACTGAGGTTTGGGGATCGTTTCGCATGCACATTCTAAAACAAAATACAATAAAAACAATAAACCATTTGCCATTTGCTTAAAACAGAGCATGAGAGAAAACAGAAATTCCTGATTTACAAGTAATCACTGAAGACGTTCTGCTGTTTTTTTAAACACAGCTATCTGGGGAGTCCAGATTTCTATTCCATCCTGAAAACTCATACTAGTTTCTATGACCACTTTTACTTATTACAACAATTTACAACACTGTATCAACTGCAGAACCCCTGAACACCTTAAAAAAAATGGTAACCATTCTAGGCGCTAGCCTCCCAGCAGTGACAACTATGATTACAATCAATATAAAGCAATGGAGAATTGTGTTGAAGATGTATGATATCCTACCGTCTTTGTAAACTGGCAAATTCCTCATCTGTGAACCTAAACTTTTGGTTTTAAGCCATAAATAATATGTGAAGTCTTACAAAATTTTCAAGATGATAAATCACCTGTTTGAAGAGGCAAATTCTACAGTATGCTATCACCCTTGTGAAGCAGAAAAAACAAAATGGGCAGTTTAAGAAATCTTGTACTGTCACATAATGTTTCTGTATAATTTGTCCACTGGCAGATCACAATGGTATAGCTGACTTAAAGCAGACTTAAACCCAAGAGGCCAAAGCTCTTGTCAGTGTCTTATTGTCTAAGGCAACTAAAATGAAAATCAGTCATTTTACCACATGTCCGAAAGGGGCAGCAGTTCTCTGGACTCCATACCTCCACCAAAGACATGCCTAGCATACATTTGAATTCAGGACAACGATGTATTTCGCAAACTAAAATCGAGGAGCAGAAAGTCCAATAAACACAAGGTTGATGAACAGATATATGAATCAAGACACAGTAAACTACTTATTCACGATAAATACCTATAGAAAACATCTTACTTGAAAAGACTAATTAGTCAACATTTAATCATTAGCCATCAGGTAATAGTAGCATAGAGTACAACTGCTCTAAGCAAATATTTCAAACAGTTTTAAATCTCTAGAATTTGAGGCCAAAATTACTGTTTTGTCTCCATGATACAGATATTCAGATAATGCTTTAGGCACATCAAGTTTTAAAATGAAAGATTCTTTGTTCAGGACTACAGATGATAGCTTGTTTATATGCACAAGTGGAGCTGTAACTCTAATCCACCATTTTTGGCACTGAACATCCACACTACAAAATTTGATATGTTCTCTATTACTTAAAATACCAAAATGAAGTCAAACTTACTACACTGGTATGTAGGGCAACACCTCTCGGTTGTATTGCCATCCACAATAAGAACTTCTCCTTCTTGACATTTGGGTATTCGATCTGAGCAAGCCCCACATGCTGGAGAAAACAATTATTTACATCTAAAACATAGGAAGACATTTTACTACTGCCTAGGAAACATGCCCATAAAGATTGTCTCAGACACACATGGAGAACAGAGACACTCTGCATTCGTTCTTTATAGTCCCTATTCAAGAGGCTCATTTTCAGTGCATCTTGCCTTTTCTTTGTCCCCTGCTGTAAGGAATGAATACTTTGTGAGTCAGATAAACAACAGGATTTTCTCTCCCTTGCTGTTATGAATTTT
This sequence comes from Streptopelia decaocto, assembly GCF_964273445.1. Classification (NCBI taxonomy): domain Eukaryota; kingdom Metazoa; phylum Chordata; class Aves; order Columbiformes; family Columbidae; genus Streptopelia; species Streptopelia decaocto. The sequence continues at coordinate 54,280,065 of NC_138661.1, forward strand.
TTTTTTGCTAGATTTTCTCTCCTAACAAGTTAGCCTGTCATTTTCCGGAATGCTCTTCTGCCCCAATTACAGGACCTCTGATCCCCAACGAAGGGCATCTCCTGTGATCCCAGTGTTATCCTCCCACTTGAACACACATGAAACCACAATAGGTACTCTTGGATACATACAGTGAAAAGACTCATTATACCAAAAAAGAGACAGAAGGATGCTGTGCAGACAGCAAGATTACTGTAAATAACAGAAGTGTAATTCAAGCTTTCTATTAACACTCAAATTTATGCACATGGAAGAGCTAATCAAGATGACTTTGCCTTCGCTTCATAGATATCTATGTGCAAAAATAAGAATAAATTCAATAGGACCTTTTTAGCACATTATTATCACACAGAAAACAACTGTATGGTAACATTGGAACTCCTATACTGATGCCAAAAGTGCAATTTTATTGTTGAATGAAGTCATTAAAGGCCAAGCCCCAAAATAACTGAACAAAGTTGCGTAATACTCTCATATGGGATATTTACCATTCAATAAGATGGGCCATAGATGATACAACAGGATATAGGGAACAAGAGCATATATAACTTGAGTCTTCTTTCAGATAATGCAGCCAGGCCACACACTGCATATGGACGGTCTCTCAAAAGCCCTCAAATCCCTTATCCATGGACTCCACCACCACTCCTCTACATGACCCAGGAATACTACTTATTTGCACACAAAGCTGTTTTGTGACTCTTGGTGGTTTTTGCCATTTCTTAAGTTCTGTAAAATTAATACCCATTTTTTTAAACCACTTTCAAAAATCTGACTATGTTGGGAGAGCTAAAGGAAGTACAAGGAGCCTTAACTGGCAAGATAATTGTTGCATTGCATATGCAGAAGCACGTTTAGTCTCAATGAGCCAGGATACTGTACCACATATATAGGAAATGCAGCAGGTACTCTCCACCCGAGAAGCAACTAGTGTTTGATCATCTTGACAGCTTGGCATCTGCTCCACTGGTTCACATTTTGCTGGATCACATTCTGAAAAAAGAACACATGTATCTCTTTATCCAAAGTATAGCATTCCCCCTTTGTTATGCTATAACCCTAAGAAATGGCCGTGTAGAGCACAGAAATACTACAAGACACTTTAGAAAAACTTCTTCCTTGTGTCTCAAGAAAGTAAAGACATTCTTGTCTGATATTTAACACAGACACCATCATTATACCTGCTCAACTTGAGGCACAGACCAACCCTGAGCTTTTAGATGAAAGGGAATATTGTAAATGGCCATACTAGCAGTGATGCCTACACGAACTACCTTTTTGCTTCTAAATTGTTCTATTTAGTTTACTGAAAGTCTTTTACAGGGTGAACTTTTTTACCTTTTCAAAATAAACGTACCGCAAACATAGTTGGGACAACAGGATTCTTCACTGTAGTAAGTGACCAGCTTTTCCAAGTCATTACACTCGGGGATCAGGGGTTCACAGAGGCTCTGATTACAAACTGTTACATAAAGGGAAAGAAAGAAAAAAAACTTCTAAACTATCTTATGCATTTATAAATTGAGTAGAGCAGTAGCAAGCAGTATTTGCAGTTCAATACCCCAAATCTCCAAATGACAACATGCATATGAAAACCACAACAAACTAGCAAAAAAAAAAGCAATATTCACAAGTGCTTGGCATTTGCAACACTCTCAATGGAGGCAAAGTTAAACTACAGCTGCATCCCGGTGAGAATTTAAAAATAAAAATAAAATTTCCTGTGGAAAACTCACTGCAACATGATCCCAGGTGGTCAAAATATGAAAACTGCTTGCAATTTCTTTTTGAAGATGGACTTTCTACGCTAAATAAGGATTTAATAAAGCTTTTATATGCTTTTTTGCTGCTCATGTTGTAAATTAGATAAACAATCATCTGATTTTTTTTCCCTAGTAATTAGTTACATCATTTATTTTTATTTGGATATTAAAAATAAATCAGTGGCCTGTACAACTGAGATAAACACAATTCCTATCCCAACAAACACAGAGCTATTTCAGTCCTTATAACCTTTATCCCCTCCTTCTGCCTCTCCCCCAAAACCTACTGGATATTGAGCCAAAAAACACAAAGTTTATACAGTTTTCTACCTAATCTGTAAATTCCATTCCTTTCAAAAGTAGGATATGTAACAGGAAAACAAACCACGGAGAAAGGTTATCTGCATATTCCAGTGGGCAGTATTCATAATCATTAAGGAATACTCACTACAGATCTTGTGAGGACAACATGTGTGGTCATCAGGAACAAGCAAGGCCACTTCTGCAAATCGCCGACAGTCTAAATTATGGATATCTGAACAGTTGTGCTCCACTGGAATAATGGTCTCACTGTCAACACATTTTTGCATACAGCATCCACTCAAGGAAGTTTTCCAGATTTCACCTACTGCATGAGGTGCTCCTGAGCTGTCTGTACAAGCTAGACCAGACAACAGAAAACAGAAGTAATCCCTTTTTACTTCAAAATTTAGCCTCCTCTTTCTTCCACAGGGGGTGTGGAACTATGGAGTTTAAAGACCCCCAAGTTTTAAAGGTATCACCTATTCCCATCACCCCCCAAAAAAGTGAAAGAGGAGACAGTCTGAGACTGAGTTTGCATGGAAAAGCAAGACACTCAATACCCCCCAGAGGGTCAGGGCCTCCACTGAAAGCCTAGTCACTTAAAATCCTAATCCAATCCTTTGTTTTCAAAGCAATGATCTAAAAATAAGTTACTTTTGTATTCCACACACAGCAAAACTATTATTAATTTACAGTGCTTTATGTAATCTGATTTCTAATAAACTGCAAGTTTATTAGAAGTTAGTGTTGTCAAGTTAGTGTTGTTAGTGTTAAGTATTGGTCCAAAATATGATGTGCTCAGGCAGGATTATAATGAAAATAAATATCAATGCTATCAAAAAGAACATAAGACATATACATACATTATTCAAAATGTGTAATTAACTGTTGTTGCATGTCTTTTGAATCCTGTTTAGTATCAACAGGTTTGGACCCTTTGGCAAAGGGCTAGGTGAAAAGAAGGCCAAGATTAGCGCACTTTGGATACTAGAACGCATAAACATAAGCAAAGCCTGCCATTTTGAGGAACATCCTCCAGCTGAGAGCAGGTGTCACAAGGACATTCCCTGCTAGCTCACCTGTACAGTTCATGTTTACTGACCACCTAGAGTCCTCAACTGAATGACATGTGCAGAATCTACACAACATCAGGCCAGAACTCAGCTTACTACTACTAACGCATCTGACCACCAACTTGCAGACAATAAAGAAGAAAATCACATCCAACATACCACATTTTTCTTCAGGAATACAGACAGCAGTGTGAGCTCGGTGAAGGATGGTCCCTGCAGCACAGACGCAGCCTTCTGTCAACACTGAGCAGGAGTCTGAGTCCAGAGAAGCAACCTCGTTATTCTGACAACTATCTGCAACCTCACAGGCAGCTATACAAGCCCGGTAGGAGAAGTTTTCAGAGCAGGGGAAGGCTAGGATGGAAATAAACAAATCACTCATGCTGCAGCTGCAATCACATGAGGCAATACCCAAGAGAAGATATTATGGTCTTCTTGTTAACTTCCCATACTGGCCATTTCAGTAGGATATACCAACCAAAACCACCAATACAGACCAGTTACCTTCTACAGGACAAATTCAAACTAAAGGAAGTTGCAAGCACCTTTACCTGTCTTCTTCTTGTAGTAACATTTTCATCAGGTTTCGGTTTGCATTTTGGCAGTAGAGATACCAGACCACACATCAGTGCTGACACAAAGGAATTAAACTTAAAAACATTGCAAATACTACACAGATTAATAATACAGTGTTATGGATCATTCTGAATACTTCACAGTGGTTAAAGAAAATGCAGTGATCACTAAAGGGCAAAGCTTTTGTCAATTACAAAAATATATATGTAAAGGCAAATTCAGCATTGTTTTACATGGAATAATAAAGAATGGGATAAATTCACTACTATATTTAATAGATATCCACATTAATTTCTCTCTTTTACGTGTGTCTGAAGTCAATGAACACAGTTAAATTTAACATTCTTTACCCTACTAATGTAAATTCATTGGCATGTTACAGGTGCATGCAAGAAGAGACCAAAAAAGCATATAATTTTGATTTAACTTTTCCTGTTGAAAAATTAACATGATTTTTCATTTTTTCAAAACAGTGATTAAAGCTGCATAAAAATGGCAAACGGAAAATGACTAAAAATGCCAACAGTGTGGTTCTGTGAACTACCATGTAATGATACCTAAATCATACAGCAACACCACCTGGAGTCATGGTAATGAAACAAAGTCCAGTTCATAAAGGGGCTGTCTGCTCAAAAATGAAGAAGGTTCCAGGTTAGACTTGAAAGATGAACTGGGAGAGGAGGTTGATTTTATTCAGCTCCTAACTACTGAAAATGGCCACAATGCCCCACAGGAAAGTTCTATTAGAGCCCTGTAAACAGAGGAACCCAGGCTTTTCATAATCAGCCCACAGCACATCGACACTTAGTGACTACAAAATCCAGACGAGACTTTATGGTTCTTCCTTGCTAGACATGCACCACCAGAGGCCACTGTGGTATAAAAATAAGAAAGTGATATGTCCCTTCACCACGGATGGAATACCTAAGAAATTTTACAAAATATATCTGTAAATATACTTTTTAAACAGCGATTTGCTAGTAAAATCCATACAAACTGAAGATTTTTTTAAAAGAAACAAAATTGTCTGGTTTTAGGCTTTAGACTCTAACACTCTTATTTGCAGGGCATTACAATGTACCTGCATGAAGCCTGTACACATGAACACACCTTAAATCACTTCAAAAAAGACATCACTTATGATTTCTATGTACAGTGACTTCTCTTATTTTTGAGGATCATGCTTCATCAATAAGTCTTTCCTTTTTTCAAGCGCTGAAACCACAGACCTCCCTATGTTATCACTGCTTATGGCTTTTCCTAGGTGATCACTGACAGCATAAAGAGATGCTGCAATCCAAATTTTCTATTTACTGACAACCACAGATCCCATTTGGCCTTACATTGTAGTATGTTGCTATGGGAGATGCCTTCAGCCAGGATACTCTAGCTCTCAGGTTTTGCTCCTCACTTTCCATCTAATATCAGAGGTGTTTCCTCTTTCTAATCCTTTCTCCAGAGACACAGATTTCTGGAGCAGCATCAAGCAGGCATTTCCAATTCAAAGTACCACAGAACTTTCTGTGGCTTCCTCCTTTCTATAACCAATTCTGTTGTGTTTGGGTTTTATCCGTATAAAGTGCCTAAGAGAAACAAACACTACATTGAAAGTGAGAAGATTTTACTTCTAGGGTTAAGTACATTGTAAGCCAGAGACAGATTTCTGAGCAAGGTTAATTTCTCCATCTGTGAAATAGCTACAGTGATCCTGATTCCTTTTGTACACTGCTTTGAATTGTATCGTAACAAATGCTTAATTTATTATCTCACTAATGACCTCCAAAGTATGTGAGGACTCAAGGAGCACTGGTATTTTCAACTTACAGTAACACTTATTATTAGGCAAATTTTGTCTCTGTGAGAATATCAGAGGTACAGATATATATACTTACGACAGTAATCAGAGCTCCTCCATTCTATACAAATATTAAATTTGTTGCACATAGCCACATAGGCGGCTAGCGAAATGCACGGATTTTGAATGTACTCAGTGTCTTGAGCCCACATATTGCAGAATAGCTCAGGTGGAACCTATTAAAGAAAGAATAAAAAATATTGCAACTTCATAGAGACCCTGCTAGGTAGGAAAAAGATTGACCTTTTAAAATATCAGCTACAAACAATGAAGCCAAAATGTCTTGATTCACAGTAAGCAAGAGGCCACCAGCCTTCATTGGTGTACAAAGACACTCTACTAGTATTTAAAAGTAAGGCTTCTCGAATGTTGAAAAAATATAAGACATCCTTATATTCCTCAGTTTCATCTCTTATAAGTGGCAAGGCAAGAGCGACTAGTTTTTCCAACAGAAGCCACAATTACTCATTGTTCCTTGTTCTTCCTCACCTCTATGTTTTTATCCATATTTGGCCCCTTCTTCATCGAATGCAACTACATGCAAAAGGTGAAATGGCAAATGTACTCATATGAACACAAATACATACTTTATTTGCACACTGAGTTTGTTAGTTGCTTCAGGTTTGCATTAAATGGTCTGTTCTACCCTCTCATCTCTCTAAGCTGGAATTCCTGTCTCTAGAGCCTTTGAGAATGCAGGCTCTCAGGTTACCTATTGCATTTGGAACTTATTAAATTACTGAACTCTTAAGGATTAATTAAATCCTAAAACTATTTTATTTTTCTTTGCTCTACATCATGTTGATACAGTTGAATTAGCTAGGACTAATTTATAAATTAGATGACATTTTCAAAACTAACAGAGATACTTCATGAATTCTGAAAGAGTTACTTATTGCAACTCTCCTATCAAGCTGCCAGACTCTTCAATTGTTTTTACCTTGCAACTCAGATACAAAAAGTATATATCACCTTCCACAGATGTGGTTACATTTAGTTTCACATTAATAAAATTATCAGTTACACAAAACTATATCAGAACTGCATCTCTCTCAAAATGTAAGCTTCCAAAATAGTTAACATACATAAGGGTGACAGCTGCTGAAGGTCTGGTTCAACACCAGTCTTAAGCACTCTGAGCAGTCCATGATTGAGCAATTAGTTTCCTGATGCCTGTCTTCTCCAACATACTTCAATGTGCCTGGCACTTGCCAGCTGTCTATAAAAGTCAATGGAGGATCACTTTTGCTTAAAACTGTCCTGTTGGGTAGCATCAGGTCATTTTCCAAGCTTCTATCACAAAAACCTGTGTAGTACCATAAAACAAACAAACAAACAAAAACAAAACCAAAGCAGTTTAACACCACATGGTTCATCCTGAAGTAAGTTTGAAGTGGCATATTCAAGTAATTAAACAGCTTTAAAAAAATCTTATATGACATGACAGTATCACAACTCACAACAGATACAGAAAGTCTCTAATAGATCAAAATACACAGACAAATTAAGCAAAGCAAAAGATACATCCATGAATTAAGATGGGTGAAAGGAAATCTATCAGATATCAAAGATCTGTTCAGAGATCCCAGCTATGGCACATAGGCTTCATCACTCAGTTGCACAAGCACCAAAAATGTACTTTTAAAAAGGTTACAAAGCACCTCCATGTATAGCAACAAATGAAAACTGAAAATGTTATCAGAAAAAGGAACTCCCATAAAAGATGCTTATCAGATACTGCACTTCAGAAATACTGTGCTATTCTACTCATGCTTCTGAGAAATCTTAAGTATCTATTGGCTTAAACTGCACCAGAAAAGTGCAGCTTTTGGCAGTTCTAGGAATACTTGTATTACCTCTCAACAGGGAAAAAAAAAATCCAACTTTTCTGCATTCAGTTCTCAGAAGGCAGCATCACATTTTGTTTCTGTTTAAACCAGCGCAGTTAGCCATTTTGAAACAGAGCTAAGGAAGCAATGTCACACATACAGAGTAACTTTGGCTGACACACAACATTCACGTATTGTAGTAGTCTCCTCTGGAAGGTCCTTCAAGAGCCAGCAGGTACAAAATAGCAGAATGATGGATTGGCCTCCCGTTCTTTCTTCCTCATCACAATTTCCAAGCCTTCTGTATCAGACTTCTACAATGTTTTCTTCTGATGTCTCCACAAACTTGCATGACAATTCTAAATCCTTATCTGCCCAAAAACTATTTGTAGATTTAACCATTTTCTAGAGAGCTGGTCTATTTTACCATTCCTCACCAATTCTTGGCAACAAGAGCAAGCCATTGACACCCAGTGATACAGCAACAGGCATTCAGACAGTAGAACAGCTTTTGAAGCTGTAACCATTATCTGACAAAAAAGGTTTCTAGTAGAACTTTGAGGTTGTGATTGTATGCAAAACAAATAGGAAGTACTTGATGGTTGTGAGAGACTTCAAAAGATTGCTATCATGTCTGGGATATCTTTTTCCACTACTTGTCTTACACATTGACAAGGAGATCTAACACAGCAAAACTGAGGCTTCGCAGGATCTGGTTGCAGCTAAAACTGACATGCTTGCACTCTCTTTCACCAGTTTTGCTACAGAGATGTCCATGCTCCATCCCCACATTCCTCATCGCCCACACCAGCTCTTCAACAGTTGCCATGTTTGCCCCATCCCTTCCCTGTCAAAGACAGCGCTGCCTCTGACACAGATCCTTCCAAAAGGATGCTTGTGCTGCAAAACTCCGCTAGTGCCTTCAGTTTTATAATTTCCATGAAGGTGAGAAATCAGGATCTACCAATACTGCAGTTCAGCCAAAAGACACCTGAGAAAGCTCAAATACAAGAAGCAGACTAAAACAGTACGGACAGAAGATCAGGGTAGACCAGTTTACCCTGTAAGATGCAGTACAACCAGCTGATTTAAAGCAGGCTCTGGTAAATCAGACCACACTGCCCTGTACAGGCAGATTTACACAGAGAATCCCACTCAGAGATGAATACCAGAAAAATAAAGCACATTTTCTGAAGAATTTGTACTTGGAACACCATCCACAGAAATGTGTTGTCATCTAGTTAAAGTGCCTTGTAAACCAGGAATGTAATGTACCCAGTTCTCCCTGTTGCAATAATCAAACAGGGGAAGACAAAAGAGACTTTCAGGATAACTTGAATCAGGGTTACTGAAAAACAGAGTCTTGACTTTCTTGTTTCTGTCCATCTAATTACAATAACAATTAGTCAGAGCAAGAATACTGTTGAAAACAAAAGTTAAGGCAAATTACAGATAATTATCCAATTTCAAAATGGCAGTAAATTCAAACGGTCTTCCTTTGCGAGAAGCACATTACTCTCTGCAGGACTTGGAACTGGTCTGAGCTATCACTGGTATTTGATACTGAGCTACAGGCATTTGCCCTTTCTGAAACTGGAAAGATATCCACTGTAATCACATGAACTCTGTAACCCTGGTTTCCAGCTCCAGTTCACAGCAGATAAATTTACAGATTCAGGTGTCACAGTAGGGATTTACATCAACAAATACACGCTTGCAAAAGCTACAGCATCAGCAGCTTATTCAAGGTTATGCTTTTAGAAAGAAACTATGTGAAACTATTGAGCAAACCTAACAGAGTGCAACATTATGGATATTTAACCCATTACTATTAAGAAAGTCCCTCTGAACTGTTTCCTCCCACAGATAAGTTAAGATTAGTTCTCTCAAGTTAACATTTCCTGTGAATTCCGACCTTTAGAAACTGAATATAGAACATATTGCTTCCTATCAGATGGATATCAAACACTAAATATGTAAATGACCTTATTTGACATTATGAATTTATGCCTGACTTACTTGGGCTGGGTTACAGCAATCATGCCTGTGATTCAAAGGCATTACAGTCAACACCACAGGTAAAATGTGATTACACAGATATGTATCAAATGTAATTTCAACAATTTACAAAATTAACTTAATTTTAATACTACTTTAAACTTCACAAAGATTTGCAATAACTCTTTTGGGCCAGATCCTGTAAAAGATAACTTTTCTAGTTAGGAAAACGTGCCTCCCTAGCAAAGTATTTGAATGCCTTTATTTGCTGCACCACTGCATACTTACCACATAATCCCAAAGCTCTTGGTTCTCTGGTACTATTAAACTCAATAATCATCACACCTGTGTTGTGAAACCACTGAATTCTGATTTTTGTTGGGGTCTCAACTGCATACTTGAAGCCCGAATCCTCGACTTTGTATCCATATTTTCTAACAGTAGGCCAAGCAAATCTTGAATTTACTGTTATCTGAAATACACACAGAAAAGATGTTAAACGTCAGGTGCCAAGTGCTGTAGGTAGAAGAAGTAAGGCCAGATTCTTGACAGCTTAGGCATCTAACTCATAACTAATTTCAGAAGAAGTCAGGCTCACCTGCACAAAGATAATATAGGTACTACAGCAACTAAGAGTTTATGTGACTTGCTCTGCAACTTCATTAACCTCATTAACTGTTTGGCTCTTTCAACTTAAAAGCCATTTACTAAATTACAAAGTTGGAACAATTAATTATATTACCTATTGTGTCGTACTCTAATCGTCACTATCCACATGAGGTGGCAGTTGATTACAGAAGATGCTATCTAAAAGGCAAATAAAAACTAACTCTAAAAATACTTACTTTTCTACTTAAACGATTGATAATAATTTGGTTTGATACGTAGGTTAAATTCAACATTGCCAGGCACAAAGAAGTTGAATTTGAGTTACTCTGTGGAGAAAGCAAAAATGCATCAGCCCTTGTCATGATGTCCAAAATCTTTATACATTAGCTGCTTATTGGTTTCAAGTACTGAGACATTAAGGATTTTGGTGGTTATATTTTTAAGAGGAGAAAACTGCTGCTGATTGTAGTTTCAAGTCTGGACTGACTACAAAGTTCATGTAAGTAGCATTCTTGCAAAATCAACAAACAAAATACTATGGTCCCATTGTGTTCAGCAACTGTATTGTATCACCCAAAATTACAATAGAAATCAAAGTTTTCAGGAAAGAAAAAATATAGCAGACTAGCTGTTTGGACACCAAAAATATTAGATACATATCTGAAGGTGAGCAAGAGTGAGACTGGGAATGATGAATCTATACGATATATGAACAATACAGAAGTAATGGATCAGAAATACATCCATACTTCCTAAGCTACAAGGTGCTGAACAAAACAGAAAGCACTGAGTACAACAGAAAAACAAATCTGAAAGTCATAAACAGATTTCCTTTTTCATATCAGTCATAGTGAGCTTCTGGAATTAACTTCCGTAAGGTACTACTTAGGACAAAACTTTGTGATGGACATCTATACGGACATCAAAATTTACCTTGCTTTCATAGAAGAGACCTGGTTTAAAGTATTTTCTAAAGGTCCACAAGAAATTAACTCTTCATGACATATAGCCAATCTACACTACCCATTAGGCAGGATACCCATTCGGGTTTCTCTCTTCCCTCTCTGAAACAACAAGTATTTGCCCCTATCAGAGACCTGGAAAGCACAGGATGGTCTAATTTAGTCTGACCATCCTACAGTCTTTTATGGCTCTGAAGACTGGTGTTTCCAGGGCAAATTTATTGGAAGGAACTATGCACATACAGTCAGGTGATAAAAGGCTGTACAGTTCATTACTGTTGTCAAGTAGAAGTACAACTCATAGATATTGCACAGAAGTGAATAATTAACCACAACTATGTAGTATTACTATGCCCTTCCTTCCAAGAGACACCTTATTAGCAGTACTGAACACCATCTGTTAGCTGATAAATGTTAAGTTACCATTTTACAGTCAAGGACATGGATGCTTATAGTTTCATCTCGAGTTTGACTAACAATGTAGGATGCTTCTTTGAATAAAGCCAAATGATTTCCATCATAGGTTACAATGCTCAGATCAGAGAAAATTGTGCAACGACCTAAGAAAAATAAAAATAAATGTGGGTTTTCTAAACTTATTTTAGAATCTCTCTAAATATTACAAAACCGGAAGATAAACCAATAAATTTCATAAGACTAACCAGATTACTAGAGTTTCACACATGCACACATTTTCAGGTATATTTGATACTGTTGCATCTCTGTAAATGGACAGCAGAGTCAAATCCTGCATATTTCAGTGGGACAACATGCAGGCCTCTGCAATCAGTCATTTTCTTACACTTCTCGCCAGTAAAGGTTTGTAATTTTCACAAACCCCAAACTAGCAAAACCATGAATGACAGTGGATCATGCCAGATCCTTAGATCCTCTCTAGTCTTGTTCCTAAGGCAGGAGCTCACATTGAAAGTTTCCTTCTTCCCAGTTTTATTGCTAAAGCTTGTGTTTCAAAAGTCTTGGAGTTCTACTAGTTATCTCAAACTCTAGAGCATAAGAAGAAATCTGCATTGCTTATCTCCGCATCCTTTCTTTGCTATTATGGATTAAATTGAATTTTCTTTAAGGTTTGGATTCTTCTGGCCCAATTCTAAGTAACCGATGGGAGTGACTACAGTATAGCTGTACTTCCAGAGTCCCCAGACTGTTAACAGTGTCTATGAAATCTTCTCATCCTGAAGCAGATATAAGATGAACCAAAAAATCCACTGACTATTTTGACTAGGTGTCCTCTGATGAGGCAGAAAAAAAGACAGATGTAAGTCAAACCCAGACATCTCCACTGCAGATACCTAAAGCTGGGTAAGAGGAATATCCTACAATAAAGAAGCATTTTGATTTCTTATCCATGGATGTAGAAGTAGAATTATAAATTGCATTGGACAATGAGTAACTCATACAATCTTCTATTTCTATGCCATGGTACAGAAGTGTCAGTTCTTAAGCCTTACATACACATTAAATTGTTACCTGAGTACTTCAAAAGTACTGCATAATTAAAACTTACATGCACATTCCCACTTTGGGCAACATTTGTCACCATTCACTTGAGCAGCAAATCCTAAAACTCCACAGCTGTGTTGAGTTGCATTGTATGGGCAGTTCTGTGACTTATTAACTTGGATCAGTTGTCCATTCAAGCAAATGTGTTTTATGCACTCATTCTCTGTGATTGGCTAGAGCATATTTAACAAAAGACATAAGTTACCATTCTTACCAAGTTAGTATCACAATATTGTAGAGTATTTGCTCAAAAAAGGGGCTGTTACTCTTCAGGTACAGAATACTTATGAATCCTTGTTAAACTGATGGAAGCTACAAGTGAAGAGCACCTTTGAAAACATGACCATCCTGAGGACAGTTTACAACAGCTGTCCTGTTCTAAAGCAGAGAACAGCATTATGGAATTTTTAACTTTACATTAAAAAAAATTGAGAAGGAAAAGTATGGAAAGGCACAAGTATGAATAATAACAAGGACTTCTGGAAAACATACTTTAAAGGAGCATCATAATAAAAAACTGCCATATTTTGCAAAAAAATAAAAAAAAAATCTTGTAACAGTCATGCTTAAAAACTGAAGCCCAAACCAGTGTTTTAAAGCACTAATGAAAACCATTATGTCAAATGAAATAATCCACAGTTACAGATAAAACTGAGAAAATAATAGGGCTCCCTGTTTGGCAAAGATGTTTTAAATCCTAGAGACCAAAGTATGGCTCACACTTTTTTTATCAGTATGTAAAAGTAACCAAAAAATATTCAAAACTAAATGGACAAATATTTAGAGTTACTCACTGTACAAGTCTGAAGAGATGCTGTTTCTCTAGGCAGCATAAGAGCCGACGCTGTGACTCCTGACATGGTTTCAGCTGTTGCCAGTCCATCAGAAAATGCTGCAGTCAAGCCATAAAGTGGTTTGGTAGATAAATAGGCAAATGAAGAAACTGATGGAGCTGCTGTGTCATTTGAATGGTCAGGAACCATTAACAGTGAAGTCATAGAACGTGTTTGCACCTCAGATGGTATTTCATGTTTTGAAGTCTGAGTAGTACTGACCAATGATGCAGCTACAGAAGAGAAAGGTTTTGGTTCAGAGGATGAACGTACGGTGGACAGTACTGATACACTTAGGTTAGAAGGAACTGCAGTTGTGTTTGTGAAATATGGAGAGTAAAATGTCTGAGGTGTTCTGGGGGTAACAGGAGCACCCTGAGTATGGACAGCTTGGACTTCTGCTAATTCTGGCTCTTCAGATTTTACTGTATCAAGGGACATGGCTCCTTTTGCTTCTGAAGTTACAGAAAAAGAGGTGGGCTTCACAGAGCTTGTGATGGATTCTGTTACTGCTTCTGCTTTTTCTGAAGTTGCTGATAAAATACTAACATTCTTCTCAGTACTGCTTATCATTGAAGAGGCTGAGGCTGCAGCTGATGAATGGGCCACAGCCGACAACGTTGTACTTGCTAGGAACGTGGAACTGTAGGCAGTGGTTGAAAGTGTGACTTGCTTGGGCAACACCACCGTTTTCTCTGTACCAGTTCTGCCCGCTGATGTGAATGGCCCACTCCCCATCACAACGGGAATTTCTGTTGTTTCTGGTAACAAAACTGAAGAGATTGACTTAGTTTCTGCTGAAGCTGTAGTTGTTTCAAGAGTTTGACTTGAATAAAGTGATTCAGTAAATGAGGACTGCCGTGTGAATTTTAGACCAGTACCTGCCTTTTGTGTGGAAAATGAAGGAAATGCTTCTTTTTTAACTGTTCCTAATGCAGAGGAAGCTGCAAGCACTTCTGGTGAGGAAGGGTGAATCCTGGTGCCAGAAATCAAGTCAGCCACTGTTCTAGTTGGGACTGTAGACTGTAAAACAGAGGAAGTTCTTGACACATATGGCTGCATGACTGAATCAGTTAGATGCAACTCTTTTGCAGTTGGCAAAATAACTTGTGTAGGACCTACTGAGGTAGGTAATATACTTGAATGAATGCCTTCAGGTAGTGAGGAAGTCAATTTTACCATAGATTCAGGTGTGCTAAAAACATGTTGTGGCTGACCAGTGGATTTTCTCAGAGTTTCTGCAGGATACTGGTAAATTGGGGTACTGCTTTGGCTTGTCAACAAAGGTGCAGGAGTCTGGTGACCAAGTTTTACAGTTGTCTGAGAAGAAAAATGTGGTATAGCCATGCTCTTTGTAATCTGTACTGAAAGTTTATCTCCTGAAGATGTCTGTCGAGAGAAGGGGCCTACTGAAGATGGAAGAAAGGGTGGCTGAGCAGTAACTGCTGTAAGTTTTACAGTATCCGTAATACTTTGGACTGTAGATTTCAATGCTGTAGAAACTATTTTAGTTTCTACAGGATATTTTGGTGCAGTTGTTACTTTTGGTATCATTTGTGTTAAAGAAGATAAAGAAACTAATTTATCTGCTATATACTGAGACGTGGAGAAAGTGTAAGAAGACTTCGTTATTGGAAGTGCAACAGAAAGGGACAGAGTTGATTTGTCTTTGGCTGTCACTACTTTTTTTGTTGTTGTGAGTTGACTGCTGATTTCAGAGGATGGGGAGAATGTGGCATAAGTGATATTTAAAATGGCTTTGCCCGGTGATTTGTCATGTGATACCACTGTTATTGGACTTGATTGTTCTGTTATAGTGGATAAAGTAGAGAAAGTCGGGACAGGAGAAGTCTTTTCTGTTGGTAGCGTAGATTTTGCTAGGGTTGTTCTTGGATATAAAGAGATCATTTCATGGGATGTATGCACAGGACTGAGAGCTGTCAGTGATGCTTCTTTTCCATATGAGGGTAGTGAAGGAAGAGAAATGTCTGAAGAGATAAGAGAACTTGATGGTGAAGGGGTGAAAGCAGATGGTTTTCTAGTAGAGATGCTACTACTTCTTTCCGCTTGTGTTTTATCAGGCTGTGTTGTCAACAATGTGGTTTCAGTTGTGCTAGAGAGACTAAGTGGAGATCCAGTGATGGAGGTTCTTTGAGCTGACTCTCTTTCTGTAGCTACGAAAGGAACTGTGGTGGTTTCTTTTGATGAAACAGAGGTTTGCATTGCTGATGTAGTAACAGTACCCGAATATCCTGAACTGCTGGTCTTCACCATACTTGACGCCAGAGTTGACTTGATTTCAGTAGACGTTTTTCCAGAAAACAAAGTTGACTTCATTGATAATTCAAAAGGAGATGTCATTTTGGATGTTACCTCAACAGACAAAGGTGTCACTCTGGTAGTCTCAGCCACAACAGGATATTTAGTGTATAATGTAGTCAGGAACTCTGTTGTATTTAGAACTATGTATGAGGGATATCCTGTAGTTGAAACAGTTTTAAATGTTTTTTTTAATTCACCTGAAGCTGGAGAAGCAGGAGTAGGAACAGACACTGAAGGTCTTTTTGTAGAAAGAGTGACAGATTTTTCAGTTGTAGAACTAGGATGTACTGAATATGGAGGGAAATAGGAACTTGATGTATGCTCCACATGAGATGTTGTTTTAGGAGTTTCCTTTTTATGAGCTGTAAATGATAACAAAGTTGTTTCTGATAATCTCTCTTGAGTTTGCAGAGTTGTCTTTGGAGCTAGAGTCGTAGTGGAAGTTACCTCTGCAGTACCAGTACGGTGTTGAACCATTTCAACAGGAGGTTCTGTAATTGCCTTTCCTAATGAAATAGGTGGTGTGGATGTTGGTGAAAACGTAGTCTTCATGCTTTGTTTAGTTAAAACTGCTGCTTCTGTTGTTGCTGAAGACACTGGTTTTAACAAAGTAGTGACCACAGGAGAAAATGATGCTAATGTAACATTAGCTACTGTGGTAAAAGACTGCTCTACACTTATTTTTGACCCTTCTGAAGTTCGTGTTAGGTTTACTGGTGGCATATATGAAGTCATGCCCTGACGGGGTGATGTGGAAAACTGGGGCAGATACACAGTAGTCTTTTCTGTTATTGATTCAAATGAACTGGGTGTAAATGATGTAAGTCCTCCTGGTTCTGCCTGTGCTTCTCTCATGGGAAGTGTTCTCGTAGTTATTTCTGGTATTTCTATTATTTTAGTTTTGACTGGAAATTCTGTTGTTCCAAGTGGTGTCCCAGTAAAAATAAAAGTAGAAATTGGTCTGCTTTCTGATTCTGTGCTTGTAGTCACTGCATGTGTAGCAGTTATTGTCTGAGGTTCTGTAGCCCTCAGTAGTTTAGTGGAACCACTACTGATCAGTTGTATCTTTGTGGAAGTTTCTGAACTGACAGTAGACGGAAACAATGGAGAAATGTCAGCAGGAGAAGACAAGCTTACATTAGATTGTGTTGTCCCAGACATTGCTGTAGTGCTCCTCCCAGATGTAATTTCTGTTGAGGAAATGTTTGATGATAAAGTTATAGTTGGAAGTGTTGTAATAGATGTGAGAGCTGAAAATTCAGTTTTCCCTGTAGTTGCAGTGAATGGCAATTTTGAAGCAAGTGTTGTTTCCACGTCCTTCACTTCAGGTACAGGAAATGATGATACTGCTTCACTGATCACTGCCAAACTTGTACTTGATGTTATTTGTGAAACTGTTGGTGTGTGAATGCTGGGTGGCAAAGGTGGACTATCATCTGCAGGTTCAATGCCTGAAATCGACACAAGAGTAGTCTGAAATCTATGAATAACTATAGTCAGGAAGGTAGCAGAACTAGAAGGAAGTTATGTTAACTCACATAACCCTGATCTTTTCAATTGCTTTTAAACTTCTAAAATTCTTCGACAAATTACAAAAATAAATTCATTAAATCATTTGCTGTACATCTGATGTTACTGAAATGTTTTATGAAGAAAGAACATAGTTTAAATTTTGTCTTAGACTTTTGAGGAGTTAAATTGTTTTAAATAAAATGTATGTTCAGTGAACTCAAGATGTAACTAAGGTCATAGTTACATGAATTTAAGCACCCATATTTGAAAATTTTACTAAAGACCTAAGAATTTATATATACTAAGTATCATACAAAATATAAATAAATTTTCAAACATACAGTCTTCAAAATACACGCATCTTTGAGTGATTTCATCCAGCAACATATTGAGAGGACAGGCAGGGACACATCCTTCTACTCTAAAAGAAAAACAATTAGTATTAATTAGTTGAACAGTACCTTCTGTATCAAGCATTTTATTCTAGGAAAATACAATTTATTTTTTAAGTATTTTTAAGTAAATGGTCTTGTTCTATCTAAATCTCATCATGTCAGTGCACTCCTTCAAAATGTCATTGCCGCTGTTTCCATTCTCAGTTAGATCTAAGCTAAAGCATGAACTCCATGATATCCAGACTTCGAAATGAACGGTCTCAGGTTCAGTAGTGAATGCTATTGCTTAAGACATGCCACACATTTTTGCATACCAAAATCCAAATGTCAGTTTTACCAGATTTAGCACAAATTCCAGTTGGGAAGAAAAGGCAAGGAAGGACAGACATGGCGGTTGCAATGCCATAATGAAAAAGTAGGGGCACAATTATTTGCAACAAACTTGTTATCACTTCTCTTAATTAATACTCTATAATACCTTTAGAATTTAAAATATATTAGTCATTCCAGAGTCTGACAATACTTAACAACTGAAATGTCACTTTCATGTAGCTGCCCAAGCAGGTTTTATTCCATTACTTTTCTCCTTCACTTACCTCATTATACAAGAACACAGTCCTGCTATACTGAGCCTACATCTGGTCCCTCATATTCTTACTATGCTGCATAAGTATATTACCCAAATTATGTAATTTTCCATAAAAATACATACACTTACTTTGGTACCGCCTGACAGGTTTTTCCCAAAGGGTCCCTGCATGTCTTGAAACAAGGGCTTGTACAGGCATCATAATGCCATTCACATGCAGAACGTGATAGAAACTTAAATTTGACATCTGAAAAAAAAAAAAAAAAAAAATCAAGATCTGCTATTCTCAGAGATTTCTAGAAACACACGCAGACACACATCACTAAGAGGCATGCTTTACCTTCACTGCAGCTCTAAATCTCTTACTGTTTCTACCTGTATTCTCTCCACATAAAATTGGTAATATTTTTTGAACTACTAAGTTCTTTAAGACATAGACAGTTTATGCTTATTCAGATTACATTAAAGATTGCTGGCTCTGTAGCCTTTTTTACTCTTTGTATTATAAAATACGACATTGAATTATCCGCATTTACTGCATATTACAATCACATGAAAATAAAGCCAGCAAGTTAGAGCTGTTCTTTTTAACAACTGTATCAACTATAAAACTAGATGTTTGGTTATTCAAACAAAATGCAAAATTGAGATTATATTGATTCAGTACACTGTTATTAGAATAAAAATAAAAAGCAACAGTTGGATATACTGATACTCTTTATAAGAATGTTTCGTAACAGTTGTTTACTTCATGTGTAAAATTTGCTGATATAGCACAAAGGTGTACATAACTTGTATGATACAATTGTATTTTAAAAGCCAGAATAAACACCATTCCAAATAAAGTAAGCAGAAATGGTGCCAACTTAAGCTCTTTAAAACAATGTATCTTAACAGTTAATCTTCTCAAAAGCAGTATAAGGTAATTACTCCAAGAGAAATAATTCGAACCTCAAAACACGTTGAATCTGAAATTCTAACCGCTCTTACAATGAACAAAGCAACTCAGATGGGATGAGACTGGTAGGTCTTGCAAAGTTTAACTCAAAACATACACTTCACAGGACAACATAGTACCAATAATGAAACACTATGGTAAGTTAAAAAAAAGAGAGAGAGAGAGGAACAACAATAACAACAACAACAAACAACAACAAACACCCCACACACCAAACCAAACCGCCTTCAGAGTATCTATGCAGACGGTGTTTCTATTGAAAGACTTCAAATTCACATAATTGAAATCCGAAGTACAAATTGGGATGGAGGAAGAGTTAAACTTCAAAGTGAGAACAAACAGAAATAAGGATCAGCTATGCTTCCAGTGCTTATTAATATACACAGGAATTTTACAAAATTAAGAAGTGTAAAATCTGAAACAAACCGGTGGCAACCATCATGTGGGTGATGCATTTGCATATTCAAATGCAGCACCGTACTTGCTTCCTCACCACAACCCTGTCCCACCTGCGTGCAGAACAGCTCCCACACAATGCCACGTCAGCCCCGTGGCTTTTCCAATGCCTGCATGACTTTGACAGCACATCTGGATTTCTGTACCTGACCTGTGACAGCCCACCCCAGCCCCTCCTGCAGCAGCCCAGGGCACAGCAGCGACACTCATTTATGCCCAGAGGAGGCCACCATTGTGACATACGGGTCCCCTCTAGATTGGCAAACCTGTTCTTAGAGCCATGTTGTTCACATCTTACAAAGAGTAGCTGCTCTTAAACAACAGTTACATTAATGACCAGAAAGAAGTTTCCATTTTTGGTCTTTTGAAGTCTTTTTGCGTTTAAGTTTTGCTTGACCAAGATACGAAGAGTAGCTCTTTTACATCTTCTTGGAGACACTCAATTTTCCCATGAAGATCCTAAGAAATTGTTCTTCCTGCAATTCAGGGACATCAGCACTTACGAGTAATTACCTCTCTGCCATCATTAACCATTAATGTCTTTTTAATACAAAAAATTATCTTAAATCGAACACATAAATCACGCTCAAACAAAAGAGTGTGTGTGTTGCCATCTAGTGGTATCCTTTTTACATGCCACTCTATCCAAGGATCTAACTTGTCCCTGCTTTTGAAAACATGATTCTTATGACGGTAACAAATGCATTTATAAAGTTACATTCCCATAAAAAGCTAAGTACATGTCACTGAATTCTTCTGGGTCACAGTGAGATCAAATTAAGTCGCTTAAATCTAATGTAGGAAGGGAATTATTTCCATACATTTTGCTGACTAATGTAAGGGATTTTGTATGCACTGACAAGATAGAGTGGTACAGTTTAAGGACAAAAGAAGATACATGACAAAAAGACAGAAAATATCAGGGATCTGTTTGTCACGGGCAATCACTGTGGTAATAACCAGCAGTAACAGTACATCCAAGGAGAATCTAGAAAATCTCATTCATCAGATTACCATAGATTAAGCAAGGAGACAGATCTATGTTCTTCTAACTCTTGCCGTAAACCTCACCATTAATAACATCAGAGGTTTTAAACACAATAAAGGGACAAGCTTTGCAGAACGTGAACTGTAACCCAACAAACGTTAGTTTCTAAGTTTAGCAGAAACAGCGATCGTGAACTAACACTTCCAGGTGCTGGGATTAACATACCATCTCCCTTTCTCCAAACAAATACAGACTTTTATGAAATGACTGCCACGCTTCCCTCAAGCTTTCCTACAGATTAAGTTCACAGAGACTGCTGGTGTTGCATGCCTTGTAGGAAATAGGGGGAATTTCTATGTGAAGGCATAGCATTTGTTGAGTGGTTCATAAACATCACTTTCAGTCAAGAATGAGCAAAGTCATGCTTGTCAGCAAATTTTGTCTCTACTTCTGCAGAAAGAAATATGGACAACAGATGAATTCATTAACCTGGTCACAAAAGTGTTTTCAAATAAGAGCGTTAGAACCAATGGACATTTAATTTTCCAGTCAAGGCATTTAGAGAACTGTGTAATACAGGCCAAGCTGTTTTAGGTTTTTAGTGTGTAAATTGCATGAAAGAACAGAACAAACCACCACAGCAAGAGCCGAATATAGTGCATGAATTGGTTTCTAGTATCACAGAAGTTTTCAGTATGTGTGTGTAAACCCATCAGATATAGTGAAATCTGTGCTTTATTATGAATTATTGGAAAACGCCTTTCCAGCATTAGAAGAATGTCAGTTCAGTCATTCATCATATTTGAAGTTTTCACTATTGGCAGTATCATTTCTAGAATGACTAAGGAGCCCAAGGACCTAGCTGAAAACAACCCAAAACCACACAACAAGATGCAGTTCCTGCTTTAAAAGTTTAGATTAAATAGAGATTAGATAGAAAATGGCAGGGAGAGAATTCAAGTCTAGGCCAAATGAACAATAAAATATCTCTGTATCTCACTAAAAAAATAGATTATTTTACCACCTTTTAGTTCATACGTTACATTAAATATGATCCCAACACTCACAATCAGAAGGGCATAAGGAAAAGCAGTAACGAAGTGCTTTAATGCCAGTCCAGCATTCCTCTCTCTAAACTGAAGGAAATATTCCTTTCACTCTCTCTATTGATTTTCGACATTAAATGCCATGCCAGGCCAACCTCAGCATTATTGGTACTACCACAGCTCAGAAACTGGGGATCTCACCAGTGTCATGGCACGAATGATTTATGCTAGCCAGGATACTCATCAGCCATCTCCACCACGTGCTTCCCTCTTTTTTAATACTTAAATTCCCCCTCCAGCAACCAGTAATACAAGCTTACTGTACTCTGGGCAACAGTATAGTTCACTCACAACAGAAGAATGATACACAGGTTACAGACAATGAGTCAAGCTTCGTATATCAGGCATGTGTTCCTCAAAAATATTTGTCATGGAATTTGAAAATAACCACATGCCTCCTGGTGAAGTCTACCAGCATTTGCCTTCTGTTCAGTGACACAGCAAACCCTTCACAAAATGGTAAATTATGCCCTGGATGAGAGTTGACATGCCAACAGAGCCCACTGTTCTCTTACTGAACAGGAGCTGAGCGTGTCAATATGTTACTGCAGAAACCTTTTGCATGACTGCAGGAATACACATTGCCAAAGACAACATGTTAAAACACATTCCCCAACTCCATTGCTGTCTCACTTGGACATCAGAGAAGCATTTTGTTTCCTGTACCTTATGATTTTCATTCTTTGTGGATTTCAAAAATAATTCTGTGGTAATAAAGACAGTTGCTAGCATTTAATATAGAATTTTAGGTGTCTCAATCACTGACAGACTGTGGAGTTGTGTCGAGTCACAAAAACCTTTCATAATATCTTGGTCACTTTTCACATATTAGTGATTTCTACTGTTCACAAGTCCATCCTGCCTTTTTTTCTTTCTATGCTGACATTTACCTCATAGGGACAAAATTTGCAATTGTCAGAATCTGCATATTATTAATGTGAATATTTCATGCTGTACGCAAAAAATGGGTATGTACATAAAAAAAACACGAAAACTAAAATTTGAAATGTTCTAATATTAATAAAAGGTTATTTAAAAAAACAAAAGAGGTTTTAAAATTAATGAAAAAAAAAAGTATTTGGATATTCATCCTCACATGACAGTTTTTTCTGTTTTGCTACTTTTCCCAAAGATTTCAAAAAATCTAACAGGAACAAAAGTTGCTTTAGAATTAGTTTTATTTATGCAGGCAGCAAAACTTTGCTTACTAACACAGATTTCCTATCTCCTCAGTTACAAGTTTAGAAACATGAAATCCTATCTACTCAACGCACACAAACTACTAACAAACTCTGCCCCTGACTTCTAAGTTTCTGCAATGAAAAATGTAAGCAAATATCACCAGAAAAACTGACTTTGTGTCCAGCCAAAATATCACTGAAAGCAAAGTATAATTATCTAGCTCTCAAATACTTTTTAGTTTATTATGATGTTAGAGGAATACATCTTGCTAATGTAACTATTTCATCTCTTCCTATTTATTCAGTCTAAAACAAGAGGTCAAGTGTTTTTGTTTGTGGTATAGATAGGATAAATGTTATAATTCTACAGTAACCTTAGTCTGATTCCAAGAGCTACCGAACGGACATGTTCAGTGACATACCCGGGATTTGCAGGTACAACAGCAGTTGCTCAGCATTACCCAGTCCCAGGCCCCATGTCATGATCTTTTGGACTGACAAAGCATATGAGCTCAAATCAAACTTAAGACCAACTCATTATAAGTAAAGCAGAACATTCTAGAAAATTAATTCTACTGATGGAAAAGGATCAGAGTAAGTTGAAGTTGAAATAGTCAACAATATCACTTAAGATGCAAGATGCTTTTGTAAAAAGAAGTTTTTCATTAAAACTAATTTCCTTTTCAGTTTTGTACTGTTTTGGAATGTGTTTCAGTTAATTAAGATACAAACATTAAAAGCAACTAAAAATGCCTTGTATCAAATTTTAGCATTGATAGACACCTCCGTGCAGCATGCATATACGTGCTGCATCCTGAGATTTTTAAGTTTAGCTGAAAATTGTCTCTGAGACAGACCTTATGTTTACAGCAAGGTAGCTGTTAGAGCACATAACTAACATTTAAAACTTTGTTGCAGAATTTATATAGGACAAGTCATATTTTTATAACACATATAAAATTAACTCATAGTGATCATAAAAGGTAAAGCATATTAAGATAATTCTGTGAAAGGTAAAAGGTAACTAGCTTAGCACCTTATTTTTAAAAAGGGTAAGAAAATTGCAGCTATACCCATAAAAAGATCATCAAGTCTCTACATCCTCTAACTTCCCAAAAATTTCAAATGTGAACTGATCACTCTTACTCTGTGCTCGTCCATCTAGTAAGACTAAGTAAGTGTATTCTTTATTTTGATTGAATGCATACCATCCATTGCCAGTAAAAATTCCTGTATAGAATGCAAAATATTAAATTCAGTTATCAACTCAAACCCTCAAATGTTTGTGGGAACAGGACGGCAGACAAATCTAAGTATAATGAAGATAACCCAATTTAAAAGCTGAAGTGACTTCTCATGGAAAATACTTTGCAGTGTTAGCCCATCATATCTGTGCAATTTATAGTCAACGTATTCCAACGTGAGAATATTTATTGCTATGAAATTGGAAAAAGTGACTCATCAGCTGACTTTAAACAAACATGTTTCTATTGCTGTGGCGATCAGGTCGTTTAAAATTCTTCCTTTTGAATGTGCGTCACAGAGCATGAAGAAGTCTCATGAGGAACTTTCTGGCCAAGGGGATTTACTGGGCCTATTATTCTGCTCCCGATATTTATCCCCTGATTCCGCAGGAATAGCTGTTCCCGGTTCAAGAGTTTCTGATCTAATATGCAAAGCATTTACAATAGTCAGCAGGAAACTCAATACGCTTTTGCCTGTGCACTCTGGAGCTGGTGTAACTTTTCCATTAACTTAAACAAATGCTGCTGTATTTTTAGACCATGTAATTACCCTACATCAGCAGGCTGGCCCTTGTGAAAGTACACTGGAGAAAGATTCGAGCCCTATGTTTCTCTGCTTATAAAACTCTGAAACCCAAGCCCTCGGATGTGGTGATTAATGAAATGCCTCTTGATCATTTGATCTGATCCCACTTGCTGAGGTAAATTGTTTTAGTTTTCCATTGGCATAGATAGGATTTTTTGGTATAATGACTGGAGGGTAAAGACTTCACACTTGAAAAGACACACCACTCTGTGTTAATGGATGACCACTGAGAATTGGAACATGTTTTAACCTTCTTCATTCCTCTCTCAAAGATAAAAGACTAAGGAGATATTTTTGTTATGTCCAAAAAGAGTTCCTTGCTTGAAATGCTGTACGAACATCTTGGTAATAGCATTAGCTCTGTAATTCTGCTGTTCAAAAACCTCAACAGCTCTGTGATTACAAGCATTTGTCAAGAGGCAGCAGGCATTTGGCAATGACAAAATCTGTCATTTTTTCTGAAGTTGGAGCGTGCCACTAAACAGCTGCATTAGGCTGTCAGCATAATGTACCGCAAAACATCGGCAGATTCACAATGCCACCATTAACACTTTAATTCAATGTTTTGATAACAACAAGCTCCATGAGGCATACAGTTGGCCTCTTCTGTCACAGAAGTCAGTGCCTGCTGCAGATTTTGTCTGTGCTGAGATTCAAAATGGTCACTATAAAACATGGCCAGGCGGTGCTTCATTTGTAACAATACTTCGCTTCCTTTCTTTGTAAAACAAATTTTGATTTCAGAGAATCAAGAACTGATTTTTAAAAATGGTACTGCCAAGAATACTTATTAAAATACTTCTGCTACCCCAATAAATGAATTACTAATGCATCTAAAATTACAGCATGATAAAAAGCTTTTGAACATAAACACTTGTAGTGATTCAGGAATTTTATATACCACACAAAGGCCAAGTTTTCAGCAAGTAGTAGTTGTCACTGAAATTCATAAATGAAGTACTATGAATGTGCTTGATGTATCTGATGTATCAAGACAAGAAGACACTAATGGTGGGTTCATGAATAACCCACTTTGCTTCATTTTATAAGC
Source organism: Streptopelia decaocto (assembly GCF_964273445.1). Taxonomy (NCBI): domain Eukaryota; kingdom Metazoa; phylum Chordata; class Aves; order Columbiformes; family Columbidae; genus Streptopelia; species Streptopelia decaocto. Next base: position 54,305,814 of record NC_138661.1, read on the forward strand.
CAATATAATTCTTGCATCTTGCTCTTGACCTATAAGGCCATGTTCAGTTCAGCACATGGTTCCCAAGTGTTTAAGTCAATATGTTACTCTTATAATTTATTTTCCTTACTCATCTAAAAAAAGAAAGATTAGTAATTATTTTTAATGTATGTTTGTTGTCATCAGTTCTTGTAGGAGCAACTTCTGGATCCAGCTCCTACACAGGGTCCTAAGAATATCTCCTACATTTCTGATTGCTATGTCTCAGGGGAATGGCACTACTATTACAGGAATGAGAATCTCTCAAGTAGGTAGAAACATTCTCACAGCAGTTTATGTTGTGTATGCAAGAGCTGTAGCTGTCCAAGAAACACTAGAGAAACAGACATCTAGATCCACAAGAAGAGGCATTTATCTCCACTTACAACTGAAACACTAGGGGATAACATCCCACAAGGGAGAGCCTCTGTGAGTGGGTACGTGGGTAAGGGTCAAGGCGTTTTTCAGGGGAAACATGAGTTTTGAGAGGTGTAATCTACAGGCAATGTCTTTGGCTCTGGATGGCATGACCTCCAAGGAGGCCACAAAGCTTGCAATGAGAACGCACTGTAGAGAAAACTCTCTCTTGGCGGCAGTTAGAGGGAAAAGAGGAGAAAATGTCATCCACAGACCTTAGCTTTTAGAGATGCATTCAGTTCTTTTCTATTCCCCTCATGAACCCATTATTTATCAGCATGAATCTTCTACTCCTTAAGAATTTCCTGACCTACAAAGCCAGTATTGCCCAGAAACTATACACAAGGCTATATATTTCCAAAACCAGTTGGCAAATATAACAAAGTTGTATTTTGGGCTATTTAATGGCTTTTAGCAAGAAAATAGAATCTCATCCTCACTACAGGGCTCAGAGAAGAAAGTTTTGAGCCTGGGTGCCACAGATTACCCACGGCTCCCAGTTATACAAGGGAGAAGTAAGCAATCTCATCACTTCTGAAAATATCAATATCATTTAAACTGTATTTTCACAGGCAGCAAACTGCTCTTCATCAAATAGAACTTTAATTACCTACCTACAAGTTTAAAAAGTATCGACAGTCTGTACTCCTCTGAATGATGATACTTCAAAAGGTCAACTGAAGAGGATGAAATGTGGATGAAGTATCCTGGTTTTGCAAATGACTCAAAAGAACTGTATCCTGAAAGCCATGTATTCTTGTGAATGATAAATGTGGATCTGTTGTGAAACACTTCTCTTTTTTCCCATTTAGAAAGAACAAGAGTATTATTGGAGGCCAACCGAAGAAAATAGTTTGGTCTGTCAGCTGCTTCAAATGAAATCAAGTTGGAATCTGAAAAAAGCACATAGAACTCATTTACTTACTGATACACGCATAATAAACTCATTCTGATGTACCATTACTGATATTAGCAGCATGAGCAATGAAAACTTTGTATCCATCAGTGAAAATAGTCTGAATCTGATAAGGTAATATACCATACACGGATTTCAGAGTGCTGGATTCTGATGGATATTTAGTTTTCTAAATAACCTACACTTTTTGACAGGAATACAAGCAGATTAAGCCATTTGCCTACATCAGGATAAAGGAATATAGCCCCGCAGTCAAGCAGAATTTCAGTTCACAGCCTTCCCTAAGCCATTTATTTAATACAAATTTAAACTTAATCTAAATGGTTTTACAAGTAACGTTTGCCATCAGGAGTTTACAGCTTAAGAGCTCAGCCTTTCATTAAAAATAAATTACGAAAATGTATTTTGCATTCAGCCTACAGCTTTATGTCTTAATTTCTAAGCGGTCAGCTCCCTAGCCCTTCCCCTAAGAATGTTAATAGTAAAGTCTGTTTTCTGGCAAATGGTACGCACAGGATACTTCACCCAAAAACAGCAGTGCTGACTTCAAGCAAGTCTCTGTACAACTAATGGCAGAGTGGTAGATCTGGAGCTTGTTACAGGCATCTGTTGCTCACAGAATTACTTCATTCTGTTTTGCTGTAAGCTCTGCTATTCTCTTGAAAACAGGCATTAAACTACTGTAAAATTAACCAAAACTCCAGGTTGGGCAGCACTTCTTGAAAAAAATAATGCATAGAAAACAAATGATCTCTATTAAACAGATATACCATGACATTCCAGTATAACATCACTGGAAGATCAACTTGTTTTATAAGCATAAAAAATTAAATTGAAAAACATAGTTGCACTCTTGACTATCTTTTTATTAAATGTCTGTAGCAAGTAGCTATTTGGTCAGTGTGATTTATAACACCTGCCATATAGCCAATGCCCAAATCAATGCCCAAAACTCTCCATTGTCTATTATTTGTCTGAAACTGATGAAACACATTCATTTTCTGAGGCAACAATGAACCAAGAACACAGACATATAAATGAAGACATGGATACAAAATATATTGCATTGACTGTATAAACTCCTCCATGGCCAAATTATGAAATGTCCTTTGCTCAAATTATACTATAAGGTACAAATTCCATTTGCTAGGTTAAATTCTGAGCAAGAGATTTTTATATGGGAATAGAACAGTAAGACTGACCTTCCCTTTTCAAAGCTAAATTGAACACAATGTACAAGTGTCTCACAACTATGACTAATAAAAGAAATCTGGTCCTGGATATTGTGTTACATGATTTCTCGTGTCAGTTCTACAGACAACAGTATTACTAGCAGACACTTGTCGTTTTTTCAACTGACTCATCTCTCTTTTCTGATTACACAAAGACAGCCACCTTCAGGCTGTCCAAAGAGCTAAACATGGGACTCTGGGTAGTAAAACTTTATTGAAACTCAAGTGGGCATTAAAATTGTGTATGCAGACAACTCTAGCATTTAAGCAATGTCACAAAGTGCTGCTGAATATGCTCCTGTAAGCTTTCTCCACCTGTCTGAAGGTATGCAAGACTCTTTTTGTCTGCTGAATAAGCAACACATTTCCTTCAGTGGAAACCTAAGTTGGGAACTGAAGGAGGTAAATTTGCAGTATACACCCTCAGGCGGCTCAGGTTAGTGCTAATTGGCATCTCTGTACAAGTAGGCAGACAATGAAGGATGCTGGCAAAGCAAGTGAATTAGGGAGCACTTTCCTTCTGTCATTCCCCTCCCATTCCTTTCCATGTCCCAGTTCTGCCAGAGGAAAGGTGGATAGAGCAACACATATCTGGAGCACTGGGCTACAGCACTGGTTTGGTGCTTCTGAAGGCTGGCAGGGGGCAGAGGGGGGCAGTTCTTTTTCTACTAAAAGTATCTGTTTATAAAGCTTCAATCATCTAATTAAAACCAACCAAATTAAAACTTAGGCAGACAACATCACGGTGCACAATCAGCTGACAGATGAAGAAAAGATTTTTGACCCAGGTCTACCCTTAAACCTCAGCTCCTGTTCACAAGGGCAGAATTTACTCTGCCTTATTTAAGCCTCTAGGTTACAATGACTTTACCATGTGCTTTGGGTTTATAAAGTCCTGAAGTCAGCATAAAGCTCGCTGCATGTCCAGGAACAATATCTTCTTCTCTCACTGGGAAAACAACACCATCCACCAGTCTCACTGCCATTACAAATTCTTCATCCAAATAGCTGACCAGTTTATATGGGCCTTTTCCCAGAGCTGTTGAGGGGAAAAAAATAATAATAATTAAAAAAAACAAATAAAAAAAAATTCAGAATTACCTTTCATGCCACGTGTCACAAATGCTTGAGATCTAAATATTATGAAACAGTACATAAAGGAAGCCACATCTCTCCACTCTCAAACAGCTCTAAGTGCCATGCACTAAACTTTAATGACAAACAAAACAAAGCCAAACTCTTTTAGAAAACACCTGTGCTGCAAACAGGCCAAAATACCTAGTTTCAATTTTCAAGATTCGCTTCTCCTTTTCCTCCCTCTCATTCACTTCAGTTTCAGAGTCACTTTATTACAGTTAGCTGACTCCTCCATTATTTGATTTAGAAAAAAAGTGTTCTACAGACCACCCTGGGATCCCTCTAAATTGTTTATTTGTATGGTTGAACTGATTATATACTTTTTACTATTATTTAAAATCTGTTTTATTAGTGTCCAAAGTGTGAGGTATTTTGTTATCAAATACTGAAAAATCCCCTGAACAGTGTAGATACACATGTAACCACTGGGAAATGAGACAGGAAGAATCAGCATCATAAGCAGAGGAATGCTCATGTTTTTCCTATAAGTAAGTGAAAAGCTTATGAAATTATCATTTCACAAATCTTACAGCATCGTACGTCCTTACTTAGTTCCAGTTTCACTGCAGAAAACTATTTTAAAGCTTATTTTTAAATGCTATTTCAAACAACTTTTGTGAACTTCTCTGTTAGAACAAGGCATTTGAGACCACTTGTGAGCATTTCACCTCACTACCCTTCTACCGACAAGCCAGGACACAGCAAGCACACATCTGAGGTAGAAGCATCACAGAACTTCTAAGCTGATAGTTGCAGCTAATACCATTGATCCTTAAAATCTGTTCCAACAGGTTAATAGTTTGGACTGCAGTTTTCAGCCTGCCCTCATATTCTGGTTCTCCCTAATCTTAAAATTTATTAAAAGTTTTAAAATTCTAAGGAGGCAGCACTGCAACCAAAGTTTTAGCTTCTAATGGCCAGTTAGGACACAAGGCCATGTCTCGCTAAACATTTACAGTGATACCTCGTTACCTTCAGTGCAGGGAGTTGAAAAACATTTTAAAAAATACTTAAAACATCTGCTGTTCTGGAAATGTTATTATATGTTTAAGTCTCATATATCAGGCCCATCTAACACTTGAGAAAATACAGCTACCAGCTGAGAATTTCCCCTGACCAAAGACCAAAGTTTCCGCTCCTGCTTCTAGTGGGACTGGAATGATTTCACTCTGGATTCATTACAAAGTTAAACAGAGAAAAACTCTCTCGTCTAAGAGTTTCTTAACCTTGTCTCCATAGTGAAGTAATTTTTTCTATTTTCTTTTTTTTTTTTTTTTTTTAATGATTCTGGGGAATGCTACTATATTTGAGGTAGAGAAGAAAATCATCAACTTCGAGATGATTTTTTTCCCCATTGGCAGCTCTGAAACATCCTATGTTGAATGAGCTGGATTAGCAGTCGGAAGATATTAAGTAAGAAGTACACGATAACCATGTTTATTGCAATTTGGTGACATGCACAGCTCCCCACTACTTCAACTAATTTCTCTCAGTGAGAATCCAGTAACAAGTAAAATCAAAAATACACTTCAGAAGTGTATGTTATCATCTAACTTCACTACTACCACAGATGTTAGAGGCATTGCATTTTCAATCTGTATTTCACTTATATACCAAAGCAAACCAAAAAGGACAAGTAAAACTTCAATCACCTCTTAGATTCAGCTTGCCTTTATTTAAATGAATTTAAAGTCTTAAATAGTGATTTAAATAAAAATCCACTGCGTTAGCAATTTGACCCCACTCAAAATCTTTTCAGCAATCATATTGGAAAATTTCTTGCCATATCATTTGGGACTGGCACATTGCACAAGTCTCTTCTAATTTAAACTCAGTCCCTCTTCAAGATCTTTCTGGGGGTGAGAGGTTGGTATATGGTGTCTAACAGAAGACCAAAATATCACAAGCCATCTGGATAGACAGGCTTCCATACGAGCTTGATAAAAAGAGTTATAGAATAAATAGCAGAAGTCCTACTGCTCCTCACATCAGGCTGGCTTGCGGTGCTTTTATGTATGCCACAGTTAACTATGCAGACACTCACAATATAGCTATAAAATAGTCTGAATGCAGATTCCACTGCTAACACAGCAGTACAGCAACCAGTGCAGATTCACGGTTTACTCTCACACCTTGTACAAGTTCTGCACCTCTCTCTCAGAGCCATTCTAATGCAACAGCAATGCTTGTCACTCAGGAACTTAAAGCTATGTCAGACATACCTAAATGGAGAGTTACTCCCCATTTGGGCACAAAATGGCAAAATAACTTAATAGCTAACTCCCTCTGGAGGCTGCACAAGAGATCATGATCAGTTTAACAGAGCCACTGGGTATCAGTTTTGAATGGCAGGATGCCTTAAGCAAGTAGTGCCACTAGTACTATTGTTTAATCGTGATCCATAAATGCGTAGGAAATGAATTAAATACATATTATTGGCAAAAGCCCAGGAATAAAAAAGATTATAAAATTAAAAGTCTTTCAAAAAGCAAAATAAACCAGTCAAACTGAATCTTGGCTATTTCAATAATTTATCATTCATAACTGTTTTCATTAACACAATTATTTTTACACAAAGTACTAAGACTTACATAAAGAAACCAAAGATTCTATTGTCATTTTATCAGCTCTTTTAGGACTTACCTTTGTTGAAATATTCACAATCATAAGCTAAAAAAAATAAAAAGAAAAGAAATGCATTTGCAAGTATTCTGCACATAAACAGGTTTTCTATTACTCTTTAAGATTGAAGGGTATGTCAAATGCTTGGCCAACTAACATCATACACAAACATTTATTAAAAAAAATCATTACCAAATATTTACTTCACTGTTTTGAATAAAATACTAATCCACTGATTTAAATAAAATAGTGTTTTCTAGCAGGAAATATCAAGCTTAGATATCTACAGCTGTCTTTTTGTGACCTCTAGTGGTTAAGACTAAGCTTTGCTGTCTTTCCATGCTCACATTAAAGTGCATGTACCATTTCCATCAAAAATGAGGAGTAACCCTCTCACTCTATGGCCATTTTCTGTGTGACTTCGAGCAAGCTGCATACTTTCTGTGCAACTGCGAAGCTAGAAAAATGCTTGCTTCCTTCCATTCTTTCTATCTCACACTTTTTAATCACATCTTGGGGAAATGACTGTCTCCTGTTAGGTATTTGCACTAAGTGCCACAGAAAAAGGCCTCAGATTTCTTCACAGCATCTAAGCAATGTTGAATAGGGATATTAAGGTAATGACAATGTTCTGCTTAAAAGCATACTTGGTTTTCTTCAGGAGAACCTTATATTTCACACTTACTCTGGGGGCAGCAGTAAGGCAGCTATTAATGTTTTCTAAACCCTGGTAAAAACTGATGTCCTCCTGAAGATGGAATTACTTGAGCTGTTAACTTTGCAACTTTGGTTTGAGGGATGCATGCCATATCCTAATACAGACTTCTACGACTTTTCCTTTCACATCATAGGACAAGGAATTAAAAATAGAAGAGCAGGGCCCACAAATATGGAAAGAAGCACATACTCTACCTACACCAAAATTAACATGGAGGACAACGAGAGGCAGCCACTCATCCTATATCACTGTGGCTTAGTGATTCAATTCATGGCCCCAGGCAACTTAATTTTGATTTTTCAGGTCTCGGTCTCATGAATGCGGACAGCAGCAGCCACTGGCAACGCCAGTGAAGTAAACTTACGACACACTCTAGGGGACCTCCAGTCTACAGCAACTCCATGCTGGCAGCACTGATGCGCATATGCAGATACACTTGTACAGAAACACTCACAGTCACCTCCTTGGTTACAACCACACGTATCTGTCAAGCAGTTTGAGTAAAACCAGGTGACGTCAATCTGGAAATGTAAGGATCACTTATCAAAAATATTCATATAGACACTGCCAACAATCAACTCAATACAAAACCATGATTATTTCAAAAACTAATATATAAGGCTTCAAAGTATTAAATAATTTCCATGTTTCCTGAAACACAAGAAAAACAGTTTATTAGAATACATCATAAAATCTTGTACTGTACTTAGTAACATAATTAAATCAATGACCCATTAAAAATAGGCATGCTAACATGTTGATGTGAGCTTGTGTTTTGTATGGTTTTCTAATATTTAAATCACAATAATCTACAAAAAATCCTATGGAATACGACAAACTCTCTCTAAATTGATCACACATCTATAATTCTAAGAAGTGTTAAGAAAGTTAGATATACAGAAAATGTAAGAAATAATAAAGTAGAAGCAAAACTATTCATGTGAGAGTGGTTCATTCTCTTCATATTATTAAACAATTTCAAAGGCAAATTTGTGATGTTTCCCTTAAATTATTTTGAAGTCTTAAGTGACAAAATGTCAAGGAAAACTGTCAATGCGAATTTGCATGGATTTACATGGATTACATTTTACAGGGATTTACACTTGAGTAATACTTACACACTTATGAGGAACTTAGTTGCTACCTATGTTATACAGTGGAATAAACCGACATTACATTAATACAACTTTAACATTAGCTTCCCCTTTCTTCCAAAATAACATACAAACCTGCCCTGCAAGGTTCCTGGTTGACTTCCATACTTTCTCCCTAAGAACCATTCTGACACCTACACTCTCGAAGCTATGCACGCAGTCTCAATACCTAAACATCTTGGCACATGTAATTTTCCATATGAGACCTGGCACTGGAAATCAGTCTCCCCTCATTCTCCAACTGAACCTGAGCCTACTGACTACCAGAAGATGTTGTATGGCTCATTTCCTTAGGAAGCTGCCTGAGTGAGGAAATGTGTGCATTTTTTTTCCAGGAATGAGTTCTTCACATCTGATACTGCCTAGAAGAAACTGACAATTTACTTAAATATGCCTGAAAAATGTGCATGCTATGTAATACGTTCAAGCAAAATAAAGCGAGTGGTTATGCTCATGCAAATACTGCTTGCAATGAAAAAAAAAAAGATAACACAAATTTGGTTTAATTTTTTCTGCATTAATTACAAAGGTGACTTGTAGGAGTAGCCATAACGTAGAATGTTAAACTGGTGCCAAAGTGGCTTACTGTCTAGGTCAGCTAAGTGTAGATAGTCCTTATAACAGGTCCAGTTAAACATTCACATTTTAAAATCAAAATAGGTAGGAGTTAGACTTGCTTCATGTTCTCTTCTGCTATAGCAGTCAAAATTGTTACATTATGGAAGACAAGACGAAGATTTAAAGTGATGCAAGTTGAACAGTAAAGTTTCTCTCTAGTGATATGTTCACTTTCTTATCTTTCTATACGTGACCACAACTTACCACTGGATGGCAAGCTTCAAATGCTTCACTCAATAGTATTCCACATTCCTTCTTGGCAAATGGCTCTCTGAGGGGATTCAAACTGCATGGATTTCGAATGTCAGAGCTGTCAACACACTTAATCAGAAAGTAAAATCAAGGTGAGAAACTTGTTTCATAACCACTTTGTGTTTAAACTTGCAAAACAGTTTTGTTTATTTTTGTTCGTGATTTGATTTTTTTTGGACACGTAAAACACAAAACAAATGCATCGTTTATGAAACTTAAGCCAGACTAAGATACAGAATTAAAAGGAGATTATAATCTGCAGAAAAGGAAAATTACACAATCTGAAGAAATGTTTCATTTGTCTGAAAGCAGCAGAAAACCACATATGCACATAGAGCTCCAGAAAGAGCCGCCATGCAGTCCCAATCTGCAGTCCTTGTACCTGAATAGTGTAACTTACATAAATAACAAAGTTCACTCGGAAGACATGCATTAAAAGTGACAGAAATCAGATTTTTTTGCTCTAGCTACTAGGAAGGAACATTTCTATGAACACCACTAGACACATGACATATAAAAAGTTCAATTTTTAACTTTACAGCATATGGAAAGAATATTTTTTCTTTCCATTGCTATGATTTCACAGTTAAATATTTCCCAGTTATGAAAGATCAGCTAAACTGACAACATAGTCTAAAGTGAACTCACAGCTCTTCCAATACATAAAAAATAACTACTTCACTGTTTAAGCATCTTTAATAAGACTTGTAGATTTATAATATTGCACAGCATTTTTCTACACACTATAGCTCTGTGTAGAAAAAAAGGTGATTATTTTCTTTTCCTTAATGGATTACCATATTTGCAAGAACCACTGATATTTCGATTTGCATTCCCATCTGATTGATACTTCCAGGAATTAAATTCTTATTTCATTCTAGATAACTATAAGAAGTAGCAGCCAAAAATCTACCAGCAAACACATTATTTTTACTATGTACCTCTACAGCTGTCCAGCTGTTTCCAAACTCTTGTGAGTTTGTTAATTCAAAATTATCTGGAGTCCTCAATTCATTTACTGTCTTCAAATCAAAATTTCCACATAATCCAGTCAATTTACCCTGTGAAAAAAGACATATATTTTATATATATCTATCTAAATATAAACATACTTTCACATGACACAAAACACTACCAGCCAGGACCGTTTCCAAAACTCGCTTGTTAAGTTACTGTCTTTAGTTGCTTAATAATAAATTTGTCAGGATTTTATCCTTTTCAGCTAAATTTAAGCCAAAACAGTTCAGCTCTTTGTGAAAATCAAGCTATGGGAAATATTTTATTTTGCTAACATCAATACTGTTTCCTTTCAAATGAAGTATCTCCAAGCCTTTGAGAAGGAAGCTGGTCTGTTGTTCAGAGGAGTCACTTGTTTGCTTGTTATGTGCATTTTTATGCATTAGCAAAATAACACCTGCTTCAGTCATATAAGGAGTGAGTACTGGGGAGAATATTGCCTCAAAGACAGTTGTTTCTGTTGTTACAGAAGTTAGACAGTAAATAGTGACTGGGGGAAAAAAAAAAAAAAAAAGAAACGAGAATGGATATTTTAATTTACAAGGTAGTTAAATGATTCTTTCCTTGACTCTGCCATGGAGTTCCTGCATGATTTCTGAAACACCATCTATTCTCTGAACTATGATAACGTGTCTTTTTTTAGTAAAACTTACATAAGTACCTCAAATAAATGGCAATATGAGCATTGACTTCCACTTACCTGCCACTGATGACCCATCTGTACATGAACTGTTGTTCTCTGATCCCAAAGAATGGTAACATGCTCATCAGGAAAATTAACAACAGTGAAAAATCCAGCTTTCCACAACTGTATTTTTTTCAGATCGTCTATGTAACTAGATAAGCTCTGTTCAAAATAAAACAAAGAAGTTTATAATGTATGTGATGTCTTCACAAAATGTTCACCTGACAGGAAATGAAACACCCAAATAAAATGAATGACACAGTTCTCAAACAGATGTCCAAAAACTGACAGAAGGCCATACAGGGATAAACACTTAAACAAAAGTGGTCTGGATTTTGATTGTGAACTGTGTTCTATTTCTACGATTTTCCTATTATAAAAGTTGATTTTATGTCAAATTTACAGGATGGGTAACAGCAACTGGAGTGAAGATTAAAATGTTAATGGTTCATCTGGGAGGTAAAAAAAAAGTCTTAAGGTTCCTGGTTACGATTTTCACTTAGTTATACATCATTGCATTCAAAAGGTCTTAGCCACGTGCTTTTTTTGAATGTGAATAGGTATAAAGAGGCATGGAGCATCTTCTTGAAATAAGGAATTATCTAAATATGTCCAGAGATTGACATCTTATTTACATAAAGCATTATTCTCTCCATACAATAGCAATCAGATTCCAAATTATTTGTACCACGGACTAAGATGTCTGGTTTAATTATACAATACCTCACACAGAGTGTCGTGACTTCCCTTGTACAATAGTCTATAAACCATAAATAGTACTATTTACTCTAGAATTACTAAAAATACTAAATACTTACAGCAATAGAGTTTGCTGTTTGGCCAAGACAAAAATGAAATTCAGGTTTTGGAGTATATACCAGGGACTGCAGTTTATTTTTTACAACTGCTTAGGAATATTCCTCCTATACATTCCAGACCAGACTAAACTCTTCTCCTAAGAACATAAATAGGAACTAAGTCTAAACTTATATCTAATAAGTCTAAACTTACATCTAACATTTTTGTGAAATATAGGCAAGATTTTGTTTAAGGTTTCCACTGACCAATCCAGCTGCGAGCAGCATTCATTGTAAAGATATTTATACCTCTGCAACTTAAGTGGCACAGTAAGTTTTTGCTAACAAAAGGAAAAACACCCAGAAAAGAACATATGCTACCTTTTGATCAGCATTAGAGACTGAAACTTACTGGATTTCCAGTTTCATCATCAAATATTAAAAAAGATTTTCCAACATTAATGAAAATGTTTTTTCTGCAAATGACTCCAGTATTAAAGCAGTTAATATTCTCTATAATAACAGAAAAAGTGGTTGAAGAAGTACCCTAAAGAAAAAAAGAGATGGAACGGTTTAATTATATTAATATAAATATGTATATGGTTACACAGTTCAATTAGCAGAAATCTGAGCATATAATTATTATGTTATGTATTATTCAAAGCTTAAAAAATAGTATGTAGGGCTCAATAAAATGACAGATGGGAAATAAGTAGAAGGGTAGTTTTTAACAGGTAGTTTTTAAATCCAGTTTTGAAGAAGCTTTACAAAAAAGTCTCACCTTAACCAGGTAAACCTTGCAAGTTCCAACAAAGTCAAACGTTAGTCCATCAAATGTTCTGTAATGCCGATCCCCATATGCAGTACACATCGATGGGCAAGGATGGAAGGTGCATTGAAATGATCCATGCTGGCAAACACTGAAAAATGTATGACCAATAATGGTAATATCAACTGTAACCACAGACAAATGCTTACAATTATTGCACTGAAAAGAAAAAACCAAAAGCCATGCAAGAATGATGACTGTGGAGAGAAGCATTTTCAAATGTTAACTAAAAGCATCATATATAAATTGATTCTCTGGAAGAAAAAAAATGTTGAACGTATTGAACTCATACAGCCTGTGTTTCCTCCTCTTAGAATTTATAGGTTCTAAAATATTCAGACACCGAATGGGCATTTCTTTTGTTGAAACAACAAAATGCCACAATTTATTCTCTAGTAACTCACAACAATAATGTGCCACAAGGCTAAAGTTTGCTTTTTCAGCTTCTCACAAAAAATTTGTTTCTATATAAGCTGAATCTTAGAGTCAACAAGCAACGTGTCCTATTACTACAGTCTTGATTCACTCTCTGCCTGAATGAGAATTTCACTGAACTACAAAGGTAAAATTTCAGTAGCGCTGTTTTGGTACCTTAAAAGTACCGCGGTTTGGATTGTTGGGCTTTTTTTCAGATGCCTAGGTATTATAATCCCCAAACCCTAGACTAATAGTTTTGACGCTTTTAGAATAGTTCAATTTCTGTCTATGGCCACCTTAAGCATCAACATGTTTTTATCACACACACTAAACGACTGTCCAGACCTTCCTAAATTACCTTTGCTTTGTAACTGCCTAACAGCAAAGATTTGTAGCACTAGATACTATGTCTCTTTCTGCATTACCCTCTTACAATCTAAAAAACATCTTTGGAAATGACATAAGATTTATAAATAATTTCTAGAATTTCATTTCCTGTATCCACAAGTCATTTTTAGAATGTTATTTTTGTTTCTAAATCACCTGTACACTTAAACTTCCCTCAAAACCAGCAGAGCTGGTGTGCTGGTATAGCTTCACTGCAGGTATATTTTATAAATACAGGTTAAACTAAATATAGTATGTGATATAATTTTGGCACATATCTAAGTTTATTTTCAAAAATATTGAATTCTGAATTTCCTGATTAAATGAATGCTTCATATTTTACAAGTGAAGTATTAATCTGGCTTACAGGAATATTTTATAAATCACTGACGTTTGGCATCTCATATGCTGAAGCACCAAGCAATATGAAGTTTTTTGTCAGTATAACTTTTCCTTTTCTGTTCACATTTCTATCATATATGACAGAGTCAGAACACCACAGTTTTCGAAAAAAAGCAGCAATTATCTAGAAAATCTAGGCAGCTCCAATGCTTCCTTCCGTTGCCTTATTGTGTAACTTGCAGGAACCTGCAGTCATTTTCCAAGACTCCCCTTATCCCATCACTGACTTGCCCAACAGTTTGTGTTTTGTATAACTACATATATAAATACATTAAGCACATGGCTAAAATAAGTTCAAAGTACAACACGTGAGAAGTGTTTGCTGTATCAAAGCACAAGCAGATGGCAGTAGGACTTGTCCAGCTAACTCCAGTCACCCCAGAGCCGTACCTAAGGGAGAAACCTAATCAAGTTGATGGAGAGAGAGGTAAACAGAAGAAAAATATATTTGAACTGAAAGAATAAGGGCTGCTTCTCGTGCCCTCTGTGAGACATCAGGTTTTAGTTTTTCTCTTGGCCTATTCAAGTTGTCCTCCACATCCAGGCTCATGCAGAAGCATTTCCTAACATGTAAAGAGCAGGGAGATCCTTTGCATACTTTCTCAGGAGTTTTAGCACATTTACAGCCAGAAGGAAGGGCTTGAGAGGCACACAATGTCTTCAAAGTCCTCTGCACCCATCTCGTTTCATACTAAGTAAACTAACATTCAGTTACAGAATCTAGATCAGGGCCGTCAAACTCATTTTCATGAGCAGACACATCAGCCTCATGGTTGCCTTCAAAGGGCTGAATGTAATTTTAGGACTGTACAAATGCAGGAGTAGCTACATTTCTGTGGCCCCCAGTGAGAATGAGTTTGACATCCCTAATCTGGAGAGCCCTGGCTGGAAAAGCAGAGCTACTAGCATCTTCCAAACTTGAACTAGTTTTTTAAAAAAGTATTTCCAAGCACGATTTAAGAACACCAAAGACCCAATTCAGCAATTCACAGAGACTAACCAGCATTTGCTCCATGGTCTCAACACATGACAGCAAACCAGCAGAGCTAACTACACCACTCAGCTTAGCTTGCTCAACACAGTGCCAAAATGCTGCTCTGATACCTTCAGTTACTGTTATAACCTTTTGTATTTAATCTTGCTAGCACATGATAACAATTTCAGGCAGTTGCACTGAAAACCAAACTTGGGAAACCCAGAACCCCAGTAGAGTCAGAACCCAGAGCTTGGGCTGAAAGTTCCTGGCAGTCCACTGGTAGTTTTGCCAATTAAAGAAATTATTTGTCATTTTACTGTTCAATAGACAAGTCAGATTAATAGTCATGTTGTTAATACATCAGGCATTAATAGGATGATATTTAGTATCAATGCACACTATTTCTGTGCACTAAATATCACTATAGTTATTATAATAACTGTTGTGAGTGCCTAAGTGGGTTTGTTTGCACAGAAGCATTCTCATGCTTTGTATAAGCAAAATTACACCTTTCCTCAACATATCAAATATACCCCTACATAGACACATCACAATCTCAAGGACTGTCAACACTTTGCATAAAGCAGGGCTTGTTGCAGACTTCCCATCTTTCAGTGGACAACTGATTGCCAAAAAGCCATTATCACCATTATCACTTAATCTGTCTTCATTTCTGGACATGGAAGACTAGAAAAGCCATGACAATCTTAAGTATTTGTACATTAATTAATGGGCCTGGCCTCAGAAAAAAAAAAAAAAAAAAAGCCTAAATATTCAGTGTCTTTCTGCCTGTACTGCTGCTGCCTTTGGTGAAGTCTCGTACAGATTAAATGGGATATAACAGTTCTTTCTGATGCAAGCAATCCCACACCAGGTCCAATTGGAGAGGCCTTTGGAAATGAAGGGGTGAATAACCCGGGTCGCTTTACCTGCCTGCCCAGTGGAGATGGCTTGTAAGTCGCTTCACCAGTCGACCAAAGGGCTACAAATATCTTCTAGAGCAGATAGTGAGGACCTGACGAGAGGCAGAGGTAGGCAGTCAGCACGAGGCTGGAGGGGGCAACGACATCCAGACAAGGCAGTGACTAGTGCTGACCGGACCAGCCTTCACCATACCAGGCTGTCCTGAGCTGTGCAGGCCAGGAGCAGTAGTTTACCAGGTGACACCAGTTAAATGTTCCTGGTAAGCTAAAAGAAGGGGACAAAAGGAAGGAACTGCTCTGCTGAGAAGCTGAAGGCTACACCACTACCACAGTGTCTTGATACTTGACAATACGGCTGATTTTTCTGAGGCTCTGGTAAGACTAACTAATTAGTGCTGCTCAGTGCCAGCTTGCAACATCCAACAGTGGTCAGAGAAGAAAACAGGCAGGGACCATCGTGAAACAAGTTTATTCCAGATCATGCAAACGTGGTGTACTTTCACATCTTAGCTCTTGTGAAGCTCATGGAAATAGTAGTCCACCATGTTCTACTGAGAGTGCCCAAGGAAATTTTGTAGAGGTATGGGGTATGCATTGCATTTACAACACTGGATAGTAAAAGAAATAGGTTTCTCCATGTATTTGAGTGATCCTATCAACTCTTGTCTATTGGAACACTTCCTTTGAAAGCCAACTGATTCATCAGTTATCCACACAAGCAAAATCAGCAACCAATTCATCTGTTACTAAGCTCAGTACTCTCCTTAATTTATCATTGGCATATACTTATGGCCACAGGGTTATGTTTTGAGTCGTCAGACTGCTCAGATTCAATGCTAAATGGGAAAATGAATAAGAAGGAAGCTTTAACATATGCCACTCAGGTGTAATGTTAGAAAGATTTTACCTGCACTTTAGGAACACTGGCCAAGGAATGTTAATGTAGATCACCTTGACTAAAAAATATTTTTCTAAATCAAGCTCTTAAAAAAAAAAACAAAAAAAAAATCCCAAATCGCTGTTATTTTGTTAGGTAAAAGCCCCCTGAAACAACAAACCCTAAAAAAAAGAAAGTCATTCTGGTAGCTCTTTGAACAAATGTAAATACAAAATTAGGGTAAATAATTTACCAGAATCTGGTATGAAATTTATGATTAAGAAACATGAAGGAACAAATCGATCCATAAATAAACAACTAAAATTAAATAATCACCTAAATAGATCTCCGCTTACCATGTATGACAGGAAGAAATGACTTTGTCACCTGGAAAATACTCCTTTCCTTTCCACAAACATGGACATTCATCCACATCTAAGCACACATCCCCATGTTTAACAAGACTACAAAAAAAAAGGACAAAAAAAATACATTCAGCAGAAGTCCACCTGGTATCTAGATACAAAAATATTTTCTTAAACTTCTAAATTATTAGCATTATTAGTATTGAAAAGAAAACATTTAAAATCTTCTGAAATCAAAAAGGCATCATTTCATCAAAAATTATATGAACAATTCTGTGTTTTCCTTACTAAAGATAAAATAATCAGGTACCTGTGAAAGTGCTAGCACTCAGGGCACTAGTCCTTCAACCACCAGCCCTGTGAAGACTTATTTATTAACATACAAATTTTAAGGCCAAGGAAACTAATATTTTCCAGAGCTCTAAATTTCACCAAATTTCTTGCAACTCAGACAACTAGCTTACATTTAACTAAAGCCAAGAGATCTTCCATGAGATTAAGGTGAAAGAAATCAATGGCCTACTTATTCTACGAATTCTAAAATCAGAATTTCTTCTTGTTCCGTTTTTTTTTGGTATCCTCATGTAAAGAGATTTCATTTGCTGCATAGTTTTCCTATAGCTGTAATTACACCTCTGGCTCTGTGAACAATTTAATCAATATCAAACGAGGTATCCCAGTTGCACAAAATTGAGTACATATCTCTGTACAACTGTTATCTTCATGCAAGTAATCACAAATGTACTTACCTTTACTGGCAGAAATATCCTCACAGCCTTCAAAGGAGTTTTTCGTGATAACACAGATAGCCATATGCATAGCTATTTACAGTTCAAGACTAATATTATAAATTTGTGTAATATTATAAATTCATGTAATTTGTAATCATGACTCCCAGAGTAACAGATGAAAACTGAAGATTTAAAAAAAAACCTCTGAAAAAGATTCCACAAACTGAGAAAGAATAGATGAATTCTTGCCTGGCAGGACTAAATAAAGCAACCAATCTGAATTTTAAAATAAATATTTGTCACTTTAATAATATCCAGAAAAAAATTAAATAGAAGAGATAAAGAGATATTTCAAACAGATTCTACAAACAAATCTCATGAAATACACCATATTGAATTATTTTATTTAAAAAGCTATCTTTTCACTGAGCCCAAGAAAACTGTATTTCTTAGAAAGTCTGATTCATTTAAAAAAAAAACCCTGTAGTTCTATTGGATAGGCAAACAGGTATCAGTAGAGGACCTGAAGGTCCAATAACAGATAGAAGAGCACCTTCAATTACAAATCAATCTGTCAAACGAAAATTGTGAAACATAAACTCCTGATAAGCTACAGCAGCCTTTCACTCTAACTAATGTAGCTCAAACTTGTTCTGTGCTCTCTATCTGTTCCTAGACAAAATCCAATTTGATACAACATAGGAAACTGGAGCAACAAACATACTAGTTACACAGTAAAATAATTTCTTACAGCCACCATACATTCTGCAAACATCCTTGTTTCTAAATGCTAATTTTTGAAATTTATTTGTATTGGGAAATAAACAGTTTCTTAAAATGGTCCTGTTGGGCTGATTATCTTTTGTTTTTTACAAGGGAAGTTTGTTTAAAATTCCAGTAGCTGTCTGTAGTAATACGCATTTTATACAGGTTTTCCTGTGTTCCTAATAGTTTCCTGAAGAAAACAGATATGGCATTTCTAATGTTTAGCACTGTAATTTGGGCAGGGCCCTGCGCTATGGACAAGAGATGGCAGGTGTGAGGCGCATCCATGACAAACAGGCTGACAGCCCTGTTTTGTTTCCCTGTATCCAAAAGGAAAGATTTCATCATTGCATGTAGGATGGAACACTTTATTTACTCATATCAATGAATTAAAAACTTGTGTGTTAAGACTTAAGACTCTTCTTCAGTGTGTCATTTATCAGATGAAATTTTACTATTCGGTAGCTCTTCTTTAATTCCATTAAACTGGAAAACTGTAATTTTCCCCTCAGGGTATGTGAAGTGTTCTTTGTACTTATTTCAAGTATTGTGTCACCTGAAGACAATCAGCTGTGAGACTGAAATTCCCACTGGTTTAAAGCTGCTCAAAACTGAACAGAGCACATTCAGAAACAAAGAACATCACACCGACAAGGTAACACTAAATGCAGTTTTCGCCTCATGTTGTTACCCTGGCTAAAACAAGTGATAACAGCTTTCTCTCTTGTAAAGCCAAGCAAATGGATAAATTTCAGTGATCTAAGAACTCATCACAAGTACCCTACAGAGAGGCCTCGCACAGTTCCCCTTTGAAGCACCAGACATTTTTGTTGATGTCTGTATTTACTGTCCAACCTACAATGATCTGCGAAGACACAATGAGAGCTCTCACACTTTACCATGCTCAACATTCAGTTTCAATACTATTTCATTGTTGTCTATAGCTCTGTTCACTCACACACAAATATATAAATAGTCTTGGTAAAGGT
This sequence comes from Streptopelia decaocto, assembly GCF_964273445.1. NCBI lineage: Eukaryota > Metazoa > Chordata > Aves > Columbiformes > Columbidae > Streptopelia > Streptopelia decaocto. The sequence continues at coordinate 54,325,058 of NC_138661.1, forward strand.
ATCATTAGAAGCAACATGTCTCTCATGAGTAAACAAACACCTATTTGCTTCTGCAAAACCCATAAATCCAGACCAAAACACTAAAAAATAACGCTCTCACAGCCTCCACTGGAGCAGTTTACAACAGGTTGTGTATTGCACGGCTTTTTCTTTCCACTGGGCAACAGGCAACCACCAACTGATTTATGCAGCCACAACACTTTTGCCCCAAACATCACATCTGCTCTCTGAGGGTTTCACAAATCTTCCCACAAAGGTCTGTAATAGAGTTTAAGGGAGGTAAAAAGAATGAAATAAGCATCAGCTAACATTTCTAACACTAGAATTCCACCAGCACCCACGACTTCCCCAACCAGAAAACAGGATAAACAAATCTTTCAAAAACAGCAGACATCAATGACATTCCTGCAGCACCTAATGGCTTCACTGTTTAGGCATAGAGAGTTACTATATTGCTGCTGACAGCTTCCTTAGTTGATTGGGGAGCTTTTCACAGTCCACCTCTTCCTTCCTCCTCAGCCCCTAGTTTACTACAAAGGAATACTAAGTAATTTTCCAGAATGCCTGAAGTGTTTTGAGTATCCTTGCTGTATCCCGTGTAACAACTGATTTTGATGCTTCAAATGGGATACAGTCAGCTTCCTGCACTCCTGCAGTTTTACCCTGTATTGGGAAAACCCCTCTGCATTCAGCTCTACCCGCTGGTGCTAAGCAGAGCGGGCCCTAAAAAAGGAAAATTCACAGAAACGGTAGTAGCAGCTTAAACACCAAACAAAAACAAAAGCAAGGAGTAGAATGACAGGAATTCATCTAGATTTCCATATTCTGCAACCTTTTCCACAGAGGCTTCTGAAAATTTGGCTCATCCATTGCCTGTGCCTCCTCTGAAGTCACCTTGAGCAAAAAGAAGCTCCTGCTTCCACACACCTTCTACTGATTGATGTGGACAGAAGAGGGAGAAATCATCTCACAGGTCTAATACTCAGAGCAGCATAAAACCTGGTTATAGCTTTTGCTGCAATGTCAGAGCAAAGCAAGCGAGGGACTCTGTCTTGACATCTTTCATTTTAAGGAGAAAAATACTATGGGAATTAAACAAAAATGACTGAAAGAATAAAAATAAGAATACTCTTATTAGTACCTTTTCTTCCCCTATAGATGTTTTATTTTTGTAGTTTGTGATGCATGGAAGGAACAAAACAAGAGAGCAGGGACTGAGGACCATCAGAAAAAAGTGGAAAAGCAGAAGGCAATATAAAAAGGTGCTTGAGAGTCTGAAGAGGGGTCTCCCCCAGCCCTGCATCAGGGCTCTAAGATGGGGATCACCCCAAAAAGCACAAGCGGTACATGTTGCACCCTCACAAGCAGCACATATTCCAAGGCGAGAGTGAGGGGAAGGAGGTCTGAGGTTTGTACTTGGTCCCAGCCTGTTTCACAAACAAGAGGTGCCTGGACTGCCACTGTGTTGGTGCGATGTTTGATACCTTTCTGTGTCATCTCAGCTGCACTTCATATCTACCAATGTTACTTCAGGGCTAGCACTCAATTTTTTCAAAGTTCAAATATTTTTAATTAGGTACACTAGATTAAAACCTCTCTCTACATGCCCTCAAATAGTACCACTTTCTTCAAGAACACTGTGGCCACAATTCAGTGCTAAATACCATGTAAGGCAGGACTTCATGGGAAGGTGAGAATTGCCATTTGTGACTAGCCAAGAGTGGCTGTTCCTGGTCTATCATCACTGGCTCTTTTGAAAATAATTGTACATTTATTTTTTATTAATTATGCTTTTGAGGAATTAATGTGTATTTGCAGATATATGTCAAAGTATAGTCCCAGTCTCTTTTTGTAATGAGAAGAATTTCAGAAAGTAACTCAAAATGTAACAGAACTCTTTCTTTCAAACCAAATGACAGAAAATTCAATTGTTGTCTTCTTTTTAAAAAAGTGGAAAAGCAGAAGGCAATATAAAAAGGTGCTTGAGAGTCTGAATGATAGTGGTGAACTTCTAGTGAAAATTGAATACAAGTACCAAAAAAAAAAAAAAAAAAAAGAAGGAAAGAAAGAAAGAAAAAAACCCCCACAGATTTGTTTGCAGCTACTGTAAACTAGATAGTAGGAGAGCAAGAGGGTTTTGGAAGTATTGCAAGAGTAAATAACAAGCACTAAAATATACCAACGAGAGCAGCAAGTTTGCAGAGCAGAAGAGGATGGAATATCACCAGGTTGTCTTGTTACAGCACTGCAATGGAGGCACTTTTACTCTTTGGAAAAGAACTCTAACTCAATACCTTTCACATACTATAATTCTATAGCCATCAGAAATAGAAATCAGCATAAAACCCAGTGTGGATAAATATGACTTCCTGAGGCATACAAACACAGAAACGTGTCCATATTTACCAGAAAAATATTAAATCTTCCTGAGAGACCTCTCCAAAACTCTGCCTAAACCAGAAAAAGATTAAAATTACTTAGTATGATAGCAGCAGCAGAGTCACAGTATCACAGTATGTTTGGGATTGGAAGCGACCTCAAAAGATCATCTAGTCCAATCCCCCTGCTGGAGTCATCCAGAAGAGAAGTGTGAACAGAACACTGCTTTTATTTTAATGCTAATAATAAAAAATTCTGAGCTTTACTTAAACTGAGAAGCAGGGGGTCTTCTGAAAAACAATACTAAACACATACCAAAAGGACAGGACTTCAAATACATATAAGGCAGGGTGTCAAACTCATTTTCACCGGGGGTCACATCAGCCTCACGTTTGCCTTCAAAGGGCTGAATGTAATTTCAGGACTGTATAAATGTAACTACCCCTACATATGGCCCTTTGAAGGCAACTGCGAGGCTGATGTGGCCCCAGTGAAAATGAGTTTGACACCTCTGATCTAAGGAGACATATTTTAAGACATGACACAGTCAAAGTATCTGATAAAAATCAGTTTTCTAAAAGTATTTGAAACTGATTTGCCTTCTTCCCTCATTATTAGATTTGTTTGTCCATAGATGCATTTATAAGATAACAAAATTGTTTTCGTTGTGCAAATTAGAAAGTGATGAATGTTCTTTTTTTCAGGAAAACCTCTGAAGAATGTGTTTAAGCTCCTTACATGTTATTTGATATACCACTTTAGAAATACAGTGATAATTTAGAAATTTTTGGAGGAAAAGCCTGGAGGAAAATTTCCTTTCTTAGTTACAAAACTTCATTACAACTACAGGATACTAGAGCTTTCAGTTTACTATCTTTTCATAGCTCTCCCTTTTGATAACAATAAGTGATAGAAAAAGACCTAAACATTCTAACTAGAGTAAACTGGCCAAAATTTACTACAGTCCAGGTTCAGCACAAAGGAGACCATTCTTTGCCATCAATTATAACAGTTGTCTACAGTGGTGAAGTCTTGGCCTACCACACTACAGAACATTGTGGTCAGCCTGGAAAGAGCAAGAGTACGTATTTCAACACTAACATCTAAACTTGGTCCCACAAATGCCTGTGATGTCTTAATGAACATAACACAGTGTGCCAATATGAAGTGTTTGGAATCTGGAAAAACAGTTTGCATAAACTTAGGTACCAAGAAAATTAAAATCCCAGTTAATGTTTTCCGTTCTGTGAAGTATCAACTACAAGCCACGTCTACAGACATGGCTGTAAAGTTGGTGAAATGAGACCTCAGCTTTTAATTATTTTCCCTGTTTGTTTGGTTGGGTTTTTTTCTGTTTGTTTGTTGTTTTGGGTTGGGTTTTTTTTGTTTTTCTGGGGCAGTGGGTTGGGGCAGAGGAATTTTTTTTTTCCTAAATTTACATAAAAAATTCTCAGAGATTCTAGTTAAAAAGGTGCCTCACACAGTTATAGACAATTACAGAATATAGCAAAGGTGTCCTGGTTTTGTTAAAAACAAGACCACTTCCCTTCTAGTGATTTTTCTTTCAGCTAAGTTCTTCTAGATGGCCGTACTTTTCTGAGTTTTAGCCTGCATATTTTTCCTAGGATGCTGTACTCAGTGCTGATAAGAAGACCAACGGAATGCTGAGGAAGCTCATGTTTAGATTTATTACTATGGTAGCCAAGAAAGACTGATAAGTTTTCCCACGTTCTGTTGTGAGAGGGGCGTGTTTGAGGAGGGGTGGATGGAACAGGTGACTAGAACTGACCAACTAAGGATCAACTGAGTATCCCATCCCATAATCATCATACCCCCTACATAAGAGGGTGATCACGAAGGTCAAGCTCTCTTTGACCATGGCCGGCATCTAGAGAGGACCCTGCCTGTCCGCCTGTGGTCTACAGGCCTCAGGCCCTGCATCCTGCAACCAGGTTCTGGTTTGCTGTGAAGTCCCACCAATGACTTCTGGGGGCCTGAGCTGCACCTGCTGGAGCCGCCAGCTCCGCAAACCCAGCTACTGCTGCTGGAGTGACGCCAACTCCACATCGAGCACTCAATATTGGTTTTGTGTATTTTGTATATATATTCTCTATTTATTAGTAGCATTAGTAAACCCTTTAAAACCTTCCAACTTGAAGTCTCTCTTCCTTCCCTATTATCTTCCCTATCATCTTTCCAATAAAAAGGAAAAGGGGTGGCAGGAGGTAAGAGGGTAACAGGGAGCATCTGCCCTGGTTTATTGCCACCTTGCTGTAATTCTTGACAGAAAGTAAAAAAAAAAACACTTTGATACTGCAATGTCATTTTGTATTCTTGAGGTTCAAAGAAACTCATAGGTCATAAAAATAAGTATACAACTTGGAAAAATGGAGAACACTATTTCAAAGTAGTATGTGTTCTTTCCTTGCTTAGAATTATGATCCCAAATTCTGTGTTCTTGGTCATTCAGACAGTGATATTGCATTATTTTTAAGAAGAGTCTGTTGACACTCCTCCTAAAATACCAAGTTGGGCAGTGGATCTTGCTGAGCTGTGAGAAGTTAAGTGACCTGGACCTACAGAAAACTGCTGCGAGTGCCCAACTGAGAATTAATTTATCCTCTTGCTCTACTAACATTGAGAAAAAAGGAAAGGGAAAAAAATAATTAAAGGGAAAAAGAAATAATTATGTCACTGAAATGAGGAGAAAATTACAGCTAGATTTTTAACCATGATTAGGAGAGAAAGTTTGGTTATGATTTAGAGTTCAAACAAAGTTAATCATGACAAAGATTTAGTAAAGTTCCTAAATACTGAGAAGCTAGCAGGGACTTAATGATTTAGTTTAACAGTATAGCAACTGGTTTAATTAACACAGCTTATAGAGAGGACAAAACCATAAAAGGGAAAAAAAGTGGAAGATCAAATAGGTAGGTAACACTATAAGGTAGTAACAGAAGTAGTAGAAATATTTATTGTTTGTATTTGTGGCAGTATATCTTGTAAGTTACTGACATAACCCTCAAGATTTGTATTTGTTATTCATATGTAGGGGCTGAAGGGCCTCTTGCTTTTCATGGCAAGATAGAGTTAATGTACACTGTATATGGAAATTAATAAATATTTCCATTAATGGAAATATGGAGTGATAACATGATCTAAAATTAATACTAATGTATATTATGAAACAATTCAACTGAGTCAGTCCAAATAAAAGCCTCTGTCTTCAAAAAATGACAGTGCTATTCTTGTGGTAGGTCTTGAATGAGGTGCTTGACAATAAATGGATAAAAAGAACATACAGCAGGTGTACCCCAATGTTCAGTTTTCTGTTCTAGTAGAGATATTTTGAAAGATGCAGTTAGTTCTGTAGAAAGTTTTTAAAAAGCTCACATATAAGGAAGAAAATTCCTTATACCAAAAAACCCAAACTGTTAATACCTTCTAGTTTTGTTGTTTGTGGGTTTTTTGTTTGTTTTTTGTTTGTTGTTGTTTTGGTTTTTTTAATTAACATATAATCAGTTTTACAAATTTTAATATATTCTTCATCATAGTAACATTTTTTGTTGGCTATTTCAGAGCATCAGCTAAGATGAGGAAACAAGGAGCAGAAACTACCTGCCGAAATTTAGCCATAAAGATACATTTGTCCTTTCTTTAAACCCCAAAGTGCTACGAGAACCCACTATACTTAAGATTAATCCATCAGAAAAAAAAAATGGATGACAGGTATCAGATTCAGGGTGTGCAGCTTAGCTGGACTGAACTAATATTGCTTAGTTCATGCACTTTGGCAACTCCACTGCTCCATGATGAGACAGCCATTCAAATTAGTGTTGTAAGTTCTGTAATTTCTAACATTTTTATATATTAAAAAAAATGACCTCTGGTTATTCTGAAGGGCACTCTATTAAGAGAGGGGGGAAAATGGCTTTTTTAAAGGCATGGTATTCATTATATCCAGTAGAGCCTGTTCTATATAATGAACCATGACACAGACAAACTTGTAATATTGACACATCCTATCTCTCAAATCAATTAATCAATATTTCAAAAGCATTGTGAGGTAATCCTTTAACAACAAATCCTGTGTTCAATTTTCAGTCTTTTTTCATTTCTGTGTGCCTCTTAGGACAACACACAGGGAACACCTGCAAATCCCTTCCAGGGATCCTTGGCAATGCAACACAGAGTTTGTTCCTGCAGCCCCAAGGATTACACGAGTCCTTCACCACTACTACTGGATCACACAAGAATAATAGGGAAGCTGCTCTAAAATGCTACTGAAACTAGGTAAAATAGTTAAGTATGCAACATGATTTTGGCCTCACTGCTGCAGCATTATGGTTAATAAATTCCAAGACATACAACCATACAAAACAGCACCAAGTAGCCACCAAAGTGCCAGCCAACTCTCAGCTATAAGTTTAAAAAAACTATATACATTGTATATACAGTACAGGGGTGTTTTTTTATACTGTACACTATATAAAGTCAAATCCAACTCATGCTGTAGTCAAGGGTAAAATCAATGAGGGAAGTGAGAAAACACAAGTTTATTTGGGAAAGTGACTGGGGTTTTTTGACAGCAACAATAAGAGCAGGTCATAAGGAACAGTGAACAGGAGGTGGCTGTTTTGGAAATCATTAACGGTCTGACTGGAGACCACAGAAAACTAGTGGAACAGGACAGGCACAAACCAGCATATCTACATTTGTGGTAAACATGTCACACAGTATGCAAAAATATGGGGAGATACTACTGCTTTTTCTCTGTCTTTTCTCTTTGTTTCTTCTTCAGTCTGATGAAAGACTGTGTCATTGTCTCAAATCATGCATATATAGTGTAGTTAAAGAGTGAAAAAATTTCAATCATAGGAACCCAGAAGCAGAAAGTATAATTGAAAGATTGAACTTGAAAAATTATTAACTGTGTCGTAAACATAACATTACTTATTTTTCTGAAATGCAACATGGAAATACAGGAAATTGCCATTGATACAGTGACAGATTAAAAACCACAAAATCTTAAATACTACTAAATATGTCAGCCAAGCCAGGTGGAACAACATGAGGATGTGTGTTCCAGGAGAATTAGTGTTCTACCTCAATCACACCTAAAACAGAGGGAAAGTATATGATCATAATTTTTTTATACTGTAAGAACTGTAACCTGTTGAATGGGAATGATCTCCTTTTAATTTATATATTTAGAGCATTGTTACTGACATCTGAATTTGACACTGCAGACTAAAAAGGTCAAATGAATCCTCCTCAGAGAACACTGCTACTTTTCACTATGATTTACTTGTTTTGTATTTAATATCAATTTTATGCAAGTTCCACTTGAATGGACTCTAAGCACAACAAAGAAGGAATGCTAGAAACAGTAAAGTATTTGAAAGAATATTTCACTCTCCAGACACTAGAAAAATAGACTGAAAAATAAAAATATTGCCCTCTTGAAATCTTAACCTCTCTTTCTGCAAATACAATTTCTTTCAATTTCTTTGTGTTAAATATCTTTCACAGTACCATTGAAGAATAATCATCCCACTAAACAGATTGGTAAAATCCTTCCTCCTGAAAAAATGTAGCTTAACTCTGATGTATTCACTTTTCTACACCAAGTTCTTTTTCATTAGTTTACCTATATCAACCAAAACTAATCAAACACATTAAACCAATTTAATCACTGCTTAAATCGGCTTAGCTTACAGAAAATCAACAGAGCTGAACTGATGAAAGATCTCGAGCAGGAACAAAAGCATGAATAAGGGAATGAAACTTATGCTCTCAGGTAAAGAACTGATTTAAAAAAAAACTCCGTAACTTTTAGCCTTATAAAACACACAATATCACTTCAGTTTTATATTTCCCCAGTCAGAAGTGATTGCCTAGAACGGTGATTTTGAAGTTGAACAAACTCACAATGCATTTGAATCCTGCACTGCTTGAACTGTCATGAACGTAAGATAAGATACTGTTCAAAGGGAATGGTATTTGTTCCAGCTTCCTCTTCCAACAATTAGGTCCTCTCCTGGTCTTACTGTGTTGCCCTGACTCTCATGTGATCAATTCGCAGTACAGATCAGATCACTGGAGTGTGAATTCAGTGACTGACTTAAAACACTAGGGCAACTCAGATCCAGCAGCTTCTATTCAAAAGCAACTACTATTAAAATAACTAATACATTAAGATTTGTTCTTTAAATGAAAAGCCTGAGTAATTAATACATAGCAGAAGTCTCTTGTGTTTCCAAAAACACACCTAAAACCACACACCTTCAGGATCATTTTAGTTTTCCTTAAAGCAATCTCAAATAAAAATACGAGTATATATGCAGTATAGGGCCACCAGGGCCAAATATTTAAAATATACCAGATTGGACTAGCTTGCAAGTGACTCTCTAATGGAAAGAACTGAACAGTATTTACAGTAATTCTCTATTTATTTTAAAATAAATACACAATTCTTGGATTACACTTTATATTCCAAATCATGCAGTTTGTGATCATGGAAGCAAGACGCTGGCATGTTAAATTTCACGTGAAGGCACTGGCAAAACCTAGAAACTTGCTCCCTTGTCTTTTGAGGAACTGTCCCTCAAACACTGCATAAGCACTTCCCTGTCAGCCAGAACCTGGCACTATATGTTAAATACATAGAAATAAACTAATACTTTGTAATTTCTGCTTCATCGGTATAGATCAATATTCTGGGTTTACATCCTAGACTTGTGACACCATTTCCGGGTTCCATCCTAGCACTGAGAATAAAATCCTACAAAACAAAAATGCCTCTCTCTACCCCCTGAAAGAAAAAAAAACAAACAACAAAAAAATTTGTGTCAATATCTCTACAGGCAGTGCACACCCATAGCAGATGAGAATTAAGTTTGCTGATGTTATGGTAAACACAGAACTTCTTCATTTTGTATTTCCATCTCCAGGAAACAATCAAACTCTCGCTTGTAACTATAAAAATGTATTATCAGAGCTTTGGGATCACTGATAGTTGACACTGAGCCTTCCAATGCTAAAAAACATTTCTATTGCTTAAATTCCAGAACTAACTTACACCAGGATGCAGCAGAAATATTCACAATCTCAGTGGTCATGCACAGCAAAATATTAATAGATCATGTAAACTTTTTATTCTCTGCTCAACTGCCTGCCATACAGCGTTGCTGTAGGTAACTATTGGCTTTGAAGACTATCAGCCAGGTCCAACTTAATGAGTTTTTGCAATTCTGAAAATGTCTGCCTTCAGTTACTTTCAAAGTCTATCTTAACACTGCACTTTTTCACCACGGTACCATACTGTGAGTTGGACTAAATACTGGCTCCATTTCATGTGAATAGTTTGGCATGTCACGTTAAGGCAAAAAACAGAAGTCTGAATAGCAATCTTTTACCATAATACACAAAAATGTACACATAAATAAGTTCACAGACTTATAGATGTCAACTGAGCTGTTTCAGCTCAGTTCGACTGAGGATCTGGCTTTTACTCTTCATTTTGAAGAGGCTCTCCAGGCATAAACAGTAATTTTATAGTGACAATACTCAAAAACCTCAACCTCTGTGCTTAAGAGAGTAAATCCCATAAAAACCAACATAATTTAAACACATAATTGCTACTTCTATATTAAAAAAAAAAAAAGCTCAGCAATACAGTGCTTGATTTGAAAACACAATAGCAGTTCATCTGCATGTTTTCAGCATAAATACCCAAGACTACAAATATCCTTTTGAGTGAAGGAATACTGAAAATAATGCCTAGGAATCAAGAAATAAGCTTCCTGCAGTGAAGTGTCCGAATAAGAGCTTAGACAGCTGAAAAAAATTATCTAGGTAAACATGATTCTGCTGTAGTACAGGAATTATATCAAATAACTCCAATGCCCTTTCTATATTCCTGTTATTTAGCTTTTATTATTGTGAGCAATTAGATCTTTGGCTCCACCTGCATCTTGGTTTATTATTTCTTACACCTTCAATGGCCCGTATCATTGTGTGGTGAGCCTTCACGAGTTGGTTTCTCACCCCTCAACACCTCAAATTCTCCAAGTAGAAATGTGGTGTGTCCTCAGCAGAAGTAATTACTCGATCAGTACTGAAGGTAGTCACCTATGTTTGTGCATCAAAAGATGCAAATCTATTTGTACTCACCCTGGTGGGCAAACACAACCTGAAACGCAGGGAAGGTGTGCTGAGAAAGTGAGGTTTAGCAGCTGGTTCTCACAAGTTCTCTCTCTGCTGAGTTCAGGATCAACTTGTGGATTACTGCAGTTAATAGAAATCTGTCCAGCTGGGCAGCCGTGCACTGGGGGTGGCGGAGAAATGACAAACACATTAGTCTTCACATCTGAAATGTTTTATTTCATAAAGGTGTGCAACAGATTCAGAATATGTACACAGAATATATTACACGCAAAAGTGTAACATCCAATTGCCTGTCCCACCTGAGCACAGTTAGCTTCATCAAACCCCTATAGATCTCATATAAAATACTGAAATGGATATATTTGTTTAGTAAGGGACATGATTTTCTAAACAGTCAGGTATCAGCCCTCCAAAACAGACATGCAAACTACTGCCAGAGAAATAGAAATAGACAAAGTGGTGGCAGTGTTTTATAGTGGTTTTGGTTGTTGCTGGGTTTTTTGTTTATTTATTTATTTATTCGAGAGAGACGCTCTGGATAATTGTCCAATCAGTACAACCACCATCTTCAAGTACATGGGGAACAGATTTCTGCTAAAAGCCAGAGAGTTGGCAATTCTAGAACTGAAACCTCAAATAAAAGTCTCATGGAAGTAAAAGAAGCATCATAACAGTATGGACAATAATACTTAATGACATATAAAATATACTGTAATAGGAAAAGCACTCGTTACATTCTTTTTCTTAAGCGTGACAAAAGAAACATTATATTTTCATATTTCAGTTACTCAAAGAAAAAAATATCTGTGAAAAATTACTGCCAGCATCCAGTTCCTACAACCATCTTCTAAGAGCCAAAGCTAACCTGTGTTTGTCCTACTGAAATGCTCCTTTTCATCATGCAGCTAAGCTTGTTTATATTAGCAATCTAAAAAAAACCAAAACTAGTATTTTAAAGTTCTGGGAAAAAAACAGTTGCTCAGATTTGACAGCATTTTGGACAATTATGCTGCTGCTTTGCACCAGCCTTGCTTTCAGTCACACAAATATATAATTCCCAAATTACAGATCCCCTCCTGCAAGTTATCCATTTGTACATCTAGCACAATCTTCTAATGCAGATAAGGGATTCCACGGTGGAGACTGAACTATAAATATTAATTGGACTTGAAGTATCTTTTCCCTGTCTATCTTCACTCACCTATTATGTTGTTATCACAATTCATTACTCCATCTCTGCAATGACTGCAATAAAAATACATTAAGATGTAATGAGAGCCAGGAAGATCTGAAATATTAATGTGTTCTGTTTAATAATGAAGCATTCAGTATGAATAAATAAAAAATAACTGTATAAATATGTTTGCATTGAACATTTGAACTGTGGATAAAGTGGGCATTGCCTTAACACCTAAAGAACATTAATTACTCTTCAAATTTTTGCTTTCTGCATAATATTACTACAAGTTAAAATGTCTGGGCTGACATTAAAACAATAAAGAAACACACCACTATACTGTTCCCAAAGACATCAGTGCATAAGTATAAACCAAGCCCTGTACATAACGGAATCATCATAATCTAAAAAAAAAATAAATGCAATGAGCAACAGCAGCAAAACAAAACCAAACCTAAACACACACGTGTATATGTCACAACAAGCCCTGAGTATGTACTCTTACATGAACATTCTTAACACTACTATAAATGCTCCATTTTCCTCATTATCAGCTTAGAAGTCTGCTGCAAAGCAAGCTACTAGTGTATGTGACTATCTTGACAACACCAACAGTTCTAAATTATCCCACAGTTGAAGGTAAAACCCGTGTTGAATATAATACAAACACAATCTATTGTGACCGCAACAATTTTTTGTACTGAACTGGAATGACTTTTCTGCAAGGAAAATACATTAATATAGACTGACAACTTTGTCTTTTCTCAGCTGCTCCTGAATGGATGTCCACGATCCTCACCGATCATGAACAAACTAGCCATGTTTGAAAGACTTTCGTCTCAACAGATCTGTGTACAGCCTTATTAAGACATGTCAAAGAAGTCATGACTAAATAGAAGATAGGGATCTCTTACTTTATCTTAAAGACTCGTAGCTGTATACCAGTAGATACATTTAATTAACACATTCACATGAGACATAAGCTGTCAGATCCCAAATACCTCCACTGAAATAAACAAAGATAATTTTCACCTGTAGTACTTTCTAAAAAAGAAAAAAAAAACAGTAAAAAAAGGCATTTCTGGATGATGCCATGATCAATGTGCATTCAGCCAAATATTCACCATAGTGCTTAGCATAATTAGCTAAACTAGACCCTGGAGGAGGAGGCTGAAAGGAAACAAAAGAATCTAGCAGGAGAAGCCCTTTCCCATGACTGCCAGCGCTGTCTGGCACATATTCCATGAACAGAAATATCCAGGAAGGCAGGCAACAGCGCACCCAAACTTTGGACAACCCCATGGCCAGAAAGGGCTGCCCAGTACTCTCCAGAGAAACCGCCCTAAAGTGAATATAAACTAAGTTGACAATTGTAATCATTTATAACAATCATCATTCATGGACACTAAGATGCACAAGAGTGAGAATGAGTGGGTGTTTTTCCTAAGTGTCACCATTGCAACAGGTGTCTGACAACATTAATGTCTTACTGGCCTTTACAACAAACCAAAGTATTACGCTGATCTATCACAGACATGACTCTGTCTGTTCTGCTTTTAGTAAGTGCTGTGGTTTTAATTAACTGATACAGGCAGTGAGAGCTCAAACCTTACTTCAAGAAAAAGAACTCTGAAAGCTTTTTTTTACAGAACTTGTCCACATTATTTAACCTTTTCCAGACAAAACTAATTCTTGAAAAGGATGCGTCTGGCAGCAGCCAGAATACTTTAACAAGTTATCTTCTTTAATGGCATGATTATAATGATGCAAATGGAAAAGCAAAGAGACAAGAACAAATGCTAAATGTAAGGAACAGTAACAGAAATGCTTATTCACCTTTGGCTGCAGTTGACAGTTACTTGTGTTGTTTCTTAGTCAATAAAGTCACATTGCTCTATACTAGCAGAAGACAGATTCTTAATAATTCTTCATAAATGGATTTACAATCTGCTACAGGGAAGGAGAATAGCAACGAAGGCTTGGCTGAACAGACTTGAATGGACAATCAGGAAATGTCTGGGGTTTTCTAGAGCTTTCCACATTAGTATGGGTCTACAAAATCATAGCGGCTTTTCTCTCTACTTTGCACTTCAGTATACTGGATTATAAGCACAGCAGCCTGAAAACCTAACTTCTTAAGAAGATCTGTCTAAACACGCATAGAAAACTGATGTAGGTTTATTCTGTATGTTTCATAAAAACAAATAAACAAACCCCACACAAAAACACCACCACCACAACAGGGTAGGCAAAATTATTTGACAGAGCTCTTAAAAAAAGCAAACACCATTTAGCCAGGAAAAAACATGTTTTGTACCTTACCATTTACCCAAAGATGTCATGACATTTTCTCCAGGGGGATAGTCAATTCCTTGAAAATAACAAGGGCATTCATTTCTGGAGTAGAGAAAACAAAACAAAACATGCAACTGTGATTAATTGAAGGAAGAAACAAACTCCCCTTGACATAATTGCTGTGCAAAGTTCAATTGGTTGCTTTGTTGGTTTTGGTGAGGTTTGTTGTTGTCGTTTTATTTAATACAAGAAATTGACCTCAGTAACTACTGATGCATACTGCCATATAATTCGAGCACATTCCAAACCCAATCAGTAACAAAGCAGAACCTTTACACAACGGTGAACACCTTTTGTATCTCTTGTAAGCCAAAAACCAGACAATATGCAACAACTAGCTTTGGTGATGCTTGATGAGTGGCAGTACTATAAAAGCTTTTTGTGATCAACACACAGGTTCTGTGTAAGTCTAAGATCCCACCAAGTTTACAGATTAATAGTATCTACAAGGTTACATGTTTATAGTTTTTCACTCTGACTTGCAAATGCAGTGGTTTAAAACAGTGAGCGTGACTATTAGAACTGCAACTTTACCTACCTCTGTACACATCGGTCCGTCTTGGAATTCAAATACATTCCAGAGGGACAAGCACAGCCTTCAACACAATCACTGCTGCATGTCTCTGGCACAGACAGCGCTTGGCAGGTTCTGCCACACATAGATACACAAGTACTGTACTCCTTTGTATCTTCACATGAAAGAGCTGTCCAAATGAAAAAAACCTCTCAAATTACAGTGCAAAAGACTCAAGTACCTCCCAACAGTTTTCTGATAAACATCTCCATTCTTTCATTCCCCATCACATTAAATTCCACTAAAATTGCTCTCTTGGCACTATGCTGTGTAAACTACACAGATGTAAATCTGCAGTAATAACAAGTACAATAAAGTCTGCATAGTTAATCTAGATTTACACTAGGGAAATCAAACAGTTGAAGCTTTTTCCCCCGCCTCTAACAACACTTGGCTCTTGTGCATGGACTTTAGGAAATTGACAGCATCTTAAAGAAAACACTAAAAGCAATAAATAAAATGTGTGTACTTTGCAGATGTTGCACAATAGCATTTGACATTTTCTTGTACATATATCCTATAAAGTTCTACTTAAAAAATCCATCTGTAGTTCTTGAAATACTAAAAAGATTCACATTTTAAACCCCACAAACATGACTTTAAAAATATATTCTATTAAAACTTTGCTTCTAAAAAAACCCAAAATTAAATGGTTTGAACAATTCATCGAGTCACAGTGTATGCAGCCATCCATGCCATAATGACTACAAGTAAGCCAGTCTTTTCAGATATACATACAGATACTCCAACTTGAGACACCTAAGCTGGACCAGCTTTCCAAAATCCTCTTTATCATGCATTACAACATGGATAATTACATTATATGATCAAAACTACCAGATGTTAAATTCTTGAGTGTTCCTTAAAAAATATTTTCAGCTTTGTTTGTAGAGCCCAATCTACTGAAACATCAAGTGTGTCAGTTTAGGGCTGTTTTATAGGGTTTCCAATTCCACAATTTAGAAAAAAAAAAATGTACATGAGGGCACTATGTATCCTATCACCATCTTCGCATCACTAAAAGTTCATATAAACTAAAGAATTTAATAGTATTATCCCACTCCTTTACTTGTGAGGCATTACAGGGCAGATAACAGAGATGTCACTCTTGGCTGTCTCTACACTCTCTCTATTCTTCTATTCATTTGAAATTAAATATCAACAACACCAATTCTCTACACTTATATCAGCACTCCATGTATGTCGGTATCACTAACAGTAAGAAAATAAACTACAAGAGATTGTGAGATAGCAAAAGTTGACAATAAACCAGCTAAAACTGCTTAATACATCATCATTTTTCATTTCAGTCATTTAAAGAATTAGATAAACCTAGCATCTATGAGAAAAAGAACAAATCTATTTACCTAGCTCATGAATAATATCAACATGAGATATTCAAAGCCACATAAGAGATATAGACATATTTTTAATTCTGTATACATTTGAAGCCTTTCGACTACTGCAGAAAAAAACCTTCGCATTGTTTCTTAAGTCAAAAGAACTAAAAAAAGCCAACTATAAGGAACAATCCTCTAAAAACACTGGTACTAATTCTGTCTTGACCAAAAAAAACCAGAACCTTGCCCTGTACACAACAGATCATGCTAGAATTAAACCTCTTCTCATTTAAAAGATTATACTGACTTGATTTTATTTTCTGATTCTCATTCTAAAGTCCTCAAACAGTAATTATTTAAGACTTGGAGTTAAAGGCAACTCACCACAGTCTGGGACTCCTCCTCTGAAATCTATTACAACTCCAAATCTTCGGCAATGGTGAGCGTAATGGGCCAGAGCAGAGCAAAAACAAACCTGTCCGCATTTGCACGTGTCTCTTCTGCACTGCTCAAAATAGGGAACAGGACTCAAATAGGGGTAGCATGGAGCAAAAAGTTCTTTCATAAGGATGCTACAAGCTTCCGCTGCATAAGAGGCTACACAAACAGATTAAACACTGTGTCAGTGAGGGAGTTTTAAAGACTTGGAATAAAAAGTGTTTCTATACAATGGAACTGATCACGATTATATACAATTGCCATATATATCTTTCTGTCTTTGATGTCTATACAACTGTATGGAAGGACAGAAAATAACTTAGCTGCTCATGGTTTTGAACTTGTTCTGGGAGTTATTTATGGTATGTGGAATACTTTACAATACACAGACAGTGCCTACATACAGTCTATCTTTAAAGTGGTTCATGGACGTGGGTTAGGCAACACATGCTACCCAGTGCCTTTCATAAACACATAGGACCACATGTCCCTTCAGTTTAAGTCATTCCCAGAATTTCAGAGCATAATCTGCTGTTACGCATTGTTTCAGTTGCATAAGGCTGCAACTGCACCCAGAGCTGCTAGTTTGGGGTAGCATTATCACACAGGAAAACAAGAATGGTATCAAATTGTACATAGGAAGCTCCAAACACAGCACTCACCTGAATATCTTAATTCTGAATATATTAAATAATTGTGCAATAGTGGTCAAAAGAAATAATACATTATATTAGCATACTCAGAAAGATATAAATGTGTATTTCCCACAAAAAATAAGAGAGATGCATAACTAGGACTTCAAATTTCCTTTTCCACAATTTCTGACTTCCTGTGCAGGTCTCTTTTCTCTACACTCAGGTCCAAACCCATTGCCAAAAATGCAGCTTCTTAGTGCTGCATATTGCATAAATACTCAGAAGACAGGATGATGATGTAGCAGGAGTTGTGATGATTTCCTAGCGCTGCTGAAATTACAGGCAAAACCTTAGTATTTTACTTCTGTATCTTGCCTAAAAGTGTAGAATCCATGACAAGAAGCGGTAGGAACTGTGAAATGGATATAACTGATGATCTACAAAGTTCAGAGTGATTAAAGGTCTAGTGACCATCTGTGGTCCTCATGGCATCAACCACTAGCATCATTCCCCAGCTGTACCCTTCCAGCTGAATCTAAAGGCTGGGAATGCTAATTATGTTTCTCCTACTCATTCTCCTTAACAGACAACTAAAATAAAATGTTTCATTGTTTCAGTATTTTCAAAAATGAATACTACAATACTTTTGAGTCTCCATCTTAACTAGCAGCATCAGCAATGTGAGACATACCAGCAACCTTTAATGCACATCTAGCTTTACACATTGTAGTTGCATATCAGAAATAAAAAGGGGGCATTCCAAGTGCCTCTGCAAGTATCAGAGAATACTTAAATAATACAATACGTGATTTGTTAGGGTGTTGAACTCAACAAATGCTACCTATAAGTATTAATTTTTTCAATGGGTAGGACTGGTTATTACTGATCCAGCTAGGAAAATCAGCACAGATGTAACAAGTCAAAAAGCATTTGTCAATAACAATTGACATTCACTGCCCACCTGCCTGCAGATGAACATCACATGGATCCATTTGCGAACTATCATGCACAAGAACACATGCCGATGAAGTTCTCCATGTGTTTCCAAACAGCTCTGGGGTGCTTTCAGTTACTCCAACTGGAGATCTTTTACAAAACAGAAGTCAGCCACAAAAGATACAGTTAATTTACAGAATGGTCTCAGTTCTACCACCGCCTTTTTGAGCTCCCCTTCCACTGCTCCATATTCTCAGGCATTCTCCCATAAAGCACTGTCAGCTTAAGTTTCAAGCCTCTTCCCTTTCTCTCCAGGCAAAGGCCCAGGAAAGAAAGAGAAGATTGGCTCTAGAGCCATTAGATATTCTGTAAGGAAAGACAGATCAAAACAGACCAATTTTTACAACAGACAAGGAGGGAGCACCACTGTCCTGAAAGTCTGTGCTCTTATTCATACTTCTGTCTCCTCAGTGATATCTGATCCATCTTTATCTCTCCTCTACCTATAATTTTCTGTCTCTTCCCAGGTAGCTGGCTGCCCAGGCTCTCTAGTCCCTTCAAGAAAGAGGAAGGAACAGAAATCCAAGGGGCCAGAGATATAACTGCAAAAGCAATTGGATAGATATCCAGGTAAGCAGATGGACAGCAGAAGCTGAAAGGTAAGACTTTGATGGAAATAACCAAGGCACATTAATACTGTACAGGGAGACTGATTGAAACCATTTAAATACGGGATGTTACAGCCTATGGAAAAGATTGCATTAGGCATACAACCAGTAATATTAATTCTGGGAGAGCAGGTTGGGTGTGGAGGCATTGCAAAAGACACCACGCTCCATGGCAAGTCTCCCAAATCTCATGTGGATCAGGTGTTTTGTGTACATAGCAAGATGCTTGCACACTATGGTTGGTGTCACATCGCAGCACAATGTGTAAGTTCCTGTAGTTAAGGGCCTTTTTCACAAATATCAACTATTGAACAATTTCTCACTTATTTGAGGACAAGTCCAAAGACTGTCATCAAAAACCACAGTACAAAGCTTCCTTGCTTCAAACAGAAATGTTTTAAGCAGTTTTACGTAAGTAATATCTCTGCACTGAGATCCTGTCTATATGTTTCCTAGTCTCATTATAAACAATATTCTGATAATACTTTTTAAGATAAAAATTGTTCAAAAATCCACTAGAATACTTATGTGTGTGCATGTGCTTTAAAAGGGATCCAATAAGGAAAGTTTTCCCATTTTTCTATTAGTTTTGATTTCAAAAATTCAACTGTTGAGAGAAAGATGTTCTCCTACTCTTTCTTTTTTTTGGTCAAAGAACTATTCTGTCATGATCTAAATTCATGTTCTCCTTCTCCCACTTCCATTAGGCTTCTTGATCCTCTGGAAGTCAATTTTCTTTAGAATCTGTAGGAAATATGCTGCAAGGAAGGTGAACAAACAGCTGTCTTGCCAGAGGTGCTCAGGCAGCTCTGACCACCTTTCACTGCACCACAACAAAGCAAAGCTCAGGCGACAGCCAATTCCTGTTGCTGGTGTGCAGACACCGAACAACAGAGGCCGTGTCGGAAAGCAGATCAGAACTTGCAGCAGAAAACAGGAGCTGGAGAGACAGAAGGAGGTTTGCAGGGAGGTGGAAAGTTCCTTAAATAGGCCATTTCATGTTTTCAACAAAACTTTTTGGATAAACCAGCACTTATGAGCCACATACATTTAATTGTATTTTTATATTAAAATATTTTAAGCAAAACCTGGATTGATATACTGGAGTTGAACTTACAGATTTTCTGTTAGCAAACGAAAACCTTTTATCTATCTCACTAATACAAAACTTCAAATTAAAATTTTCTTGGTATCTATCCATTCAGTACATGCTTAATCCATTCTAATTGTAGATAGTTATATACTGGCAAATAGAAATCTTGTAGCTTTTCGTACAAAAAATCATCCTCTGTATTTCCATTGAAGGTTCCACAAAGGCCCACAGTGTCATCTTTCCACCGTCCATCAGCTTGAAGATAAAGCCTCAGTCCTTCTCTGTCATACAGTATCTGTAATCCAATGTGTGTCTTTACTTGAAGAAATAGAGAGGAGAGTTTCCGTATTTCAAATAACTCTGGTGAGTAAAAACAGAGATTGTTGAAAGGCAAAGGAAACCTGCTTGTAATTTGCATTTTGTCTCTTATCATTTCACTGTTTTAGTTTTATGTGATTTAAATGTAAATTACATTTTCTCACTACTAATGCCCTATTTTCACCTGATTGTTGATTTCTCACTAAATGTTACACTGATTCAGACTTTAAAGAAGAAAACAAGAAACTTATGACAGTCACCACACTTTTAAAAAATGCATCCGAAGTTCACTGGAATATTCATAAAGGTTAACTAAAAGCGAATCACTTGAAAGATACAAACATTGCAGACCATTTATTTTAGACAACCTAAACCTAACACCAGCATTGTGTTGCCTGTATTAAAGCCTTTTCCTGGGAAACTCCCAGAGCCAAAGCCACACAAACATCAAACGTGCTAATAATTCACACATAAAGCTCTCACTGAAGTCAACACTGAATCTCTCAGAACACAGTCACATATACATATGTGGAATACTTGACAATATCTTCCAGAGGTAGAGATTTAAAAACTCAAAGCAAAAAGAAAAAAAAAAAATATTTTCTCTGAAAATCCGTAACTTATCTGTAAGGGGTAGGAGTGCTCCTTCCACTTAAATTTACTCGAGTTGCTTACAAAAAAGGGAAAAAATAAATTATTCAGTCAAGAATCAGAGAAAATAATTTCCCTTCAGAAAAGAACTAACCTTGAATATGTGAAGGATGGCATTTGAACTTTAGTTAGAGACAGAACATAATCTTAACGTAAGAGACACTAGGCTAATACAGCTACTATATAACTCCTACCATCAGTGTAGAAAGTACATCAGCGGTTAGTCTGTGAGACATTTCAATAAGAAATTAACAGTGTTGGTATTAACAATATACCACTTAACTTCAGTATGTTAGCAATACTGACGGTATCATAACAAACATACATGCCATTAAAAAACTGCTTTAGTGTTTGATAGGAGTTACATGATGTTATATTATTCCTTACCATCTGCATAAGGCAGGTTAATTTTGTACTGGTCATATACCAAAACATCTCCTGAATGAGTCAGTGTCACTTGCCTCTTGGGGTCTTGCTTAAGAATAAGGCTGACTGATTGGATACATGATCCATCCTGGTTCTACAAGTAAGAGCAAAACAAATTTTTAAAAAGACATTTAAGTAGGATGAATGTTAGGAGTCTAAGTAAAGCTAAAATTAGTGGGGAATTAGAAATTTTCAGTTGTATCTTGCTTCTTCATGGAGTGCATTTGTAAAACATACCACTTTACAGCTAAGTAAGAGCACTTAATATTTTGAATGATTTCGCATGTATGTTTGAATATAACTCTAACCTGTTATGCAAATACAACTCAGAGTGGAATTTGGAAAAATAAATGTAAACAATTCTTACATAGCTCAGTACAAAGACACCTGCAATTCATGACATCCTTGGATTAAAGGCCCACTGGGGCACTGCAGTGCATAGAAACACAAGTTTGTACATTGAAGTGTTCTGATACACCCAGGTTCTTTTAAAGCGTATTTAAGATCAAAATTATTTTAACGGCAAACAACAGCAAAAGGCAGAACCATCTTGTGAATCATAATTTGAAACATCATTTAAGTCCATTATTTCTGAAAGGAGTTGTGGAGTACATTCATAAGCTCCCTGGATGAACATTGATAAAAGAAAGACAGCATCATGTCAGCACACAACATTACAACATCCAACCAGCCCAACTTGTTACTACCATGGCTTATTCCTATTTCCATTTCAGTTCTTTAGTTAAGTCAAAACATCATATAGAAAAAACATGACATGAAATATTGTGTTTCAGTCTTGATAAAACATACTCCAAAAAAATTCTAGATCAACCTCATCTACCTTGCCTACACCCAGTCTGTTCAGTGGCACTTGTCAACATTACCAAAAATAATCCTTAGAAACAAAGTATTGAGGCTCACGTCCTAAAGTTTCACAACATAAACAAGCTACATTGCCTGCACAAGAAAATGTCACAACAGATTAACTATCAGGCATTGAATTCAAGTTAACTGCTTTCATCAAAACAAAGTCAATTACAGTACAGTTGTTCTATGTTAGTTAGGTTGGATTTTTTTCCATTCCTGATTCTGGTACATTATTTTCAATTTTCTAAGGAACTCATCATTGTTTTTAAACCTTCAGCCATTCCTTTTAATGATTTTTAGAGGTTCCCATGATTCCCACACAAGACAGGAAAGCCCACAAAGCCCAAATAGTCAACATTTTAAAAGCTTTAGCATGAAGAAACACCCAAACAGAAAAGCCTTCGAGACAGCCTAAAAAAAGGCTTAAAGCAAGTCATGAAACTGGCTGGTACCTCAGTGAAGTTCCAAACTACTTAATATTCCTGCATGTTTTATGCTACTGTAGTGATCTTCAAGTAGACACCACACCACACAGGTGGAATGCATCACAAGTCTGAGGCCTACTGAATATTGAATGTTTTCAACGTATCACAGTAACAAATACACCTGTACTAAATAACATGGCAACTAGCCAGATAGATGACTAACACTTTCAGAATAACTACAGGTACTTTGGCTTTTGATGCCAATAGGGAAAGAATGATCGCTAATCACAGATTACCAGATTTTTCTTAACAGAACCAATTTGATCACTTGTGGATTTTTTAAAAAGAAAAATTGTGTATCCCAGAGTATCAGGCACAGAGGTGAATCAAGAGTTGACTTGAAATCTACCATGTCAGCATCCTGTAATTCACTTTGGTACATGCTGAAAGACATTCTACTGTCTCTTTACTCTAGGAAGGAATTAAGTTTCTGCCACTCCTGCTATACTCAAACATCTTTACTACAGCTTCTGAGGCATCAGCTTATTTACATTGGCTTAGTGTGGCTAAATATGGTTAAGAGACTATCTATCCCCTTCCATCTACAGAGGAAAGGGGGAAGCACGCAACTTGCTGTTTCTTTCGCTCAGCCTCCATCACTGCAAGACTTTGCAATGATTTGAAAGGTCTTCAAGAAAAATGACAAAAAACTGGGTCCAGTCACTTTTGACACATTATTTGTCCATTTTACTCTCACCTTGATTATGCATCTTCAATGTCTTACAGACCAAAACATACACAGAGGTGTCTGAAATCACTTGGTCAAGGAGCAGCCTAAGTCTCACTGCTGGAAATTTCTCATTGAGTGGATCTGGCCCTAAGCTGCAGTGCAGAAGCATCTAGCAGAAATGCAAGGGTGCACTGTCCGGTCCCACTGCCTGTTGGAGTGAATAAAGGACTCTGCACTCTAATTCAATGTGAATCACGCTAGAGCCATTTATTATAAAAACAAGCCTCCTTATATATGCAACTATTCTCTGATCACACGTCCACGCTCCAAGCATGCATTCGCTAATTGGATATCATCTATGTTCACGAGCTGTCCACACGCTGAAGTCTCACTGCTGATAGGTCCGTTGATTTACACCACGTTGGGGCCTTGTTATTGCGGAGTTGCTTCTCTCTCACAGCAGGTCCTGTTTACTGCTTTGAGTTGGCCTTGAAATTCCTGGCTGGTTCAGTAACAAGTCTCCATCTAACAGCAACCCCTCCACAACTGCCTACAGTGAACGCATAACTGATGATGAAATGGTAAAATGTTAAGCATCTTCAGTGCTGAAAGAGACACTGAGCAAGATTTATTTAAAATATCCATACCTTGGGTAAGTTACACTACCAGCAAAATTATACTGCAAATAGCACCATTCACAATGCAAACAGATTAGGATGCCCAGTTCAAAAATCTACACTTTTATCCAGCTCTCACCAGCTTTCATTGAGACTTGCTTAATACAAGGCAAATGTTGACCTACTCATTGAAACAATTACTCGAGCTGCAAGGATCTCTGAATACTACCACGTGGATTTGACAGATACTGAACTGGCACAGAGTAGATCATCTAACAGTCCCTTACCATGGACACACAAGTAGACACAGTGGCATGTCAAGATTAAAGACTACCTTCTGAATTTCCTCATATCTAAGTATAATAGTGCAGCAGCGATCTTTCACCAACAGTTGAAATGATAAAATGAAACTTAAAAGTCACTAAAACAACTGGAGATATTTCATCAGCTCAACCAGCTCTCCTGGCCTGACATTGTCGACAGACATCAGCATTGCAAAGTCATGCTGTCCTGGGGAGCCCTGTACCCCTGAGACCCTGGATGAAGCCAGGTCAATGGAGGAGTTTGCTTTAGTCGATGAGGACTGGATTAGGGAGCAATTAAATAGTCTGGACATTCATAAATCCATGGGTCCAGATGGGATGCATCCGCGGGTGCTGAGGGAGCTGGCTGAAGTCATTGCTGGACCGCTCTCCATCATCTTTGCCAAGTCTTGGGAAACGGGAGAGGTGCCCGAGGATTGGAGGAAAGCAAATGTCACTCCAGTCTTCAAAAAGGGCAAGAAGGAGGACCCAGGTAATTATAGACCGGTCAGCCTCACCTCTGTCCCTGGGAAAGTAATGGAACAGCTTGTCCTTGGTGCCATCTCAAGGCATATCAAGGATAAGAGGGTTATTAGGGGCAGTCAGCATGGCTTTACCAAGGGTAGGTCATGCTTGACCAACCTCATAGCCTTTTATGAGAATGTAACAAGGTGGATGGATGATGGCAGAGCGGTGGATGTGGTCTACCTTGACTTCAGTAAAGCCTTTGACACAGTCTCCCACAGCATCCTCACAGCTAAGTTGAGGAGGTGTGGTCTACACAATAGAGTAGTGAGGTGGGTTGCAAACTGGCTTAGGGAGAGAAGCCAGAGAGTGGTAGTCAATGGTGCGGAGTCTAGTTGGAGGCCAGTATCTAGTGGAGTGCCCCAGGGGTCAGTGCTGGGGCCAATATTATTCAATATATTCATTAACGACTTGGACGAGGGAATTGAGTGTACTATCAGCAAGTTTGCTGATGACACTAAGCTGGGAGGAGTGGCTGACACGCCGGAGGGCTGTGCTGCCATCCAGCAGGACCTGGACAGGCTGGAGAGTTGGGCGGGGAATAACCTAATGAAATTTAACAAGGGCAAGTGTAGAGTCCTGCATCTGGGCAGGAACAACCCCAGGTTCCAGTATAGGTTGGGAGATTACATATTAGAGAGCAGTGTAGGGGAAAGGGACCTGGGGGTCCTGGTGGACAACAGGATGACCATGAGCCAGCACTGTGCCCTTGTGGCCAGGAAGGCCAATGGCATCCTCAGGTGTATTAGAAGGGGAGTGGTTAGTAGATCGAGAGAGGTCCTCCTTCCCCTCTACTCCACCCTGGTGAGACCACATCTGGAATATTGTGTCCAGTTCTGGGCCCCTCAGTTCAAGAAGGACAGGGAACTGCTGGAGAGGGTCCAGCGTAGGGCAACGAAGATGATTAAGGGAGTGGAGCACCTCCCTTATGAAGAAAGGCTGAGGGAGCTGGGTCTCTTTAGTTTGGAGAAGAGGAGACTAAGGGGGGACCTTATTAATGTTTATAAATATATAAAGGGTGAGTGCCATGGGGATGGAGCCAGGCTCTTCTCAGTGGCAAACAATGATAGGACAAGGGGTAATGGGATCAAGCTGGAACACAAGAGGTTCCACTTAAATTTGAGAAGAAACAACTTCTCAGTGAGGGTGACAGAACACTGGAACAGGCTGCCCAGGGAAGTTGTGGAGTCTCCTTCTCTGGAGACATTCAAAATCCGCCTGGACATGTTCCTGTGCGACCTCACCTAGGCATTCCTGCTCCAGCAGGGGGATTGGACTAGATGATCTTTTGAGGTCCCTTCCAATCCCGAACATACTGTGATACTGTGATACTCACTAGCTTATCTTGTTGTCTTGCCTCTTTACTAAGAAATTAGGTTTATGTGCTTATCATTCAGCAACAGTAGCTATAAAATGACAATTTTTTCGACCTTTTAAGAAGCTGAAAAAAAAAAAAAAGAATACCAGCTGGTATGTATAACAGACCACAGCCAAGAGAATAAACCCTCATAGTATATACTTTACTACACAATACTGACAAAAGCTTTATTATTCTTTCATGCTGAAACTAAAGGAGAAATCCTGCCTGACAATTATTCTCTGTTCCAATGAACTGTTTCTTTCACAGAAATGCCCCTGCCAACTTTCAGCAGGTGTTTTCCCAGGAATGGCCATTTCTCTCACTAGACACTTTAAAAAAATTTCTATATTCAGAAGACCTTCTCATCATACAAACTACAAAGCTGATGAGGTTGTCACCTGAAACTCAGATAAGGTTAAGCTGTGCTGATCACTTGACTGATTCTCCTTCCAAAAAAGTGCTTAAACAAAATTTCACATCGTTTTGAAATAACTTGTTGCCTGATGACTGTTTATGTCACCAGCTCTAAGGCTCTACATGACTGGGTTCTTTGTGATTCTGAGAGCTAAAATCTCCCCAGGTATTTTCTTTCTACATTTATTAATCTGCTTGAATGAGATGGGAATGATAACTTGTGGTGTGGGTTGTTTGTTTTTTGTTTTGGTTTGGTTTTCTTTAAAAAAAAAAAAACATAAAAACTCAAACCATCAAGAAATATGAGATTCTGCTCTACAAATCTTTCAGCTTCCTGTTTCAATTCAGTATTTTTTATAAATGGGAAAAAAAAATAATGGATGGTGTCTAGGGAACTGTAAAGCAGCTCTTCTGCCAAGTGGTACCAACTAGTTGATAGACTCTTGAATGGCTGCACAGAAGCCCCACATTCTTGCATTACACTGTACAAACTGTTCTCACTACCCTCCCACCACTTGTACATTGATAATTAAATTAGCAGCACATAGCCCCAGAATATACCACATAAGCCTCTGGTCACCCACCTGCCTGTTAAAGTCCAGAATGTTTCACTCAAACATCTGTAAAAGTTTATATACCTATTAGGGACTGATCAGGCTAGCTTTGTCCAAAGTTAGCTGAAATATGATGCCCAACATGTAGTAAAAGCCAAGAGAATCTGGGTTTTTTTTGGACACAAAGACACATAAAGCAAAGTCCCTAAGTCAAGGTGAAGAAGATGCAAGAATTACCACAGGCTCTTCGCAGTCCCATGAGTGCTGCAGGAAGCCAACTGATGATCACTTTCCCCAACAAAAGTATCACCAGAACAACTAAACCAAAAGGCACATTTCTGTCTGTTTTGCACAGAGGTAAGTGTTCTGTAATGCAAAAAGGAGTGAGACCCACAATATATACCCTGCACGATACCATAGGCAGACATTTGCTCCAGACCTCTGCTGGCCATTGATGGGCTTTTCAACAGGTCACGCTGAAAGGTAAATTACTGTGGGCTTCTGCAAGGAGTCAATCATGCCTCAACTTTCATTTGATAAAAATGGTGCCTGGAGTGGTTTTTTGGGGATCCCTTTTGCTTATCTTCAACCATATACTACAAGACACAGCTTCAATATACAGTCACTTTTCTCAAACTTCTTGGACCCAGCAAAGTTCTGAGAAAATTATTCTGACTTACCAGATTTATGCCTATGTTGAATGCCTATGTGTATGTTTTGTTTCACAGCTATTGTTTTTTTTCTTCTAGATGGTGATACTGACAATTGGCTCCTTGGGATCCCGAGCTTAGCACAGAATGGAGCCAGCTAAACTCATTAAAATCAGAATAAGCTAAGTCAAACATGCACTTGACATGGGGAATTGTAGCAACGATCAGATATATTGCATCTTGAAACAGTCTCAATCTTCCTATCAACACAAAATATCAGCAGGATGACCAAATTCCTCCAAACATGTAGGAAAATGCACACAGGTTAAAGCCCAGAAGTTTTTTTTTAATCTTCACGCCTTCACTGAGTTACCATTTCACAGCCCACACTGTAACTCTTTTACCTCAAGGAGCTAGAGGCTATTAGAGTGTAATAAAGCAGACATATTCACAACACAGGAATTCACTTTTTCAACACTAGTAACTTCTACACCCTTTTACATATCTCACCTGATGTCCTGACACACTTCTCCTAGGAACCACAGAAGAAAAAATGGGACATTTTAATGCAGACCATCTATCTGGAAAATATATTTGGTCTCTATTCAGTTAAGCTATTTTTCTCACCTCTCAACTTTTATCACTGAGATGAGAGGGGGACTCCATCTCTTACCTGGATTGCAAATAAATAACTTCCATCATACTAAACTTGTCAATGCCACTTTAATATTACTTCCTTCTGCTAGCTAGCACGGTCTTTTGTTTTGGATTTAGTTTGATAATAATGAGCTAGTGCTCTGGAGAGAGTTAATGTTTTCTTCCAGTAGCTATCCAGTGTTTGGGATTCAGTATGAAGAGAATTTACAAACTCATTAATATCTTGGCTGTTGTCATGGACACCACAGACTTCTTCAGCCATCCAGTTGCAGGTGCAAATTTGTAGGAGGTGGGCACAGATGGGACAGCACCTACATTACATCCAGGTTGAATGAAGTATTCCATACCATGAATGTCATGCTCCATATATAAGCAGGAAGTTGCTGGGGACAGCCCTTCTTTGATGGCTGCCATCCATGAGGGGTTCTGCTCCCCAGTTTCCCTGCACTACTGTGATCCCCACGTTTTGCAGGACTCACTGTCCTCACAGTGTCCACCCTCTAGCATTCATTGCTGGCAGCATGCATTTCAGTAGCTAAGGGTTGCTCTGTATCATTCTTATTATTGTTCTATTAAAGCTGTTTCCATTTCAACCCATGAGTCTTTCTTCGTTTTCCTTTCCTTCCCATTGAAGGAAGGAAAGGTGAGAGAGCAGCTGTCTATTGTTCAGCCATCGGACCACGGCTAAACAGTACCGCTACTATAATGGAGTGTAAGTAGTTACCTCCACAGAAGTAAAAAGTAATGCTGCTAAATGTGATTTTATGTGAGGCACATAACTGCAACTATATGGAAGCTCAATGTGCTACAAGCTGAAGTTTGGACCTAACATACAGTAGACAGTCTAGAAATACAATAAAAAGAGTCATATTTAAGTCTACATATAGTTCAAATACCCATACAATTGCTTTTAGGTAAAAACCACTGAACAAGACCATGGGAGGCTGAACATAAATCTGGCCAGGATACCAAGTGCAACATCTTGCTCCTACACCAAGTCCAGAAGCTTAGTAAGGAGCCATCCACAGTACCATTATGGTCCTAATACAAACACAGGCCAAATTCTGCCCTTACATGCATATGTAGAACTCAAAGTCAGAGAGAAAAGTCTGACTCCAGAAAGCAGCTCAACCCAGTCAGCTACACTTCTCACACCTCCTATGTATGTTTAAGATCCATTCTAACTTGCTTTAACTTCCTCAAAATTACAAGAGCTATGAAGACAAATAAGAACGAAATGCTGCAGTGAAAATCTTACCAGCGATCCATACCTCATTGTTATAATACATGCTCAGAAATCCACATACACAAAGGAAAGAGAATGGGTTTTGGACATAAAGCAGATTAAATATTTAGTGACTTCGGTGTACAGTATCAGAAACTTTTGAATGCGAAGTAGGAGCACTGAGTGTATCAGGTATATACGCACATGCATGTTGGCTGAAATCAACTGTACAGGGTATCAACTAAACAACAGTAACACAGATGCATACATATACCCAAGTCACAGAGAACTGTCCCAAAAGCTATACAAAGTTTTACATATTGATGTAAGTAAAACTGAATTTCAAGTTATAAGAACAAAGCTTAAAGAGGAATCTATATTCAAAGAACAAAAAAGTAATTCTTCAAGCAGTAATAAGCATGAAACTTATTTTGTGCTGGCTGCAAATCTACTAATATGTACACAGAAGGCTCAAGAAATCCAGTCATCATTCAGGGTTTGCTGCATGAACCACCATATGCTACTGAATGACCTCAGTGAATGCTGAATCAGAATGACAGCATAATCTTTCCTATTTATCCCAAGTAAACATGAGAATTTTTGCACAGACTTCCTCTGGACTGTTGTTGTTCAACTATTTCATCAGTAAAGAAAACTGTTGCTACTGATTAATTTTAATATATTAACTTGTAGGTAGCTTTCATTTTTTAAATATTTTTTCCCTCAATTAATAAACCCTTCAGGGTATAAACATTACATTAAGGTTCTAAGCCTTACCTGTCCACAAGGAGCATTTTGCAAGGATATGGTAAATGCTCCAGATGTACGGCTTTTTGCTAGAATATATTGGCAGGTAGCTTGGAAAGTGTACTTGCGCCCATCAAAGGTCTTGAAGTGAATGTCTCCTGAAACTGAGCATTCAGCTGAGAAACATAAAAATAATCTAATTTAATATGTAGAAAAGACAGTGTACTCTCACCAGTTATTACTGCTGTAGAGTTCATATGCTCTGATGCACGGTATAACTTATGAAATTGTATTCCTATTATAGCCAAGTACTATGAAAGCTGTTCGGAACTGAACCTTATCCTTGTTTTTGTTACGGAGTTCCTACTATATGCCAGGCTGGGATAACTAAACAAAAGGAAGCAATAATATGTGCGATCCTTACATTCTGGGTGTTGCATTTGATTTGTGGATCTAAAAACCAAATTGCAGAAACATTAAACACTCCAACAGTTAACTGATAACTCTGAGATTAGTGCTTGAATCTACTGGCAGCTGTAAGAACCATGAGGCCATGGTACCTTTAACATGCAAAATCCTTTTGACCTTCATCTCTGTAGTTTAGCTGCCTATCTATGAAGTGAGAATAACATCCCTCATTCCGCAGGCATGTTATGAAAAGGATTAACTGATATTTGTGCAATACCTAGATACTATATTGCTAGCCAGCAATACAAACTTTAGCTGAACTACAAGAATAACCAGGTAGTACCATCTACTACCAGAGATGTTACAGTGCTGTACAGGGAGACACATTACTGCAATAAGCTGAAACACAGATACCTGATATTCAGACCATTTTAGTATTTTAACTACTGTGTGTGTAGATTTGTTTATATGTAGATAGAAATCAAATTACTAATTATATAGTGAAATATCATATTAAGATCGAATGGTATATTTTACCCCAAGTAAAAACTCAGTTGTTAAAAAAAGTTAGGTATTCAAGACTTCCACATACCTGGACATGTAAGATTTGTACAAATCCACTTTCCTCCTATGCAAGTGCTGAAATAAAAACAAAAAGATTTCATACTTTTTGTGTGTGTGTGTGTGTAAAGTATATGTGGTTGTCTCTCAGTTGTTCCTCCTGGATTTCTTATCTATGAAATGAGCACCAAGAGTCTTAAGCCTCACAGAGGGTACAACAGAGCTATCAAAGTCACTAGAATGTCTGGAAACTGTGGCAAGAGCTTTTCGAAAGGATATGATCAGGTGAAATTTCATCCACACATTCAATAACACTTTTTTTTTTTTCTTTTTTTAGCTCCTTGATAACAATTATAAAAGTTAAGAATAATTAAAATTGAGAAGAATAAACACAAGCAATTTGAATTTTCTGACTTTAAAAAAAATGGAACTGTTGTAAAAAAAGAAGTTGCACATCTGTGAGCTCATCTGTCTT
The DNA here is from genome assembly GCF_964273445.1 of Streptopelia decaocto. Taxonomy (NCBI): domain Eukaryota; kingdom Metazoa; phylum Chordata; class Aves; order Columbiformes; family Columbidae; genus Streptopelia; species Streptopelia decaocto. The sequence goes on from NC_138661.1 coordinate 54,356,734, forward strand.
CTTCAATTAAGTTGATCCAACAAAAGGCAGCATCTATAAACTTCTCTTCCCAATGTATAAAATTAACTCAGAAATTCCCCAAACAGCAGCTTAATGTCATAATGACATCAGACTCTTTGTGTCTAAGTGAGACAACACAAACAGGAGAAAAAGTAAAGTCGAAGTAATTCTCCTGTTAAGATTTCAAACTCTAGATTCCTTTTAGTTTGAGGCATAGTTCAACGTGAAAAGAGTACTAAACATTATTCTCTGCAATATCTCTTATTTGCTCTTCTTCATTAATAGCTCTACAGTCTCTTTCATTTTTTCCTTCCTTGAAAAATACACATGGAAGAATAGTTTCTGTATGTAAAAACAGTGAGGACTTACCAACTTCATACAATTTTAAACTAAAATAGTCCTTAAAGATGTTATCTTATGACCATGAAGGGACTAAGTCCACAGCACAAAAAGAAAAATTACTAACCAGTTATTACATTCCTCATAAACCACTGAACCCATTTCAAGGAAACTTCCATGGTAGTCACAAGGACAGTCCATAGGCTTGACACACAACCCGTTTTCATAAATTAAGCCTAGAAGAAATAAAACAACACGAAAAAAGATAAATATCTCTACAAATGGTTGATGAAGCACTAACAAATATACACAAGAACAACACAAAAGGTCACGTATGATAATAAAACTCTGGACTATCTGGTAGTCATTTTTGCAGAACAAGAGCGAATTTGAATTATACTAAACCAATTCCATTACATGGACCAAGTCCCTAAATTGCTTGACATACACTAACAATAGTATGAATAACAAGTATTTAATATTGAGGAAAAGGGGCAAGAAACAATCCCACCACATACACACACAAAAAACCAAACAAACCAACCAACCCCAAACAACAACCACCATAAACAAAAAAACCCACCACATGCAAACCACACCACTCTGCTTTGAGTGCCTTTGGCTTCTTTCTTGACACCTTTACAAATCTTTGCCTCTATGTTTTAAAGCACTGTCTGGTCCTTAATTTCAGTGGGGTTTTTGTCTTTTTTTTTTTTTTTTAATTATTCCATTATTAGAGAGCCAGAAGCTATAAGACTTTACTAGCCCATAAAAGATAAAACGTATGCCAAAGCTAATTATAGAGTTCCTGTGAGCACCTTAATCTAGCCAGACCATGTAGGTAAACTTAGGGGAGAACAATCTGAAAATTGTATGGAATCAAATAATAGTATTTGAGAAGCAAAACTTACCATCTGGACAGTAGCATCCATCAATGCAGGGAAGCTCACTGCCAATGCACTGTGACTGTTGATGACATGAAACAGGGCAACAGTTGATACATTCATTATAAGTCAAAGGTTCAACGCAGGCAATCACTGAAAAACAGGAACAGGCAGAGAAATGAAAGGTATTGGTTTAATGCTTCAGGCCTTAAATAGATTGCACACATTTCTTTCAAGTAGTTACCTTTTGGTAAGTCAATTGAGTGTCTGTTGTGTAGAACAATGAAATAATGGCTTTCATAACACTGAAAATATACATATATTCATATTCTGTCCATTAGAGGTGCATTGAGAAGGAATAATCTTAAAATACACCAAGAGAGACTCAGGGAAACCTTCTCACAGCAGAGGTATTTAGATATTCAGATCAGTGTAAGAAGTGGTAGAATATCCATTAACAAACATTTTTGAAAACACAGGCAAAATCTGTCATGAACAACAAAGCAGTTTTGGTCCTGTGTTCCAGACAGGCAAGCCAGTTACATGATCCCTTTCAAACTTACTTTCTGTGACTTCTGAGATGAATATTTATGCAAGTGTGACTCAAATTTATTTTTAAACACTCATGACATACATTTTCTATATCAGAAAGCCACAACAACTTTGACAATATTTGAAAGAATAGCTCTATGAAAAAAGAAAACGGTTAATCAGCTTAAAGAATCTCTGGTGGTTTAGTACGAAGGTTCTTAAAACATATCCTAATAAGTTTAGTACTTTAAATACATTCAGTACAAATTACGCATGTAAAAAAGAAATTCCATTGCATTTAAGTAGCCTTGACCTGAGTCCACAGTTACACTTTCATTGAGAACTATGCAAGTTCAAAATAGGAGGTAAGACAAAGAAGTGGAAGTATGAAGAGCATTCTTTTCAAAATACAACTACTAAGCAGTATTTCCAAGTACAAAAGCATCTGCTTACCACACTGCTGAAAGCGCATTCGCCATCCATGAAGTGGCTTTCCTGCTTGGGCACATGCTCGAGCATATTCAGTTAAGGCTCGACACCAAGTTGCATTATCAACTGCTGACCTTACACAAATAAAAATTGACATATTATTTTCTAACTACATTCAAACATGCAAAAAACACCTCACAAATGCACTGCATACTACCACAATGTCTAAATCTACTTTAATAATATTCTAAAGTACTGTGTTGGTTGGCTAGGTTAAACGTCTTCAATGGATCAGACATTCTGATGCACTTGAAGACAGGTCACCAAGGTATTTGAGACACAACACTAAATTCCTGAATAAATCCATGAAAGCCAGGGATACAGCAGTATAAACAGACTTGAATAAAGGTCTTGATTTTTAGAAAAGGAATAACATCCTTCAGAAAAATAACAAGAAAACAAAAAGATTTCTACCAGTGAGTCACCTTGGTACAAGAAATTGAAATTACCTTCTCCTGCCCTGCCTGTTAATTTAACTAGTCAAAACTGCTTGGACAAGGATTACAGCAGGTTGTGAAATGACAGCATAAATTAAAACAGCAAACAAATTCCTCATTTCATTGGATTAACATATGGCTTGCAGATGCCAAACTGATCTGTTCACTATTACTTTTCACTAAGGCTAGAAATTCTGACGACGTTGCACGCTCAGAATCAAAATACATGCCATATTCAAGGGAAGGTACATTAACAAATTAGAAAAGTATCTGGTCCTGATTTTGGTCATCCTTATAGTAAAACAAACAAACACAAACAAAAAGCCACAAACAAGCAGAAAGCCCAGAAACAACTCCACAGAAATTTCTGGCAGTAAAACTAGAACAAGTGAAAAAAGCAAAATAATCAAAGAATGTTAGATAGTAACTGACATGCAGAAAAGGCACACATTAGTTCTGTTAACATTTACAATTCGTTCTCATAATAGAAGGACAGTGTTTTTTATAATGGCTTTGGAATCAGCCAAAAATATTCACTTACATGCAAAGATCATTGGTGCAGCTTGCCATAAAAGGAAGAGGACTCACATATTCGTGACATTGTTTAAACGGGGGCTGTAACAGGATATTACACAGAGTGTATGCCCTCTGAAATTAATCAGATAGCTGTTGTGAATAAGAGATTTTCATAAATAAACCTATTCAGAATAGAATACTATCAAAAATCAGAACAGAATCTCAGTCTGTGAGAAGGAATTACTTTCCTTCCATGAACCAGAAGCAGTGGCTAGCAACACGTTGCGTTCCATGCCAGAGTATTCATAACACTGGTCACATCAGTGGTAGTATAACAGAACCCTTCCCCAAGAAAGGCACAGACCATGTTGCAGCTAAGCCTCAGACAACCTGAAATAGTCTTCAGTTAAATCACACAGTAAAAGGCAACTGAAATAAAACATGCCTGGCATCAGCTTTAGTTTCTAAGCACTTCATTTCAGGGTTATATCTTGAAAATATTCCTTAAAAGGTAAAGCTACTTCAATGTGATGGACAAAAAGTGACAATAACTCATTTTTTCAACACTGGGACATTAATTGGGCTCTAATTCTGTTTTTGCCTGCCTGCTTCTTTCTATCCTTCCTAAGGGAAGGAAGGAGAACAAGCTCTAGAATGCACTACTACTTTACACCTTTCACCCATTTAGGCCCAGATTCAAACACTTTTTTTGGCTGCTATGCAGACAATACAACATTGGAAAAGATCAAGAATTACAAACTCATACAGAAGAAAAGTAGAGGGGAGTAGAGGAGACAAGGGAAGCTCTGCTGCAGCAACCATTTTAATCCACCTCTCCAAAGAAGAACTGAGAATATTCCCAGTCTCCTTCAAAGCCTTAAGTCTTGTTCTAATTAGAATCACCAACTAGTGTAATAATCCTTTTGTGTTGATCCAAACCTGTAGAGATTCATAGCTTTGTGTCAGGCAGGGTGGTTCATTGAGAAGAGATTTATCCCAACTGGGTGTTCCTTGTGGAGGATTTTCCTGCCAACTCTCTACAAATTCTGTTACATCGTCTGTCAGCTTTCCTAAACAAGACACACAACAGTTACACACCAACTTGGAAGAAAAACAACATTTCTATAGGATTTCCCAGGGAAACATCTCAATAATCAAAACATCACATCACGCAGAGAGCTCCAAACCCTTCCTACAACTAAATCAGTCAGCTGTCAGTCTGAAGACAATCTGGTCCTTTTAGGAAAGGAAAATACTTTTAAAACAGACTATAGTAGGCAGCCTTTAGAATGGCAGAAAGCAGTTTATGTGATTCAGCAAGGAAGGGTTTTAGGGAGCAGGACTGCGTCTGCTATGGTCCTTGAATGAAAGAAAGGAAAGCTATAATAGTATAAACATAGGTCTATGCTGCTGCTTTACATGAAACTCCCCAAAGAGAGTCTGAAGTCCAAGAAAGATGAGATTCCTGGATCACTGCAATGGTAAAAAATTATTACATACATTAACCAAGTAAAGGCATGACTTTTTCACATTAGTAGAAACGTCCATGTTAGCTTTAAACTAGCTAAGAAAGGTATTATCCATCATAGACAAGTGGTGACACTGATTCCTACTTGGATTACCCACTAATGCACATCTTGCCATCTTGCCATATCTTTATTACTCCTACTCCCAAGCTAATTGGATAAAGCTAGTATGCAGTGTATCAACCTGTGCTACAACCACAGCGTTATGTGACTGATATCCTGAGGAAGGTGAGAGGCAATGTAGGCAATGAGGACAATGAGCTATTGGTCTTGGTATTACTTTAAGCATTTTGATTTAGTGAGCAATATATATTCCATGGGAGTAAGAGCTGATAGTAGTGCAGGGCTTATTTTAAAGGAGGAGTAAAGACTTAAACAGCCCAAAGCAATGATTTCCAGAGGTCTTTATTACCTAACTTGAACTAACTTTCAGGGGCCTGATTTTTTCCCCGGGTTCTTTATAGAAGTCATCACTCAGTATTTATTGAAAGCCAAGACTCTTGAAGTATGTGAAGTTTGTACCCAAGGATCACTGGTCACTTCTGAAAGCATTAGCATAATTGATCAAATGAGATTTGGCAGTTTTCATCAAATTGATCTAGTAACTAAAATTACCGATCTATTTCCAATTGCAGTATCTTCAGCTTCTACAGGCTCCTACATATAAGAGGGCAGTGAACATTTAAAAGTAGATGTTACCTTTCAACTCCTAGGAGACTGAAGTAAGGCATTATCATTGCAGGTAATGGAGTAAGACAGCTTTTAGTCATGCTTTTGAAGACCTTTGTCCCCAGAGCCCCATCTATATTGAAATTGTCCCTCTTCACTAACAATATCATCTACCACAAGTATTTCCATATGCTATTTTCCATTCCAGAAGTTAACCATCTTATATTCAATTAGCATTACAATTTAAAACTAAGCAAAGTAACATTTAGTTCACACAAAAAACAACCAACCAGCCAACCACAAAAAACCCCAAACAAACAAAAAACACACCAAAATAAAACACACAAAAATAAGACCTAACAAATAAACACGAACCTCTACTAATGCAAGAGGAAGTATTTTTAATACTCACCATAACTGGTTTCAAGATCATCCTGTAGGACAGCATTATTGTTTCCACAGAGCCCATGTGTTTTGCCCAGGTACTCTGGTGTCATTTTGATATACATTGCAGACATACCATCCCAAGCCAAAGTAAAGGCATACTGGTGCCTGACTAGGAAGTATCCAGCTAGCTTCTGGATGTGTAAGTTTCCAATAATATAAGGTAACTGTACTCTGATAAATAAGACAGAATCAAAAACAACTTTACGTGAGAAAGTATCACTGTTCAAAATAAATTACATGCTGATTTAATGACTTCCTCATACATCTCAAAACCCCTGACATAAATATCAAGTAATTCCACTAAAAAAAAAAGATGAAAACTGCAAATAAGAGCAAAAAATCAAAGGACTGATGGCAGTGGTTATGTTTCTTAATAACATGTAGCAGTCATTTAGATATCACCATCCTCAGACACTATTCTGTAGAAGGCAATTAATTATTACAGCTGTGGTCTGGATAGGTTTTTTTTTTAAGCTACCAACAAATATCTGATCCAGTTTATGTCTCTGTTATCAAATCGGTATCACAAGATTAGTTACAGTGTAACTACAGCATAAGAAACACAAGGGCAATTACCCAAATCCTTTGTAGGTGACTTCACTGCTCATCTTTATCTGTTCATCTCCAGAAAAGAATAAACTAATGGACCTTCTGCAGGAGTAAGGAGAAGAATGGCACTCAGGATCATTATTCACCTGCCAAATAAAATTACTAGCATTAAAGTCAAGATTTTAATCAACCTCTTTGGAATCCACATTACACAACTAATACTCCCAAACCCACCTTCAGCATGCAAACAAGTAGTTTGGTTCCACTCTTCCTCAAAAACTTGAGTACAATTAGTACTCTTTTTAGAGCAGTCTTTTCACAGCAGAAGCAGGTTTGGAAGTACACACATCAGTTTCCTTCCAGCTATTTACGTTTTGTGCTATAGTAACTGGTAGCTCACATTACATTAAAATTACATCTATATTACATTCTAGAACCCCATACTACCATTGCAAGTTATTTTTAATGTCCAAATATTAATGCATTATTAGCAAGCTCAACAACAACCAACAGAATGTAGAAGTGCAGTCCCTTACCTGTATGGAAAAACTCTGTTCATCTAATTCAGTATGTCTCACAAGTGCGTACGTGGATTTCCCAGGAAAATAATAATAGAGTCCATCGAAAGTTTCAAAATTATATTGACCCCAAGTTCTGCATATATGATCTCTTTCGGCACCTGTATTATACACTAGCAAAAGGAGAGTCACTTGAGAAGTACCACTGGTTTTTTTAATTCAATCTGTAGCTGAGATTAACATACACAGTAAGCTATGAAATATCACCACAAAAAAGAGAGGGAGAAATAGTAGGGTACGAAGAAACCTTTAGGCAGAGGGTGGTCATTCTTGTGGTTGTTGGAACTACAGCTACAATCCCAGAAACCCAGACAGTTTTCTCTCTTTACACACCTGTCTGGCATCTTGGTCCAGATGCATTAAATCGACTGCAGTTGCACAGCTCTCTGTAGACGCACTCACCTCCATTAAAACATGTGAACGAATCTGCGTGGAAAAAAAACAAAGCATGTTAAATTATGATCATTTTCATTCTTAAGACACAGTTCTGTCACCAAACATAACTCCATGAATGACAGGTGATGGTGGCTTAGCATTTAAATGTCCAGGAGATACCCACAGGCCTCCACAAAGAAGATACATATGGCAAAAGCTACACCTCGAGAAATAAAAGCAGATGAAGCAAATCTATTGTACATTTAGAGAAGCCAAATCAAAATGGCTGTGATATCTGTTAGTCTGATGTGTTTTTAATCACCTAAGCAATGAATAGAGGAAGTGAACAAGTATTAAAAAAAAAATTCATGGTGCCTATTACTTAAACAACAGACTGCTACAGATAACATTGTATGGGTAAGCCCTATCAAGATGAGAGGATACTGCCCTAGAAATACAAATGCTGAGATCCCAGCTGTGAATCTTTCAGCTGCCCAGCCTCTTTCCATCTTACAACTTTTAAGTGTACCAACCACAAACGCTTTCCATAAAGACACAGACCACTGCTCTGGTTTCTGATTTTATTTGAGATAAACTTTTAAGACAGGAAAAATTTAATGCTTAAGTATTGCGAGCCCACTGTAGAAAAAGCAAGTGCCTTAACTTATAATGACAGGTTTGGGTTTGAGGGAGGGAAGTGTTGGGTCTTTTTACTTTATTTTCCCTGGGAAGATCCCCATCGAAATCTGAAGACCCAGTCTTCTTGCTTTATCTTAATAAACACGTAATTCTTGGAAAAAAGGACTCTCATATGAATTTTTAAGCACTGTCCTGAAAACCAGCATTCACAGAAAAAGATCTCTTCTCCCATTTCAGTAAAAGCCTCACTTATGAAATATCTAATAATCCGTAGCATACAGACCGGTCCTAACATACCTAGTTTTGCTGATGCAGGCAAAATAAAGCAAGGACTACTTCTAACAATCCAAATAAACTCCACAAATGATTCAGTCTTGACAGAATTAGACCCCAGAGGAAAGCCTTCCAGGACATGGACCACTGTTTCAGGATTTCATGGGTCACACCATCTTAGGTTTTGTTCTCACACTATTGACATTTGCTAAACATACACAAAAAGTATCAACATAAAAAGTGATTCTGAACTATTTTATAGAATGAAATGGTTTTCTATAAATTGTTTGCAAGGAAACAAATGTTTTTTAATAAGTCAAGAGTTGATAAGTGACATCCTACTGTCATTAAACAGATGCTGAATTCTTGATTCCAGCAGTAGCAACAGTAAAATAGATCAATTTCAAAGGATGTTTTCTCCCTACCTAATTATTCCCCCCTCTTCTAGAAGCTCATTTTATTGTTTTATCAATACTAATTTCCTAGCAACATCTTTTACAGCACGTATTTAGTTTGTTTTGCCAACATGTAACATCAATACTAAGAGCTCTTTTAACAATCAGAAACAGCATTTTTAACAAGATGCTACCAACACTTTTCAGTTTCCTTTTAAGCTCCTACTTTAGCTTGAACAAGACTTCCCAATGCCTCTTAAAAACCTCACCTGGTTTGCAAGTTTATCTACTGCACACAAATTGCTTTCAGATGTTCACACCAAGTGACTGTGCATCCAACATTCAATTCACATGCAAAATCTTGTCAGAATTCATGGACTGAATGCTATTTAGACTTCACTTCTTTTTTACCAAAGTGTGGTCAATGTAGAAGTTTAGTGAGGAAAAAGGTCATATTTAAATTCCCTTTTGCTTTGTGAGATTCTAGAAACTTAAAAGAAAGATGCTTTGTGCTCACAACTGGTTATAATGCTAGAATGAGGAAGACTTCAAGAAACTTACAGTGTACCATAATGAAAAAAAGCTTAACACGTTCATCTACTTTAGGCCATGTGATTTTACAAAATATTATCTTCAATTACAAATATACAGAACCCCTGCCTACTGAGTTCTGACAAAATTTGTTGGTACAGTTTATTGGTGTTTATATGGCCATTTCTATTTGCATAAACATTATAAATGCTATTTACTTAAATGAATAATTTTAAAATACCCAAATGATCACTTTCAATTCCTTTGTTTTCAACACACACCACGTCATCCCCTAGGAAAAGAAAAAAAAGGAAAAAAAAAAAAAAAAGGAGGCCATGCTGAAGAAAACCAAGGCAGGTAGACAAAATAAAAGAGAACACTCCTTTGCCTAGCTGCTCCAAATATCTATGTCCTTTTCCCTGCCTGGCCAGCATGAGTTCAATTTAAAACTATGCAAGCACCATGTAGAAAGGTCCTTATTTACCCTGAGGCATCTCATTTACATACTCACAGTGAGCAATCTTGTCACTAATGCAAAAGCCTTACTCCTCCTGTCAAGAGAGGCAGACATCGATCTCTTTCATCTTGAGTGGTGCAAAACCTATGTAATCAGAGCTCAGGTCTCTGTTCTTTGCTTCTCTAAGATTATGCCCCATTGCCTGTCCAGTTACAATAATCTGCAATTAGTCTGCAAGTCATGTTCATTCTTTGTTGTAAAGGAAGTTCGCCCCCTTTTGATGTTTCTGGTTGAATGATCCCCCTTCAAGCACAGCTCAGGTAACCTGCTTCAAGCCACATTTATTCAGATTGTGCACACAGTCAGCTGATCTTGCTGTCACTGGGAAGGAATCTCCCTTGCTCCCTTTTAGAAAGAGGCTTAGTCAAATCTGAATTGAAGTCAAATGACTCAAGCATTTTCCTCATTATGAAGTTCTCTTCTGTCTGGACATGTATGATTCTAAGAAAACAAGTCTGGTGGGTTGACCCCAGCTGGATCCTAGATGCACACCAAAGTCACCCTCCCGCTTTCTCACTCCCACTCCTCAGCTGGACAGGGGAGAGAGAATATAATGGAAGGCTCATGGGTCAACATAATGACAGGGGAAGACCACTCACCTATTACAATCACAGGCAAAACAGACTCAACTTGGGGAAATTAATGTATTGCCAATCAAATCAGAGTAGGGTAACAAGAAAAAAGAAATACAACTAAAACCTTAAAACTTCCCCCCACCTCTCCTTTCTGGGCTCAATATCAGTCCTACTTTTCTCTACCTTCTCCTCCTCAGCAGCGCAGCAGGACAGGGAATGAGGACTGCGGTCAGTTCCTCACACATTGTCTCTGCAACTCCTTACTCCTCAGGGGCAGGGCTCCTCACCCTCTTCCCCTGCTCCAGTGTAGGGTCCCTCCCATGGGAGAGAATCCTCCACAAACTGCTCCAGTGTGTGTCCTTTCCAAGTGGTGCATCCTTGAGCAACTGACTGCTCCAGTGTGGTTCCTCCATGGGGTCACAAGTCTTGACAGCAAGCCTGCTCCAGTGTGGACTCCTCTCTCCACAGGTCCTACCAGAAGCCTGCTCCAGCATGGGCTCTCCATGGGGTCACAGCCTCCTTCAGGAGGCAACCACCTCTTCTGGCGTGAGGTTGCATGGGCCACAGGTGGATCTCTGCTCCACCATGGACCTCCATGGGCTGCAGGAGGACAGCTGGCCTCAGCATGGCCTTCATAAGAATCTCTGCTCCAGTGCCTGGAGCGCCTCCTTGCCCGACCTTGGTGTCTGCAGAGTTGCTTCTCTCTCAGGCTGCGGTTGCTGTTGCGCAACTTTTTTCTCTTCATAAATATGTTATCTCAGATACACCACCACTGGTGCTGATGGACTCAGCCTTGCCCAGCAGCGGCTCCATCTTGGAGCCACCTGGCATTGGCTCTATGGGACATGGGGGAACCTTCTATCAGCTTCTCATAAAAGAGACCCCTGAAACTCGACCGCTACCAAAACTTTGCCACACAAACCCAATACAACATGATAAACATAGCTCTTGTATTCGCTTATATCCCTTTTTAAATCACTATAATATCTTTCTTTACACTGCATAGAAGAGCTCTGTGTGCTTAGTTGGTAGGATTAGTTATCCTTAACGAGGTAATGAGAGGAATAGTGTTGATCCAGATCACATTTAGTGATCTTACTACTGTAAACAATGTGGCCTCCTTTAATCATCCAGTTCTGCTCAATTAGCACATAAATACTTCCTCATGTATCCAGAATAAACATCCTATAGAAAAAGGTTCACTCTGATATTTGTCATTAAAGGAATATAAGCTGCCTAAATAGGCTAACCCATATGATCATACCACAAGTTTAGATCTCTCCTAGGGACACGAGAAACACTAAAACCTGCAGAAAGGGAACAAACATCAAGACTAAGCAAAGGTTAAAATTAGGAAAGGTTATGGAAGAATACGGTATGCTTCATTTACCTAAAAGTGAACACTATTAAAAAGCCTTTTGCTCTTCTTTTTCCTTTGACATTAAGCCAGTTGAGTGCATTGGGTTGGAATCTGAAATTGAAAACTGGCAAGACTCTTCTAGCAGAAAGTGGGAGGCCTAAGTAACATGATTCAACTCACTTAAGTAGTAACATGATTTCTAACCAGTGACACCATTACCACCTGCAAGTCACTCTGATAATATGACCATCGTTGCCGTGAAGCGACTTGTCTCAAATTCCTTCTTTACTGAACAGGGAGAAGACTTGGGAGCATCTTATGATGCAGGTCTGAATTCTTCCCTGCTTCTCCCACTACTTAAGTACTCTAATCATCTGGTAATTACTGAAAAGGCTGCAACCCCACGCAATATGTGGATGGGGTTATTCTAGTCCCTTGGGCCCCTGGATCTCCATTTAGTCCATTCCCCTTGTTAAGTCTTCAGTGCCAGGCAGCACGAGCCTTCAGGCCAGAGCTGGCACCCTATAAGCCATAGCAGAACCAACCTCATGCCCATTATCTATCACAGCCTCTGAAAAAGTGAAACTATAAACCAGCTTGTTTGCATTTAATTTCAAGTGTTTCCAGAGATCAGTGTCCAGACTTCACAGAGATGCTACTGCTGTTCTCTCTGAAGAGATGATTTAACAGTATCATGTATATCTGGCAAGAGAAAATTCCAATATCCATTTTGAAATACAGTACAGTGCCACCCAACTGTGGCTGGCCTTTCAAATGTTATTCATCTGGGCTCCAAGCACAAGTTCTGCCAATTTCATATAATTACTATTCAAAGGCATCTTGCATCTTCATCAAAATAAGGATTTATTTTGCAATATTATTATAGATGCCATATATCTTGAAGGTTTGTCTCTATGATATTGTGCCCATTTACATTAGTACTGTTCTAATGAGTACTTAAGATCTCTTGAACTTATTTCAGTTGCAAATCAACTGTATGTCCTGATTAGGTCACCCATTATTTGTTCTTCTGATCTTCTAACATATTTATTAGGAATGAAAAAAAGTATAGCTGAAAGTAGTTTATATAATATGAAGCCCTTCAGCATGAAATGAGATACAGCCAGTAGAGAACAGCTGCCCTCTTGAAGCACAAAGAGGTAACTGCAAACAAAGCATGTATCTGTATCCCATATGAAAGTTAAGATACTAAGTCAGAGAGACATCTACATTAAACCTTTTCAGTAAAACAAAAGCAATCCAACACATTCAAGAACATGTCTGGCTACTCAAATTACCATGCACATCAACTGTGAACAGCCTCATTTTTGTTTTAACCATCATGTGAATCCAGATGCTCCAACTGAATTTTGACCCTGTTGTAATACACCATTATCTTCAATACACTACTAATCCTCAAAGATTTATGACTGATGTGGACCTTCCTGTGGTTATTTTTCTGTAAAACATTAAGCACTTCCTAGTGTTGGGATTCTGTTCTTTAAGACATGGTATGAAAAAAATTGTTTACGTAAATCACTGAGGACAGGTATTCTTTCAGAATCTCATTATTAGATTCGTTTGGACAGAAAAGTTGAAGAATGAAAGATTAATTTAGAGATCTGAAAATGATGAAGTTTTAATTAAGCTAGGTAGGTACAAGGTCCAGCTTTTTCCCTTAGTTCTTATGATTCTGCCTATTTACCAGCTTCGGTCTGAACAGTTTCAGAGCTCTAGAGTCATTTGCAGAAATATACAGAGACTTTATAGTTTCCAGGATTCTTTACAAAATGACACATTTTAAAAGCTTTATGCAAGTGTAGAAGAGAAGTCTGCCTTAAGGTTATCAAACTATGAAAAAGCTCAATTATTTACAAATCAGCAAATTTTATTCTTAAATGGAAAAGTGATTTAAAAAAAGAGGCATTTTGGGATACGAATTTGCAAGAAACACCAAGGAGATCTATAGCTATGCATAAAAGAATAGAAGGTATGCTTAAAATTAAATATTTAAACTTTTGCTGTCAATGTTCTTGAAATTTTATGTTTTGTAACTCTGCACAATTTCCATTGCACACTTTCTCTAGAAAGCTTTCAGGCACCCTTTTGACTACATGAGAACTAACGCAACAAATATTTCTTGCATTATCTTTTATCCTTAACTGCATAGTCTTTGAAAGCATCTGCTTGTAATGGCAGAAATTTTCTGTGGCATACAGGCTTCAACAGGATGCAATACAGCCTTGAAATGAGGACAAAGGGCTCATTACACCAGGATGCAAAACTTTCCTTTTTGAGATTCTGAGGTGAACATGTAGGATCTAATTTTAATCCTTCAATACTAAGAGCCTTCCAGCTAACTGTAGATTTTCTGCTCTGCCGCATCTTTTGAAATCAGCACACATACTGTAAAGGACAAGGATCTTCTACAGTAACAGTGACTTTAAACATTAAAGACTTGTGCCTGCTACAGCATTTCAACACATGATGATTTGAAGTGTTTAACCTGTTAGGAATTTTGAGCAGTAGTTTGAAACTTACTTCCAGAAATAACTTGTTTTGCCTGTCCCAGGTTCTGAATGTGTGCTGGCTCTGGAGATTTTTGCCTGGGTTTTTTTTTTGTTCGGCATGTGGTAGGAATTACAAGTTTAACAACTATGAAAACTATGCCTTAACTGCTGTCAATTATTCTGGTAAACATTTCCAAACTCGAATCCCATATTCCTTGGATATAAGAAACTAACACAAAAATTTGTCCCTTAGCATTTACTTTTACTATAATAACTTTTTTGTTCCCTTGACATAATAAGAAAATGTACAGTTCTCGAAACTGCTTTCAGTTGTCTAATACAGCACAAAGGTAAAAAAAAAAAAAATCTATGGCACAATTAATCAAGTACCCATCGTACAAAAATTCCATGTAAAACATGTTGGTTTATTTATATACCCAGAGTTGCAGAAAGCAAGAAAAACATGTTATTGCAATGAGAATTGACTGTAATAGGATGAAATGTAGGTATGTTATAATCACAGTTTTCTAAGTACGTCATAGAAAAAATTTCATAGAATCAACATTAAACTGGAAGAAATAATCTGATAACCTAACCTTGCTGGTTTAAAAAAACAACGAAACAACCAATCAACCACACCACACAAAAGCTTTACTATTTCATATACCCCTAGATTGGTACAAATTCCAGTCCATGGGCAGAATTACAAAAGCTTGCATCTCTCTTCAAACACGAAGGACCGAAATGAAACTATTGTGCTAAGCATCTAGAGCATGTTACCAAACGTCTTGCACAAAGCAGATCAGGTTGTTCTTTTGTATGGTTTTTAGTTCACCTTTTGCACACAGGCAACAATGGATTCCATTTCCCACACAGAGTTTATTGGGATTTAAAAAGGAGAGTTTCACTTCTAGCTATTCCACTGTTTAAAGAGTTTAGTAATCCTGATTTTAACGGCTTTCCAATGTGGGCAATCACCAACAATTTTTGAAGCTTGTTGTTGTCTCCAACATCATCATATTGCCAGAGAAAATATCTTAGAAATGGAAAATCCTTATCAAGTATTTTTGCCCCATAGAAATACGACCTAGGATAAACTTCATGGTTTCTTTCTATTACACCTGAAGAGGGTAATGAAACCTAATTCTTGCCATAGTAACTACATCCTCTGAAAGCTTAGACATGTGGTGAGTTAGCATGAGATACTCACTACCCATTTCATTCTCCCTCCTTCTAGATTTGTTCTTCCCTTTCTTAAATAATAAGCCTATTTAAGAAGTAATAAATTGCACACAAACCATTTTCAAAAGTTCTGTTAAAACAGCACAATGAATCTTAAGTCTTTTTTCTAGCTGGTTACTCTGAAGCAGAACATGAAATCCACTAGTACCATTAGAGGAATTTTGACTTGCAAAAAAATAAACCCAGAGAACCAAACAATTATTATGGCAACAAATTGCTCAGCACTATTTACATATCTTCTTTTCAGAAGCTGCTTTTTTTAGGGTTTAAAGGAAAAAAAAAAAAAAAAAGAAAATAACTACTTCTTGGTCAATATGCTGGTAAAACCCTCAAAAGCAGAGAGAGTTTTACTGCTATATTTGTAGACCAATTTTACCATACACTATATATATATAAAGTATATATTGTAGAGTATCATAGGTGCTAGTTTTTATTTGAGTAATGCTATGCTTCTCTAAACCCTTCTATTCCTCTGCATTCAGCTACACACTTCTCAAAAGCTGCTGAAAACAGTATGTATAAAAGAAATCAAATGCTTTTGGAGATGACATAACCCTCATCACAATAGATAAGAGTCCAGACCACACACCAGTCTGACATTTTGTGCTATAAAGCCAGGGTATGCAAACCCAGACTATTCACTGTTCGGTAGGCCCCGTGTCCAATGTAACCAATCAGGCTGACTGAAGAGAAACTAGAGGTTTTGCATCACTAACTAAAATTACTGGAATTACTTTGCCTCATGTTTCTCTTTTGTACAATACGAGCATGACACAGGCTCTACAAACAAGCTAACACAGAGGACCTTTAGCCTTGAGCAAAGACATTTAAGCCTGTCCATTGCTGAAAATAAGATTAACCAAAAATGCCAAGATGCAAAATCCTCAAGCAAATGCCCAAACTGGTGGCTACAAGTACCCAATCCTGCTAAACCATAGATTACGCACACAAAAAGCATTCACGGACTACCTCAGCAAAAAAAAACCCAAAAATGTAACAAACAAAAAACCTCCCAGCATGGAAGAGATACAGGACAGGTAATTTAATGACATCTTGGCAGCAATCCACATCTTTAGTGTATATCACTGCAGGAGCAGATTGCCTTGCTGAAAAGTCTTTATTAGAAAGTATTAGACAGTCTTTCAAATTATCAAACTAGAACCAGGTGTCAAGTTAAAGCTAGGTTAAACCCCATGATAAATTGTCACACTCCTGTAATCCTTTTAGAGCAATCAAGGTAGAGCTTCCTTACCCTGAAGGCTTGTATGAGCTATATCAGCTTTTTTCTTCATAAAAATAATTATGCAGAATATAACAGACAATTGAAGTTATTCCATATAGAAGCATGAATAACTTACTCGATGATCCACATTTCATCCTGTCAAGTCTCCCCTTCTGAGACAAGGATATCGTAGTAGATGAAGCATTAGAAACTGCCACTCCAGATCCCTTTCAGAAAGAACAAAGAAATCAGCAGCTATAACCACAACACCTTAAGAATCTCTTCACAGTCTATCAGCAAATTTACCATTTTTAGTAAGCCCATTGCTGCATATTGGCTTACTAAAAAGTTATTAAAAAAACCCTTGTAAAGTAAAAAGTAGTCACTCTACTCAGGACTCCAGTAAAGCAGCATCAAAGTACATTATGCCTGAAGACAGCAGGCAGATTTTAAGCCAGTTAAGCCAAAATGCCTAAAACTGCATCTCCAAACAGTCCTCTGTGCACTTCTGCATACTCCTTTTATTTTCAATCACAGCCTCTACACCATCAGGTGGATTTTAACATAATACTCAGTATAAACATTCTGCTACATCACAAATTCTTAAATCTGCTTGAGAAAACGGAAGAGCAAACCTGCTTAGCCAAGTTACAAAAATCCATTGATATTTTGTCATGATGTGGTTATATTGCCATATTCACAACAGGTGCAGTATGCCTCCTAATTAGTATGCTTTTGTTAAAACCACACTGCTCACCCTCTCTGTAACCACTCATCTTTGTTCTAGGCCTGCTTACATCTAGGCTGAGTAACACTTTTCTCGATTTAGCGTGAACTTTACAATCCTCAGAAGCCAATTACTTATGATAATAAGTTTTTCCCTATTAACTGTGCTGGGTTGGCTGAGATAGGGTTAATTTCTACTCTGTCACATCTAGTCAAAGGGGGTATTCCATACGAGATAAGGTAATGCTCAGTTGCAAAGGGGGCAGTCGAGGGTGCCAGTCTCCCTCTGGGCTTGGTGCTTTTCGCGTTTCGGACATGAGCCACCGCTGCTTATGAGCAGGGCACTGGGACTGCCATGTGGTGGTTGCACTGTGTGTCCACTGCTTTGCAGGTTCTGTTTGTTCATTTTTTGTTTGTGGGTTGCTTTTTTTTCCCCCCTCTTCTTTCTTCACTGTTCTGTTCAGCTGTTCTTATCCCAAATCCACAAGTTTTGCCTGTATTTTCTGATTCTCCTCCCCATCCCACCCAGGGGCAGGGCAGAGATTAGAAAGCCACACATGGCTTAGCTGCCAGCTTTTGGCATGGGGGGAAGGCTGGGGCTGAACTACAACATCAGCAAAGCAACTAATTACATTTACCTAGCTTATTTAATAGAGTAATACAAATGTTATAGCCATTTCATATTATTTCTTCACTTCAACTCATGAAGAGCAGCAGCTATATCCTCTAAAATGTTCATATTTCAGTGACATGTTAATCATATAGTTTTAATTAAGGAAAATCAAGTGACAAACACAGTAACTGTTGATAAACATCATTAGCTACAATGTATGATGTCTACAGTGATACAAATTACCGAGCAAAATATTTCCAAAAAGACATCATAAACACCACCAGCTACGTCCACATAATTTTACCTAGGGACTTGGTTAGATTTATTGCATTTAATTTTCATGCCCTAGCATTTTATCATTCACATATCTTAATCCTGTGTATGATTCTGTAAAGTATTTCTAAAATAGGTGTTTTCTGCATTCTAGATACCTACTTATACATGACTGAGAATTGATATTGGAATCTGCGTCAGTAACTAAGTCTTCATGGACAGAAAATCCTGCAGAGGGCTAAACTACCATTGTTTAGAATTGCTTTATCCCTTTCTCTAGAGGAAGCTTATTAAAAGCATGAATATGTAAAAATGCACTATTGTTAGTTTTAAACAGTTCAAATAGCTAGTATAACTGCTGTTCAGGTTCTTACCTTTTAAAACCACTATTGACTTGTTTTTCCTTTCTCCTAAGCATATTTCTTACTTAAGTTTTCTGCTCAGTAGCTTAGCATAGAAGGAAACAAAAGCACCCATTACTGTATCTTGAATTCCTGGGAGGGGGCAGACCTCAATCCGCAAGCATTTGCTCTTATCCGTGGTTGATTTTGTTACCTGTTTGCAGTTATGAGGCACATTTTTCTCTCTGCTGAGCTCTTCCCAGAAAGAGCGGGAAGAAAGCAGAAAGAAAGGCAACTCCTCTGTGGAGCCACAAACAAGGGCTCCAAACCAAACTCTCTTCTTCCCACATCCCACCCTCAAACAAGGGAAAAGGAACCACACACCATAATTACATTTCAGCAAAATGCCATGACTGATATAGTTGGTTGCCAAAATAAACCACATCCATAAACCAATACTGAGTGTAGCCATCTGATACAGCCAGCCCATTGACTTTTACTGAGAAGTGAAAAGGCTCCCAAAGCAATTACTGCTGGATGAACCAGACCAGACCTTTGCTTTCCTTGAAAAAGGATGCTTCATACAACATATAAGTATTTCCGAACAAGCTGAAGCTCTAGCTGCTGTCTTCACTTGCTACTTAAATGCTTTAAACCTCAAGTATCCTTCGGTTCATGACTGACACTCCTTATGGCTGGGATAAAACACACATTCAACACTGTTTGAAAGACAAGTGCTGAAGAACCACATTGAATATAACAGCCATCAGAAATACCGATGGTACCAGTACAGATACGATCAGGTAAGATATGAGAAATACATTAGTCCCATGACAACCAGAACTCCCATCCCTCAGACCAGCACCACCAGCCACCCCTCAGAGGAGTCTCCCCACACGCCAGCACAGTGCGGGAAAGTCAGGTGCCATCTTGGGTCACGAGGAACAGCAGCATCGTTTGAGGACACTGACCGTGGGAAGGGGCAGCCCTCCTCACAGGGGCCCCCACAGAGAAAAGCCACACGTCCTGGCAACCTCATCTCCCCAAAGAGACATAGGCACCCCTTCCCCAGCGCCCGGCCCCACCGTGCCCACCCTCCACCCTCACCGCACCCGGCCCGCATCCCCTACCTGCGTTGCCGCAGCAAGGCCGTCCCCTCTCCGAGGTCCCGCGGCGCTGCCTCGACTAAGGGCAGGAGAACAAGACAGGGTTTGCTCGGCCCGGGCAGCCCACCCTGCCCAGGCAGCCCGACCTGCCTCAGGGCTGCCGCCCACCAGGAAGGAGACCGGCTAGGCCCCTCCTAGCTCTCACCTGGGGAACGGTAAATCCCCACCGATGGGGGGCTGCGCCTGGGCGCCCCACGGAGAAAGGGCTGGAAGGTAAAGGCAACAGGTTAGTGATGGCCGGGACTGCCCTGTCCTGTCCTGTCCTGTCCTGTCTTGTCCTGTCTTGTCCTGTCCTGTCCTGTCCTGTCCTGTCCTGTCCTGTCCTGTCCGTCCCGCACCATGCCCGGCGGGAGGCTCACCCAGCAGCAGCCAGGCGCACAGCAGCGCCCCGAGGAGCAGCGGGGTCTCCATGCGGGCGGTCAGCGACTGCCCGCGGAGCTGCGGCTCCCAGCACCCGCCGCTACCTGCGCCCTGGAGCTCATCCCGCCCTCCCGGGCGGGGCGGCCTGCGGGCTTATCAGCCGCCCGCTCGCCCTCCGCCCCCCGCTCTTCCCCGAACACCCACCCCGGACACCGCCCCTCGCCCTGCGATGGAGCTGCCGGCCTCGGGGTAGCCGCGCTGCTCCAACCCCACCAACACTTTTCTTGGAGCTTCTGTGCCGGGCGCTGGCCTTGTCGGCTCCTCGCGTTTATTTCCACTTTTCTGCTCTTCTGGGGTTTAGGAAACGATGAGTGTTACGGTTTTGCGGCTGAAAGCTCCGCGGTGGAGTGCGGTGTGAGGCTGCACCTCTAGCGCCAACACACGGGGGGCTTCACCCTTGCTCCCGGGAACATGGCACGGCTGAAACCCGCAGCTTGCAGAGCTGCCCGCTGTGCTCACCGGCAGCGGTCCTGGCCGTGCTTGGCACGGGGCACTGGCCCTAACCCACCGAAACAGGTGTCAGAGCTTCAGTAATGAAAGACATGAGTAAGACATGAACTGAATGCAGCATGTGGCTAATGTGTATCGATTATCTCCATAGCTCTGACACATTTTTTTTCACTATAAATTGACACTCTTGGATTTGGAGCTCTCTGTAGACCCCTTCCCAGGTTTATGATTTTTAAATATTTTTTTCTTGTGATTCAATTTGCTGTTTGTTTTATCTTCCATTATTTTTCTTCCCTATTCCTATCACTATGACCTTTTTTCTTTTCCCTTTCCCATCTGCTGCTGCCTCTCTCCCCATCATTCTTCAGGTTTGCGTATCTTATAACAAAAGCTTTAGAAGCTGCCCGTACTAGGTGAGAAACTGTCTCAGATGAAAAGGGGCCTTTTCTGACTGCTTTGGGAAGTCTGTTAACAGTAAGTCATTAAAAAGATCTCTTTTCTGCCTTTGTAATTTGTCCCTGTGGATTGTGTTTCTTACTGCAACAAGTGTTTTATTTCTAATGAAATGATGGAAAACTAGTGATGTTTTTACTGAGAATTCTGTTCTCTCCTGTAAATGTTGGATGGAGAATGTGTATGAGAGAAAAGAAAGTGAAAGAGAAAAAATATTCTTTAACTTAGGTACAGCCTTTTCCCTGTAACCCCAAAAAGATTTTTAGAATGGTGTGCTAGCCTCAGCCTGTAGCAGAGTCTGTCTACTCTGAATGCATCACGCACTTGGCTTTGGGGAGCTCTCTCTGGTCCCGATTACATGAATGGAAGTAGAGAAAGTAGATCAAAAGCAACAGGAATCAGCTTACACAACATACATTTTAATGTATTTCTTTGCCTACTAAATGTCTGCTCACTTTATTCACTTTCCCTTGATGCCAGCGGTAACAAACAATACCTGAAACTAGTTTAAAGCTAATTTAGATGCAATTTGATTTCTTGCTATGAAAGCTTTCATTTTCCAAAACTAATAAACAGTCATAATTACATCATCTTTTCATATGGCATATGTGAAGTAATGGTAACTTCAGACCCATCTTGTAAATGTACTGATTATCAAATTTCCAGTTTGGGAGCGTAGCATAGCTTTGTGAGTTTGTTTTCTTTGTATTTATGCACAGTAGAGCACGGGAATTCATGTAAGAGAGCTGACTAACAGCCGAATAAGTTCATTATCCTGTAAGTGGTTTTCATACCACCAAATGAAGTTAATTCTACAATATTTTACTACATAGAGGAGTTTCAGACTCCTGGAAACATTTTCTGGATGATTAAAGAAGTTACTTTTTTTTCAAATGTACATACCTTTCAGCTTGTGAAAGATGTACTCTTGTAAAGTCTTCTAGAAGCACTTGATAGATATCAATGACTGTTACAGTCTATACGAAATTTAAAGGAAACATACATGGTATTTTATGTGTCCTTTAAATTTCATGTATCTCCTTCCTTTTCAAATATAAGACTATGTTGTTTTGCATATGTGGGGAAGGATTTCTACAGCTAAGTGTCTAATGCTTGGATAGAATAGCTTTTCAAAATTGTATGGTACTGGAACTTAGGTAGAAGACAAATAATTTGTGTACTAGTAGTTGCACTTTTAAGAGAAGATTGTTTTCTGAAAACGGCTTTTGTATTTGTTTGTATGCAGGTTTAAAATGCATTCTTCTCTTATTCCTGACACCTGATATGAGAAATGGGTACTGTACATACCATTGAAATGTTCTGATACAGGAAAGCCATCTTCTGAAAGGGGTAAGAGCAATTTCTAAAGTGCTGGTGTAGCTTACAAAGCTTATCACACAGAAATAATAAAACAGATTTCAGTTTGTATTTGACAGTATGGAATTTTTTAATGATGCCTTTATATGTATTCGTACAAGTTTCCACACTGTTGGAAGGAGGAACAGGAAAGGTAACTGTGCTTACATAAACTCCACTCTCTCTAGAGTTATGTGGGTAAAGCTGTTTCTGCTGGGAGACTGAGGGGCATAGGTGAGCAGATCTCCTCCACTTGCTTCCAGCCTTGATTTGCAGAAGTCTTTATTATTGTGTACTGCTGGAGGGAAAGTGGGAGAACAACCAGCCCAAGACAAAATAACCTGAAAGAGATTAGTCTGAAACAGGCTCCTCCTTTTCAGGTGCTCTGAGCTCGATTCTTAGGCAGTTACAGGAGGCATGTCAGAGGCTACGTTTGTAAGAAACAATATTCTGTTAGTGGGAAAGGCTGGTGGAAGTCGAACTTAGATAAGTGATACATCAGATTCACCCTGCTTACCTAAAATTAAAATTAAAAAAAATATATATTTACTTTAATTTGTTGAACCACTTTTCCCACCCCCTCCAGGTGTTAGGGTGCTTTAGATTTCACATCTTCATGCTTTTGTTAATTAATCGGCTAGTGACATACATACCTACAAATACAAAAGACAAATTTAGATGTGAGGTCTGTACCGTATGAGAATCACCAGTTGTAAAAATAAGCCTGGCACTGGGGCGGGGGGTGCTTTTCTTTCACTTTTTCTCTTTTGCTTTGCGCTTGGACAGCCAAAGCCTGGGGTTGCGGGGAGGTTATCGCTGCCCGGCGGCTCGTACCGCAGGTGCGGGAGCAGCGGCAGGGGCCGGGGCTGCTGCTGTAGGCGGCGGCGGGCGCGCCTCCCACCGCCCCGGGGCGCGGCCTCCCCGGCGCAGCCGCTCCGCGCAGCGTCCGCACCCGCGCAGTGCCCGCACCCCGCGTACCATGGAGCGCAGGGTGGCCCGTGAGTTCCGGCACAAGGTAAGAGAGCGGGGCCGCGGGTCCACGGACACCAGGGGTGGCTTTACCGAGCAGACACAGGCTGCGGGCAGAACTGCCACCCGCGGCCTGGGGCTCGGCTCTTGGCGCCGGGAGGGCCTGGGGCGGCTGCCCGAACGCTGCCTCTGTGCCACAGTGAGCGACGGGGAAGGGAGAAGCTCGGGGGACTTGGCGCTGCTGTGCCAATGGTGCAGAAACGCGGGTGTCAGCCTGCTGTGAGGGGCTGCTTTTAAAACTTAAGACCCTTAAAGAGCGAGAGAAAAGAAAGAACATTCCCCGGTGCGTGAGCTTTTTCAGGCCTTGATACAATTTTATTTTATATCATGTAAAAAATGTTGCACACAGTTCAAGGAAGGCAAAGTGCAGGTGCTGTAGTCCAGGCCTAGGCGGGTCACATTTGCAGACCTGCGCTGCCAGCCGGTACTCGGGGGACTTCAGAGCCACCTTAACATTCACCAGTGCAATTGTGTGTGTGCAGTCATGTGCAAATGCACTTGATACATGGAGCGACTCGGCCTGCCTGGCACGTCGTTTTGTCATTTGCCCAGTTAAATAAGTGCTTAGCAGAGTGCAAAACTACATGAGCAAAGTAAGTTCAAAAAGCCCAGTTTAAGGAAAGGAAGAGAAAAATGATTAACACGTTTAAGAGATGTTTTTGAATATCCATTTAGGATTCTGTCACACTAAAGCTTTCAGTACTGTTTCATGTTTGTTTTGTTGGGGAGGTTGTGGTTGGGTTGGTTTGGTTTAGTTTTTTTGTCAGGTAGGGAATGAATTTTTTGAGAAGTAATGTAATGTGTTTTATAGAAGTATCATCTGGTAATAAGCTCATTAACTAAAGACTTGTTAGAATCGAGGAGGGGTTGCAAAAAACCCCACCTATATGACAAGTTCAAAAACGGTAAAGACCTGGATACTCCATAGTGATGACTATAACCATTTAGTAGGTTATTTCTGCCTTGCGACCTATTACTGTGTAACTCAACAGTGGGTTGCGCAACATATCTATAAAGACTGCTTCCTAGGCAGATAGTTACCATCTTGAACTTTAAACCTTTTCCCTTTCATTGCTGCTATAATTCATAAAACGTTCTAGTCACACCCCTGATAATGTAAGACTTATTGTCAGCATTTGGTGGCGCAAATAAGTAGGATGCAGATCTGCGTGAAAACTTTACCTGAGTTAGAGGATACTGGAACAAATATTTTAAATAAATTATTTTGTATCATCCTGCTTTTAGTGGGCTCTGTGGCAATTTTGGTGTCATGGATACTTACTTTTTGTGTGTAAAATCAGTGAAAATACTCAGCCACAGGATCTGAGTTTTGTCCTTTTGTGACTTTCATATTTCTTTTTATTAATTTTAATCAGTTCTCCATATTAACCAAGCAGCAATTAAAGTTTCTAATATATTCTAGTTTTTCCATTTCCCTCAACAGTTTTTCAAAGGCTGTGTAGCTTAAATAGAGCTCTGTATTACTCTTTCAAAGCTGACAGATTGGGCTACAGTACTGCTTTACTGTAATCTGAACTCTTTTTCCTCACAAATTCTACTGAATAAATTTATGTAGACTTGTTGCCAGATTTTATTTTTCTTTTTGTATGCAGGTGCAGTTTTTGTGATGATTCCTTATTAATTTATATGAAGAACAGTGCAATTTATATAGGGAGAAACAGAGCATAAGCAACTCTGTGTGTGTGTGCGTGTGTGTGTGTGTGTGTGTGTGTGTTACAAGATTGTAAATTATACAACTACTACAAAAATAACCTTAGATAATCACAGAAAGGCTGAGGTTGGAAATGACCTCTGCAAGTAATCTGCTCCAACACCCTGCTCAGGCAGGGCCACCTAGAACATATTGCCCAGGACTGCATCCAGGTTTTTAAAATATGCTTAGTTTAAAAGCTGTGAAGTAATCTGTCCCATACATCCATAGTTATTTTCTCAAGAAATAGACATACTTCTCTGATCCAAGTTACACCATGTCACCACTGTTGTTTTTTTTTTTTTCTTAACAAGCCAGGGCATGATCTTTTAGGATTTATTAAATTAGAGTCAGCTCTTAGAAGCTGTTTATGAGCAGAGTAAGACTTTGTCCCAAGGGGTTAATGAATTAGGAAAATGGAGAGAGATGCAAGTGGCTACAATGAAGTGATAATTGGTGGAATAGAAGGCAGCAGGAGAAGAATAACCTAATTAGAGAGATGGCCCAGGAAGATTAACCCAGCTGTAGCATTCTGAATCTGTAAGAAGTCACTGGGGTGTTTGTTTGTGTCAGAGTATGTTGCTGGCGAAGGGTGAGAAGTGCAGGATTCAGACAGGAAGGCTGCATATTTTATGTGAAGAAATGGCAGAATTTACATGTAGACCACCAGTTCTTGAGTGGGAGTGGGGCTGTGTCCATCAGCTGGCCCATTGGAGAAACCTGTCATGTTGTTACTGGCTGCTTTCCCAGTCAGGAGCAGAGGTGATTGTAGTTTTGCTCTTTGCTAAGTTTGTTGTGCTTAAACATTTAGTGTTCTTCATGAGACAGCTCATACAGTACCTTAGCTCGTACTAGAAATTGAGTTCTGTGCACCAGAACTGAAGCTGATTTTTGTGTTTTATATTTCCTGATGGGGAAGGGGAACACGGATGTTGGATTTATTTTTACAAGTTACCACCTTTGCTTTGAGTCTGCCTACAATATTGGTGAAACAGTCAGTTTTGATTGTAACCATTTTGTTTCCTTTTAAGGCAGACTTTTTCTTCTGTTTTGAAATTCACTGTGAATAAACTGGTTTACTCACTAGTATTGCTGTCAAGCAATCTTGTTCTGCATGTAGCTTTTTGGCCTTTAGGTATTTTCAAAGTGTACTTTTTCGGAGGAGAAAAGTAATAGAAAACCACTTTTATGTGAAGTCTTAATGGTTTTAGGGAGCCAAAGGGGAGTATGAAAAATGTATTTAGTTTACAGTGCAAACTGTTGCAAACCTAGAAAGAAAGGGCCTCTCTTTAAGTATGCAAATTGGTCCTCAGACTTCATGTGACAGTAATATTAGCCTTTAGGTCAGATGTAAATTGTTTTCCTAAACATTAAGCTTGTCCAAATGTAAAACTAATGTGATGTGACCTCTCACTGCAACTAAGATGAGTAAGGGGTCTCACTGTCACTGAATATAAATTGAACTCCTCATATGAGAATTATTGGGTGTTTTTTGGTTTTGTTTTTTCCTTTATTTTACTGTAATTATCCAAGAGCAGGCATAGTAACATGACACTGGTTTAAGTAAACGTACTATTAGTGGGGGAGGAAAGAATAACTAGCAAGTTCTATCAGTTAAGAGCCGGAGCACAGAGGAACAGAAGTGCAGCAGTTTGCATAATGTTATAAGTGAGATCCTGAAATCAGTGGTTTGGGTGATAGAACATAGATTGTAATCGTCTCAGTGTGGTGCTTTTATCTGTGACAGCATGTGCTATATTAATGAATGGCCAAAAAGGTTTCTGAAAACATTTATTCAACAGTACAGTGATTATCAGGTAAGGCAAATATGATAATGTTGTAATAATATTACTGCTGCGGGGAAGTCTAGCATACGGAATATGTTGGTATTTACCACTTTGTCCAGTTGTTGTAAGACTAATTTTAGAAGGTCTTCTTACAAGTTTCACATGTGAGGTAATGCTCTGTTGCAAAATTGTGTTTATCTTTTTTTTCCTAAAAAAAAAAAAAAGTCTTTTGCTGTGGAAATATTTTCTCTATGGCTTAGGAATTTGTGAAAAACTGATACGTTCAACATTTGTGACTATTTAGTCAGAGATTTACTATAATGTCCTTGGGTTTTCAGGTTAATCTGCTAATTGACAATGAAGCGGAGAAGGATTACCTTTATGATGTGCTGCGGATGTACCACCAGTAAGATCTAGATTGATATATGTTTGTGTAGAATTTTACTAATGTTTTTAAATTTAGAGAATGAATATTCAAGATTTTAAGTGGTCTTTCTATGTACTGCTAGAAAAGTAGCTGAAGTAATAGTTTTATCCTGTGTAATAAAGTCTTACACTTTTACAGCATAGCCTACAGACAAGGAAGGAGCATGCCTGTAATAACCCATAGCGCTACTTTGGGTTTATGAGTTGGCAGTTTTGTAAAAGAATTTGGTGGATTTGTATTGGGTGGAAGGGAGAGGGGGAAGCACCTGGATGATAAAACTGCTCTTAGGAAGCAGGAAGAGAGCATTAGTCAAATTAATATTTCCAAATAATGTTTGTTTATTTGCAACAGAGGTTTTAATTGAGTTTGCTTCTCAAAGGTTTTTGCTAACTCTTCAGATAAAACAATATTTGCAACTGTTTTATCTGAAAGCTGAAACAATTTAGTCTGAGAATTTGTTTGGCATGTTTAACAACTCTGGCTTATTACAACGTAACAGGAAAAAAATGGTAAGGTGATAGACCTATTACCAGTCCTTTTGCTGAACTGATTTAAGCCACTGTTGCTTAGGACCTATATAATTGCAAATGAGATCAGCCTCTGATCCATTGTTTTCCAAAGAAGATGAGAATGTATTTTCCACTCATCATAGACAAGTGGCTCCAATAGACGTTGTTTCCATTCATATCTCAATTAATGGCATCTCAGCTGAGTGAAACGTAGACGTTTCCATCTGATGTTTGCACTGAGCTATAGTTGTGGTTGTATTCAGCTGCATATCTGATTCCGTTTCACTCAGGTCTGTCTAATTGCTTCTTCGTTCATAAAGCCTGTTGTTTGGAAAGCAAGTTGATTCAGTACCTTTTAATTATTTAAAATCTTCTTGCAGTTACAAAATTAACAATGCATATAGTAACTTTTTTCAATTTCCAAAATTGCAATGACTGAAGCAAAGTTTCCAATATCTCTGTGAACATATGTTGATGATGTATCACTTGTTTTGAATATATTATGAAGTATTCCAGGGCAAAAATGTGTGATTGCTGTTGGAGTTAACATTTAACGTGTGCTTCACTGTGAATAACATTTCCAAAAGTATTTGGCCTCTAATCCCATGTAATATGTGTTCCTGATCTATATTTTCATTGCATATGCCTCAGAAATATTGTATGCCAAGAAATGTGAATTATAAGAGAGGGAGCAGCAAAAAAATATAGACTAAGTTTAACTGGATGTTTTGTAGGAATAGTTCCACTGAACATTTTGGAATTGTTCCTCAACTCTCACAGCTGGGTAACGAAGTACATTTTCTAGACCTATATCTATCTCAGTGCTGACAACATCAAGGAGACTACTTTGCATAGTTTTCATAAAACAGATGTTCACAGTGGTTTAACTTCTGTAGATTTTGTTCATTGGTTGATGGCCTTTCAATCTAGATTTGAAAAAAACCCAAACAACTTAAACCAAGTCTTCAGCTACTGAGTATTGTGATTTTATTTTTTTCCTGGATCAAAACAATTTGTCCGTTCCCTAAGTTCACGAAAGGAAGGAGCTCATAGCCTGGATTCACTTAGAAGGATTCCTAACTAGTAAGGAAAAAAAAAATCTGGTAGGCAGGTGTATCTGATGTGGAGTTATTGCCAAACTGTTCCATACATGTTTTGGGAACTTTGAAAATGAAATTAAAGATGTCATCTATAGAAGTGATGTTCATGACCTTAAAAGATAAAGGCAGTATATAGGAGATTTCAGTTGTTTTGAAGCAGGTAGTTGTTAGTGCTCTTTGTTTACAGAAGCCCTGCTTTCTAAGGGGTTATTTTGCTTTGGTTAAACCAATATCTGTGTGAATAACTTTTTTAGTAGGTTGAAGAGACATGCAAATACTGAAGCCACGTGTACAGCAAGTTATTAATGATGCTTTGTGTTGGTGTGTTGATTACCTGTGCTTGTTTTCTCACTGTGTTTTTGTAGATCTATGAATCTCCCAGTGCTTGTGGGGGACCTAAAACTTGTGATTAATGAACCAAGCAGATTGCCTCTATTTGATGCTATCCGCCCGCTTATTCCTTTAAAACACCAGGTGGAATATGATCAACTTACACCCAAAAGATCAAGGTAAGAGTAAGCAGAACAATGCAGCTAATTTAAATACAAGCAGAAAATACTGAGTTTTCAGAAGAATTCCAAGTAAAATATTGGTCACTTGTGCAGAGCTGGGCATAATTATTTTACTTCTGCTGTATTTGCTAGCAGTACAGTTTTGAGCTACCTGAAATTATTTGTTAAGTACAGGCTGTTTCAAAAAGATGGATGCAATTTGAAACTCTTACCTCTTGAAATTGGGTCCAACTTTTGAAACACCCTGTAGTTTAATCTAGTAAAAGCAGCATAAGGAAGTAAAATACAATGCTTTCCAGTTTACACAGTCTTTTCTCACTTTTCCTGCATTTCATAATAAAAAAATTCTTAGAGCTCTAACCCTCTAGAAGCAGACAGCTTCAATTATTTCAGATGTCTTATGAAAAATACTTGATGGCTTTAGCTAACACATATCCATCCAAACATCAGTCAGCTTGCTTTTTTAAATGCCTAAATGTTATAAGAGAAAAATTATGTCTAACTTCATATGAAACATTATTGCCACAAAGTATTATGCAGCTGAACAGTCAAGTATTTTCCATTTTTGCAGAAAGCTGAAAGAGGTGAGATTGGATCGTTTGCATCCTGAAGGACTTGGAATAAGTGTGAGAGGTGGAGTGGAATTTAGCTGTGGCCTCTTCATCTCCCAGTTAGTTAAAGGAGGACAGGCAGACAATGTTGGACTTCAGGTAAGAAAATTATATTTGTGGTTGCTGTGCTGCAGAAAGCCTTTTACTACAATATTAGGGCAGTGGGCACTGAGAATTGTTTCTTCTTTCTGGAGTATTTGCACTTCATGAGTAGCAACAGTTAAATATAAACAGAGGGGAAAAAAATCTTTAATTGGACTGGGGAAGAGTGTTTTAAGTTGCCAAATTCTGATTATATGTAGAACAGAGCATATAAACACAAAAAATGTTAATTCCACCTTGCACAGGTATAATTTGTGTAGTGAAGTGTTTATTTGAACCTCATAAATAAATTATGGTAGTTTTGGTTTATGCAATGGAAGTACATTAAAGAAAGAACCTATTTTTAACCATTTCCAGTATCTGTGTGCTGCATAGAATTGCACTTTCGGTGATTAATTTTTAGATACATGAACTGTAACAAGGTTTGCAAAAACAACTATATATAGAAACACATTTTTCTCTAAATCAGTACTTAGCAATTTGCATTAATGAAGTTGTGTGTTTGGGTTTTTTTTAATGTGTCACTTCTTGCTCATATTATCTTAGTGAAGAGAGAACTGTGCAATTGCTGTGGCAAATGTCTGCATCTTTGTGTGCTCTTCATGTTGATTAGGTGTATTAAAGGTCTGTGTTTCTGAGTAGAAAGTCTGATAGGCCTGGCTAATTTTAATTTCTCAACTGTGGATAGTTGCTGTAAGTATTGATATTTAAGGACTGCATTTAATACTAGTCCAAAATGTATTAGACTGGCATGATTCAATACAGTGTTTAATTAAAGATGTGTTTTGTAGATATGCTTCAGTGTAACCTCTCGACTCTCGTAGATTTAAAAAACAAAATCTCTGTTGACAAGGCAGTCAAAGCTAGGGTTCCATGCCTGTTTAATTCATGCTGAGAGCTTTCTAAAATTTAAAGAAATGTTTGTCTGCTTACATGCACATGCCCTTTTGTTTGTGCATTCATACCTGTATATCCCATTCGGAATCACCATTGAAGTAGTTCCATTTTCTGGCAGTGTGCTCTGGATAGATGCATGGCTGGGTCCCCGGGTGCTTTTAGAACTCCTTCTTAGAACAAAACTCAAGGAGTACACCCCAACAAATTCTGTGTTTAGTTAGAATTGAGAGAGTGGTATGGGGCACCTTGCTAGATGTGTCGGTCACCTGCTTTTAGGCATGGGATTTACCAGTGGGTACCTCTGGAAAAGCGCAGTGATGCACCCTTCCAGAGTTCATGTTACAAAAGCTCGTGTACCTCATGCACCACATTACACAGTAAGAATGGGAAACGTAGACCAGGATGGTGGTCATCTCAGAGATTCCAGCTGCATCCTTCCTCCACTGCTAGAAAACTGAGAAAAAGACAAAAAACAGTCACTTACGTGGCTTCTGAAAACATCTCCTTGAAAAACTGGAAGGTGTTAATGATGCTGAGCAATAAAGGATTTGACAGCCACTGTCTTTAACCATCATGCTGGTACATTAATCTTAAAACTGTGTTGCAGCTCTGCTTCTCTACTTGTTTCAGACTATATGTTTGGACATGATCGATAGACAAAGAGTTACGCTCCGTTGTTGTGCTACTATAGGACTGTTAATTTTCATTTTTCCTCGGAACACAAAAAGGCCCTGCTGGCTTTCTGTGACTGAGGTCATCGTACTACGTGTCGGTGACAGTGAATGGGCTTGTAAAGGATCTTCGGGCTGGCTTGTACAAATTGTACTGCAATTCAGAAGGTGGTTAGAGTTCAGCAGACAAAGTAGGGACAATAAGGGAGAAATATGCTTGAGACTGACTGTGAATTCATTAGGGTTAGATTATATGTATTGGTATCAACAGATAGTGCTTTGCAGCTTGTGTAACTGTCTGATTTCTGGGTTTTGATATGTGATGTTAAAGCTCAGCCTCAAGTGCCTTCATAATAGGTGGCACTAGGCACCATCTGAACCCTGCTGAATAACAAGAGCTGACAGGCAGTCCATTGTTCTAAATTGCTGTCTCACATTAAAGCCAACTGCTTCTGAAATTTCACCCACCTGCTTTATTTAACTAAATCTCTACACATTTTCTGTCCCAAAAATGCTGTCTGAGAAAGGTATAATGATCTTCTGTTACACCATCAGTTTTAAATCCTGCTGCTTTTTTAAAAAAAATTCCAATTCATTTCGCATGGCTTCTTCTTGAAGTATTTTCCAAGTTACAGTAAAATGACTGACTAATCATGAAGACTCACTGAGACATTTGTAGTTTCGACTAATTTTTGACTACAGTTTCTCTAAAAGGCAAATGTTTTGTCCTTTCATGAAGAAATGTACTTCATCTTTCCCCTACCGCCCCTGCTTTCTTATACTTAGGTCTGCAGGCATTCTGCTGAATACAAAGAGATGGAGATCGGTATGAATGATGAAAGTGGAAGAGGTATACAAAATGTGAAATTTGAAACAGTGATGTTATTATGTAAAAATGCTTCAGTTTCCTCAAAGCACTAACGATTGTATTTCTCATGGTAAAAGTTACAAATAATAGGCATTTTACTTGGGAAAAGTGTAGTGTGCAGCTTTTCTTTTGGAAGTCTGTCATCTCCCTGTTTGATAGGGAGAGGGGAAACAGTGATATATAATCAAATAATTGTTACTGGTCTACCCTGCTCAATCCTGCAGACTTTTATCTCTACTGTTTCTGATTGAGAAGGTTGGTGTGCAGTGATACCAGTACAAAAGTAACAAAATATATGAAAACAACATTATTATTATTATTGACACTTTTTTTTTTTTTTTTGCGGGAAAAGCTGTTAACCATCCTAAAGAGAAGCAGTTTGTTACGTGCCTACATGTCTCCTGTAGTTCAGCCTAGACTTGGGTATTTCTAAAGCACCATCACTAATACATTGTCAGTCAGTAACAGAAATGTCATTAGGATGAGTGAAGAGTACTAGACTGTCTTTTTGTTTTGTTTCTCAAGCTCAGCAAAGAGAAGTATTAAAAATACATATATGGTAAAAGCTCATTCCCATATGGAAGGAAAAAATAAAATATGCTCTTGGCCACATTTATGATTTTGTAGGTGTGTGCCTCTTGGGGAGATGATATAAGAGATCTGACTTGCTTAGTGCATGATGACTGCTCTGCTGATGCAGAAGCTATATGAAGATTCACAAATAGCACTGCCATTTGCAGTCCTAACACTGGGATGCTTCTCTGTGTTAGGGCACTGCAATTAACAACAGTAGCTTAGGTTACCCTTTAAAAAGCTGGGTTTGTGCAAACCAAGGCTCTGTGGTCTGTTATAGCCTGCATGATGCGGAAGATATGAGTGAAAGAGGGATCTTGAGCTAAGCTAAAAACAAACATAAAGCCCACCAACACAAATATGTAAGATCAACAGGAAAGTCTAGGTAGATCAAATGAGGTCAAGATTGTGTACTTGAGGTTATACACAAACTTCCAATATTTTTGCAAGTGAGTAATGCAGAGAGCGGACGGAGATGGGAATGGAGGAAGCTTTTTGAGTATTTTATTATTGAGGAGCTCAACCTTCCTTTGAAGAGCAGAGGTCACTCACTTTCATACCGCTTCCTGGAATAGCTGGCAGAATCCTAAATAGTTTAAGAGTCCTAATGGTTTTTAGGGGATATTAAGTCTTTATACATAGTGCCATAAGCCTGACTTATCTCTGAGCTACTTGGCTTCTCGGTAGTACAGTCGCATTGCCAGTGCTGATCCCAGTCCTAAAAATGCATTATTTACGATGGATTTCCTGAAGCTTTGAGGGCAATGGAAGAGTTCCAGGCTGAAATTCTTGGTTTTGGGTTGGGGAACTAGCTTAGATTTAGTGGTGTATTTGCAGAGGAAAGAGGACTGCAATGGCATGGATGCCAGGCATCCATGGGATGGATGGATGGGTAGGTGGATGTGGTTTGAAATGTTTGGAACAATTTGGTTAAGTGAATGTTCTTTCATAGCACAAGCTATCAGGAGTGTGACACCAGACTGCCTGTGCTTTTCTGTGTCTGATTTGGTGGGTTGTATGCTCCAAAGCCTTTAGTACTGACATATTTCCTCTCTTATTAAGGATCATGTTAAAAATCTGACTGGCTGAAGTGAAAACAGTGGAGGTGTTAGGAGTGCTGCAAAGTGCAGGCAGGTCGCTGCCTGGGGGAGATTTGGGGGAGCCCAGCAGGTGGAGCAGCAGGCCTGCTAGTTGGGGGCTCGGACCACAATTGTGTTCTGCCTCTGCAACCGTGTTCCCTCCTGTAGGACCGTCACATCTTGCATTTTCTTTGCTTTCGTGGTCTTCTGATGCTGTGTTGTTTCAGATAAAAATCTTCAAGTTCAGTGGAGAGGAAACTGTGGTACATGAGCAATGCTGGTACAGTGGATATGTTGTTAATGTTTTGTGTGCTGTTGCAGAGCATATGGCACTTCCCAGAAGAAGCAGGAAAGTTTGTGAAAGAAGTGGGTGATTTCCTCTCTTGCTGTTGCTTGCTTGTTTGTTTGGTATTTTTTGTGGTGTTTTGGGGTTTTGTTGTTACTGTTGGGGCGTTTTGTTTTATTTTTTAGCTGAACAGATCGCAACAGGAAGAACAATAATACTTATAACATAGGATTTTTTTCAGCAGCTGATGGCATGCCCAATGTCCTGTCACCCAAGGGTAGACCTGTCACTGTGTGTTAATGAAACAGACTCTAAGGCATAGGCCATATTGAGGAATTCCTGCTTCCAGTTCTACTCCTTCCTTTCACATAAGGCTTTTAGTGCTGAGCTGTGCAGTGCCAGAGGAGGAGTCTCCAGATGTGCCCTTTTTTTTCCCCCTAAAACTGTTAGCAAGGTACAAGGAAACTAGTCCTCAGTGACCAAAACTCTCACTTTTTTTTTTTTTTTTTTTTTCCAGGTACAGATATACTCCCATCAAATTTGTGTGATGGAGAACACAGTGGATACACTGTATGATTTAGTTAGTATGGCCACAGTAGTTTACTTACTCCAGTGGCAAGTCCTTTCAGTGACAGTAAAGTTGGAAAGTTTCTGTAGTGGAGACTAAAAGTATCTGACTCAAAAAAACCCCACACACTTATATTAAAAAAAAATCTGATCACAGAATTACCTAAGGTGACACAGTCTTGACAAACATGTTAAGGTTACAATATTTATTCTAGTACTGTTGTCAGTATTAGAATGAAGTTTTTAATTCTGTAAGCAGACAGTGGGTTTTGCACAATGTCATTTTTCTTGCACTGCATTAGTGGTTAGAGCTGAATGAAGCTTCTCATCTCTCCCTGTTCCTGGTGAGTCTCCTGTGCCACCTGCATTCTGCCAGAGCCAGCTCTTCTGATCTTCTGCAGCAGTGGTTGGCAGTGTGTTCACAACTGATCTCGGTACCAGGGGCTGGTGCACCAGGAGTCCCAAAGCAAGTGGATGAAACGGAAATTCCCCCCAGATCAGAACTACTATAGCCAGTCTTCATATTAACTGTCACCAAAGCTGTTATGATGAACCTGCTTCTTCCCCTAAACTTTTTAGTCAATGAAGATGTTCACTAAGATTGTAGAAATTATGCTCTTGATTTGTAGTATAAAGACCTTTTCCAAACCTAAAGTGAAAGCACAGAGCCTCTCAACAGAGCAATTGTAGATATTTTTTTAATGAGCATGATGATGCATTCCACACAGTTTTAGTTGTTCACAAGTAGTTGCTTTAACTCTCCTGAAACTTGAAATCAGCCTGATGCGGTACCAGCATGGAAAACTTAAGCCTGTACTGAAATTTGGCAGCTCGATACTTGAGTGTTTAAGTAAAAAATGTTAGGAAATAATTAACTAGGGATAATGCTGCTATGAAAGCAGACATATTTGTAAGGAGGAACACAAAGTTTCATTGATTTAAGAACAAAATTCTATTCTGTTGATGTTAATGAGAAAAGTCCTGTCAGCTATCAGGGTGGCATTTTGATAGATAATAAAAATTCACAGTAGTTCATAAGAAATGCTACTGGAGAGCAGTACTTGGCTTTGTTCTTGTGGAGATCAAAGTACAGAGGTATAAGAGGGTATTGTTGATGTTTTGTTGTTAAAGCCACTTCCTGGTAATCATTTGCATATACTACTGTGCAAAGGATTGATTAGCATTGCCTGTTGGAAGAGAATATGCATGAGCTTTCACACAGTCATGTCACGTGGTTCATGTCATGTAAAAGTCTTTGCTTATGATGCTCTAGCCAGGGCCTGGCATTTTTCAGTGTTATCTTGAGCAACTCATAAGATGCAACCTTAAATGAAGTGGGCAATGTCTCCATCACTGATTCATTCTCAGTCTACCTAGTGAAGGAGATAATTAGGCAGAGTTCAGAAAAAACCTGGAGATTTCTAGTCTAGTTACCATGTCATGTCAAATTTGGATTTACATTAGAGGAAGGGAAGCCTTTTGAAATAAGAGGTTTCCAATAACATAGTCATTTTATCACAAATAAACATTAGTACTATTAATTCTATTGTCTATTCCAATAATAAGATTTGAAATTTTATAGAAGCAGCTGGACACTTAGGGCACCCTGTCTATTCTACACTAGTGAAAGCTGTCAGGTAGATTTTTGGGGTGCTGCTGTTTGCTGATAAACTTTAGTGTGGTCCCCAGCGTGGCCTTTGGTTTGTGCCAGCGAGCATTCTCCATCAGTTCCTGAGCAATCTGGGTGATAACGTGTGCCAGGGCTGATAGCTGGGAGCAGGTTATGTGGCGCTTCCCTGCTTTGGGGGAATTGTCTTCAGTGCTGGATAATGGCCTTTGTGCTTAATTTATATACCAGAGCATACGTAGTTTCTGAGTAAAGCTGGCCTATTTGAGGATTAAACAATGAGTCTTGGAGATAAACTGAATGTACCATGTAGATCTGTTTCTACAGTTATTTGTCCATTAATCTGCCCTTTTGGTGTTAAATATTTAGATAAAACAAATACAGGTAAATCTGATCTAGACATTGCCTGAAATTCAAAAAGTGTTCAGGACTCAACATTACTAAATCTTTGCATCAAAATAATTGCCAGATTGCATCGTTGCTTAAAAACTTTAAAACATTAATTCACAAATTATTTTTTCTTCTTGTTTTCATTTTCAAGGTTGGAGATGAGATAGTTCGTATAAATGGATATTCCATTTCATCATGCACACATGAAGAAGTCATAAACCTCATTCGTACCAAGAAAATAGTGTCCATAAAAGTCAGACGTAAGTAACATAAAAAATTACCTGTGTCACTAAATTTTGCTATTAATAGATTACTAGTGATCTGTAGATAGTGTTACTTAACAGAGTATTTTTCTTTTTATTTTTCAGATATTGGCATGATACCTGTCAAAAGGTAATGCTATTTAATTTGAAAACAAATTACTCATTTTCACATAGCCTTTTCAATATCCAGAGAACCTCTGTGTTTATCTGCATATTTGAAAATGTGTGAATAGGCATCTCTGTAGCTGATTAAAATGTCACATCCTTTGTGATAAACAGGCACATGTCTTATTTGATGAATCTGTATGCCAGTTGCCTACTTAATTGAACAAATTTCTATTTCCTCATCACTCATGGATGTTACCTGAAAATGTCATTATCCATGCACCTAGCTTAATGGAGAGCTCCACTGCTTCTCTATGTATGTAGCATTTGATATTGCTGCAGAGCTTAGAAAAGTTTCAGTTTATTGTCCTCTTCTAATTTTTGTTGCAAAGGTGAAACTTGAAGCAGGATGTTTGAGAAATGTTAATAATGGGAGGTGTGTCTCTGCAGAGACATTAAGCTGTTCAAGTTGTTAGGATTATTTTCTCTGTCTTTGTTTCACTTGAGGAGGTTTTCTCAATTTTACATTTGACCAGCTTTACTAGCATAAATATTTGTTTTTCTTGATGTTCTA
Organism: Streptopelia decaocto; assembly: GCF_964273445.1. NCBI lineage: Eukaryota > Metazoa > Chordata > Aves > Columbiformes > Columbidae > Streptopelia > Streptopelia decaocto. The sequence goes on from NC_138661.1 coordinate 54,394,824, forward strand.
TTTAAATTGCTGGAAAATAAAACAACTGTTGTGAATAGTATCCAAAGAAACCTGTGGATGCAAAATAGGCCACATTCCAAAGTGTCTTCTTGAATACATTCATATTTATTTTGTTCCCATTATTTTAAATTACTTTTTCCTTCCAGTTCAGCAGATGAACCCCTTAAATGGCAATATGTGGACCAGTTTGTATCAGACTCTGGGGTGAGATATCAGTATTTTCTTATGATGTCTTCTGGGAAATCTGTAATGGTTCTGAAACACTTTCTCCTCTGACCCTATCACAGAAATTATTGTATGTATTTCTATGATGCAATATCTTGTTACAAGTGCTCTGGGAGAAACATCTTTTGTGATATGAAATTATTCTGGAACCATTAGATGAGGAAAGGGCAGGATACAAATGAAATATCTTTTACTCAGTAATTGGTGCTTTATTTTGCATGAGCTTATTAACTTATTAGGCTGTAGTTCTATTGTATAAATTTTTAGGAGATTATTTGGCTTATCTATATTAGTGGAGGAATGACAAGTATGAATGCAAGTGACTTCTATGGGTTGCAGTGATGAAAAGAGACCACAATTACCATTCTTTTGCTTTCAGGAAGAAAGACTTAGTTAAATAATGAGCACTATCATGTATTTTTTCCAACTCTTTTGTCAGGGAACATCTAAATGATTATTTTGCCATATCACTTTCCTGCACGCTTTTCTGAAGGCAGTGTTTGACTATTTAAACAATCTTCTCCAAATAGAAAGTTCAGTCTTTCAGCTCAGCCATGCATCTCCACTGAAATGACATTACTTGGAGGAATCTTATCTTGATATTGGCAGGGTTTGATCCTGGCTTAATGAAGTTTTATTATAGTTGTGATAAGACTTCAACACAGAGTAACATCTGCAGCATTTTTCATCCCCCTGCAGAAAGGAGATGGCAGTGTCGCTGGTCTTGCTTCATCTGGAGGGAGAGACAATAAAGAGAAGAAAGTCTTCATTAGCTTGATTGGTACAAAAGGCATGGGATGCAGGTGGGTATGTGTTTTCTTATTTAATGACCCTGGTTTGTTAAGTGACACATCCAAGGCAATTATTTCCATCCTTCATTGATATCACAAAAATGGAGATCCACGCTGGATCAGGAAGGCAATCTGGAATCGAAGGATATCTGTCATTAGGCACACCTAATGTATTATTAGACAAATTATAAATACCTGTGTTACAAGTTCTAACTTAAAACAAAAGAAAATTAAATTTAAAAGTAAGAACACGCAGAAAGTGACTGTTTAATACAAGTTGTCATAGAATTGGATCTTTTTAATGTTTTTACATTTTAAAATACTTTCAAATGCTGCTGTGTGATGTAGCAAGTTCCAGCAGTGTCCAGTGTCATGTTCAGTCTCTGAACTTTGAGAGCTTTTTGTGACCTTTTTCATAACTGAGAAGCCATCACACAGCTCTATCCAGTTCCTGAAAGTAATGCTAAATTTGCTAGATTTTTAGAAATATGAACACAAACTTCTCAGACTCCTGTCCTTGCAGCTAGTTATGGAGGTTTGGGGGCAGAAAGGATATTGTAGGATTTCTTATAGATTTAGGAATATATAGTTGAAGTGATCAAGATGGAACTGCACAGAATATTTTCTGAAGCATAAGTTTTCTTTTGTATTATTTGGAAGATCTTGAGGTTTTAAAAAAACTATTTACAAACTTGCAGGGGTGGTTCAACATCACCTGCTGGATATATTCTCTACAAAAATCATTGCTGTGTTTGGGCCCACCTTAGAGTGCAGCTTAAAATTTCCAGGCTAGATGTTGACCCCTATTTGAAACATCCTTCTTTCTTCTAATAAATAACCCTGAAAAATACCATTGTATTATACTCATTGAACTGTGGTATACTATATGTAAAAGTGCAAGCAATTAGTAATTCTTCATTGTATTACATGATTGCTTTCCTATGTCATTAGTGTCCTAATCCCTTAGATAGTGTAGGTCAGTATGCTATGTTAGTTTCAATAGCTAAGGAAAAATCCAGAAGCTTGAATATTTTTCTTTTAGCTTTTTCTTAAATCACAGTTTTGTGGTATAAAGAAGAGAAAAATAGGATGATAAACTGTTGTGTGTTAGCAAATTTTGGTACTTGTTTCAGAGTAGGCTGATAACACAAAAACATTCTGTAATTGGGAAAAAAAAAAGAAAACAACTAAGGCTTTTTACTTTATTACGGTAATATTTTATAAATATTATCCTATAAATATTTGGGTTTTATATTACACCAGCATTTCCAGTGGTCCAACGCAAAAACCAGGCATTTTTATCAGCAATGTTAAGCCGGGTTCTCTTTCAGCAGAGGTGGGCTTAGAGGTGAGTATGCCACTTTCCAAGGTAGGTACTTCAAGGGAATCTTATTTGGTATTTTCTCCTCCAAGGATTCTGTATCACTGTGAAGTCCCTGACTGTAGGGTTTTTTCCATGGGAATGAGATACTATGTGGTTACATTTCAAATTAAGTTAGTTTCCTAATTTTTAAGAACATGAGAAGTGCTCCCCTGGGTCAGACCAGCAGTTCCTCAAGCTCAGTATTTAGTCTCAAACAGTAGCAGTAGGAAATGCTAATATGGGAGGATGTGCAAGCCTGGCCAATTTCTGGTCTGTTCTCCCTGTACGATGCCAGCACCTATGATGATTGTATTAAGAATGTTAAAGAGTATATCCCTTTCTGTTTACATCTAATATATGCAGTCATTTAGCATCCATACTAACATTTGGACTAACTCTTTTAGGTCGGCGATCAGATTGTTGAGGTAAATGGAGTAGACTTTTCTAATGTGGATCATAAAGAGGTAAGGTTGACTCTTCTTAATTCCCTGAATACGTAGTTGTCAGTTTATTAAGCATCTGTCTGTTTTTCCTGGCTCCAGAAATGTGTTTTGGTATCGGGCTACTTAACCAAAGAGGTCGTGTGTTGAACATGGGAATCTGGAGATTTGAATACATACCACTCTATTTAGTTCAGATAGCTCTTCTGCATATTCCAGCCTTGACAAACAGCATATTTCATCATATATATATGGGCTTTTTATCACTTAATTCAGACTGACTTTTGTTTTGTTCTAATTTGCAGGCTGTCAGAGTCCTCAAAAGTAGTCGTACTTTGACTATCTCTGTGGTGGCAGGCGCTGTAAGTAGTATATTTATAAAAGCAGAACACTTGTGAAAATTACTATGGGGCACATAAATGGTAAAAATAAATAGATAAGAAGTAAAGATGTGTTTCATTATCACGTCTATACCACTAAATTACGTTAAACAAAGGTAGTGTTGACTGGCTTTTGATTATTTCATTGGTAAATATCCACAGTGTTCTCAAGCAGTTTCATGACCGTGGGCAATGCAAAA